>NW_027269268.1:1900714-2534285 GCF_023055355.1 Agelaius tricolor | reverse complement strand
GCTTCTGCACTTGTCCTCTCCTGTGACTGCTTTGGGGAAAAGTTCTCCATAGCAATCACACCACACAAAAGGTGTGAGACCAGCCCGTAGCTTAATCTCTGTAATTACAGTCTGAAGCTTTTCCCTTCCCTCAGGCTTCAGACTGTCAAGTGCACAACTGGAGCTGCATATTGTCCCACCAACCACTTCCAAGATGCTGAAGCCCCTCTAAAAGCATCACAAATCTCTGGACTACTGATGGTAACATGGGTACAGAGCATGTGCTGGCTTCCCGCTGCAAGGAGGACAGGCAAGACCTGATCCAGCACAATCCAGACCTGAGCTCTGGCTGGCAGAGGCAGAAAGCCTGGTTGTATAAAACATTTTGGACACATCTGAAGCAGCCAAGGGAGCTAATGCACTCTCAGCACTTCCCAGAGTGCAGGCACAGCATTTCTGATCCAGTTCTTGGCATTCTGAAGCAATACGTGGATTCACAATATGCTGGTTTCAAAAACATAATCCGGCATCAAGGATACTTTTATGGATCATTTTAGGAATCTGCTTAACCACTCGCACAGTGTTACACAAGCAGGAACTCCTCAAAGTGCACTTATCCCAAATTATGCAAACTTGACCTGGTTAGATGATGGTCTCTGTAAAACTGCAATTCTTCCACCTTGGAGCAGTTGCTCCAAAGTAAGAAGGGATGTGATACCACTTGAGTTCACCTCCAAAGGAGTGTGGACAGAGTACACTTAAAAACTTAAACAGAAGGGCAAAGCCATCCAAACCAAATGTCAGCACACACACAAGACTCAGGCAGAAGAAAGGACTCCAAAAATATTAGACAAGGAAAAAAACCAGTGGGCTTTGGACCTCATCCTCACTTGAGAGCCAACTGCTCATCCAGAAGAGTTTATAGTGACCACTCCCAGGGGTGATGAAACAAAATCTCTGCCGAGGAAGGTCACTGGCATTGGTCCTGGTGCATGCATCAATCCTAATTCAATAATAGTCACTCAAAACTAATGTAGACCTGAGAGCCAGAAACACAGCCAGATTTCAAACTAAATGCCCTTCTTGTCTTCACTGGCTGCACTGGGGAGAGAGAAAAAAAAACCAACCAAACAAACAAACAAAAAAAACCCCTAAACCCAAAGGAAAAAAAAACCAAAAACCAAAACACAAAAAAACCACCCCAAAAAACACAAGCCAATGGAAGCTTACTGAAGATAAAGAAATGTTTCCTGACAGAAGAGGAGAGAGGGAAGTGAACTGCAAAACCAAGTTATAAAATAACTTGAGACTGAACAGAAAAAAAGAATTTCACCACTTCCACCAATTTAAGGTCCAGTCAGAAGAGAGTCAGTCACAGCCCAGAGCAACACAGATCCAGGTAGCCTTTCTGTCTCCCAAGAGTGCCAAGTGCTCAAGAAAACACTGATTACACCAGCACAAGCCACAGAGCCAGAAGGACACAGGTCCCTCAGGTCCCTCACAAGATACCCACAAGGATCACAAGCAGAAACATAACTGCAAGTGACAATTGCCTTCCACATGGCCAGAGATGGTGCTCCTGCTCCTGGGAGAGCATCTGCTATTGGGTCAACCATATGTGTGGTGCCTGGCTATCACTAACCAGTGACATTACATATTACACCTACATGCAGGAAAACTTCCCCTCCTCCAAATTTCACTTGGTATCAGAGGGGCAGGTTGGTAGGAAACAGCTGTTCCAGAGCACCAGCAGCCACTGGGATATGACACAGTCTGGGGGAACCTCACTGCCATGGCCACTAGCCCACAGAGAGTTCATCCACACAGCCACACACTTGAGAGTGCCTGCAGAGACAGCAAAGGGGGATTTTGTACACTTCTAAGGGAACAGGTCACCGGAGCATGGAGCACAGCATCACCTTGGGGTGCCCCTTGGCCCTGGGTGCACACAGCCCGTGAGAGCAGGGCGTCGTGCTGACCCGCCCGGCACCTGAGCTGGGGCGCGTGATGGCAGCGAGGAGCAGCCAGCCTGCGATCCCTACACCTAGCCCTGCAGACCAATTAGTGATTAATAAGAGCCTGGCCCAGAGCAGGCAGGGCACATGATCGCGTTCTCATGGCGTTAGTCAGCAGCGCAGCGACACGGGCTCCTTCAGCAGGACACCGGCTCCAGCAGCATGAACATGATGCAGCATAAAAGCACACTGCTATGAGCAGACAACGCATGATCCTGCATAAGGCAATCCATTTAGCAATGTTCAACCCACCTCACCAGCAAAATGTGTTTGCTTCTGGACTGGCATTTTGCTCCATGGGACAGTCAGGTTCTTAATTTGGTTCTCAGTACCCTAAAGCTGGGTTTACTGTATCCTCCAACCACGGCCAAGAGTGCAGAACCCAGCTGCTGAGCAGGCAACTCCCAAGTTTTAACAAGACTGTCCTCTACGTGACATCCATTTAAGGGCAGCTCAAAATAGACTTATTCATATCAGCCTAAAACAAGACTGTGAAGAAAACAACAACCCGAGAGCTGAAAAGTCATCTCTTGCCAAAAAGTACTCACAGCTACTTCTTCTGAACTCCTTCCTTGTGACCCATCAATGTTGTCTGGAAGAAAAACTTGTGGGACAGAACTGTAGGAGCACAGCAATGCTGATAAGCAGCACTGCTGGACGTCCTGTGGCTTCCAAAGTAACCTAACCATCAGTATAAAGGCTACTGAGCTTGGACAAAAAACCAAGCAGACTTCTGCAAGGGAAGAGAAAATGAGACTTCAGCATCAATCTTTCTTTCAGGGTCTGGAAAACTTCATCTGCCCTAAGGATGGACTATGAAAAAAATCCTTCTCTGGACAGATAAAACCTCAGAAATTAAGATCACTTGCATCTTCCTTTACCAAAGGAAGGCTGCTCAGCCTCCTCTACTGCCACTTACACAAGTTTGTCACTGCAATGAGCTGCTCTCCCTGCATGGCAGCTGGCTCCTTCTGACTTCAGATCATTAGTCCATAAACGTGAACTTCCCAGGCATTCCTCAAATGTTCTCTTCAGATTTCCCACGTGCCTGTACAATTCAGCCCTTTACCCATTAGGGTTTCAAGCAATAGTGTTTTGACATGAGCAAGTGCTGTAAAAAATATTTTATAGGTTCCACATTCTCTCTCCTCTTCCTCCAGAACTCTGTATAAAGGAAGAGTTGCTACTTCTGTTTTAGGAACTATAAACTCAAAGGCATCCTCAAGAACCACAGCAGATGTAACATTTTGTGCTGCTCTGCCTGGGGTACAGCTCATTTTCTTCTCAGTATCTAGTACGGGGCTACAGTTTGGATTTGTGCTGGAAACACACAATTCACAAATGGGAATTGACCAATGTTATAGTTCCTGCTGTGGGAGCAAGCAAGCAGTGGTGCAGCTGGGGTTAAATCAGGACACTCCTTTTTGGTGTCCAGTACGGGGCACAAAGGGTTCAAACAAACGGCAGATTTGACTGGAATGTGCTAGGTGGAATTCACAGCTGTCATAGCTGTATGGATACTGATCAGCAGGCTCCTGCCCTGCCATGGGCACGCTTGCCTGGCTACATGGGGTGCCTAGAGGTCGTCAGGGGCAGCTTTTGCTTTCGGTGCTCCCCGTGGTGCTTATCAGGCTGCTCTGCTGGGCCTGGGAATGCTCTGATAACAGCAGTGACGACGACATGACTGGGCTGGTGGGGCCCAGCTCAGGGCTACTCTGCTGCTGTGCTGAGGAGGTTGCAGCTCCAGTGGGAGCTTGGGCCAATGGGCTGTGACCTGTGGTGACACCCCAAAGGATAACTCCAGGATGGAGAAGGTACATCTCAAAGGATTTGGCCAGGCCCATGCTACAGCAGGTACACCTCGAAGCATCAGTGGCTGTGCATGAGGACATGCTGGAGTCCCCTCACGGCTTGTATCGATCACCCACCATCTGCTTTCATCCTCTTTTCCACATGCATCTGCTTAAAACACTGCAGGAAGTCATTCTTTCAGAAAAAGCCTCTTTCTGTAACAGGCCTGAAATAGTTTGCTTTGGTAATAGATATTCATAAAAGCACAAGCAGCTTTTCCACTCCTTTTTTAAGCTGTCAGGGCCACCATGGCTGAACCCAGACATGGTCATCAGTCACACATTTCTTGGAGACACCTGTTAACAAAGAAGGGCTTTATGCCCAGCACCTAATTGCAACATGGCTGTTTAAAGGTAAACGGGAAATGGGCTACAGTAATATTAAATCCCAGTTATCTGCATCCATTATCTTGCATTTTTTTATTGCTAAGCCGAATGACTGGCCTGGGAACAGAGCCAGAAAAGTTGGGCTGATACCACAGATCAAGACTTCATAGATATTTCTGAGAATTACAAGTAAAGGGTCACATCCAGAACTGAACAGACTGCTCCACAAAAACCCACAGGTACCTTCACTGAATCATAAGTCAAGCCTTTCCAGGAAAACAGAGCTGTTGGCAACCCAAGGCATTACTAGACCAGGAATACTTAATGCAAAGGTGTCCTACTCACCACTTAGAATTAAAAAGGCAGAAACATGTTCGTTCAAGAAGCGTTAATAGAAAAGTTATTACAGAAACTTTTAGAGTTCACAGGAATCTCTATACTCCCACATTTCTGAAGATTCAGGGGACATCCAGGTTACTTGCTGGGAGAGACATTGAGCTTACATTGTTTTTTCAATGCTTTTTAACAAATTAAGTCGCATAGCTAATGTTCAGTGAACTCGGCTCTTTTAGCTTGATCTTTAATTCGAGTAATTATTTTAAAAGCTGGAGACACCATCTCCCTTTACTCAGTCTCTGGAGAGGATTCTGACACTGGAACACACAGTTGGGGTTTTTTCACAGGGCTGTTTTGCAGCATATTCCCTTTCAACAAAATTTATACACTGTATTCCTGGCAAAGCAAAGAGAGCCGTGATCCAAGCAAAACTTGGGAAATACAGAGGTCTTCCTTCTGCAGCAATTCCTGCCATTACACTGTTTTATTCACGGGTCCAGAGTGTCCATCCCAGGTTAAATTACAGCCCAAGGATGTACAGCCCAAGCTACATGCCCACTCCTTCAAGTTCTGCTGCAAACCGGAGCAAGCCATGAGGCTGAGCACTGAGAGCATCCTGCCTGGAGCTCTGTGCCCCAGCAGCCGAGCAAGGGCGCCTGGGCTTGCCTTTCCAACGAAGCACGGGCCTAAGCCCAGGCTCGAGCCCAGGCTTGCTCACATTCCTTCCATGCTAGCAGGCTCTCAGGCTCAACTTCAGAGCCCTGCCGAGGTAGCAACACAGAGCCCAGAGACCGAAAGGTCAACAAGGTGCCTCGTACAAGCCAAAACCCTGCAGAGTCCCATGGCTGGAACCGCACACCCGCCTCATCAGGCACAGTGCAAAAACTCTTCCCCAGGAACAGGAAAGCCCAATGGACACAGAAGGCCTTCTCCAAGACTGTATGACGTGGGAGCTGTACATCATGGGAGACAGCCTGCCTTTGCTTCTAAAGCCCAGCTTTGGTATAAAAATTGATCATTCACCAGTGATTAAAAGGGAGAAACATACTCCTTTATCCCGAGTGAGAAGCACTCACAGAGTTACAGGGAATCATTGCATCTATCACGTTCTGGTAGAAGCAGTTCTTGCTCGTGGGCAGCAATAATCTCCTTTCCATGCACATTCCAGTGATATGCCAATAACACGATAGAGATACAAATGCACTCTGAAATGGAGAGCATTTCAATATCCATTCAAGGTATCTTTTCCAAAAGTTCACTGATGTCATCCGACAGATGAACTGGAACTGAAAAGATAAGCTAGGCAGGTGGACAAATGACAGCTCTAAGTTCATTCCAACTCTACCCTAAATCAATACTCTATTCTACAGCTTCTCTCTAACGTCACCCTCCAAGTGCCTATCAAAGATGCACTCAAGACTTTGCACTGGTCTTTCACTCATTTCCAACCCCACCCTGCAAGCAAGCTCATGGCTGCAATCCAGACTTTGTCCCTGCACCCCTCTGGCCCCACTTGATGAATTCTCCCCACACACGGTCCTATATCTCAGCACACATTTCTTCCATTCATGCCAGTGGAACTACTCATGCAGGACTCACCCCAGCACAGCACTTCAGCATGGCCTCAAAGGCCAATGAGTTGAATTGCCTCAAGGCCAGAAGTCACCTGCACTGAAGTATTTTGTGGGACTAAGGCAACAGCTCCACATTTTCAACTACTCTCACTGCACTGATAGAGGTGTTACTGCACTGACACTCCATCATCAGCACTACTGCTCCCATGAAGCCCCACACTGACACATCTACTGGGACAGTACTGCTCAAACCCCATCACTGCTCACCTAAGAGATCATGAGATGTCAAACAATGGATGTGGAACACTCCCATGGCACCACAGGCTGACTCGCTGTGCCATCGAGGCTCTGGAACAGAGCTTTGCTGGGGACACAAGAGAACAAAGCCCCATCTATTTTCCCCTGGGGATGATTGTTCCTGCCCAGAAGAACACACAGGCAGCTCTGTTGAGCAGGGCTGCTGGTCTTGAGACATGCTCTGTGTCTGCTGAATGCACAGAGTGTCAGCCAGGGAAGTGAGCTCAGACTAGACAAATTTAACAAGAATTTAGGTAACATCCGCTTCAAGATGACCACAATTGCTAACTCTGAGACCTCAGCAAAATGTGCACATCCAACTCCTGTGCGTAAGAAATACACTTCAATTCCAGTGCAATAGACAGGTTTGATGTGCTCAAATGCCACTTTTCATTGAGCTAGTGAGCAACTATTGCCCAGCTTCATTCTTATCAACCTCATATTTAGCAGCCTTGATGAAAAGACCTTTATGCTTACGTCGAAGGGCTGACAATGTGTCTGAAGTGTTATACAGCCGCTACAGGTACAATAAAAGCAATTAACTTTTGCAACCTTCTGTTCAAGGTTAAGAGTTTAAATGAGCTCAGTAAACCTTCAAGATGTGATTAAAATGAAGTAAAAACTTATTAAAAAACTTAGGAGGAAAACACCATAATCTTCAAGTTGCACACACCATTGCAAAAGAGACACAAGTTCTGTTTCTGCACCTACTGTACAAAATAGAGAAAACTGAAAAATTTTAGCAAAGATGAGTAGTTGGCATGCAAGACTTCAGTTGTCATCTTTGCCATCAGATTACACATCTGCACAGTCATCAAAATCAAAGTGTTTGCATGTTTCGCTCAGAAAAAGTAGCAGAAAAAGACAGAACACACCACAGGAATAACTCCTTTGTGAAAAAAGCCAAAAATTTGTTGGACATGCAAACCCACCAGGACTTCTTGCATAATACCAGCTGATTGTAAGTTTTCAAAAGAAAGTAAAATTCAACCTCCCCTGGGGAACAATCACATCAAACATCAGCAACTTCACAGATGAGCAGCAGTCACCTCGCAGAGGTCAAAAGCAGAGGTACCATAGATCTGTATTATTTATAGATAATATGTAAGTTTATTATTAATAATAATATATTACAAACTATATTTTGAATAATATGAAATAGCTTTTATCATCATCATTAATAACAGAATGAAGTGATTTGAGTAATCCTCAGTCTTAAAAGAAGTCATGGAACAATTCCCACCACCAAGTTCTTCAGCTCACTTTGGGATGCCAGAAGTATGGATCAACACTTATGAAAGGAAAATTAAGACTTCTTTCAAGACAGAATTAATACAGAGTATTTAGCAAGTATTTATTATATGCTAGCAAAACACTAATATGATCCTGTTCCCCTATAAAGGTAGTTTTATAATACAGCTAGGATTTGAAACACTTGGAAAATTCTCTTCCCCCACTAAAAGAATTTCCTTAGGAGTAGAAAATATATAGATCAGCCATATTCTCTCTATATACATACGTATTTATATATATAAATAATAAAGCTATTTTAAATCCACCCCTCAGTCTCTGTTTTACTTTGGCAGCAGAACGAACTTTCCTAATAGCACACGTTTCTGGAATGCAGAGGCTGAAAGTTCATTTGCGCTGCAGATTCAAAGAATTCTGATATTGGTGACATGGAATCAACTCTTCTGTTTTTTCTGCTGAGAAAATTCAGATAAAACCAGGGCTGTCTGCAACCTCCTCTGCTGTGCTCAGAAGGCTCAGCCATACTCCAACAGCATGGATCTACATGCCTACTGAATTTGGACAGAAATCCACTGCTCCAAATCAAACTGAACGCCAAGAACTGAGATGGAGCTTTCTCTGATTTTCAAACTTCTCATAAATCTCCATGCAACCTTACCACACTGCCAGTCCCTATGGCAAGTTCAAATATGTTCCTTATGTGAAAGACTCATAATTGTGTGTGTAATTCAAAGACATTTTTATCTCTTCAGTTAATGTAATTAAGCCATTGAAAAGCAAGAGCTCTGCAGCTTTTTACTTATGCTACGCAGTTTTATCACCCAATTATGGGTGCAGTCATTGTCTTTGACACTGTCCAACAGCAATAAAAAGCATTCCTGCCACAAACTGCACATAACCCCGAGCAAACTCAGGAGAAACGAGATGCTATAGCGACTCAAAGTTCAAGGGCAGGGAGGCAGAAGCCTTGCTTTGAGTGATTGTGGGAATCCACTGCAACCTTGACCATTTTATAGCTGTATCTCCATTTCAAGCCAGGCAGTGTGAGCTAAGAGAAAGACCTTATGTTTTGAGGGAGCACAAAAGAGGAGCTTTCCTTCCACCAGACACAGCACAATGACACAGACACGCGCTCCTTTATCAATATTAACCATAAACTGCTATTACTGGGTTTTCAAAGAGCACTCCCCCCCTTGTGAGCCTTCTAAGTGGATTTGAAGCCGGAAGCAGCTAATTGACTTGGAACAAGGAGGAGTTATCAGTACCCTTTTAATTTGCTCAAAGCAAGAGTTCCAATTCTGAACCTAATGCACACAGCAGATACGTGCGAGGTGGGTCTCTGGAGCGTGACAAGGATGCTCTCGCAGTGGGGCCATGAAGGCATCTCAGCAGCACCAAGGGACTCAGTGGTGCCACCGTGCCGGGAATGCTGCTGGCAGCAAGGCACCCCCAAACCCTCCTTCCAAGCCCTCTGCTTCTCCCAGCCCAGGGGAGGAACTGGGATGCACACTGGTAAAAGCCATGCTATTTTGATACAGACGTGTATAACAACGTCACGGCATAAAATCCAAAAAATTAAATTAAAGAAGAGAAATTGGTTTACTAGCAAATCTGCACTAACAGATGGCATGTACACACACAGGAGCATTTTTGGGCACCCACCTCCCAAAACAGCACATTTACCCCAGATTTTCCTTTCTCAAAGCAACACCTTTCCTTTTATGACTGCATCTTTCTGGCAAGGCAGCACCTCCGACTGCAAATAGCTGTTCACACACTTACTGGCAGAAAAATAAGAACAGGTTTTTTTCTTTAGCCTCTCACACAGCAATTTTCCTTCCCAACCTTGCCCAAAACCCCTTCCAGCTTATTAATTACAGCTGTCCAGGGTGGCAGCATTAGAAAACCTTCAGCCAGAGACACACTCAGCTCCTCCACCCTGTCTGATAAGCAGGTAGATCTGAAAACAAAAGGAGTTATAGATTTTTCCTTCTCACAGGGATGTTTTTCTTTGAACTGCACTTTGTGCATAAATTCAGCCTTTTCTTATCAGCTTAAGACATCGGTAACCGAAGCATTTACCCTACACCCACCGCATTTTAAAAGCTCCTCTTAAAAACCTGCTGCAAGTGATACCACAAGACAGCACCAGTACATGAGGCTGTTTTCTGGCTGCAGAGAAGTTTCAAGATCTAAAATTGTAACATGGAAGTTTAAGGGAAAAACCTGCACAGTTCTGAGCTGCAGAAAATCCTGCCAGACCTTGCTGGGAGCAAACTGGATGAGTGCAGGGTGTTACCTTGCCAGGAATGCCCTGTGCACATAAATGAAAGCTTCATCTCTCCTCCCTATAGCTGGAAAATGAAAGAAAAGGAAAAAAAAAAATCCATCATTCTTTCTCACTCCACCACCATACCTTGCTTCCTACTCATCTGACGTCAGCAGTCTACAGTTGCCAGTCCCTTGAAATCTCGGGAACACAGGTCCCTAAAGTCCAGCAGCTGCTTTTAAAAATGCGAAATTAACTTACCCTGAGCTCAGTAGAAGTGAAGGGTAAGTTAGAAACAAATCCTCCTAGTTTTTCTGGAACTTCAAAGTCTGTGTTTCCTTCCTAGGAAGCTGAAGAAGTATCCCTGCAGATTGCACTAGCATTTGCCCTTCCAATCCCACTGACCCTCAGCAGCAGGTGAAGTTGATGAGAGCTAAAATCACCAGCTGAAACCAGGCTTTGCAAAATTAACTCTTCCATCATCTAATCCAAGTGTCACCAGAAAAAGTCTCTCAGCCTGGAATGGCAGTCCAGGAAAGGACTAGGACAGATCAGCTTATGTACCATGCTCTGAGCAAGCACAGATGCAAACAGTCCCGTTTAATTACTTGGCACAGGACTGGAGATTGTGAGAACAAAATGAAGTCTCTCATTCAATAGTTGCTGGGGTTTGGGAGCCTGAAGGGTGCTTTGGTCAGGGGGCCTCTGTACAATTTCCTACTGATCTCAACCAGAATAAGAACTAGGTGTATTACGGCAGCCTATCACACCAGCACTTAGCAACATATTCTGTCCCACACACAATATATACAGCTTGGCACACATTGTTAAATCCAACTAGTGAAGCTTTTGTTGTTCGGTTTTTGGGTGGGGTTTTTTTGGTTGGTTGGGTGGGCTTTTATGTTGCCTTGTTTTTTTAAACAGAAAGTATGTACATTATAGGAACAACCAGAACAAAGTCCCTAAGAAGCTGGGAGCACACGCACAGAGTCAAGTTCAGATGCACAGTAACTGCACCTCTGACACAAAAGGAGCAAGTACCTATATATAGCAGATGGAGCAGTTCCCCACGGGAGCTGCCACTGCTCGGATCTGCCCCAGGGCCCGACCTTGCTCCTTACGCGCCCAACTTTACTAACAGGAGCAGCTTTGCGGAACGACTCCACGGAGCTGCTGCCACGCACCCCGAGCCCCGCTCTCCTGGGAGAGCCCGGTGCCTTTTTCCATCATGTCGTGGGAGCTCCCTGCACATCCGAGTGCTCCTCCTGAACGCGAGGGCTAAAGGGATGCGCTCGGAACAGGAGAAAAATCCGTTAGGAACTAACGCCGTACAGAAAAAAAGGAACAAGCCTAAAGATGGTTAAATCCTCATTTCCTCGTGTGCTCTCGCTATGGATGGCAGCGCTTCACAGGAAGCACAGAAAGGGCAAACAAACAGGTCTTGGATAATAAAACACTCCATACAACCATATACCAGGTGGATAATTGGAAACCTGGGAAAGACGAGGCTGCCTATTCAGCGGCTGCTAACAACTCACTGAAGATGAACTGAAACGGTAAAGAAAGTTTTCAAACACCATGAAGCGTTTTAAAAGTTAGCTCCAGCAGAGCTAGGCACCGAGAAAGACACCGAGGAGGGAGAAACGCAGCCCGGCGTTTCCACCCCCGCTCCCACTCACTCACCTCCGGGGCTCGGGCTTGCGGCGTTCCTCCAGCTTGGCGGCGGGCGGCGGCTGCGGGGCAGCCGGGGTGACGGGCGAGCGCTGCGGACGGGCTGCGGGCGGGCTCAGTGGGGCATGGCGGGGGCCCTACACCTGCCCGTCCGTGTCCGTGCGAGTGAGCGCCCGCGGCAGCCCGAGCGAGCGGCGAGGCTGTGCTGGCGGCGCCGGCCCGGGCCCGCATTTAAAGCCGCCGGCGGGCTCGGCCGTCCCCTCACCCGCTCCCATCCCGGCCCGTCCCGTCCCATCCCATCCCCGGCCGCCGCTCGGCGTCACGGGGCCCGGGGCGGGGAGCCCGGAGGAGGAGTCTGAGGGCCGGGGCTGCGCTTCTCCGCCCCGAGCTCCGAGCCGCGCCGGGGCAGGTGCGCACTGCCACGGCTGGAAGCAGAGGGCAGGGGCGGCCGCGGGAACCCCCCGCCGGCTGCGAGTGGGGCTGGCAGTGGGCACCCTGTGCCTCAGGCCGGGAGATGCCATCCCCCTGAGCAGGGGGATGCTCTCCTTGGGGGGCACCGCCGCGATACTGCCGCGGGCTGCCCACAGCTCCTGTCGCACGCCCAGGGCAGATTCCCTGCCGCTGGAAACGCACGACCCACGGCGCTTCTGCGCCAAAAGCACGTAGCACTGGAAAAAACCCAAGCAAACAGAATCCAACCAAACAACCTCAAAAACATTAAAAACCCAACAAGAACAACAACCAACCCAGGAAAAATATAGAAACCATAATTTAGTCAGTTCGTTTTAATTTTCCACAGAAATAGTACCTTACGTGTTGCTTCTCCTTAACTTCCAGCATGGCAAGGCTCACCTTGCTTGCCAGCCTACTCCTACTTCCTCCTCTCTCTCCTACACAGACACTTCCATGGACACTCGTCACCCTTCCACAGGTTCCCTCCAGACTGCTGTTGGACAAAAGAAGCAGTGCCAATATCCCTCATCTTGTTCAGTCAGCTGTAGCTCCTGCACTCAGCTTGACTGTCCAGGCCAAGGTGATGAGATCCATAAAATATTTTTAAACCATGGAGCTCTGCAAAAGGCTCACAAGGAACATGGCAGAACAGCAATCCATCATGGGAAATACACAGACTTCCAGGGGAACAAAGGAAGCTATTGTAGCTCCATAGGGGGAAAACTCCCCTTCTTCAGCAAGGTTCATGATTACCACACAGCAACTGCCCCTTCAGCTGCTCCTCAGCTACCAAGCTCCACTTTTGTCACCCATCCAAACTCTGTACTAGGGAATAATACACAATCCATTGGCTGGGCAGAAAAAGCAGCAGCAACAGAAACCACGGCACTTGCAGAGCAGAGCAAGAGCACTGCAGAAGGATCTCCCTGCCAAATTCCTCCTCTCCTTTCTGCTGCTGCCACCCCTGTGCTGTCCCCAGACACTGAGAACAGAAGATTGGCTTTAAGTCACTGTCCCCTCATGCTGTTCCATGTTTTCCTGGAAGATCTCAGAGCCACAGTCTGCACATGAATGGGTCAGGGCTTGGGCTCCTCTGTTCCCTTTAATAAAGCCAGTTTTTTACGAACCTGTTTTTCAACAGCCAGTGAGTGTCCAATGGGCACAGTGGTGCCTTCCATCACTTACAACTGTATTTCGTTTCAATTAATTAGACTTTCTGTGTTAACAAAAGCAGAGCACCACATCAGTTGAGAAGTTTTGCATGCTCAAGTCCTAACCCAAATAACTGTACATCTTCTCTCTTCCAAAGGCTCCAAAGCAAGACTGCTGTCTCCATGCCCTAAATCCCTAATGATGTGCCAGTTAGTCTGTACCTTCACTTCACTTCCTTTTTAAATAAACCAGGGAGCTCCTGAAGAAAAGACACATTAGCTACGAGAGAAAATTGCTGTTGTTTTCTGCCACTTAGATAACTCATGGGGGTTTTGGGATCCCCCCAAGCATCATGATCCCTCAATGAAAGCAACTCACAGATGCTTCTCAGCAGCCAGCTCTTAGCTTGCTGTTTCAGAAACAAACCTAATTAACTATACCAATTCCAGTTCCTGACAATTCACTGTAACTTCAAATACTGTCATTTTAAACCTGTGCATTGAGTTTTCTGGCTAAAAAAATGGTTTTTTATCAGGATGCCTGATTCCAAGTCAGTCTTTAAATATCACACTGCTGCATTTAATCATCTAAAACGCTACCAGATCCATTTCCAGAAGTCCTTATTCAAGAGCCAGGCAGTTGTCTCGACCAAGTTTAAAAAGGAGTATGCTCTCTGTGCAGAGAAACACCCATAAAGTGCACTAATAACCCTGTCTGTCATGGTGACTGACACAGTAAATCCCGCTGGCTAGAGCAGGCTTGTGCGGCGCCTGTATGTGTGCACCTTCTGGCACTGCCCTCAGCCCTCGGCTCGCACATCCCCTTGCCAAACCTCCCCAGCCATCTCCAGGATTTTTCTCTGCTCCATTTCATTACCAGAGAGGAGCTCATCACTCAGCACAGCAGCCCACTAGCTCTGCCCTCCCCGCACAGGCCACAGAGACGCAGCTGGATTTGGGAAGACTTTGGCTGACTGTTTGAACCTGCCTTCCAAGCCCGCTGGCTTCAGTCCCGCTCACGAAACTTTGGTGAGGAAAAGCTCTGCCGACGGCCTTTGCCAACATCCTGGCCAAGGCAATGCCTCAACAGGGCATGGGATAAGACAGCACCTTCACCCAAATGCATCCTGCTCCACAGCAATTACTGATCTGCCTTCTCATCCAGCACACACACATTTTCCTCCCTCAGCTAACTCAGGAACTCATTTTCCAGCGAGGTCACGCAAGGTATCACTGTCATTGACAGTGTGTGACATGTGTATGGATAATGAGAACAGGCAAAGTTCTGATGGTAAAGATTAGAGAACACATACACGCGCATGCTCGATGGAACTGCTAGGGTAAAACTTTCCCTGTGGGCAGGTTATTCCATAAATACATCTTGCAGCATTTCTGGTAGATTCCTCGGAAGCCGCTCATGCTGACCACAGCATTGTCAGTCAGAGATGATGCTGAATGAGATGGAAACTGGCAGCTCCTGCACTTCCAGGGGCTTGTGCACACTACCCAGTGATAAAATATTTGCGTTGGATTAAGTCACAAGTAATTCAACCTAAGTCAGGAAGTTTCAGAGGATAAAGATTGCGATGGAAGGATCTAGGTGCAGAGAGACCGCAGCCACACTTATCACAGAGGCTCTTTTCCTTGGCTGACAAACGTCAGTGCCAAGTCATCATGACAAAAGCAGCTCACCCTGAACACACCTGTGCATGCAGCAAATCCTATGTAAACCAACAAAATCCCTCACACACGTTTTCAGGACTCAATCCTCCATCACAGCTATTCCTTATGACCTTGAGGTTTCAGGGGTTTTTTGGTCTGTTTTACATAGACATGGGTACTGCAGCGTTTTAGCTGCTGAACTCAACAAATTCCTGCACTGCATTCCTTAGTATTACAGCTGAATTAGTACAATAGCACTGATTTCCAAGGGAACCACAAAAAGCAACTCCGTAGCTCTCATATTTGTATTCAAGTCACCAAGAAACAGGACTTGTCTGTCCTTTCCATCCACTTCCCAAGAAATCTAGACAGAACATGGGCATCTCAGCGAGCACTCCCTGATAGCTGACTAGTAAAGGTGTAAGGTGAGCAAACCCATTGCTCTTGGAAGCTTTTCTAACAGTGCTGCCTCAGTTAGCAGTGAAAACAACATGCACTGGGGTGCTGGCTCTCTAAGAGTACCTGCTCAGCCCTGCCTGCCCATTCCCTGGGAAACCACTGCAGGGCCCTTGGAAGAAAAACTGCCAAATTCCCACTGACTTCCCTGCCCTGGCTCACTCATTTAGAAGAGGCAGAAACAGGAGGTACTGAAAAATATTAAGCTGCGGTAAGACAGAGCAGAACACCGGAGGGTTAAGGGGGTTTTTGTGAAGTGCTTGATGTGCCTTTCATGAATAATGCACCATGTCTGCTTGAGAGCAATGAGCCATCCTGAAGCACTTGGAGACCCACCCAGGTCACAGCACTTCCTTCATTCAGGGCACAAGAGCCTGGGGATTTTATCAGCTGGGGCTATTGCTTTTGGTGCCTTACAATACTTCTGCTAGCTACTGAAAGCATGGTATGTTCCCCTCAAGGGCTTAGAAAACACAAGTGTGTTCCACTCCTCTGGGAAGCAACACAGGTTTGGGCTTTGCAGCCCTGTGAGCAAGCCTTGCCAGTCTCCTACCAACTTCCAGGACTGCATTCTCTAAAACAACACCCCTTATCTTTCCAGCAAGAGCAACTCCTCCAAGAGCACACCGAACTGCCATACTTCGTGCATCCCTCTCTGCCAGGAGCCCCGGAGCTGCTGGGGCCAGGAGAGGGAGCCGGCAGTGCTGCTCGAGGGCCCTCTGCTGGGAAGCACCCCTGCTTCCCGTGCCTCCCAGGTCCGCAGGCAGCCCCAGGCGCAGCCCCCCCGAGGAGTGAGCTTCCAGTATCCCCTCAGCAGTGAGCATAGGGGCAGCTCAACACCCCAGCCCAGAGAGAAAGCAGATTTCATTTGCCTCGAGTTGAGTCCTGCTCTGTGCTACAGGGAACGAGGCCAAAGCAGCCTTTGGTCAGGGCCTTTGTTAAAATAAAGCAAGAGAGTTTGTTCCTACACCCACAATACCCACTAGAGGGTAGGACCCAAAACACACGCTTCCACCACCTCCAGCTGTTGGGAGGCTGGGACAACAAATACTCCCCCTCTCTGGAAGAGAGGGCTTAGGAAGCAGCCCAGCTGACTGAAGCACTTCTGGGCTCTCAAACACATCACCTGCTCTCTGCTTCAGAGCAAAAGCAGGTCAGAAGGGACACAGATCCTTTCACTTCTCAGGCTAGGAGGGAAATCCAAGGCTGAAGTCACACCCCTTGAGCACAAGGCTCATTGTATCCACATAAAAATGGGGTACAGACCTGACAGGGGTGATACGGATGGGCTGCAGTGGGACGAGCTACATCAGTAGGATTTCCTCTTTTCCCAGTTTGTCCCCAGCTGTCATTTTGATGAGTTTCTCTTCCTCATTCCTCAGCTATTGGCATCCTGTGCCAAAAAAAAAAAAAAGCCACCAAGAAAGCTCAGAGGGATGGGCCAACAAACCCTTCAGCCCTTTTGTAGAGCCCTTTTGTAGAGACCCAGACCAATTCTTCTGAGCACCGAATCCTTAAAGTGCAACAACCAGCGTCTTCACCAAGATCCTCCTCACCTCCTGAGCACCAGCTCAGGAAGGCTTCTAATATTTTATCACTGACTGGAAGGATGAGGAGGAATCTCACCCACTCTCAGTGGAAGGCCAAGTCCAACAACATGACTAGTACAGACAAAAATTAAAACTTGGATTTCTGCTGTCAAAACACACCAGTCCCCCAGCCAGCCTTCTTACCCTCTGGTTGGAGATAACTTCCCACAAGCAGATGGTGACAGGCATCAGGACTAGAAATGCTTTCCCTGATGTACACTACTTCCTGCCTGCTTCTCTAAAATTGAAACCTTGCCTCTACAACACAGAGCATCTGCTCTTGAGCACCCAATATCCTGAAGGAAAGAGCAACTTGAATAGCAGGTCACTATGATCCTCTGAATTCAAGACTACATCTTTTCCTGATGCTAAGAAATGCCATCTGGGACACCTCCACAAGGCTTTGGAGAAACAAAATGTTAACTGCAGGAAATCTGAAATACACCATCAGTAACACCACAGATAAATCACCGATGTTTCTACCTCATCCAGCCATATACACACCTGAGCAGCCTTCTCAGATAACGCCTTACAATGGATACTTGGGAAATGAGCTATCAAACTACCACCACAGGAAAGTACACAGTAAATCCACGGACATCTATATTGCTCTGCTCCAGACAATCTACCATCAATTGATTTAGAGTGCCATTTTGGTTACTGTTCTTGGAACACTATTTTCCCCTCACTGTGCCAATTTAAACAACAGATACTCGTCTCAATGTTTCTTCTTTTTCTCACTTCATCTCAGCTCTTTGCATTTAACCATCTTCCTGTTGTGATAATACAGACTCTATTCCCAGTGAAAAATGTGTTTCCACTGGTTAACTTTTCATGTCTTCCCTCTGCTGGCCCTCTTTTGATACGGAGAAAAAGGCTACCCAGGAGCAGCTGGTACTTATAATATATTGTATTTTCCCTTCTGTCATTTCATTTCTCAATTCCTAATAATTTTTAAGGACACAATTTGTGATGCCACACAAGAAAAGTTTGGCTTTGTTGTTTTGGGTTTGTTTCTTTCCTTTGCCGAGAGCTTCAGTTTATTATCCCATTGTCTATCCTGGGTCTTTAGAAATGTTTTCTTTTCTTTTCAAATAATTAAACAGCAGCATCATTCACGGCTTTGGATTTTCACATCTCTTGTTCTGTCTCTCGTCTTTTATATCAACATTTCCTAAACAAAATATTGAAAACCAAACATCAGCAGGTCACATTTAGCCAGAAATTTGTTCTCTATAAATAAAGCTTTGAGGACTTAACGACTTTTAAATTATTTGTTAGGTAACTCCAGCAGAAACAGTCTAGTTTAGAGCAAACCACAGTTCCCTGGGAGCACATGTAACTCCAAAAGGGCTTTGCCACTTCAAGGCTGTTCGAAGAGCAAAGCGTTCTAGGAAAAAAAAATCTGAGTGAAAGTGAAACCGGAGAAATGTGTTGTCCACGCCAAAACAAGGCCAAAAAAATAAGGGAAAAGCACCCCTGAGAGCTGGCTGTTCTTTCAATGCTCCTTCCAGCTCTGCAGCCTTCTGCTGCAGAAGCTCCTGGAAGTGCAGGCAGATGAGAAATACCCCCTGCATATAGCCCCAGATCTTTGGGATTCTTCCCAAAGAAAGGGAGAAGCAAGCTGAGCTGAAACCTTCCAGAAGCCACATATTCCACCCGAAAACCTTTGGATAGATACCCCGTAGGTATGAAAACCTTGCCTGTATTACTGAGCTGTGCATTTATGTGAGGCAGCACCAGGAAGTTAAGATGAGAAACCCGCCCACAAGACCTGTTGCTGAAACCACCTATTTAAATACCTCTCGTGGTTACCTCCAGCAGCAGTCCCTAGCAAAGGCTGCGGTCAACAACCCACATCCAAGCTCCTCTCCACAGGAAGGAGACAATTTGGTGAGCAGGAGTTGAAGGCCAAGGAGTGCCTGCTGCTCTGGAAGCACTGGGAAGGGCAGGCAGTAGAACCTCAGGAGCACTGACCTGTAAGAACAGCCACAAGGTCCAAACTGCTACATACAAGAGATGAAATGTCCAACTGGCCTCAGCCTCTCTGGCCTTCCAGCAAGCAAAATAAATCCAAGGCATATCAGCTTAAGACTAATAGAAATTAAGGCACTGTATGAAATAAAAATGTGCAGAAACAATATCTTCTGCCTTGAAAACTAATAAACTCAGGCTTCACCTCAACATTTGTGTAGCAACAGGAGATGACTGCCCTGAGACAACATCCCACTCTGTGTGCTTTAGGGCTCAGGCATGACAGAGTATCCAGAGATATTTGGGACAGCATGTTCTGGTGGAGCGCTTTAAGAAAATACAAGTGCTGTCAAAGGGCAGGCTTTCATTTTATGCTTGTACAGCTCCAGAATAAAATATTGCCTTTGGAGAATCTCACATATAGTTTGATTAATAAAAGCATATCAGGACTATCTCCATTTCTCAAAGCCTTGAACTTTTGGCTATGTTTTCCCCCACATGCATGGTCCCACCTCAAAGCTCCCATCCATCCTCACCAAGGGAGGGGACATCCTCACGGCCCCTGCCAGCTCATCCTCTGAGGCCAGAGCATTCTCTTACCAAGCTCTGCATTGGAGCAGGCAAGAGCTGCTCTCTAGGGCATGATGTCTTCATGTACAGCCTTGCTTGTGGTGGAAAACGCAGCCTGGGGCACTGACATCCTTTGTTTCTCCCCTGCGGCAGAGGCAGCATAATCCATGTTCAAGCCCTGGTGGTATCCCTAGGCTGAATGTGTAACTATTCCAGGTGCCCTACTCACAACAGGGACAGAGGCAGTGAGGATACCAAGGCAGCAGAAGCTGAGGGACACTGTATTCCCATCCCTCGAGACAATGTCTTCTGGCCTTTTCTTTCTCCTTTCCTACCTATCTTTGTGAGGTTACATTCCAAGACTCCTCACTGAGTTGCTGGGGAGATTCCAAGGGATATTAATTGCTGCTTGAAATGACTTCAAAGGACCTTTTTTCCGCCTTGTATTAATAGCCAGAATGAGGAAATTGGTTTGGGTTTCATATCTACATCTGCTCCCCAAGTCTCTGCACATTTCAAAACCCCATCTTAACCCAAACCTCCTGCAATTAAGGGCTCCTACTCCATACAGGCACTCACATCCATCCCTTTCCTCTTCCCCACAGATCTACAGCCCTGCATTCCAATTGGCAGCCAGAGGTACCAGAAATAACCACAAGAAAGGCTGCCACGAAACCCCCAGCCAAGTTTTGAAAATCCAGGCCCTTGACACAAGCCTCTATGCTTAGAGGGCTTCAGCTGAAAGCAACCTGAAGTCAGACTCAAAAGGTTTGTGTACCAGGGATCAAATATCAAAAAAATGTAAATGCAATTACCTTTTTTCTCCCCCATAAAAGCATGCAGGATAACAGTTGTTCTACAAGGCTGTTAGTGCATACTTGTAACAGTCTGCTGCTGCTCCTGCCCCTCCGGTACTAGCTAATGGCTGCTTTTCATTCCTAAGTGGTTCCCCCAGCCCCCCCGCCAAAGTCTATGCTACAGTGATTTTGGAAACTGGGTCAAAATGCAATTACTACATTCCCATGCTTTGGGGTGGGGAAAGAAAATAAAAGGAGGAAGAATGGCAAGAAGTGATGGCATTGGCAGCGAGCCAGCGCTGTGCTCCCCACCGTGTCACCTGTGCTGCAGCCCCAAGCACTCCCACAGCCGCTCCTGTCTCCCAGCATGGGCATCAGGCAAGTACCAAGGCAGGGTCTCCTGGAGGGACCCTGGTCATCCCTGCCCTCATGGCTGTGCTGGAGGTTGGGAGCAGGTGGAAGATGCAGCTGGGGACAGAGAAAGGACCCTGAGCCAGGCAGCAACCCCTGCAGATGACAAGCGGTGTCTGCCCCGTGATTCCTGGGGAAAGCTGTAGTGCCCAGATCAACTCTCCAAAGCTGTCCCCCAGGATGCCATTCCTGCCTTTTCCCTTACTGTGGCATAAGCAATATATCCCAGCACTTTGGTTCCCCTGCTCCACTGCAAACATTTTCCACAGGAGAAGGAAAATATTGTGTTTAGACATGTCCTTACTATTGTCACACTTAGAGCACAATCTGTCATACCTTATCAAATTGCACATCTTCAGCATGCACATGGTTTGTGACGACACGTTTATGAGGCTTTTCAGTATGGAAAAGGAATGACTCAGAGACTTATTTATGCCATGTCTTCCCAAGTAAGTCTTTCTGAGAAACACAGAGCCCATTATACACTTCCCTGCCTTCCTCTGCCCCTCATTGTTCCTTGTACACACAGTTACCATAAACCAATTGCCTTTGCTGCTCCTCTCCTTGGCTTTGTTTTGCACAGTTCTCAGAATATCAGCTCCAACTCTGCAGCATTTGCTGGCTCTGCTCCCAATTAATAACTGCAGGTTAGAGTTGGGTCGTTATGGCTGCAGATTAATGCAGAAAAACATTCAACAGCGTCTGAGAGATACAGAGAGACACAAAACCTTTCTCTTCCTGACACGGAACCTGGTTTATCTTGCTATCCCAGTGTTCCAGGGAGATGTTATACCACTTGTCTGAATGATTTAAACAGATCAAAAAGTTGGCTCCACAAGAGCATGTGCTGCTGACAACAAGCCACAAGGCTGATGTTATCCGAGAGGTAACTGTATATGCTAGCACAGGCTAGACAGATCGCACGTGGGATAAAAAAAATGAATTTTCATGAAATCAGTCTTCATCCACATACCAGCAATTAAACAAGAAGGAACACAAGGCAAATTGACAGGTTTCCACTGGATATCTGAATTCTTTCAGACTTGTTGCAAGGCATAGGATTGTGAAAACCCCAGAGCTGGCTTTCTGAGGACTCTCCAGTTCCTAAATTCTCCAGAAAGCTCTTCTATTACAATGACAGAACTGGTGCAAAAGACCTTGCACCTGAGAAGAGTCTTATACAGGTCATGACCCATATCAACAGGAGAAACTTGGTGAAATACCAAGTCTGGCACAGAGAGAAAAGGCAGAGCTGTGATTTCAGACTGGAGATCATTGTAGGCCCTCCTGATCAACTCTGCCTCTCAGCGTCCCACCCCAAACCAGGCTGCTCAGACCTACCTCCAGTCCCTCCACAGATCCAGCTGTCCCATGGGTTCCTTGAGCAGGAGAACCAAGGGCTCGCAGCAGCTCGCCTTCCACATTTGCTCCAGTTCCGAGAGGCAGAGCCCAGCAAACGCTGTCCCACTCGAACGGACACTCCAGCTCCAGGCCTGTATGACATTTACTAGAACCCACTTCTTCCCGCCCCGCTGCCCCCCCAGAAAAAGGGATCAAAATAGTTTCCCCCCCCGTGACATTTTGTTTCATTTGCCCAGCAGGCTGTGGGAGCGTCTCCATTAAAGCCTCTGCAAGCCAAGCAAGAGCAGCAATGCCTGCCACCCCAAAGTGGGGGACACCCCAGGAACACCCAACCTTTCTGCTGCTGGCACAGAGGGCATGGGGTCCAGGACAAACTGCAGTATGCCTCTGCTACAATTTGCTCTGCAGATGCCACAGGTGAAAGGCGAGCTCTTGGCCCAGTGACTCTGTAAGTAATACGTGTTGGCTGCCTGTCTGTGGGCCAGACTGCCCATCTTGGGGCTGACCTGAGCACTGACCCTTCACCCGGCTCACCTCAGCCCATCCCTCCCCTCATGTGTTTTTCCTGGAAACACGGTGCCTCCACAAGGCAGCCCCACGTCCTGCTGTGTGCCCTCCCCACACTGCTGCCGTGGGACCCCAGCTCAGAGCAGCGTGCACGGATGTGAGGACACGGCACAACTGCAATCTCGTGTTTCAGCTCCAGGCTGCCAACAAGGAGAAGCAACAATGAGAAGGGAAAGCTGCATCCAGTTCCAGACCAAGGCCAGATAACACCTGCCACCAAAAGGGAGAGCTGGCATTGGGAGCCAGGATGTACATTTTCTTGATGTACAGAAGCACTGAAGACATTGGAGACCTGTGGTTCAGCAGTGGACTCCAGTGTCCCTCCCTTGTGTCACTCTTCATTGCACTTAGACTTGCCCTCATCCTGGTTCTCAACCCAAAAGCAAATGCTTGACTACTCATTCAAAAGGCAAAATATGCCTCCACAAAACCCTTATCTCAGACACTAAGACGGGTAAAATTTTCTATTTCTATTAATTCTCCACAGCCAACTCTCTTGGAGCATAGAGTACACCTTACTTCCAGTTGTACCTAAACCCATCACATTCCTTACTCAGCAGTTACAAGCAAACAGAGCATATGCCTCCCTTTTCAAGGCAAGCACATGAGATAAAACACCAAACCCAAAGGAAATCCCTTTTGCCCTCCATCTCAGACAGTGCCAGTCTCTGGAAAGGCATGAACTGGCAGTGTGAATGAGCTCAGGTCACGTATGGCTGAAGCAGAGTTTCTGCTCTCCCTTTGAAGTCCTGCAGCAGGCGTAGCTGTGGTAACGCCGGCTTGGCCGCACTGTTTGGCTGCTCCTGTGCAGCACTGCCAGCACCCTGCTTTGCCCCAGAGCCTACTGAGCTGCACCAAGAGGCTCATAGCCTCTGCTCCCAAATGCTTGGGATGGAAGCAGACCAGGCACACGGGGAGAAGCTCTCACCTGCCATGGACACGTACAAAGAGGAATGCACTTATTCATCTGCCATCTCCAGCATGGAAAAAACAAACCAGTTTAACCCCACTCTAGTGCCTTTCCCATTTCCTTCTCATTCCAGTGCACCTCCAGGCAATGGAAACTCATTATTAGCCTCCAGTTAAGCCTCAGAAGAGATTTTCCTTTTGTAATTAGCTCTGCACTACACTCACTTTTTCCTGCTACCTTTTTGCTAGGACTTCTGGGAAACAACTCTGAAAACATTTTAAAACATGATTGATTTAAGGAATAGTACTGAGTAATAGAAATGAGCATGGAAATAAATTCTAGAAATAAGATTCAGACCAGCACATTAACTGTGCAGTGCAGAAAACTTAGCCAGGTTTTTGGCCCCTGAGTTATCCAAGGACAGTGTCCACAAGAAGATGTATTCTGATGCATACTGGTTTAGGAAGCAGAATCATGGCAGTGTTTTCATACCTGGTCTAAATGAAGTCAGTACTGCCAAGTTACCTGGGAACATTCAAGTCTGGTACACCTGAACAGGTAATCACAGCCTGACAACCAACCTGTCAGGTTATTCTGTTTTGGGTTTTTTTTCCTGGATTGTCACCCCCTTACATTAAATTGTATTTGGGAACAAAGCCAAAGCAATACTGCCCCTGCTCCAAGAACACCTAATGAAGAACTGAATCCTGTTCAATTCAAAGGCACAAGGTAGAAGAAAAAGAATGAAAAGACAGAAAAAGAACAAAGCAGAGTATCCAGCAGTTATCTCTCTTTTAAATCTTAAGGATTTCAGTACATTGGAAAGAACTTACTGTTGATGTCATTAAAACTCTGTTTGGAAGGGGCAATATTCCGAACTCAGGGTGCAGCCATTGTAGAAACCAGGAGAATTTAAAATTCTTCAGCTCCATGGAAATTAATACCAGGTAGGGGAGGGTGATTTATAACAAACCAAGCTATTTTTAACTGCCTCTTAAAATGTACATTTCTGGCTTCTACAGCTAGCACAGGTGTCAGACAAGTAATGGGTCATACTAAAACACACTGTGGTACTGAACACTCCAGATATGCCCTAAAAGACAAGTTGCAGAAGAAGGTGCAAAGGTTAAGTGAAAGCCAATTCCTTCTCTGGAGAGCCTGCTTCCAGCACAGGACATACAAAACCTGCCCCTGCTCAGCAGGCCACACACCAGGAAGCCACTGCAGAGCTGTGACAGGAATACACTCCAGAGGGGGCAGCTGATCACCAGGACCCTAAAAAGGAGCAATGCCAGACTCTACTCCTTGCTCCTTGTCCCATTCCTCCTTTATCCAAGGCCTTCTTTGGAAAGAGGAGCCTGGCCCCATCCTCTTGAACCCATCCATCAGACACTTGTATGCACTAATTAGGTTCCCTCTCAGTTTGCACCACCCCATCCTGCCAAGTCTCTGGACATCCTACCAGAGAGGTTTGGATCTCTTTCACAGGAATGATGAGCAAGTCACATGAATAACAAGTCACATCCCTGCTCAGGCCAGCTCAATCCCTAGCTTTCACCACTTGTCTGGAAGGTCCTCTAAATCCCTACTGAAAACATGAAGAACTCTTGGAAAATACACAATTCAGTCCCAAACATGTTTGTTTAGAGGTGTTTCGGAAAGAAAAATACATCTCTTTTATCTGTTGAGTTGTTGAGGCAGCATTGCAAACATCTTTAAAATACACTATTCCATCCATTTGTTGGAAAATTAGTAGTTTATATGGATCCTGTCCACAAGTCTGAATACTTGTACTGTACCCTTGCTGAACATCTTTCTTTCATCTGATTTTTGGCCAGTATTGAGGGAAAGCTCTCAAGAGGACATGTTGCCACTTCAGGTCTCTCTCTCTTGGGGTTCTGAGATAGCAATTCTGTATCTAGCACTTACTTACTGTTACTTTCTCCCTGTTACTGATCCTCTCGTTAGAAAACCGATTTTTTTTCACTTGTATTGCTTCCTTATTGGTGGAAAGGTATTGGTTAAACCTGTACAAAGCCTGTCTTAAACCAAGACTGTGGTGGACAGACAGAAGAATTATAAAAGAAAGGACTCATCAAATCAGGCCTGCTCTGTTAAATTTATAGCTAGCCTGTCATTTCTTCTAAGTGCAGCTGAGTAATTTACAAGTTCCCATCCAAAAACAATCTTAATATGAATGCTTGTTAACATAACAACTTATTCTTAGGTGAAAAACAACTAGCACCTGCATAAACAATAAGATCTGTCTCATGCGAATCAGTAGAAAAAAAATAGGTAAACTAACTATAAATACAGAAGTTTGATAGACACGCAAAATACCATGTACTAACCAATAAATGAAATGTAAATATACTGTCCACCAATAAGATCTGACACAGTGCCTTCTGATAATCCTATAAAATATGGCCTATACAATAAAGATTTAGCATTTCTATATGAAGAAATGGAATCCCATCTACATATTAATGCAACACAAGACAAGCCCCAAAATGAAGACTGGTGAGGAAAGAAGGGAGGGAAAAAAATTCAAAGAAGAACAGTTTTGCTGCTGTCTGTAGAATGAGGATCCTAAAGAAAGATCCTAAAATCCTCTTTGAAGCCATTTTGAAAACCAAAGAAGAAAGGAATTAACTTCTTTCTCTTATTAACTTCCCTCTTGGTTGGTTTGCCAGTGGGACCAGGGTTAAAGACTCTGACTTGAATTTCAGAAAACACCACTGACTCACCCAGAACCCTGCACAGATTTCTTAAACTTCTCTGTGCCTTGATCTCCACAAACGAGAAGCCAGGAGAGCTTCCTTCTCAGGGAGCCTGAAAAGTGACAAGCACAACAGTCCTTGAAGTGAAGGGAGAGCACTCACAGCCCTGCATTTCACCCATTCCAGAGGGAGTGCTGAGCTTAAAGGTTCAAGTTTATTTCCTGGAAAACTTGGCTCAATTGATCCATTTACAAGTTCAAGGGTTAGGGTTAGGGTTAGGGTTAGGGGTTCATCTTAATTTTGAGAATTTTCCTGTTAACAACAACAAATCATCTGGTTCTTCAGTTACAAAATGATTTCTTTTAGCACTTCCTTTGTGACAGAGGAAATCACAGGAAGAAGGGACATGGGAGACTTACAGCTAACCACATGTCCATACATCCTGTCCAACACCTGCCTCACAGGAATAACACCACTCACTCCTGTTGCTAGTACTACAGGAGGCACGGAATGGACACATTGTTTAAGCAGGTAATTTTGGGAGACCTTTTATATAACAGTTTCCTAAGAACGATTTCACATTCAGGATTCAGAGTGGATATTTGAAATGGTTCCCACTCTTGTGTCAACAGGAGTTTAATCCAAAATTCCTGCTTTGTTAGCTGCCTCACCAAGCTCCCAAATATCAGCAGAACACTTACAGGTCCATGTATTCCAACACTTCTTTGTGCTTTATGGTTTGGGGCCATACCTACATGCTGCAGAGAGACGTGTCCCTGCCCATGGCAGGGGCTTGGAACCAGATGAGTTTTAAGGTCCCCTCCAACCCAAACCATTCCAGGATTCTATGGGTTTGGCTGCAAAGCAGCACTCATCTCACAGAGTGTGTGCATTGCTCACTTAAAATTTCTTGCAGGGGTTGCTGCAGGATCTAATTAAAAGTGATTATAATTAGCTCTCTAGTATTTCCCTTCACACTTTTGCATGAGTAATCAACTGAAGACGCCAAAACTCAAAACACAAGGCGATTTATCTGGGATGCAAAGACATGAAAAAGGCTCCTTCCTCTCGGAGCTGACACCCCGTTGTCACATTTGTAGAACTGCCACTGGAAGCCTGTAAAATGTTACGTGCCATGAATGTCACGGGCTGAAGTAGCCCAGCCTCAGAAAATAGGGTTCATTTGTCTGAAGCCAGGGAACTTGACCACTGCTTCTTTCTGTCCTGCTGTGCATTATTAAAAGGTCACCAGAAACAAAAGCTCTGAAATGGTCTCTGCAGTTCTTTTTAACAGGATCTTTCTCCTCCTTCCTGCATTGAAAACAGGGAAGTTTTTATCTCAATTTAGTAAACATTATCTCCAAGTCTCTGCAGTTCTTTTTAACAGGATCTTTCTCCTCCTTCCTGCATTGAAAACAGGGAAGTTTTTATCTCAATTTAGTAAACATTATCTCCAAGTCAGAGTTGGCACCCAGTGAAATCAGTGGAGAGTCCATTTCTCTTGAAATCACTTGAAATTCTTTGCTAACTCAGACAAACACCAAGTTGAAAAACCTGCCGAAGCTTTTTCTTACTCATCAACCAAAGAGTTGACATTACTCCATCCTCCTTCCCCTTGAGTGGTCAGACATTTTCCATGGCCATTTAACAAATAGCTTGCTGGAAAATCCCCCCACTTCTGCCAACCTGCCAGGTTCTCTCTCTGATGACCCTGAGAGCACAGAGCAAAGTTAAACTTTTTACCAGAGCCCTTTTCCTGGGTGGGATGGAGTAATGAGCCTCTGGAAAAAGAAGAATAGGCAGTTGGCCAATGCAGGAATGCTGCTGCAGGCATGAGTGGTTTATCTTCTGTTTGATCTCTTCTGCTAAGGGATGACAAGAATGGACTTAATAAATCTGCATAAACACATGAAAGAAGCACGAGTCCGGAGTGATTTGGTAAGCCAAGACAACTCTATGTTGTCAGCCTGGATGCTCTGGCATGATGGAATATTCATGTTATAAAAAACATCATTACAAAGACAGCATTCATTCTTTTAGGATGAAGAAGCTCCTGACTAAGCAACAAGATGGAACAAAGTAAGAAAAATTATTCAAATTTTTAAATATTTCCCATGAATTTTTTGGTAGAAATATTTTCTGATTCCTTTGCATGGAAAGAAGAAGAAATCCTTCTAAGATACCATGAGATCAGACTGAAGTACCAGGCATGGAACTTCCTACAAGAACTTTCACTGCTGTTTTAACTAGGATGCCTGTTTCTTCCTGCCTGTGTGGCTTCAATGCTGTTTCCAACCTCAGCTCTCTACCCCTCCCGAAGTCTCTACTAGTGCCACAATTACTTCCATCCCTTATCTCTACACCTTACTTGATCTCTTTGATGAGTTATGCAATGTTTATCCACCATTTGATCTTCTCAGATTGTTTCATAGCAACAGACAACAGTGTATGGTGGATATTGTGTGAAAACTCTCCAGCAGAACGTGCCCATGAGTCCTGCTGGTTTCTTGGACGTTACAGTCTCTGAAACAATAATGCTGGCTAACAAGTTATCTTAATTTTATGCTAAAATTAGAGCAGTTGAACATTATTTATTTTGAGTCCACTGGTTTTAGTGAATACCAGGAAGCAGTGAGAATGTGTCCCATGCACTGCAACCCACACAACCTCAACCATGACACTCACACAGTGGCACTTGCAAATTGGAGCAGAAAACACTGCATGGCAACTACACCAAAGAAAACTTCAATGTGCCCACCACATTCCTTGGACTGAACACCTTTAGTAAAAGGGAAACCCAAAACCTTGGGACTTGGATTCAAAAGAGCTTCTCAGAATCATAAAGAAAACCATGTTCAAAGACCCCCGAGGTAGTATGGGAAAACACAAAACCAAATTCCTCCAGCTAAGTCCCCAAGGGTTGCAGTTTTGGCAGCTGCTGCCTGAGCTCCCTCCTGTGCCCTGGAACAGGAAGCAAGCAGAGCAATTCAGGCATTTCTTACCATACCATGCAGGCAGGTAAAAGGCTTAAGTAATCTTTAGCACCCAGATTTATTCTGTGACCAAGCATTCCTGAAGTGTCAAAACAACAACCTGTCATTGGTTTTATAGGGAGAAGTGCCTAAAAGTACAAAAGTATCCTGACTTGGCAGTTTTGTAACCTTTCCTGGTAAAGTCCCATCAACTGCTGAACAGCATATTCCCTCTCCCTTGGCAACTGAACCATGCCCTTCACAATCCCTGCACAAGCCTCTGTTTACAGAAGGGTCCCTGAGTCTTTCCTGTGGGCTCTAGGAGAGATCCTGAACTTTGACTTTGTAATCCAGTGTCGTTGTCCCTCACTCTGTAAGGGCTTGCCTAAAGTCTGGCCTCTATTTATGATGTCTCTTCCCTAAGATTTTTTCCAATTTACACATCATCAGTCATTTTCTCATGTCCAACAAGAGAAGTGAAGGTTTTGCAATATAAGACTTCACCAGTATATTCAGATTTCCTGCTGCTACTTAATTTGACTTGTTTGAATAGGTCATTGACTTCTATATTTATATTGCCTGTATTACAAATGAAAATGCAGTGCTCTCAATTAATTTTCAAATTAGCTGCTAAGATTTTAAAACAGAAAGGCCCAAATATACAAAATAACCAGGCACGCACACGTTCACCCATTTAGTTTTTCAAAGCACACTTGGCTCACAGGGTAAGGCCACCCGTGAGATTCCTGATTTACTTTCTTCAATACGGATTGGCACACAAAGTAAAAAATGCACTCCTGATCATCCTACAAATAATCTGACAGATTTCTATGTCCACTGCATCATTGTCATACTATATAATATGGAATAGCCTCCCAAAATTAGATTTCACACCACCAATATTTAAAATTTAATTCCTTGCTAAGAAACAAAGGGTGAAACCATTATTTCTGGCAACAGTATAATCTCAGATAAGGAATATCCCCCTCCCCTTCCATCTTCCATTCTAAGATCTTATGCCATCAGCACACAAAGGGAAGGAAAGGTACGAACTGTTCAGATACATCAACTCCTTCTTACGGGAGAAGCCCTGGAGCTTCCGACCATGTAAATAAACACCTGACTGTTAGAGAAGAGCAAGGACCAGAAACAGGTTCTCTGACACATTTCAAAAATAAACACGGCTGTTCCATCCCCATTATCAGATGTACCTGATCTGAGTCTCAGCAGGGGCCACTTGTCTGAGCAAGCAACATCACAGCTCAGGATGGCAGAGCTCTCATGACCTTTATTGTTATTACTGTTATCAAGGACATCACAAAATGCTCTTCCTTGGAAGTGCAGTTTGGCTCTGATTTTCTGCTGGAGGAAGGATTCCATTTTTCCTTTTAATTGTTTATTGTTTAGGAATCAGTGCTTTTAAGGTGTTTCATGTTACAATTTTTCACACAGAAATAGATACTGACTCACTGGAAGAAGACAAAAGCTGAGGAATCTGAAAACAGGGCTCTTGGTGTTCCTAGCTACATCTCCACCACCACAGCCTACAGATGTGGAATTCTAAGGCCTGGAAAGACTTGGTTCTCATGTTAGGAAACCCTTGCTTTCCATTTAACAGTTACTCTGACCACATTCATCCCTTCAAACCCATAAATACAGGGAAACAAGGAGAACTTCCTTCTCCACTGGAAAGAGCAAACTTAGTTCCAGTGCTAAGAACCTGTTGGCTGCCTTTTCCCTCCTGTTAGAAAGCTTCAATTTAAACTCTCCAAAAAACACTGAAGAGACACATTCTCTGAACGAGAAAGCAATTTTTACAAGTGACAAGACAAGAGAAATGGCTTCAGATGGACTCAGGGAAGGGTTAGATATTGTAAAGAAGCTGTTCCCTGTGAAGGTGGGTGAGGCCCTGGTTGCCCAGAGAAGCTGTGGCTGCTCCATCCTTGGAAGTGTGGAAGTGTCCAAGGCCAGGTTGGATGGGGCTTGGAGCAACCTGGGCTAGTGGAAGGTGTCCCTTGCTCTGAGGGAGTGTGAACCATGAAACCAGAGACAGGCTGGGCTGTGTGAGGGAGGGTGTGTGGCCTCCCAGGTCCCCCTGGTCTGGAGGGCTGCCCCCCTCTGCCATTCAGCACAACCACTGCCTTGAGCCCCAGCTCAAGACCCAGGTCTGGGTCAGGTCAGGTGTTTCTGTGTGAAGCATGTGCTGACAAATCCAATCCTGCAGGGAGCACCAAGCTATCTGCATTGCCTTAAAACCGTATTTCCATTTTCCACAAGTCACAGAGTGTCACAGATTCATTTTAAGCTGTTTTCCTAGACCTCCTCTAAGTTATTTCCCATTAAATGGTACTAAAGGATGTGTTAAAGGTAGGATGGGATGCAAAACACCTTAAATATTTATGGCCTTTGTATTTATTACAGACCTCAGGCCTCCTATACAATACGTGCCAGCATCTCCATTCAATGCCAAACATTGTCAACATTCCAATAGGAAGAATTTATACCTACCTCAAGTTAATAAATCAAAATTACTACATTAGTCTATAGATTTCTGTCTAGTTTAAAGGGGCTTTAGAACAGTGTGCAAGGAAGAGAAATTTCCTATTGCTAAGCTGGGGAGTTTATCTACTGAAATAGAGTCAGTAAATAGCACATTAGAGAGAGGCCATTCTGGAATGCAGTTGGCCAGAAATGAAACACCACAATTAGCAGGAAATTCTAACGGTTTGGTGAGAGTGCTCTGCATCACACTTGCAGAAATAGACCTCAGCTTGCATTTAAATGCCAGCCTGATTCTCAAAACCAGGCAGTGCTGATGTCCTCATCATGTAAGTAGATTCAAAGCTAACTCTGAGCAAAGTTAAAAACAGAAAGCAAAAAAATTAGCCATTAGCATGGAAAGTCACTTTCACTGCTGTATTTTTATATTCTGTCTCTACATTTTTGGGCTGCAACTTCATATTAGAAGATATCAGCTGCTGAAAATCAAACTTCAGCACAGCACTCTGTCCTTCCTAAGCCCATCCTGCTGCTCATTCCCTGGAGAGCTTTCTCATGTGCTCTCTTCACTCTTCTTGCAGTCAAAGTTCAGCAAGCAAGCAGGAATTTGGGCAGAAGAATTTTCCTGCAGCTTACACAGCAGAAAGCCCCGTGTTAACCTTCCCCATGACCCTCCCACGCACCTAGGCAGGGCACAGTTAGATTCTCAGCTCTGTGACTTCTATTCATGCTTTGCCCAAGTGTTGGCTAATTTGGGAGCACGAGGCCAGCACTGGCAGAAGGAGAGGAACTGTTCTGGGGAGCCAGCAGATCTGCAGACACCTGCCAGGCAGAAATCCCCGTCCCGCATGGCTGGCATCACCCCCTTTTCCAACTTGGGATTAGTGTGTCATTTGTGTGCATCTTCCCACCCAGCATCTCTAGCAGCTGTCAGAGGCTCTTCCCAGCCCACCAGGCAGATGGCTCTGTGGCTGGGATGCCTATCCAGTACTAGGCACTGGCACTTAGCAAGTGGCTGGAATCCCTCAGCAGGACTATAATAAGCACAGGGCATGACTAAACCTGAAGTGCTGTTTACTTATGGCATCGTGCCATAACGCATATGCCACAAAGAACTTGAAAAAAAAATGTGACCCACATCCTCTTTCAATTCCTTACCCCTCTCCCAGCAGTATCTCATCACCCACAGCCAGCAACCCGAGCCCTGGAGAGCTGTTTGGGAGGCAGCTGTGACTGGGAGGACAGTGTGTGGCCCACGACCAGCACACAACAGGGAACTCAGCCTTGTTCTGTCCAAACAGCATCAAGCAGGTAGAACAGCTGGGAGCACACTCTAAAAGCCTCAATAGAGTGACACCTTGCACCATGTCACTGTTTACTTTCAGCTGTGCTATCAGCCCTCTGGCTACCACTGGCTCCCAATAGTTGTCCTAATAATCCTTGCACAGACATGAATAAGGAAGGCTTTGAATGGTCAGTCAGGAATTTTTAACAAGGACTGCCAGGATGGTGAGTTGGAAGGGCAGGGTTAGCTCTCCCCGAATGAGAGGGGGCAAACCAGCCACTTGTGACATCCTTGGCACTTTTTGCAGTTGTAGGGATCTATTTTTCCTCTTCCTTTTTTGCAGGCAGAGGAAACAAAGCGCTGGATGCATAACTGCACCTGAAATGGTAGATCTCAGTCAACCCTGAGCCACCCTCAAATTTCTGCAGTAAACACTTCATTTTCTTTGGAAACAAGTAATTTGCAAATATTATCCCAAACCGGCAGAAAAAAATAAAAAAGGAGGCAAGTCACACTCCTTAAAGCAAGGTATTCTGACAGATGATTTTACAATCCAGAGATCCCACCAGCAGTATCCTAAACCTGTGCCCAAAGTGCTGATGCAACATGCACATGTACATGTGTAGGCACATACACACAGATCCAAACTCTTTATGAGAAGAGCAACCAAGTGAAAAGAAAGGAATTTTTCTTTTCTGAACTCACACACACTTTATTAAAACTGGATTTTGGAAGCATTCCAATTCTAATTCCTTCCTCTGAAAGAACTCCATGTCTTAAAAATACACAGTAGGTCATAAGCACTATTTCACTTGTACTTTTAACTCCTAACCAGGCAGGCAACTACCAAAGGCCCTGTTTTAAATGCACGGTAAAAGGCAGATAAAATGACATAAAATGGTCTGTTTCAGTTCAAGGAAGCCCAACAGTCAAGTCAAACAATACAATACAATCGTTTTTTTTTAGGAAAAAACCTTCAGTAGTGACGGTTTTCAGTAAATTTTGAAGAAGTGTCCTCCTCTTTTTCACTTACAGAAAGAAGAAAAGGTCAACCCTTTAAGCTATTTCAGACTGTGTGCCTGTAAGCACTAATCATATGAAAATCCCCTCTTGACCAACACCTTTGTCACAAAACTAGGGCAAACACCATTTGGAAATCTTTCAGCTAAAAGCACTTCCCTTCAGGACACAGCTTCAAACCATCACCTACAGCCAAACACCATCACATGACCTTCTCTGACCCCTCACTCCCTGCAATCCCCACTCCCAACAGTGTCAGCCTCAGCAATCCTGAGACTTGAACCTTGCAATTCTGCTCCTTCCAGCCAACAACTGGAATGAAGCTGGACCACCCATCTCCATGGGAGGACAGGATCATGTTTCTCTGAAATGCTTCAGTTCTGATGTCAGTAACTACATGAGCTGCACATACGTGTAGCTTTCTTTCTGTATTTATTACCCCATTACATCTGGAAAACTGTTGATTTTGGTGAGCGGCTTATTTGCAACCACAAGCATTTGGCTCTGAAAGCTCAGAGCCACCAGTTTAGACCAAATCTTCACCTGGCACCTTTCAGACTTGGGTTTTTCCCAGATTGGTAGTGGCCATACCTGTTTGCCCACCTTGATGAATATGGTCTCCCACATTCTCACAGCTAATCACACTGCTTGAGTTTTCCCTTCTTGACCAGGAGGTGTGGGTTTCTCATGAAGCAACACAGCATTATCACATGTCACCACCGTGCTATCAGACTGGAATCCCAGCCCCTTACCTTGTTCAAAGAGTGGATTTCTAGTGGAGCTCCTCACCGGTACAGATCAAGCCTCTCAGGTAACCAGTGGTGGCCAACCACAGGACGAGAGCTCCATCCAGTGGCCTCTTCTCCAGCCAACACTTACCAGAGCCGTGAATTCATTTTGCATGTGCCCCTTTGGAGACTCTCAGAAACTCCAAGGTGCTTCAGCTCCCCCAGTTTCCATCATGCAGATTATTTCCCATTAGAAATTGGGCCTTTGTATCAAAGGGGATAAACCTCGACACCCAAAACCGATGGTAATTTCTGAAATGTTACACGTCTCGCGCTTTCAGACAGCACTGAGATTGCTTCCCACAGATACCCATCCCTTGTGTATTCTCCTGAGCCCTTCAAGCCATTACTTAATACAGATCATTTCAAGCAAAACTGCTGATGTCTTAGCGCCAGCACGCTTCCTCGGCAGCTCCAGAAACCAGAGTGAGAAAGGACATGTTAAACAGCAGTGTGACTTTTGGAGCTATCATTGTTTCTACCTCACTGTTTCTGGCACCGTTTTGCTCCAAAGCCTGGAGCAGTGGGACACTTCCTCCCTCCAGAAGGCAAGTCTGCTCTGAGGTCAGCCAGTCCTCTCCCTAGTGTACCCTCACAGTCTTTCTGGGAAGGAGTAATGCCAGCTTGCTTCTGCTGTTCCACTTGCTCTGATTTACCTGGGACAAAGGGTTATCTCTCTGATCTTTCTGTGGATGATGTAACAACATGTTGAAGGAAGACAGCGTTAGACTGAATTCCTCCTGGGTGCCTTATAATTAGAAGGCACAGTCAGAACACTGTGGCAATAAGAGAGGTTGGCTTTAAGTAGCTGAGCCAAAAGACAATTTAAAAAAATGGCAGTTGTATAAAAAGCAGAAATAAATACTGTACACTTGTTGTGGAAAGAACTGGCATGATCTCATCTCTAAAGGGATTTAGGTGCTAAATTGCCTCTGCAACCAATTCAAACATTAAAAATTCCCGAGCTTGTGAAGGTAAGTGCAGATTTAATAATAAAATGTCCTTTATCTAAAAAAAGACTGTTTTAAAAGTCATCTGTAATTAATTGCTGACAGGTCTCCCAGTTAAACCCTTTGTAACAGCAGCAGTGTCCTGTTGTTAACACCATATCTCACACTCGGCATGGACCAGTTTTCCCTTTCTTCTGAGTGGCATTACTCAGGCATGGAACAACCTGAGAGTCTAATCCCACTTTCCCTTAGCTTTGCAGGACCTCAGAGGTTCTTCCCACAAGATATTTTCCCACCAGCCCAGAGCACACTTGTTCAGCCCCATTCCAAAAACACTGGACAATGTCTGTTTACTTTGACACCAGTGAACCATTTGATATTTTTCCTCTCTTCCTGTCATATACCCATAAGCTACAAGTGCCCAACTAAAACATTAAGTCACATGTCCTGCTGAATCGCACACTGGCAGGCAGAAAGATCCACCACAGCTGTAGCCATGGACTCCCCCCCTTACCTGTGATGCATTTCTGCTCCTTCCTTGTGTTTCTGGAGCAAGTCGCTTTTCAGCTTCACAGCAATGCACGATGGAGGACTGGGAGAGTCTCAGATACTGCCAGCCATACCAGGAGCTGCAGGGGCACCTAGAACAAACAAGAGATTATTTGTCCTGTGCCCAGATGCCTCTGAAAAGGCCAGGGCCACGCTGCAACAAGAAGAGGACTGTTAGTTGCTGGGTGAAACAGTCAGCAGTGGGGCTGAGCCAGGCTGGACCAGGCTCCAGCTTCCAACATCTCAATTGGCTGTGCAGGCCCTGAGGCTCTGCTGCAGGTGCATTCCCACCAGGACACCAGACCAGCTTGTTAGCACAGAGCAACAAGGTTTTTTTCACTCTGTAGCCAAGGCAGGCAACTGTGGGACTTGAAGAAGGCACTTAGTTGGTTATTGTGTCACAAGCTTTCAGCCTTCTGCTCCTGTCCAGCCTTGCTTATCCAGCAAACACCTCTGTCCGCTAACGAGTGGAAAAGGGAGGAAGGACTCTCTAGGAGGTGGATAAAATCAGGTGGTTTGACTAAGACTAAGGCTATTTTGGCCATCATTAAAGCATCAGATTAGCCAGTCCATTTCTAAACCACACTCAGGGGATAAAGGAAAAAGTCAAAGACAAGGCTGCAGTAGGCAGTGAGAACAAGCAAACTGCCCCAAAACACACAAACACGCCCCCAGAACTGTTTAACTTGTGGGCAAGGCTGGGAAATCCTGAAGCTGAGCACCACAGACATTTCTCAGAAGGACCAGTGTATCAGTACAGGAATGATTTCCAGGAGCTGGCAGTGGCCTGGGTACAGAGCCAGGCTTTTGCCACTACACTGGGTACTGTAAGGACCCCCCTTCCAAATCTACACAGTAAAACTGGCCTTACATGGGCACTCTGACACCTGCTGGCTCTCAGCCACCTGGGCTGGGCAGGCCAGCCTGTTAGACAGAAAACCCTCAGAGAATCTTCCCAAAGAAGAAAGGCAAAACCCAGATCCCGGGTGCTAAGAGATTACAGGAATGGCAACCATGGGACAGCAAAACCCAAAGCCATAATGAGCTGTAGGGATTGCTGAGCAGTAACTGTGCTGTGTGTTACAGAGCAATACTCTGTGTTTGGAATCACTGTGACTGCACACTCTGGCTAGATACTGTGGGCACTTTTTTCCCCAGACACTATTAAACCTTGAAGCTGCTGCTAAAACCTATGCAGGAAGTGGCAAAATCTGTCAGGAGTTTAGAAGCCCTGCTCCTTTTCAAATCCAAGCATCACTGAGAAAACAGAGTGACAGTTTACAGAGAGAGGTGTTGGGAGAGTGAGGTGACATCTCCTGATGACAGCAGGACATGGGATTAAGCCCCATCACACACAGCCCTCTAGTGAGAGTCAAGAATGGTCCTGGGCTGCGCCAGGCTACATTGAGTCAGAGGGAGAAATTAAATGAAGCATGTCAACACAGGCTGCATTTTCCTTCTAGGGCAGATAAGGAGAGTGCTGGAGGGCTCTCAGCAGGGAAAGAGCATAGTTGGCTTCAAAAAGTTGTGAAATCTTTGCCTATTTCTAATCAGTGCCTCAGTGGTGGGAAAGAATGAGCAATCATTCCTGGACTGGGAGGAAAAAACAATTAGCTTTCCCAAATCATTATGGAAAATAAACCCAATAGTAAGTCATACGAAACCACCATCTGCCCAGCAAACCTCAAATGACACAGTAAATTTGGTGAGAATCTCATGGAAGGAAGCTCCTTTTGCTCCTTTCCAGCTAGTACCCAAACAGCTGGTGGAGTTACTGGTGAGTCACCAAATCCCAGTTACACCAGTTAACCTATAAATATAAGGAAGAAAAATCTGTTGTGAGGAAGGATTCAGTGAGTCTCTTGGCAGATTCCACACTTGGGACCATCACACCATCCCTATTTAGATAGAACCCCTTCACTCCCAGAAGCTAAACTCCAAGAACATGTCAAGCAAAGCCACCAAGTCATGGAAAATAAGGAAAATATTGGCAGTGGGTAGGTTTAGAAGAGGTATCAAGAAGGAATATATTCCCTGTGGGACTGGGGAGGCACAGGCTGCCCAGAGAAGCTGTGGCTGCCCCATCCCTGGAAGTGTTCAAGGCCAGGCTGGACAAGGCTTGGAACAATCTGGGATAATGGAAGGTGTCCCTACCCAGGGCAGGGCCTGAAAGAAGATGATCGTTAAGGTCCCTTCCAACTCACACCATTCCTTGACTCCATGATTCAGGAGAATGGAGTAGCAGAAGAAGATTACAAAGGGTGCAGGCTCCCTTTGCAGCAAAAAAAGACAAGGAAATTTTTAATTTCTTAGCAAATACAATTGTGTATAAATAATAAATTCTGTGCCACTAGTGTGTGGGAAACTCACTCAATCGAGCCAATCTGTGATCAGCCCCAAGCTCTACTAGAGACTTTTGATGTGGCCTGTTCTATCAAAAGAATTCCAGCGTTCAGCAAAGCTACTTTGAAGTTCTTAAATAACCTTTTAATGACTCTCTACTGCCTCCTAACTTCTTCCAGCCACTCAAAAGTCATGTATCACACATCCAGCTTTAAAAAAAAACAAATAGATGAACACTGATGCCCAATTTAATCAGAACATTGCTGCAAATCCCTGGAGATGAGGTTGTGCAACACGCTGCCAGGGGCAAGGAGCACACTGCTGTGGTAAGCAATTTGTAACAGCAGTCAGGACAAGTGAAGAAATCAGCAGTGGGGCTGGGGTGGGGATTTTCACCAGCCTCGAGAAACACTCCCTGCTCTACATGAATTATAACCAAATGCCTTCCTCACAAGGAAGTCATAACACCGTTTCCTTTTCTTAGGTAACATCTAAACATGCCCAATTCCTTACTGACAGCAGATAAGCAAAGAGCTCTGGGGTGAAATGGATCTCTAAATACTACAGCAATGCCAACTCCACAGAGGTTGTTTCTCTCCATGTTATTTATATTTGCAGTATATTTTTCATCTTACTATCCCAACAATGCTGGTTTTACATTCCTAGTTTTTTTCTTCCAAAGCAGTAAAAGTTTCCTTGATGCTCCTTCCTGCCGAGCAGAACCTGCCTGCAGGGTGAAATCAACTTTCTCACAGAAAAGAACTTTAGACACACACTTTTTTTGAGCAGCTGAATGGTACCTTAAACATCTCCTTTCTCCATCTCCCATCAGTGACTTGTAAAAACTGAATGTACTTGGGCTCCAAGCCAGCAGAATTCAGTTACCAAGACGGGAAAAGGAAGAGAAAAACCACACAACTCGTATCCAAAGGAAAACGCAAGTATTTCAAATTTATGCGTGTCAGAGGAAGCCACGACCCTAACCCCTTTCATTAAACATTGACAGAGTGCTCATCTGCATATCTTAATTTCAAGCAAACAAACCCAAGTTTGGAGTCAGGTTTGTTTAGCTGGATTAGACATCACTTTCCCTCTCACCCCACCACATTTAGGGCATGAAACAGAGATGAGAGCCTCAAAAACACCATCAGGTTTGGGACTGATGGCTCTCTCCCAAGTCCTTTCTCAGCATGTTCTCCTGACTGGGAGATGCTATTAAGAAAACAAACATAAAAACCACAGGCTAACTTGGTGGGTTCCTCCTTGACAATACACTGTGTGCCAGGGGGAAAAGAAAACAACAAACCTTCATTCTCTTACAACATGTGCTTAGCTAAGCCCCAGTTCAAATAAATAGCTGTGCCCAGACCTTGCTCTGGGGGCAAGCCTGCGCCATGAGCTCAGCACACCTCCACCTTGTCTGATGCCAGCAAAGGGCTTGTAGGGTGAGCACAGCCTTTCCTGCTGAAAACTAACTCTTGCTGCAAGAAATTATTCCAGCTTTTCCAGGCAAAACCTGCACTGACAGAAAGAGCTTTTTAACCAAAGCAACCATACCAGCAGAAGACAGAAGACAAAAGAGGCTGCCAAGTTTGTAATGGCCTTATTTAGTCGTTAACCTGTTGACTTGGCAGAGAAAAACCATCAGCAGATCCCCTTCAGGGATCTAAGCAGTTCTTATTCACTGGCTCTGTGGGGATGTAAAGGCCTGACCCCACAAGCACCAGTGGAGCTTTTCCTACACACACGATCCTCGAGTGGCAGCACTGCCCTGGGTCTAGACAGGGAGCTGATGTGGCAGAGTATGACTGAATTCATCACCACAGTAGGCTCACAGTAAGCCTCCTCAGCCCCATCAGCTGTCATCTATGCACAGCAAAACAAACACCAAACACCTCCCTTGGGAGGTGGCTGGGACATCCAGACCTTCTAGAGAGAAAAGCAACAACATAAAAATTCCTTGAGGGACTTACCCTTGCCTTTGTTCTGCCACTGTTGCTTCCTTACAAGTCCAGCAAGCAGAAGCAAGCACAGAGGTTTTGTTGTGTCACTGGCAAGGCAGGAACTCAGCACCCACCTGCTCTCTGAGTGCTGAAGCTTTGGCAATCACTCAAGGTAACAGGTTAGCAGCACGGAACATTCCTAACCTCCACTCTGTCCCTCTTCCCTTCCATCAGATACAGCTGGGAAACTCCACACATTGCAACAGCTCTTCAGGCATGTCTTTAGGTGACATTTCCCACCTCTCAGTATAATTGTCAGCTACAGAAAAACAGGTCCATTTTTATCCTTCCCTCCTTTAGAAACAACAAAAACCCCTCGCTGCTGAGCAGACCTTTCAGCATTGTACTTCCAAACCTGGAAGTAAAATTCCATCAATCAATTCACTCCTAACGTCTATAAACCTGCTTGGTCCAGTCCCTGCTCACCTCATTCCCTCAGCACGTTATGTGACGTACTCTGCTGTATTCAGGTCACTGCCTGCTCCCACCCCTCACTCGGGCATTCCAGTGAGAGACACATTGCAGTTCAAAGCAAGAGTTCCATCCAAGCTAACTTCAAGGCTTAAAGGATTTGCAAAAGCTAACAGAGAAAGCTCTCAGAAAGCTGACATCAGTTCCGTAAAATTATCTCACTCCTGTAAAAGCGGTCTAGTGCAACACTAAGAATTAGCAGCTCACAAGTTTCAAATTTGACAGTTAACCTGGGCCTCTAAAAAAAGCTGAGAACCCTCATTTTGACCACTGAGGGACCAAAAAACCCCATGCTGTGGATGGGAGTCTCCTGTGGTCACTGTGCAAAGCAGAAGCACTGATGCAATGCTGCTGTTGGATGACAGCAATGGGCCCAGCACACACTGCTGCAGGAGCAGAACCAGTGTTTGTGACCCTGCTGGAGCACAGCCCTGCCAGCCCCAGCCCGTGTGTCCAAGCCACCCCAGCCTTCTTTCCCAAATGGATTGTGCACAACAGATCTTCATGGATTCTATTTAGAAAGAGCCTACCTCAACGCCACCCTGCAAGTACCTCAGCCTCACCCCAGATTACAGGTGCACTGTTTCCTGTAAGGACTCAAAGCTCCCCCATCTCTGTGATCTGTTTTCTTGGTTTGATTTCTGTGGAGCTACTTTGAAAATGAAGCTTCAATAATGAACATGAGCCAAAGATCCAGTCCAAGGCATCTCATTCTCATATCCTGCCAGATGAGTAAAACTGTATAAGCCATATCAGAAGAGAATCAGCTCTACCATAGGAGCATCTCCCCATCCAACATCTGTCTCATTGAGAGGTCTATTTCCCTTAACATCTATCTCAACCTCTGCTCTTTAAAAAACAGCAACTGACAATTTCCGTCTAGCTCCTGCCATCCTCCCCAGCCACTTCCACAGCAGCTAAAAGGTTAAAAATACAGCCCAGCTCTCAAGGCACACCTTGCTATCAGCAGTACAGGTGCTGCTGTGACTCATGGTCACAACAACAACAACATGTCCAAGACTTCACACTGTCAGGCAGTCACCACTGGAACCAAGGACTCACAATTACTGACAGTTTGGGTATTATTTCAGATTAAAGTTCATTTTTACAAACAGACCACAGTCCCCTTAAAAGTAAACCCCCCGTAATAACAAAAACTTAAACCAAACTATATACTGTAATTTTTTAACCAGATCAGACAGGGCACTGAAAGGTTTTGGGTGTTGTACTGCCAAAAAAAACAAACAAAAGTCCCCAAACAAAACATCCTGAAACCAAGGAGCAGAAGTGGAAATCAGTACTTACACAAAGAGGCCAAGAATTCTAGGGTCTTCATTGAATTTCAAGACTTAAAGTGCTTCCTACTGAAAGAAAAGATTATTCAAGGGACATCCTATTCCAGCCAGCAGGAAATGTCGTGGGACAGATCTAATCCCCTACACAAATGTCTTCCAGGACCTGAAGCAACTACAGTTACCCGAGACAAGGATCAGAATGGAAACAGCCAGTACTTTAGCCTAAATATCCAGGCTCAGAGCTGGGAAGGTGAAATGACAGCACCGTGCAGGTATCCCCATCCAACACAGGTGCCAGTGTAGGGAAATGAAACGCAAAGGCTCAGTCCGTGGGCAGCGGCTGACAGACCAGGAAGGAGAACAGCCTTATATTCCAGCACCAGAGACAAGCAGAGGAGATGAGAAAAACAAAAACACCTCAAAGGCAGCACAGCAAATGCAGAGACAGAAAATTCATTACAAAAGTGGCAAAAGGGAGGGTTCCACAGAAGGGCTTTGAAAGATCCAGCGATCTTCAGCCTGTGCTGCACAACAAGCAAACACAATTGCTACATTTCCAGCAGTGCTTTCTGACCTCCTGCCAAAATGATCCCAGCTGGATTGTACCAGCGATCCCAGAAGCAATGCTAACAGCAGTCTTTAAAGCCAACAGTGCAACCAGATGCTGGAGGTGTCCTCATCTGAGGGCAACTGGCAAGTGCAGACCGTCAATAAAACATAAAATGCAGATGCATTATCACTTTGAGTGTATCATGGGTGAGCAACCTTGGGACAAAAGGAAATTTTCAGACAGGAAGAGCTAGTGACTCATCTCCGGCATGGACAAATTCCATCAGTCCCACTGCAGGCACAAGCTAAGTCTAAGTCACTAAGAGATCTCAACAAAGGCCATTATTTACATACCTAAGTAACACCAAGTGTGTATCACAGGAGTTAAAGCATGCAGGACTGCCGTGACACTTGGCAAACACAGTAAGAATTCTTTCTGAGAGTGTACCATGCCATAGCATCCCCAAAGCTCAGTGCTACCTATCCTAAAATGCTGAACAGGCTGGGAAGCCACCAGCAGAGGAACAACCACTGTTACACTGTCCTTCCAGGAAAAGGCTTGTCCTGTGCACAAGCTGTGGTTATGTCAAAGGGGAAGAGTAAACCTCAGCAGGAAAGAGCTGAACTGTGAGATGAATCTGTTCTCCATAGCTGAAGATCTAAGAATAGCAGGAGCACTCATTAGCCATAAAAACCTGAGTGTAAGTGCATGTACAACAGCACGAGGAACGCTGACAATGGAGTGCCTGATGGCTCCCAGCCTCAGGGAATCTCCCTTCACTCTTCAGCAGCTCAGACTGCTCAGTTCCACAGAACAGAGCTATATTCCTGAACCAGACTGGTTAAAGCAGCACGAGCTGCACCAAAACCCCCACTGGAAAAAGCTCTTCAGTCAGTTGACACGAGCCCACTCCCTAGACAACACACAGCAGAGACAGCAAAGAAACTTTGGCAAGGACAAGCACACCTGGAGCACCTACACAACTACACTGGACCATTGCAGGAAACCCTCGGGAAAGCAGCACCACTGCAGATCGGCAATGAGACCTAAAAAGCCGAGTCCTGCTCTTTGTGACTGCGGGTGCTCTCCTCACGAGGCAAAGCACAGGCAGGACACAGGTGACTGACCAACAAGGCAGTCAATGACCTGAGGCCACTGTGCTGGGCTGAGGGCTCGGGGTAAAGGCCATGAGTCGCAGCAAGGACAACACCAAAGGTGCAGTGGAGGCTCAGCAGAGAACAGCTATGGCTTCAGCAAAGCAGCAGAGGCAAATCTGAAGGGAACAATGAGAAAAGAGCACACAGTCAGCACACATCCATAGCTGGTGCTGAAACCAGGAGGAGGTAGGAAAAGCCCTGGCAAGCAGATGGGTTAACTCAGCAGAATTACTCAGAGAAGGACTGGAAGACCTAAGACAGCCAAGTGAAGCAGGGCAGAAGCCACACGCTCAAGAAGGCTGTGTCCGAGTCAAATGCTGCAACACTGGCTTTAACTTGTCTGTTACAACTTGTATGAGATCATGTTTCTAGCAGTTATTAAAAGACAAGTCACAAAAACTTGGAAATTGGAAAGAAAAGCACAAAATACAGGACAGGAGAAAGCACAGGATGTCCTCTGAAAGACCTGCAGTGGCAATATTTTGTAAATAACTCCCAGAAACCAACAGCTTTTTTCCAAGCCAGGCAGTACTACGAGCCAGCAAACATCCATGGTGCAAGCTGGACAACCTTGACTTCCTGGAGATCATATATGGCATGTCCAGCCTGCCCAGGACATTGTGAAGAGCAGTCAGCAGAAATCCAAGAAATGAGCAATAGCCTGCAATCTCATTCAGCCTCAATCTTATTCACATTGCTCTCATATTCTCTGTACCCATGGACTGAAATTCAGACCCAAGAAAAAAAGTCACCTGCACACAAGAGCCTCCAGTTTGGGCTCTGAGCATTCCATTTACCCAACTAGGGTAAAATAAATCCCTGCACTGCTTACTCTCAGTGTGGAATCCACACTCCTTGTCACTACTGGATTTCAATTGGCATTCTGGAGATGCACCCCCAGTTCAGGTTGCTTTGGCACAGTAAGCACTGTGCATAGGCTCAGTTAGCAGAGCTGCTAGGTGTTTTACTTGGCAGCAGGCTGCCAGTATCAGACCTGCTGGGGGCTGAGTGCGGGTGAGAGCTCAGGCCTGAAGGCTGCCATGGCTCAGACCCTGTGGGAGTAGCGTTATCCATGTGCTAATGTTCACTCCCAGCACATCAACAGCTGGTGGCTGCACGGAAGGCCTTCTGGTGACCAAACCCCTGCCATTAGCTCAGCCTTTTCTAGTCATTCACTTAATCCAGCAGGGTTTGCTCTACTCCGCTCCCTCCTGCCAGAGAGCAAGATTGATCTCACTCCATGCGCTACTTATCCTCTGGCCGAGTGAGGGACTGTGACCTTTTCCTTCTTCACCTTTTCCACAGCCATTCACCGTTAAAGCCCAATGCTCCTCTTACAGCCAGCCCAGGGACTGAGACACAATGACCTCCAGTGGCAGATTCCTGCATGGATTTCTCCCCTTTATCACTAGCCTACAGGGACTGCAGCACACTTTTGCCATCAGTTTGTATTTCAAAACCAAACTTCTCCTAAGATTCCTTTCCTCACTAACAGTTACAGCTTTCATTTTCCTAGGTGAACTAACACAGCTAACGTTGCACCGACAGCTTTTAATATCTTTTAAAGTAAATAAATAACTTCCATTGGCCATGAATCTGGGCCAACGGCATCAGAACATCACAGAGCAAAACCTAAAACCAGCGCTGCCTTCCATTATTTAATAGCACACTTCAGACCTACAAAACAGCACATCCATTTTAACACATGCCTTCTCCCAGGCTCCTGAAGGTGTGGGGAGATATAAATATTTTAAAGACAAAAAGAGTGAAGCTAAGAGTGATTTATTTACTCACAGTCACGCAGAGAGTCTAAACGGGAGCTGGAAAAAACCACCTGGTGGCCCATACACTTGGTGATGCTGAAACCTCTTGGCAAGAGCACTTGCACACTGTGTTTTCCTAAGATACACCTCATTACTGCTGCAAACATACAGATTTCTCTGGGCTAGGCATAACAGTTCACAGTCAGTTTCTCCTAGGTCATTTTTATTTCACAAAGAGATTCCTGAAGATCTAATTACTAGAAAAAGAACAAAACCAATTCAATACTTACCATATTTATACACAATTCCATTATTATGAAGTCTGCTTAAATAAACAGAAAACAATACTAATAAGTAACTGGCACCAAATTATAGAAAATTAGGTTCTACCTACAAAACTGGTAGCTGTTTTAAGAAGCATCTAGAGATGAGAATATGAACTTAAGTAAACTTAGAAGAGAACTTAAAATCCACTATATAGAAAACAGCCACAAGGACTGAGAATAAAATGAGGCAATATTCAGACTATTACTCACACAGGTACTTGCATCACAATTCAAACCCTACCAATCAGTACTTCAATCTGTTTACAAACTGGAAAAAAAACAGCATCCCGATTTTGTTTCCTGATCTTGATTAAAACAAGCAAACATTCCTAGGCAATTCCATCAGAGTATCTCTTATCCAAGGGAAGAGAAAGGGACACAATACTCAAAGGCTGAAAAACAATCCTCACCAAACAGCAGACACCAGTTCAGAAACTTTTCGCATCTCTAAGAGGCAAAAGCCAACACAACAATCCTGGTTTGTGGTAGCCTGGGAATAGATGCAAGCAAAGGAAATACTGACAGGTTCTGAAGGCTGAGGCACTGCTGGAGCTGAGGTCTAAGCCGAGGCACAGGCAGACCAGTCTCAGGCCATCTCTGCTGCTGTCTGTCCTACATACAAATAATTGCAGCTTCGTGTGCTTCAGGCCAGCCACTTGCAGATCCCCCAGGAGCTGGGGGACCAGTGGGGTGTGTGTTTGGGGTTTGGTATTGTTTTTTCTCCGCAGCAATTAAAAACATTCTTATAATTGGTCATGACTTTGCTCCTTCCAACCCAAACTTGGCAGGCAGAGATTTTGTAAAGCTTTCTGGAACGGGCTGCAGATAACCTGCCACAGAATTTCTGTGTGCTCTCTGTGATGGGTTTCAAAAGAAGTCTTTATTAGAATTCAGACATGTTTACTTCCTCACAACGAGCACTGTCATTCCAATTCCTGTAATTAAATCCACAATTCTGACAGCTGAAACTGTAGAAATAATTGCACTGTTAGTCAAAATAAGTTGTTACTGTTCAGACTCTTGCCAAGAATGCTTTAAAAGCTTGTACTATGTGTTTCAAGTAAATCTGAACTGAATCTTCATCCATTCCACCTCACTTCCTTTCTGGAGCAAAGATCTCAAAATCTTTCCTTTTACTGGGCAACCTTGGAAGTCCTGCACAAGATTTTCTGCCAGACTACTTCTAGTTTCCATACAACATAAATATTACACAATGCTCTTGTACTGAGCACTGTCACACACACGATGCACCTTTATGTAATCCCGTGTCTCTGTCCCATAAGTTTGTTTCCCACATGTGAAAAAAAAAAAGTGAAGTCAGTTTCTTAGAAATCTTAGAGAACTTTTTTACACCAAATACACCTATTGTACCAGTATTACAAACGAGCAATCCACAGTATTACTTCTTTTATGAGACAAGAAGCCAATGCTATTAAGCACTAAAAAGTCTTTCCAACCACTTTTATTTTTCAGCCAATGATTAGGGAATACCAGCACAACTCCAGCACTAAAGGAACAAATCTCATCTCCAGCAAGCAGGTAGCAGAAGCACCACGGTAGACAATAAAAAGCTTTACAATAAAATTTTGCCTTCAAATGCCGAATGTTCACTCAGAAGTGTTCAAGGCAGAACAAGGCAGCTCACAAAACCCAGCACTTGAGATGGGCAACCTGGAGTTTGTTTTCTGCAGCTGGAACAAGAGGCTCAGGCAGCAGCTACTTCACACAGGTCTCCACGCCTTACTCCAAGCAGGTGAGACTGAAAAACCTACTTCCAACAGTGCAGGATCTGGGATAAGCACCCAGAAGGCTCAGTGAACACATGGAACAGCTAGAACAAAGGCAGGAAGCCACCTCTCACATCCCTAATGCGATTATGGGATGGTTCAGCAACACGTCATTTACAGATGGAGGCCATTTGCAAAATGCCCCTCTGCCCAGTGCAGTGCCTAGCAAGCAAACATATTCCTCTCCAGGAGAAAAGGACTGACCAGCAACACCCACAGCACTCTTTTTGGAAAAGCTAATAAAAATTGGTAAAACAAAAAGCCTCAAATATACTAGTTTGCAGTGCATATCAGAAGTAGGTATAAAAATTCATTTGCTATATAGGGAATTTCAGTCACATTTGGCTTTAATTCAGTGTATTCTACGAAGAACTTCTTCTATGAAAAGTATCAGAAAACATTTTTGTGTACCTTAAACCATAAAATTTTAGGTTATCATAAAATGCCCTCAGCAGCAAAAATGGTTTTTACCTTTTACTTCCTGGGAACAAGAAAACATCCATTACAAATCCATGCAGCTAAAAAACAATGAAGAGATCTAAAAACCAGCTACCTTCTTCAAAATTAAACTGCAGTTGGGCACAAAATAAATTTTAAAAACCTACAAAATACTCTAGAACTCATTGGTCTGATCAAAAACTGGCACAGCTTTTGGCAATGCTCAGAATCCTTGTCTCTTCAGAATCTGTGCATGTCACTTCACATAATACTGAACAGACGTACCATTTATTTAATAATTCCCCTATTCCCAAAGTTTATTTGTTCCTCACAACCAAATCACCAGGACTGAGTCTTGCCTCTCCAGAGGCCTCCTATAAAAGAAGGAAGAAGCTGCACTTGGAATCACACAGAAGTTTGGAATGGTTTGACTCTGTCTGCACTTCAAAGTGGATTACAACGTGCTCAAAAATTCCTTGACCTGCAAAGAGAAACAAATATTGTCAATCACACTAAGTGTTTATCAACAGAAATAGGTAGCAAGTGTATTTACCTCTCCTCTGCTTTATGCTTTGCTGCAACCTAAAGAAACAGGGAAAAAGCAGCTCTGGCTCAGCCATGCCATTACCTGTCCACCAAGACCATTTCCAGACATGGTACCTTGTAATTTAGCAGATGCAGGGATGATGGGATGATGCTCACCCCTCCTGCAGTCCTGAACCAGAGCCCTCTGTCCCAAAGGACTGCATTACAAGCAGGTGTCATCCAGACAGGAGGAGGATAATGGCCACCTCAAAAGAGCTGTCATTTGGAAACCATGGAGTCACACCCACTGCCTGCACACCAGCTGAATTTAACACTGCTGAACAACCATGGGCACCTGGAACCTAAGCCTGGCAAAGAAATAATGAAGCAATACCTACCTAAACCATGCTGCTTGGAGAAAATCCAATACTGGAGATCAATGCCAAGCTCACAACTCCTGCCTTTAAGTTTCAGGAACATCCCAGGAACTAGGCTGTGATACAGTCTGAAAAGGGAGCATTTTCCTCTGCCCACTCAAGCCAGGCTACTCCACAAAAAGAACCCTTTTCTTGAGGACATGATGCTATTCTTTTGGCAAAGGCTCTCCTACACAAAGCCCATCTGTAAATATTCTGTCCAAATTCTTGATGTGAAATGGAAACAGATCTTGGATCACACTCTCCGACTGTGACCCTTCCCTTCCCAGGTCAGGGCTCAAAGAGGTGGGGAAAAAAAGAAGAGGTCAAATCCCTTCCTGTAGAGAAGGGAACACATAACTGTGCCAAGACTAACTTGAAAGGCATCACAAGAAAGCCAAGCTCTGCTTCAGAGAGTAGCAGCAGTAATCCTGCATGAAAAACCCTGTCAGGATTTACACACCAGGCACAGTTTTAGGATGAGCATCACAACAGAGGGAAGAAGAAGGAACACAAAGGTGTCCCCACACAGCACACACCAAAGCCCAATGTACCCAGCCTCATCAAGTGTACCTCTTCCCTGGCTCCATTTAGGAAATGCCAAAAAATAGGGCCAACACAGGGCATAGGCTGTTGCCAGATAACCTGATGGCTACCCCAGAGAAAACTCCTGCAAAATACGTACTAAGTTGCCCGAGCTGAGCCTTATCTCATCTTGTGCAGATGGGAAGCAGGCTCCCTCCACAGCTGCCATCTCTGGTCATTCCATCGATTAACAAGCTCAACCAGGAAGACTGGTTTTAATCAGGTGAACACTTCCACTCCTGGGTGGATCAACGGAGATCAAAGGACAAAGCTGCTTTTCTTGTGAAGGAACACATAATTTCTGAAGAATGGAAAAACATGTGCAAACCACTGCTGAGGTCTGTAAGCATTGCAGCTACTCAGATCAAAGTGAAGTTGTCCTTGCTTTACTCCCACTGGGATTCAAGTACGGAACACCTGAGCAGTTAAATGATAAAGGTTTGTCCTAGCTTTAAAATATGCATTGCCATAGGCTGTTAAGCTCTTCCTTACCTGAGTGGAACTGTGTGACTTAGATATTTTACAAGGATGATAAGAGTGTAAAGTGTATTTCTAGAGCAACGTGAATCATGAGTTTGTGCTGCTTGTGAAATTTTACCTTTTCGATCATGTCATCATATTCATCCTTTTTGCCTTTGAAGTCTTCGTTAACATCGAGTGTTAAAATCGGAATTTCCTGTAGATAGTCAAAATCTGTTCTGTATTGGGAGAGGAACAAAGAAAATATTAACAGCTGGAAATAAAGCAGAGAGCAGTCAAATTCCTGTCAGCATTTTCATTGTTAAGAATCCCCCAAGAAGAACTGCATCTATAAATTGCAGCCAGGAATTCTGAATTTACAGCATGGCTCCTGGGATACACCAGTGATTCACAGACATTGTGCTCCCCCAGCACCTAATGGAATAACAGCACTGTGTGTGTTACAGCCAGCTCAGCTGGAGCCTCTGCTGCTCAGAGCTCTGCGTGAAGAGAACTTGAGCATGCTGTAATCATGAACGTGCTGGAAAGACACTACTCCTAAGGAAACACTGATAGAAACGTGCCTGCAGTTCAGATTTACATATCATAAGAGAAGCTGAAGTTTCACTGGTAGAAAAAGCCCCACAGTATACCCTTACAAAGATTTAGTCATCCTCAAGGAACTCCTTAGCAAACCCTACCGCAGTGTCCTGTGCTGGAGCCAACTTTCATGCTTGTAGTGAAGCTTCTCCAGATATTCAATAGGGATTTCTTGTTCTTCATCTCTTCCACGCAAGTAAATCCTATTCAAGCATTTCTAGAGGCAAAAGTTAGCAAATAAAAATAAATAAATTGCTGTATTGCATGCAAAGAGCACAGAAATATCCAAATTAAAAATAACCAAATGTTTAAAATCATTTGTTCCCATCCTGAGCACACCTAGAGCCTCAACAAGCCAAAACTGTTAAGTGTTGTACTTTGTATTTTAAATATACATTCTTTTCTTAAATACAAAACCAAAAAGCCCTCAGAGTTACTCCAGTGTGTTACATTCCAGTTTTTTACAACCATAACAAAACTGAAGGCATTGAAGCTGGAAGCAAGGAAATATCAAAGTGATCTGAAAGTTCATAAGAGCTCTTTTAACCTCATTTTTTTCTCTTGTTCAAGCTAATCTTACACTCAAAGGAGGTATTCTGTTCTGTCCTTTTAAACAAATAGTAGATGGCCCAAGATCAAAGCAGGGTCATAAGGCCTTGCACACAGGGTGTGCTTTCACCTGCCTTAGCTCCAGCTCCCCAGGTGTAGGGGCTTCACAGAGCACCCCCACATCAGCTCTACCATCACTGGAAACTATTGTATCCATTCCCTGTACAGCTATAATCCCGATGTAACAGCTATTCCTACAGGGATTTTGTACTTTCCTGGAGCCGCTTGCTTTATTCCAGCGGTATTTTCTGGTTTACTGTTCTCATTTATTCTGTTTTTAAAATGAGAAGATCATTACCATCACAGCTGACTTTAATACACACAGTCTACATTTGAAAGAACCTTTTTTTAAGTACTTCCAGACCTAGTCACAGCTCAAGCACTGAAGCCTCCAGGGGCAAAGCACAGCCTGAGCTGAGCTCTACCCATGAGAGGCAAGGCCCAGAACACAGAGTTGGTTTTGGTGCTGTCACATTCATACCCCTCACCTCAGGAGTGGCTCGGAGATAAATGATCCCATCCAGCGCCAGCCTCGAGCCAAACTGTTTGTTCACCCAGTCGTGCCAGTCCTGGTAAATTGTCCACTCGGTCTCGTTCATGCAGTCAGACTCGTACAAATTAGCAGCAAAGATGTACCTGTGGACATTGAAGAGATGGAAACAAAATTTCCTCAGACACAGGAATTCCTTGGTTTGGCTCAAATACAGTAACTAGAGAAGAAGCTGAGTGGTGACACTGCAGCATCTCTGAGGATCCCCTGGAGTGGAATAAACAGCTGGTATTGTCCTCCTGGAGCTGTGTGCATGAAGACCACCAACATTTGCAGGAATAACCCACAGAACACAGCTGGTTTGTACACCAAATGATTTATTCACAATAAATTAAAACACACTAATTTTTGCAATATATTACAACAGGGGAAGCACCTAAGGACTATGGGATGGGATTCAGTTATCAGGTTTCACTTTCTGAATCCAGAAACACGGGATGCGGCATTTATTTAGACATTTTCCTGTTGGCCGTAAATTAAAGCATGAGGAATTCCACCTCAACACGAGGAATGAGGGTGGCCAAGCAGCAGCACAGCTGCTTAAGGAGGTCACCGAGTCTCCCTCTGGAAGCATTTCAAGCACATGGATGCGCTCCTCTGCCACCTGCTCAGGGAGACCCTGTCTTGGTTGGGGGTTTGGACTGCAGAGCTCCCTTCCAACTTTGGGAAGGGATTTGACTTGGGAGAATTTCCCCTAGAGGGCTGCAGCCCCACATACCTGTCACTGTAGACGGAGCGCTCAAAGAACACCACGGGGTTCTGGGCGCTGCCAGGCTTGCGGTCCAGGGCGCCGAGCTGAGCCCGGATCCTGCTGAGGCACGCGTACGTCTGGAAGGTGAAGGCCCAGCGCTCCGGCTTCTCGTACATCATGCGCAGCACGTTCCCACCGCTCCGCTGCGACGTGCTCAGCTCCTGGGCCCAGGGGAAAACAAACACACTGCTGCCTGATCCTGGGAAACGCAGCTGGGGAGCAGGCGGGAGCAACGTGTGCCTGGTCAGTTTCACACCGAGCTCACCAAAATGCACCCTGCTCTTTGCCAGGTCTAACCAAGATCTCCATTCCTTCAAAAGCCACCTGCACAGGAAATAGCAGCTGGATTGCCAATGGAATTGCAGTAAAAAAAAAAAATCCCACCTTAACACCAAGTGAGCAGCAGCTACCACTTTCAGATATTACATCCAAGAGGAACTCACACCTTGTGAAAGCAATCAGCAAAAGTGTTGCTATCACACAGAGTCTGAATAACACCCACTCCGTTGGACACGCTGGTGTGCTGAAATCAGAGATACGTTTGACTTTTTTTTTCCCCCTCTTTTACCTCACAGTTGTCTCCAGAGCTTTGCTGGACATTGCACCATCTAGCTACAGGCTCGGGAACCACTTCCCACTCCTCATTGGCTTGTTTCAGAATGTTCACAAAGGTGGATTTCCCTGCAGCTGTAGGAGAAGTATCCAGGAACAACTTCAGTGAGAAACCACCCACAGCAGTGTCATTTAACTAGTGTTCAACTCTGCCTTGCACCTCCTTAAACCACTCTCCCACACCCACCATGAGGCAGACCAGTCAATGGAGCAACAGGGTTTTTCTTTCGCTGAATTTAAACGGGTCTGACAAGAGGCACCTGATGATACTTTGAGGTGTGCGGTGCAGGCCCAGGAGCAGGATTCAGAGATCCTTACGGAGCCCTCCCAGCTCGGGAAATTCCGTGATTCTGGGTGCTTTACACCACAAACGGGAAAGACGTGGGGAAAAGCTTATCCCGGACTTCCACACCAAACAGGTGAATCAGTTGAAAACTCTATTAGAAAGCTTTTTTTTTTTTTCTCTCCCAAATCTCACAATTTTTACAGTGTCAGGGTAAAGTCTCTGACATTATGAATTGGCTTTTTATGCCTCCTGACCTGATTAAAAGCCTTTTGCGGAGGGAAACAGCCTGGAAAATCGTGTGGAAGCATCCCTGTTGCCCCGCTCTGCCGTAGTGGAAGGGGCCCTTACACAAGGGAAAGGGGGAAAAGGGGGAGAAAAAAGGGGGAAAAGTGGGAAAAGGGCAAAGAGGGGAATGAGGGATGGAAGGGAAGAGATAAGGAAGAAGCGGAAGGGATGAAAGAAAAGAAAAAAGACAGGAAGGAGGCAGGCAGGGGTGAAGAGTCCTCAGAGCTGTGCCTCTCCCGGATACGGCCGAAAGCACCGAGCGCCGTGGCAGCCGCCTCTCCCTCCAGCCCTCGCCAACTGCCCTTCTCCCGCGCAGGCGGGAGGCGCCGACTCACCGATGTTGCCCTCCACGGCGACCTTCTTGATGCGGCCGTCGGGCCTGCCGCGCTTGGGCGGGGTGGCCATGGCGGCCTCAGGAGGCGCCTGAGGGGGCGCGAGACCCGGACGCGGACCCGCGCGCGCCGCCTTCAAATTTGGCGCGCGCCGCCTTCAAATTTGGCCGGGGCTGCCGCTGACGTCACCGGCCCGCGCCCGCAGCGGAGCGCAGAGCGCATCGATGGCGCCAGGAGTTGCTCCCGCTGCCAGCGCTGGGGGACAAAGGGAACGGGACAAGGGGACAAAGGCACCCCCGGTCACCGAATGCCTTCAAAACCCCTCCGGGAATGGCCTGGCACTGGCACGAGAGCTGGCTCTAAGGAGATGGCCAGCACTTGAACTTAGAGGGCTGTTACCGTTACTTCATTGGGAAGACATAGCCAACTTCAGGAAGGAGTTCTTTGTTTCAGACTGGAATTCTGTACTTCAGGAAGGCAGGCCCTGGCACAGGGTGCCCAGAGCAGCTGTGGCTGCCCCTGGATCCCTGGAAGTGCCAAAGGCCAGGCTGGACAGGGCCTGGAGCAGCCTGGGATAGTGGGAGCTGTCCCTTTGTTATCATTATATTGCAAGAAATCTATTGTCATTACAGTGCAAGGGTTCCACACTGCTAGAGTTTGGTACCTCATTCATGCTTCTTGTAGGCAGCTCCTCTAAGTACTGACTCTTCTTTGTCCTCAGAGCAACCGACTCCAGTTCCCCTCAACCAACCAACCCACTCATTTTATAACACTCTTCTTATTGGCTACAGCTGCAGCCTGTTAAGTCAGGCCTGCTCCTAATCTTTAATAATTAACCCAGCTGCAACCATTTAGGGGATAAGATTACTTTCTATACTACCTTTATTTACATACAGTCTATCCCCCTACATCCCTGCACATGGCAGGGGCTGGAATGGGATGGGCTCTAAGGTCCCTTCCAAACCAAACCAATGTGGGATTTAATCAAAGCCTAAAACCTCCCAAAGAGACACTGAACCCAAGGAGAACCGAGGTAAATGGGGAAAAAATCCTGAGCCAAAGGCGATGGGCACCAGCAGTGAGGCAGTTATGGCCCTGTGCTGCTGAGCAGGGCCAAAAGTGGAGTCTGCTGCACCTCCTGTAGCACCAGCCAGCCGACAGCACCCTTGGGTCTGTCCTGATCACGTGTCCAATACAGAGGGGAGGGGAAAAATCTATTTACAAGGAGACCCTTGAGGAGCAAGTCCAAGAAGGAAATAAAGACAGTCATGGTCAAACATAGCTATTTATTTTCTCTTATAAACAGCCTTCAGTTTCTTATTGAAAAAAAAAAAACAAAACCCTAAGATTTAAATATTTTGCCCCATCACATACAACCATCTGTATACATTATTTACAACTCTCAAATAAACACGGTGCGGGTTTTCAGACATTCAACTTATTCTTTTTGAATCAGAAGCTGTTTTTGTTCAGAACTGAAATCTCCATCAGTGACTACAAACTGAAGCGGTATTGGCACAGTTAGCTCACAGTAAGGGTTCTCTCCTTGCATTTTACACATTACACTGAGTTTTGTCCCACGTTTCAGGATTCTCAAGGAGGAGGAAAGGTTAGTGTCGCTTTCGGAATTAACCTCTCTTTTTTTTTTACCTTCAAAAACGGCCTTTTACTGAAGCCTTGTTCATTTTTACTCAAACCTCGTTGGTTTTCATGGAAACCTTTTTATTGCATCCTTCTCTCTCTCCCAGGGCATGTGCCCCTGCACCACACAAGCACAGCATTCCCAAGCAGTCCAACAGCCACGACAACAAACGTCCCCTCCGCGACACGGCTCGGAAAAATTGTCCCCAAGTTGCAAACGTACAAAAATAATGAGTATAGTTCAGTGGCTATAAAAAATTAATCTCCCCTAAAAATACAATATTCTATGAACAATCTGGGGAATCGGCTCTCCCGACAAAATAAGGTAACTGGGTATTTTCCTAGGCTGCAAACTGAACCTGGCAAGAGGAAACCGTAAGAAAAGCGGGGAAAGAAGGAGGTTTAACACTGAAAATCACCAAAGTTAGTCTCGTGTTAAAAGAGAAGATATCCAGGAAAAAAGGATGGGCATCCATAAAACTGCCAGTGGTTTCAGGAGTGAGGGGTTGGAAAAGAGACAACTGCTACCAGCAGTGAAGGAAACAAGATCTGGCGCAGAAGGGAATACTTGAGTGGGGAAAAAATCAAGGAATCTCTGCTGGTGCTGCAGCTCCTCAACTAATCCAGCCTAAAGGGGAGTTATGTACAGGAACAGCACTCTGGCAGGCAGGAGAGGAGGAGGAGAGGGCAGCAAGGAAAAACACAGCTGTCCATAAGGATGTGTTTATAGCAGAACTGTGTCTGGTGACCCAGGAGAAAGGAAGAGGGGTGAGAAATAGAAAGGAACAATCTGAAAGGTAAGTTGAGTCCATAGCAGCAAATAGGTGTCCTTACCTGGTTACTGAGGGTCAGGGACACTGGGAGAGGGCTCAGTTCCCAAGGACTGAGTAAGGGCACTGCTCCTCTCCATCTCCACGGAAAACCAGAAGTTCAAAGCTCTACATTGCATAGTAAGCAGGAAAAGAAACTGGATACTTGCAGATGGGCTGCCTGCCCCTCAGAACCTCTTTTGTCCCCTCAGCCACCTGCAGCAGCAGAAGGCGGTGGCTTGGCTCCTCTTTGCTGGAGTAACTTGTATCCCTGACTGGGACTGGAAAGACTTGGACACACATCCCATATCCATCCACCCCTGGCTGGCTCCCTGGGCTCGGCCCTTCGCCCCTGCCCAGCTCCAGGGAGGAGCCACCACCCAAAGCCCCGACAAGATGCAATGTGCTGGGAGCAGCAGAGCACCACAAAGCACAGGAACTGGGGACCCCACCAGACTGGAGGGCCTGAGGCAGCACTGGAAGCACAGCCTGGGTTCAACCCTGCTGGCACTTTCTGCTCCCCGTGACCAAAGCTGGGAGGTTTTGTGCCTGAGCGCTCCTCACCCCTCAAAGTCCAAAGTGGAGGCCTGGAGCAGAGCAGGGTTTGCCTCTCTGGGGTTTATTTGGAGGGGCAGGGGGTGGCCCCCCCTTTTCCTCCCATAAATGCACTATTTTATAAACACATTCACTCGATCCAGGTTCCTTTGAGTGGCATTTCCATGTGCCCTTACTCCAAGAGCATAAACACACATCAACTTCTGGTCCCACAGCTTTCAGAAGCCAAACAACAATGAAAAGCTGCAAAAAGAAACAGCACGGGGACCTAAATCCCCACCATTGCAAACACGTCCTCAATGATGTTATTTTCAAGTGTTGTGGAATTAAATGATGTGTTCATACAGCTGTCAGGCAAATCATGATCTCCAAGCTTTTATTACATGCCTAGAAACTATTCAGTCAAAGACTTTCTACTGCCAGATACTGAATTAAAAAAACACACTATTCACCTAGGACTCATTTTGATACATTCCAATTCTGATGGGCTGAACTGCAGCAGATGCCTCTGGATTTCTAGAACTGGCTGTTCAAAAGAAAAGAACTGCAACAACAACAACAACAACAACTAAGCCCTCCTAGGGCACAAGCGCGCCAGGAACATGAACCCCTGCACTGCCTTGTCCACACAAGTCCTCATTTCTACACCTTCATCCTTTCTGCTGCTTGCTGGCACAGGACACCAAACCAAGGAGCCACCCTGAAATGGGAGGCATCCCCTGTTTAGCACCTGGGAGCTCCTGCCTTGCTCGCTCTGTGTCCAAACGGAGCACGTTGGATTTGGGAGATGGGTGGCTCTGCTGCTGTCGTGCGGATGGTGGCACCGGAAGAGCCAGAAGATCAGGATCCCTCACTGGGGCCCAGCAGCTCCCAAGTGAGTCACTTCTGTGCTCAGCTCTTCCCTGCTGCCCATGCCAATGGCCACTCACCTCTCCTGCAGGCTCCTGCATGCCAGCTCCAACTTTACTCAGCATTTTTGGTCGAGCCGAGGTGTGCAAAACAGAAGCTCAACTTCTCCGCCATGTGCTCACCTTGGCCTCCCTTCCCTGCTCCTGCTGCTTTTCCCAACAGCTGGAGCTCCCTCAAGATGGGCAGTGGTTTTAAACAGGGGAGAACACCATCACAATAACAAGACTCCAAAGCAGCCCCAGGAATTATCTCCCCTCCAAGACACATTTCCTCTAACAGCAAACACTGGCCACCAGAGCCCTTCCTCAGAGCCAGGCTTTGCATTCCTAACTTAAAAACACCTTTCCAGCAGTTATTTTTCAAGCCAGGTTTTCCTTATTATTATTACTACTATCCCAGTGCAATTTTTTCTAGGGAATATTTTCCCTAATTGTATTTGTGCAAACTACCTGTTCATTTGGCAACTGCTAGGGGAACTTAACAAGCTGGCTGACCCAACTGATGCTCTCCTGCTAAGAAAATAAAAGCAACTGTGCCAAGTGCCATAGCACAGGCATGGAACTGCTTGCTAAGCACAAGGCCTGTGTAATTTTGACACCACCTTCACTGTTTCGCTTTAGCGAGCACTTTGCTTTTCTTCCTAAGAAGTAATCTAGCTTTGAAAAATTCTATATTCATCTCTAAAAAAATAAGACAAGTATTTGTATTAAAAGCTGGAGATCATTGATTTCAGCAAGTTATGGCTTTTTTTTTTTTTCCTAGTGTAAGCATAGATATATATTTTTAAAACAAGTTTCAGTAAGTGTCTGGGTGTTAGTACATATTTTCTGTTTCCAGCAATGTTCAGTATTGTATGTGCTTTGCACCTCAGAAGTGAGTCTGCCAAGGCACTTAGAGAATGTAAGCAAGTCTTCCAGGGACTTCATGAGAATGGGCTACCACTGACACAACACAAGAACCCATCCACCAGCAGAGTCAATCCCCCAACCAAGCACGTTTCCTTAATAAACACTCAGCACCTGCTAGAAATTCCACAATGAATAACAACAGTAAAATAATATTAATAATAAAAAAAAAGCTATTTACCACATATCACTAACAGAGAAAAGATTTCCCCTAATAAAAGCACAGAAAAGTAGATCTCAGCTGTCACTGGTAACAGCACAGGGGGGTTGGTTTGTTTTTAAAAAAAAAAAAAAAAAAAAACAATTAACAAAAAACAAATACCACACGCTCGCTTAAAGAAACAAGTGACTCCAAGAAGTCCTCTTCCTTTTATCTGTCCTTGGAGGTGAGTTTTTCAATCAGTTCTTGAAGTGGTGCAAGTTCTCTTCTATCAATAAGGTTGAATTCCTGGAACAGGGATGAGGAGAAAGACACAGAGAATTCTGTGGGTACAGCTGAGGTGAGAAGCCTCATTTAGCCAGTGCTCATCTGGTACTCAGCCCCCCAAGCCCAGGCTCGGCCACTGCATCCTCCCCTGCCCATCTGCCACTCGCTGACCCCAAGTGTTCCACTGCCTGAAGCTTTTACTCCCTCTTAAAGGAAGGGAACCTAAGAAGATGCTGATTTTTTTGCACAAGGAAAGGGGGATAATGTAGCTTGGAAGGGAGAGCACTGTTTGCCATGTCCTCACCTGAACAAAGAATATAAAGTGCTTGAAAGAAGTGTTAAGGTGTGCCTCCTCCTGCAGCTGGATCACCGGGTCGAAGTGCTGGTGGTAGATGTGGGCGTAAACTCTGAACAGACGCTTGAGAATTGTCTTGGCCACTGACATGAAGTTCTTTGGGAATGGTACGCCTGGGGAGAAGGAAACAGAGGGCTTATTCTCCAACTGCCATGTTTGTCTGCTGTGAAAGCCACTACAGGCCAGGGCAGATGGAATCAGTTCCAACAGCAGACCTTTGTCACTGCACAGGTTTTACTGAAATTGGCTGTAAAATGGCAGGTGGCTGCTGGGAGCCATGAACTCTTCAGTTGTCACTTCCCCAGGCTAAAAAAAGATCTGTATAAACCCTCTGAAAAGAGGAAACCTGCCTAGCTGCTCCTCACCTACCAGTCTCCCCAGTCAGCTTAGCTCTCTGGCAGCCTGTCCCAAAGTCCTGCCTGAAGGCCAGAGGCTCTGGATGCTCTGGGGCCAGTCAGGACCTCACCAGAGCTTGCAGGTCCCACCATCAATGTTCTCATGCTCCTGCTGCAGCCTGCCCTGCACACATGCACATGGCATTTCCTCCTCTGCCTGCTGCAGCACACAGGAAGTTCATACTTAGCTGCTTAGCGGCCTCTGAATCTCTCCCTGAAGGCACAGTTTGTCTAAAGAAGCTCAATGAAAATGTGTCAAAAGCCTCAGAAACTATTTACAAAGTTAAGGCAACTAAAAGATCCCCACGTTATCTTTCCCAAACTGTTGCTTGGTCATTATTTCCCTCCTGCTTTTCAGAAGAAAGCCTCTTTAAAACATCTATTTTTTATCTTCACTTCAAGAAAACCAAGCAAAAATAAATCAACTTAAGATCAAAGCTGCAATTCAGCTTCTTTGGAGATAAGGCCTGAAAGTTTGTCATGACAACCAGATATCCCTTCTGTGACAAAAAGCTGCCAGTTACTGGTTAGAAGGGTCTGAGACCCTCTGATGTTATTTCTAAACAAAATGAATAAAACACCAGATATACTTCCTGCACCCCGAACTGTGACAGGTGTTTATTAGGAGCACTAACAGATGGGTCAGAGTTCATGCATTACAACACACCTTCAAAGATAAGTGTGTGCAGACAGATAATGTAACCTCCCAAACGTGCCCCACACACCAAGCACTGAGGAGACCTTTCACCCCTGGAGTGTCCCTGTGCAGGTGTAACCTGAGTGCCCTGCTCACCTATTTTGGAAGGAAAGAGCGTTTCATCATCCAGCTGGTCCTGGACCCAGGTCATCAGGTAATCGATGTACTTGGGTGCAGAGCACTTGATGGGCTTCTTGATGTTGGTGCCATCTGCCCAGTGGTACTCGTACCTAGGGTGAGACAAGGTGGCCTTGAGCACCAGGGAGCCACTCCTGATGGGCCTGGACATGGTGCATCACCTTGGAAAGATGGTGCTGAAAAACCCAGCACACACAACACGGGGAGTGTGACAACACCAGCTCCTGGGTGAACCACAGGGTTTGTATGCTACAGATCACACAAGTGGTTTTATGCAAAGCTTAGCTGATAAATCTGTTCTCTCAATTTGTTTAGCAAATTCAGTTTTGTCAGAACAACTGCTGGGAGAATATTTTCACCATAAACAAATTTGATGAGGGATTATGAAGGTGCTGCTCACAACAGGACAAAAAAACCCCCATTTTTCTAACAGCAACAAATCACAGGGTCTGAAAGCATTTTAAAACTGTATGTAAGAAAACATGCAAAAATCCCAGACACACCAAATGGACCATGTGTCTGGATTTATGAAAAAGCTGGGTTTCTCACCACCCAGTACTGCCCTAGTACCAAGATTTAAGTGGTATTCATGTAGGAAAAAGATCAACACTTAGCTGAGATGCCAGGATTTTGCTCTGGTGCCAGAGCAAAACAACAAACCAAATTAGAGTAGGAAAAAGCAGAAACACTGGATGTCTCAACAAAAGCATAAGCAAAAATCCAAGAAGGGCACAGGGATTCTTAGTCAGGCATCTGCTATTTCTACAATGCCTACGAGGAACATTTTGGTAAGCCCCAATGGAATGCCTGCATATAAAACCTTTAAATCTTCATTTAAGAAGCTGTCATTAATGTTTCAGAAAAATAAAAAAGGGGAAAAATAATTTTGATAATTAATTTACTTCCCAGGTTAAAGGAAAAAAATAAACACCAAACAAATATGAACACAGACCAAAAAATATCAACTTGTTATTTCCCACCCACTTAACAGACATTCAAATCCTTCTTCTCTTTCACATCCTTGCCACCCAACCCTGGCACTCCTCTCAGCTGGTCTCAAGCTTTTAAATGAAAAATCATCTCAAAAAGTGCCCCCAGTCACCAGTGTGTGAGAAAAACATTCTTACTTGGGGCCAGCAGACATGACAGGGCAGCTCTCCTCCGTGCAGAAGTCCGTGATGGTTCCATAGAGCATGTTGATCTGGTTGAAGAAGTCAACAGCTGGAAAGCATGGAAACCACCTGTTAGCACTCTGCAGCACAAGATTCCTACAGCCCAGGCTGTAAAGTACAGCTTCTGAAATGTTTTTTGGGAAAAAACTCCATTGTTGTTGCTTTTTTAAGATCCATTATAAAAGAGATGCAGAATGCAACCACCGACTTTCTGGAATAGCCTCCAGCAAGAACTATCTAATTTGTTCACTGCAGCAAAATCTTCAGCTGGAAGAAGAAAAATAAAGGAGAAAACCCAGTCATTTCCTTTCCTGAAAGTTTGGTGCATTTTATTACAATCCCAAATTCTACTGACAAGTGTGAAATCCAAGAAAGATTTTCAGCATAAACTTTCCAACTAGAGAGAGCAGGTACTCGTTAGGTGACAGTGCCTTCCCTCAGGCTTTGTATTCCCAAGGCCCACCTTTCCCAAGAACATCTCATACAACCCCAGACTGCTTCGGGTGGGAAGGGAATTTAAGGACCATCCAGTTCCACCCCTGCCATGGGCAGGGACACCTCCTGCTATCTCAGATGGCTCCAAGCCCTGTCCAACCTGGCCTTGGACACTGCCAGGGATGGGGCAGCCACAGCTTCTCTGGAAAACCTGTGCCAGGGCCTCAGCACCCTCACAGGGAAGGATTTCCTCCTAACAGCCCATTTAACCCTGCAGTTATAGTTACTCTTTCAGTTAATTACTCCAAACTCTTAGAGAAGAAGGCTCTTTTTCATTCTGTCACAAAGAACTGTTGTATTGCAGACATCTTTTATGGAAAATCCTTTCCTTAGGATTTTTCCTCCTGAGCAGCTGAGAGGCCTCAAGAACAAAATGTAAACAATGGTTATCTGCTGCTGTGGAATGCAACAGGTAGATCTGTGATTGGTCTCATGGAGTTGTTTCTAATTAATGGCCAATCACAGTCAGCTAGCTTGGACTCTCCGTCCGAGACAGAAGCTTTTGTTATCATTCCTTCCTATTCTAGTCTTAGCTAGCCTTCTGATGAAATCCTTTCTTCTATTCTTTTAGTATAGTTTTAATGTAATATTGGTATATGATCCCAATATTACCGGGTGGAACGTGCCTGGGCTCGACTGACCCTTGGTGCTGGACCAAAGGCGGCAGCTATGGTGTTTCACCTAAGAGACACCTTTGGCTGGCTGGATGTTGCAGCTGGCACCTGGAACAGGCCCAAGCATGCAGGAACTCAGTTTTACCTCTGGTGGAAAGGCTTCAGGTGATGGTGAAGGGAAAAGGAGATGGATTCTGCCAGAGGGTTTAATCCAGAGTTTTATTCCAGGGTCACAGATCCCTGAATCTTGTAACAGCTACAACAGAATCCCAACCGCATGGTCGCCGTGTCTTTTAAGCCCCAGGGAGAGGGGGAGGGAAGGGACAGGTGTGCCACCAACCAGGTAGGAGGGGGGAAGGTTCAGGGGACAAGTGACACCTGGATAGGCCAATGACCCCACGGCTGAGAAGCATCTTTTGAACTTTTGTCAATCAGATGATGCCCTTGCTGGAATGTTAAGATTGACGGACAGCACTTAGCAAGGGGACCAGGGGGTAGGGGAGGGAGAAGGTATTGGTACACCTGAGGGACTGGGATAGCTGAAACAGGATATTGCATCACACTGCAACATCGTAATATATATCATAAAATAATAAATCAAGCCTTCTGAAACTGAGTCAAATCCTCGCCTCTTCCCCAATCCGAAAACCCCTGTGAACACCGTCACACTGTGGTCACTGCAATCAGCTTCTAAAACCCACTTTATCTGCAGGTATTTTTTCAGAGGACAAAGAGCCAAGATTAGGGGAAAAGTCACTGGAGCAAGTCACAGCTACTGCTCCGCAGATGCAGGACACCAACCCTGGCTTCTCCAGTGCCCACAGGAACTGTTAATTAAGTTTCCATTCCCTGCTCCCAGCAGAAACCACAGCCCACTGCTTGCTTTGAGGCAAGCATGTTCAGAAAACCCACACAGGCTCCCACAGAATGCCTGATTATGGCAAATTCCACACATGGAAGTCTCAAAATCCACAGGCCCATCAAGTCATTCCCTAAGACACCAGTCAGGCTGAGAGCAGAGCAAGAAGCAGCAGCAGGGCAGAGCACGTTTGTTTTTGGCTCTCAGGGTCAAGAAGGGCAAAAGTGATGACTTGAAGTGACACATTTTGTCTCCTGATGAGACCTCTCTGTGAGCAGAAGGGGCTCACAGCTACTGCTGGAGCTTGGTGTGGTGCAGGGATGCTGAGGGAAGGGAGCCCCTCACCAGCTCACTAATTACACTAATTGCACTCCAGCTAGTTCAGCAGTCAAGTCACTCAGGAAGGGAAGAAACTGCTGCCATGCAGGAAAGCAGACACACAAGAGTGCAGGAACCACGAAAAGGGAAGGATGCCAGCAATACATGAGGCATCTTGAGCAATGCTTACTCACACAAGTGGGCTGGCTTTTTTCTCTAGCCTAGTTTTGCAATGTAGTGTGAATTAACTTTTGCAAAGGATGCTGTCAGCAATTCCAGCCTGCCCTGGAAGTAGTGGCAACTGGAGCACCAGAGCATTGCTGACTGCATGACTGGTTGGGAACAGGAAGGTGAGAGTCAGTGGGACAGTTTCACTTCCCAAACATCTCAAAGAGCAGGAAGAAAAAAGGTAGAACCACAGAAACAATTGGAGGACATTTAAATCAAGCAATAATTTCTACTGCAGTGCACAATCAATCCTGTACCACCACTGGAGCACATCAAGCCTGAGAGGCAAAAGATGAGCAAACATCCAGACAGGGCACAGAGCTTGTGGCAGCCAAAAGTGCACAGTGCAAAGGGAGACTCCATTCTTTAGGAGCAGAGGGCAAAATCCATACAGCAGGGAGAGGGAGGAGGAGGAAACAAGGTCAAGCAATCAGAAAACACTAATTTAGGCATCATTGTTTGGCCTGAAAGCACAGAGTTTGGACAAACAGCTTTAGAGGAAGTTAAAAGAATGACATCAGAGACTTACCAGAGCAAAGGCTCAAAACTTGGTAGGAACTAAAGGAACTAACTTCAAGAAAATAACAGACCCCATCAGAATCACAGAACCATTCAGGCTGGAATAAGACCTCTGAGATCATCAAGTCCAACCTGTGGTTGATCCCCACTTTCTGACAGCCATGTCTAGCTGTCCCCTGGACATCTCCAGGGATGGGGACTCCCAACACCTCCAATGCTTGACAACACTTTCCATGAAGAAATTCTTCTGGATATCCAACCTGAACCTTGAGGCTGCTTCCAGTCACCCTGCCCCTGCTCCCTGGGAGCAAAGCCCCACCTGGCTGCACCCTCCTGTCAGGAAGTTGTAGAAAGCAAGGTCCCCCAACTCCCCTTTTCTCCAGGAACAGACAGGGACACACAGCTGTCCTGCCCCAAGTGTCAGCCCACTTCCAACATGAAGAAAAGGCCAGTGACTCACTGTTAACTGCCACCCATTCATTGAGGTCCTCCCCCTCTGGAAGCATCACGGCCATGCGCAGGTTGCCGCTCCCCAGCGTGGCCTCGGCATGTTTGAGCAGCTCGTACTGGTGAGACCCCTCAGGAATATTCTTCTTTGGTTTGAAGGTCTTGGAAGAGCGACTGCCACTGCAAGAGAGAGGGGAAATCTTCAGAGACCTTTTGGAACAGGAAGCAAAAAGGAAACAAGCACACCAGTCCCGGGTAAGGACAGGATTAACATTAAATACTTCACCCACTCATGTATTTTCACGTTGCAACAGGGTATTAACCAACAACTGGGATGCTCAACTAGCAGGGATTCTGACTTGTTTTAAACCATTTTCTGACCTAATCACTTCCTTACCTAAAATTTTGTTTGGAAGAACGTGGACTGGCTTAGGAAAAACGTTTAGACATTTGAATTTTAAACCATGGCAGTGAGCCTGGAGGGCACACGAGCCCCTAACATGTCAGAAATATGACATGTAGAATTAAATATTTGCAGGGAAGTGTCAAATGAGTCAGTATATTTCTGAGTATTTTCCTGTATGAGCTGAGAGAAGAGTTCTGTCAGAATGGGCAAACTGAGCTCTGAATTCCAATGCAAGTGGAAAGCTGTGAAACCCACACAGCAGAATTCTCATCACAAACACTATCCAGATCTCATTCCTTGATATAAAAACTTGGCCAATGTTTCACCATCTCTCTAAGGACCAAACAGAATTTTTTACTGGTAGGTTGCAAGGGCTGTCTCTCTTTATTCAAGGTCCTGGCACAGGATGCCCAGAGAAGCTGTGCCTGCCCCTGGATGCCTGGAAGTGTCCAAGGCCAGGCTGGAGGGGGTTTGGAGCCACCTGGGCTAGGGGAAGGTGTCCCTGTGCCTGGCAGGGGTTTGGAACAAGATGGGCTTGAGGTCACTTCTAACACAAACCATCCTGGGATTCTGTTCCATGCTCTGGGCTCCACAGCAGCATCCTCCCCTTCCCACAGGCCTCTGAAGCAATCCTGGCTCCTGGGTGCTGTGAAGAAGGGCTTGGCTGGACTTCCAGGGATCCTGGGATGGTAGAGCTGCACAGCCATGAGCATTGCCATAGACACCCCAGCAACACCAGCACAGCCTGCAGCTAAATGCAACCAGGAGCCAGAAGGACAAGGAGGGAATGTCCTGCTCCCATCTGTTCTGTTACAGGACACTTCTAGCTGCTCCTAGGCATCTGCACCTCACCCTGAGCCAGGATACCAGACACAAATCCTGATTTAAATAATTGCCTCCTAGTGGGAGTGAGAAGCTTCTGTGGCTCAGGGAGTTGCTGTCACCTCCCACCCCTCCAGCCATCTGCACCTGGTGCCAGACCAGACTCAAACCAGCTCTGAACAAAGAAGAAACTAACAAAAACCCAAGGAACAAAAACCCCAAATCTCTTGACTGACTACTTTACTTAAACCAATTATTGTCTTTTCAGGAACAAAGCCACTTCAGAGGCACTTGGCCAACATGAGGAGTGAAAATACAACCTAAAACATCTGGAGAGCAGAAGAGACTGGGATCACTATCCATATGTGTCAGCATAAGCAGAAGGAACCCAGCACGAGCTAAATACAACCTGGAAAAGGTTATGAAATAACTAACCCAAGCAATTATTGTTTGTATTTTAGCCCTGAAGAGTAAGCCCAACAAAGGGACGAGGGTTTGGGAGTAGGGCACAAGGAAAGCATGGTGAAGGAATTCCCTAGGTTAGTAGTTTGTTCTGAGACACTCTGGGTAGGAATTCACTGTACACACCCCAGCCTGTGAGTCTGCCAGCCAACAAACCAAGTCACTGCAGATCTGCTGAATACCGTGCACAGATCCACAGCTGAGGAAGCAGAAAATGCAACGTGTTGGAAAAAGCTTTAGGTAGCATTTAATCCCTGCTCCCCCCTTCCCAGAAACAGGGGGATTCTTGCCATAAGCTGCCAAAGGCTGTAACAACAGAATGAAGTACTGCTCTAAGGGAGCCCTTCCATCTTTGCCTCCAACACCTTTCTGATCCCTGCTTCTTCAATGCAGCACAGGCACCCTAAGCCAGCAGGAAACGGTCTCACAGGCAAGGCAGGCAGGCATCCAAAAGGAAAAGCCATTAGGATAACTGCAGCCTGGTAGTTGTCGCGTGCTATGGAAATATCTGCAATTTTGGCAATAAATTATCAGAATTCCATGCATTTATGCAGTTCACCCACTCCCTGAGACACAGCTCAGGGACACCCTAATGCAGCCTCCATCTTGACAGGATGTGGTTTTTCTTGGAAAGTTTGGTTAAAAATATTGCATTACTAAACAGTACTCCAATTACCTTATTAGTCCAGAAGCCCTCCTATTATTTAACAAGAAAAAAAAATTACTTTTTCCTATTATGCCAATCTGTTTGACGTGACAGATTCAGAAAGTTGTCTTGACCCAGATCTATTTCCTCAACCTCTTGAGCAATCAGTGAAAAAAGTTTAACTTTAAAGAGTTCTGCCTGTTGGCCAACAATACACACAATCATCCACGCCTGGGTCACGTGTGACATTCTATTTTCAGTTACATTCCATCATGGAATCAGCCAACTCGGTCAAGGTTTTCAAATGCTTTAGGACAGTAGGCAGCACCTGCCTTTTCTTGTTAAGAGTCTCTGAGCTCTTCTTCATATTAACACAGAAGTGAGAGGGGACAGAGAAACCGGTGAAGATGCCATTTTCCTTGGACATAAGGAGGCTATGAAACATGAAGCAGGTTGCACCATCCCCACAACGTGCCACAGCCAATATGCAGCCTCTCAAGGAGAGGGGACGTCTCAAGGTATTCCAAGGATGCTTTGCTCCCTTCCCTGCCACATGCACTGCTCCTACCAAGTGATTTCTCCCTTGTATTCCTGCAGGGATCTGCAGCCCCAGCAGTGCCAGCTGCAGCTGGGCCCAGCACTGAATGAGGAGCTGTGGCTGAGGCTGTGTGCAGGGCTGGCAAGCCCTTCCCACCAGCAGGAGCCCACGCAGCCACGTCACCAGCGAGAACACATTTCCTCCAAAGCTGCCACTTGAGCCACTCATCTGCTGGTGGGGGGGGCTTTGTGATGCACCTTCTGCAGGCTGCTCTGTCTCAGGATGGTAAGAGGATGTTTCCAGAAGAAAGGCAAAATGTGGTGCTCTGCTCACCCCACACTGCCTCAAACAGCTCATCTCAGCTTCAAAGGCAGCACTGGCAGATGTTCTGTGCTCAAAGCACCTTAAATACCCAGCCTCAGCTCTTGATAAACTTGCCAGTAACTGCTCCCAGGAGAAGCCCTTGGGCTGCCCTAGCTTAAACCTCCTCACTCCCAACCATTTGTCCACAGACCCCTTCAGAAGGGATTTTTAACCATTTCCACCAAGTCTGCCGCAGATTTGGGGAAACCTGAATTAAACCAGGTAAGTTTAGGTTATTTATTCATAAAAGCTACCCCTTCACAGCTTGCTCTCAGCACGGAACTGTGCAGTGGCAGCATTTTCAGCACACATCTGCCACCTACATTCCTCTAATTGCTCCCTAATGCTGAGGGCCCCTTCCTTGGGGTAAGGAGTGAGTGACTAACTCCTGGAAGCACAGCTGTACCACTCAGTGCCTCCCCAAAGCCATCACCACCACGGCCAGGCTGAAATAAACCCTTCAAAGTACTTGGAAAAACTCAAGAGATCCTCAAAAAGCTCAACTCAAAACCGTGCACAGAACATTCACGCAAGGCATGGAAACTTCTATTTTAACTCCTGCTTTTTCATCTCCAAGCACCTTCAGAAGCATCAATTAATCCTCCTAAAGTACCTTTGAAGTAGGGATCATTAGTGTCTCATTACACAGGGAAACTGAGGCAGCAAACTCACTGGTTAGCCTGTGGCAGTGTGTTATCAGAGAAGCCCCCAAGTTTTAGCTGTGCACTTCTTTGTCTCCCTTCTCCCGCTGTGCCTCTTTTTAAACACAGAAACACTCCAAGACAAGACCCAAATTCCAGAAAAGCAAACAGTTCCAGCCTTTAAACAATAATACAGGCCTTCAAATGATAACATCCTGCTAAGAATAGAAACATCAGAGTGAGAGCAGTTTGTTTCCACCAGCCAACACGTCAACATAGAAACTAAAATAAAAGCTCGAGCTACTTTTTGACAATGCATCAATAGCTGCAGCCTTTAAACATCTTTTCCCTATGAGAACCACAGCATCAGAAGGACAGCAGGTAAAATTAAGCTGAACACGTTCAAAATCTGCACTGATGAGATTGAACTTGAGCACTTCTATTTATAAAACTGAATAGTCACAACATTTCTGTTCTGAAGAGAGATGGTGTGAGGGCAAAGCATTGCTTCCTTCAGTTCTTACAGCACCAAAAAGTCAGCTTTTTCCAATCCAATTCCCATTCACTGCAGGAAGCCTGTCTAAGTCCAGCCACTTGAATCTGCAGGTAACAAAAGCAAGGCAAGAATTCAGGATGCATTCCATGCAGCAGCTCTGGAAAGCAGCTAGGAGCTGCCAACTCTTCACACAACACAGTTGCTCTCCCAGAGGGTCAGGCAATGGTTTGAAAGCAATTCCAGGCTTAGAGCTTTGTTTTGGTTAAGGAGGAATCATTGGCACCAAACTGAAAAACTTCCCCAGACACATGGTCATTCCTATAGGAACAGGACACATGGGACTCATTGTTTATTAGCTACACCACAGAGTAACTTTAATTTTCTGGAGGTTTTTGAACTTGAAGATGCTTCTCAAAAGGGGTATGGTATTTCCTCCTTCCACTGGAGTACTGACAGGGAAATCAGTGTTTCCATTAAATTTTTCATTCTCTACACATCAAGGTGGGGACTGAAATCTGGCCTTCCCTTCTAGGGAAAAAAGCTGTCTTCAAAGACTGGACAGGATGGCAGATGAAAAAGGCACAAGCTCATGAACAGCTCTTAAAAAACACAGGTCCCACTATACACAAGACCTGACACGTTAAAAGAGCAGCCGTTTATCAGATGATTCACATGCAGGAAAGAGAAAGTTATTTAAGGTAGCCCTAAGGAACAGTTTTGCTTTTGCTTGCCCCAGCCACCACCCCTCAGTGTCAAACCCTTACACATCCACATTCTTAAAATGCTTTTTTTTTCTGCTGTACGCACACAGTTTAGAGCCAGTGACTTCGAGCCAATGTGGGATTGGTCCAGCACAACTTTTACATGCACCAGAACACCCTTGAAGGGAAACCTCTGCTGGCTGAGCTGTGAGCAGGGGACAAGCTCAGCGTGTTTGGAGGGCGGTGGCTCTACTGTGCCCTCACTCCCCCTGCAGCAGCACATTGTGCCAAACCCACAAGGATGTTAGGTGGCCACAGCCTGTTTTCCAGCCAAGCCAGGCACCTACACTTCCCCCTGCCTCCCTTTTCTGTCTGCAGGCTGACAAAAGTGCCTGTAAACAAGGGGGAGGTGTTGTGCTACAGCACTGGTGTGTGCTACAACTCCACCCAATGGTGTTCCTGCTGTTTACCCACTTGGATGCAACCCTTCTCCCAAGCAACCATAATTCCCAGTGCAAGGAGCAAGCAAGCATCCAGAACCCCATCCCATGACCGGGAAATCATCATCAGTTTGCTATGCTTACAACCAAAATAAATTCCCTTGTTTCATTTACAACACATTCATTTAATACACTTTCATCTCCTGGAAAACCCTCAAAATAAACAAAGCAAGTCACAGTTGCCCTCCCTGGATACTACCAGAGCCCTGTCTGTGCACTCCAAACACAATTAAACTACTCCCAAGGCAGCCAATGGCTGCGGAAGTGACTCAAACTCTCCTGCCCTGTTCCCTGCAGGACTAACAGAGAGGGGCAGGCCAGAGTCACAAACAGCAGTGTCCATCACAGAAATGCCTGGATCCAGGTTCTCCAGGCAATCGTGCCCTCCTGACTTGCAGGGACAGGCAAGCAGACAGGGGGACAGCACAGGAACTGGAACATGTCCGTGGCACTAAACCTGCAGCCTCCCAAAACTGTGGATGCCATTGCACTGCCACTCCCAAATCTCCCACAGACTTTTTCCCAGAGCTTTAAGACCACCAAACTTGAAACACATTTTCACCCCAATTAGCAACAAAGAAGCTTACAGCAGAGACCCAAGTACCTGTGGCACATTCTCCTCCTCCTGACAGCCATTTGAAATCCTGTGGCATCAGAGGAATCAAGATTATCCCAAACATTTTGTTGCACACTCCCAGGAATCCACTGACTACCCTGAAGCAAACACAACACTGTCTTCACCCACAAAACTTCAAGCTTACTACAAACAGACTTGATCTTTTTAAGAAAGGTGAGTACTAGTCTTTGCTGTTCTGTTGGGTCCTTTCAATGAGACTGAGGTTCCTCATCTATTTCAATATTAACATTTACTGTGTACATACACACGCACACCCCTCGTGGCAGCGTAAGGAACAATCCAAACTAGATATATTTCTTCTAGTATCCTGATATTCACATAGTATTTGCTTAATAGCATGGGCTGCTGGAGCTTTGAAGAAGGCAAACATGAAGTACTCCTTCTCCAACTCTTGTTTTATCCTGCGAGATGGAGTTTACTATTTTGGACATTTCAGCCCCTGATTAAGCTCCCTGCAAGCTAAACAGCACAATTTCCCCACTAATGTTCCCCTCCTTTCTCAGGGATCCCTTATTTCTGTAAATTAGCATCAGCTCCCTTGAAAGGGAGGGCACAGCATGAACTCCAGCTCAAGTCAGAACTTCACCCAGTAACATTTCCAAGTTTAGTTTCCACAAAGGTTCAACCCTCTTTACTGCAGCAATCTACCTAATATACCATTCAGTAGGCACAACCACTTTTTTATTTTTTAAAATCTACCCTTCCCTGTATATAAAACTGAGCAACTCATCAAAGAACCATAACAAAATATGTGCGATACCAGTGATTACCTTACTCCAGCACTTCCATGTGATGAGCAGGGAGCAGCATCCCACACCAAAGGTGTCTGCTGCTCCCCACAGCCAGCTGCTGCTCCTGCCTGGCAGATTTCCTGAGGTTCAGATGAATTATCTGTCTGCCCATGACTAACACAACACCCTCTGCGTCCCAAGCTGCTGCTAACAGTCACACCCTGTAAATACATTTACAAGTAGGAAGCAGAGCTTTGCAGAAAGCCATCCACAACCCGCTGAGGGTGATAAATTGCAGTAATAAAAGCTTGGCTCTAGCATCAAATTAGATGATGTAGATCCTTACTTGTGCACCAAATATAGTGCTTGGAGAACATGCCTCAGAACATGGATGGCTTCCCAAAATGCTGATCATTGCTTTTGGAAACCGATGCTTAATGAATGACTAAAGCAAATCTAGTCATGCAACCTAAGAAATCCCATCAGGGCATTTCTAAAGGAACAAAAAAAAAAAGGCTTCACTCAAGAGTTTAAGACAGTCTTCAATGCCTTTAAACACAATAAAAAGAACTGTCTCTTAATGTGCTTAGGGAATAGGCAGTTAAAGGAGAAATTTAACTAAATTTCATGGAGAAAGAGTCACTTTACCAGTTTGCAAAAGGCTGCCCTTTACTGTAACCCCCACACAAAACAGGCTGAGGACAGGAACGTGGCAAAGGACAAATACTCGGCAACTTCCCAACAGAAAATCTCCAACAGAGACAGAAGGTCACACTTAGACTTGGATTTATAGGCAAAATGGAGTCTGCATCCAGGAACTAACACTCACTAGAGGCAAGAAATAACACAGAGAACAACAGGAAGAAGGAATGGGCAGGAGGCAGCAGTGAATAATCTAACAGCTTTCCAAAAATACACTGCATTATGTCACCCCCAAGTATTTCTTACACAACCCTCACATTTAATAAAATCCTGTATGTGCCATGGGTAACTATCTTCAGGAAAATTTGCTTATCTCTTCCAAAGTATCTTATCAGGACACCCCCCCCCACCCCGGTCTGAAGCATCTGAGAGGGAATGACTGCTCCTACATAGACAAGAGCACATTTCTTTTGAAGTTATTTAAGCTTAAGCATTTGACAGTTGAGCCCAAAGTAAGCTGAACTGTTCTATGAATTTAAATATTCAGACTTTTCCTCTTTTATTTTTCGCACTCCCATTGCGGCAAGGAATTTTAAGAAGAGCTGTCAACCACAAAAGTTAGTAATGGGACATTAGAGATGCTGTTTTTCCTAAAAGGTACATCTCAGCATTTGAAAAAGCAGTATTTCGTGGCCATAAAGTAAAAGACAGAATAACACCATTCTGATTCCTGGATCCAGAACACTGAGCAAGTCCCTAAAACAATTAATCCATTCAAGCAAAACCAGGCCTGTGCTACTGAAGGTGAGAAAAACACAATTGAAGTACCAGCTACTGAAACAAAATACAGGTTATTTCATTAAGCTCAAAATAGAGAACCCACTCAATCATTATTTGGGTTGAAATTATTTCCATATCAAAACTCAGTGGTCTCAATTTCCAGCAAAAGAGGAATTTACCAAAGTTTACCTAAGCTCATTTGTTCCCTTAGTCATAAAGAAAGGAATTAGACTTGTGATAAAGACAATAAATCTAGGCATTATGAGCCCTTATCTGCAAGATGTTCTCCTTCAAGTGGGGAAGGGATTAAGATTTTGTACATCAGCATCTCAAGGACACAAGCAATTAACTCCACAGGCAAGTCACCACACTGAAAGATGAAGTGGTGCAAGAACAGATGACAACAAAAAAACCCAAGCAAACCTCAACTAAAACTCAAGTGGAACACCATGAGCTGGATCTCTTCAGGTATGTAAGAACACAAAAAGGAATGGATTCCTGCCAAAGATCAGCTGTGAACTGGACAAGGAAGAGAAGAGAGGGTGAGCAATGTAAAAGTGTCCTCACACACCAGAAAAAAAGCCAGAAGCAAAGTTGGGACAAGAAGCTAAGGTCACAGTTGGATTTCAGGAGGGAAAAAAAAAGACCCAAGAAGAATGAGTGAATTCGCTTCCACGGGCTGCTTTTAGAAGCACCGAGGTACATTTGCAAGGCAAAAACTACTGTTACCTTGATGAATGCTCAGGGTGGGACTGACACACAAAATTACCATCTCCTCCCCATGAACTGACTGACTGCTGACTCAGGCTACGGATTTGAAATGGGAAGCCAAGCCCTGAAGCAAACAGAGATGCACCACGCTTCGTACCTAAGCTCACTAAGAAATTACAAGTTATTTCAAACTTATTTTCCAGGAACCAATTGAAGCTGCATGGATACATGCAAATCCTCATCTCTCATTCCCTTCTTGCACATCCCCTCCCCAAAATATCTACCCAAGCAGCAGTGCCCTGGGAAAGCATCTGGAAGAGATCTGTGTACACAGATGACAAAGCAAAGCACTGGATTCTCAGAATACCACGTCATGACACGTAAAGGCTGGAGGAATTTTTCCAAGTCTGTGAAAAGTAATTGTTATACTTAAAACAGATTAAAAAGCAGCTGAATTTATGACCCACAGGCTCCCTGTGTATTTAAAAGGAGTAGAAAAACCCAAAAAAAGAACAAAAGCCAAACAGCCAGTTCATTGTAGCTCAGCTCCAATAGGAAGTGGCTTAGTTTACAAATGTTAAAAGCATCACAAAGTACATCCTGCGGTTTATTTAGGCTGATTTGTGGGTCACAGGCTTATTGATAGCTCTGGCAGCAAGATCTGCCTTACCACTTATGAGGGAAGACTTTAAGTGGCCAAATTTAATGCAGTTATTTACTTCTCCAAGAAAAACAAACAGCTTCACTCTGTCAGCCTCTTGCCACCCTCCAGCCACCCCACTGCCTGGCGGACAAATGCTTCCAATATTTTATCCTTTTTCAAACTGGATTAAAAAGACTATGTATGTGTCAGGACAGCATCAGGTGGCATTGTGGCCACAAAGAGGCCCTAAATCCAAAGCCCTGTCTGCAAAGTAAAAGGTGACAAAGGCATTTGATAAAGATGAAAATCCCAGCCACTCTCCAGCACATAAATCACCCCCAAAACCTCGTTCCACCGCTCCTCCTTGCAAACAACTAATAGCATTGGCTCATTTACACAAAGAGGGAAGGACAAACAGGGGAAAACAATCGTGGCATAAAAGCAAACAATTAGGAAGCAATTAAGACCGGACATCACTGCGCTGTAGTAAACACAACTTTCACACTGAACAATGCCTTTCTTCCTAAGCTATTTTTTCCATTACAAACGAATCTTTCTATCTGAGAAGGAGCTATCTAACAACATTTAGAAGGGACAATCACTCACTTCACCTACTACGTGCTCCCAAAACACAGCAGCAGGGGCAAACGCTGTTTTTCCAAGTGCCAGGCCAAGTGCAGACATCTCCCAGCCCGAACTGGTCTGCACAGCTCTGTGACTCCGAGGCAGACTCAGTCTTGCAGAAATAAAAGCCAGGCAGCAGCTTCCTCGCTCTCTGCCTCCGAGCTCACTGATAAGGCAGCAGCACTCCATTATGTGACACCCTAAACCCCACGTTTTACTTGGCTGTAAGCTGATTGTCACAGCTGATTCCGTTTAAACCCCACCGCTATGGAATACTTCTGCTTTCCTCGAAACTCAAAATTACTGCTACCAAGGCTTAAAAAAAATTATTTGGGAAACTGGCAATAGCTTTACAGTTCTCTCTCCAATTTATTTGTGGGAAAACTCGAGAGACTTCCGAATCCTGGTACTTAAAAAAACAAAACAAACAAACAAAAAAACCCAAGCAAAACCACCAGGAACTGGACACAGCACTAATGGCAACAGTCAAGCAGCTGATTTTATGTTAACACATCCCTGTGTGGAGGCCTTCTGCCCTGATCCCACTGTAGCCTTACAATCCTCAAGATAAAACTGAAGTAAACAAATGCATTGAAACACAGAGGGCGAAATACCTGGATGTCCCCTGTATTTCCCATTCCCAGTCTGCAAATGCCTACACTCTGATTTTTCCATGAGCAAATTCCAGTCTAGAAGTGCCTACCGGTCCTCTGGGCAAGTCCTTGATGGAGAGGAGATAAACACCTCTCCCAAAGTACGGAAGGAGCACTCACAAAGCACTCTGCTGCTACACTGCTCGTGTTGGACAAGAAGCAGCCACCTGGCACCCTGGGAAGCTGAGGAAGGGACAAAAAACAAACAGCCCTAATGTTCTCCAAGAGCAGCAGCCTGAGGAATTGGGAAGGCTCCACCATCTCAAAACAAACCCCACAGCTCTGATTTTGGTATTCATCTCCAAGAGATGTCAGGAGGAAAAAAAGGTATTACCTTACTACACCTTCTGCACATATATTTACACACAAAGTATGGTTTCAATTAAAATAAAAACAAAAAAACAACAAACCATGTGGAGCATCAGAAGCAGCTGCCAAGCTCCACTGTGCTGTAGAACAAGGCAGTGAAGGAAGAGCACATCTTGCCCCAGTTTGGTTTACAAGTTAACTTGGCCTTCACTCACCAAAACACGTGCCCCCAACAACAGCCACTCATTCCCACTCACCTCCAGCAGCTCCTCGTCCTTCCAAGGCTGATGAGGCAACAACTACTTAAATCAATCTCTTGATTAAAAAACCCTGTGCTGGAAACCTCAGGGAGGGATTCACTAATCCAAAGATAGGGGCTCTGTGGGGTTTTTTAAAGAAAAGACAATTTCAGAACTACAATAATAAATCTGAATCTTTTCCTTTTATAAATAAATGGTTTTCATCCAGTTTCCTTTTTTATGTAAGTCTTGCCAGCAGAGGATAACACGAGCATGTTACCATATGGCACGCCCACCAGAACTATCTTTAATTTTTTTTCCTTGGAGATGTAAGCTAAAGTACCTGCAACTATGCTGTAATTTCCTTTTAGAGAGAACTCACCAAGCAGAGGTTTTTTGGAACTGGATATATTTTCTAATCCAAGTCCCATTTTTAATTTATTTTTAAAGACTTGGGATAACTTATTCAACTGCTGAAGAGGTTTACAAAGTCTTTTCAGAAAGGAAGAAACAGATCAGAAAGAGAAAACCAAGGCTCTGAAAATAACAACTGCTGTCAAACCCCAGTTGTATTAATTCAGTGACTTGCCTCACAAGACAGTCTTTTTATAGTGTTCCCCATAAGCAGAGAAGACAATGGCTCCCCTTGATTTTATTTCCCCCCCATGTAGCTTTATATATCACTGGCCCTAGCAACAGAGAAGAATAGGCAGGGATTTGTCAGCGGACAAGGGGGCCCCACGCACGCTGCGTTATCCCAGCACAATCCCCCTGTTCTTGGACAGCAGGGAAGCCTGTGGGAGACCGCAGCTTTTGGCACCGTGCTGGGTGTCACAGTGACAGGCTGCAGCCCGGAGCCTGACGAGAAACCTGTGCCACAGGTTCACTGCCACACAGGAAACCTCGCTGCTGCACAAGGACGATCCAATCCTCACAGCCAGCCCCAAACTGTGATCAGCCCACTGAAGGACAGCAGTGCCACCGAGGCAGGGAACAAACACTGCTGGCACCTCCTCACCAGTGACAAAGCGGTGAAAAAGTACTGAGAAAGACTATGCTACAAGTATCATGCAAAAAACACCCGGCGGGGCGGTTTGCAGCTCAAAATGCAAGCTGGCATTATTAATAAAGCTGCAGACATCCACGTGCTATCTTGGAGTAACTCTTATCAAGCCAAAACTCCAGTCTGACAAAAGGTCATGCTAACTTTCCGGATCCCTAAAAAAAAAGCCAACCAATGAAAAAAAAAAAAAAAAACACCAAAACTCTTTGTCAGCATCACAGAAAGTTTCCCTGGTCACCTCGAGGCCTAGCAGGCATATTTTCAACTTTTTTTTTTTAACCCATTTCTAGATTGCAAATGAGCAAATTAGGTGCCATCAACAGCAGTCTGTCAACAACAGCTGAGGCAAATTTGCCAACATTTCTAGCTTTGCCATGCACTAACTCCAGTCTCCATTTCTATGTTTCATCCACAAGGATAACTTGGAACAATGGAGGAGGGGGTAAAGGTTTGCTATCCTAGGTTTCAGAAAACAGGGTCTGAAAAAAGAATAAACCATCTCATTATTGCCTGTGACAGAGGGTGGAGGGTTTCATGCTTTTCCATTCCCAGTTAGCCAAATGCCACGGAGAGAGAGGCTCTCTAATTTGCAAATCAGACTCCCAGGACACTCGAAATCCTGTCCCCCCTTCTCCATCCACCGTGGCAGCTGAGAATTACGAAGGAGAGGGACAGCTGGGCTCCTCATTAGGAGCACGGCGCCTCCATGCACGGACAATCTGCACCTACCTCCCGTCGGTGCCTCCCGGAATCCCTCCGGGAGCACAACAGACCAGCGGGATGGGGACGGCAGAGTTAAAAGATAAACACAAGGGAGGGACTGAGGAGGAAGCCAGCGCCAGGGTTATTTGTCTCCATGAGAACACAACTTACTAGGGCACTCCAGCTCTGAGATAAAGTCTCCTCTCTAAGCCCAGGCCACGTTTACATCTGCTGGTTATCAATGTAAGCCTCTAAGATCAGGCAAATACTCCGGCAGCAGTCCCAGGGAAGCCGGAGTGTGCGGGAACACTCAGCGGGGACAAGGCCCCAATGGAGCTTGGCTCTTCCGGGGTGCCTTTTTCGCCCGCCTCGATCGCCCTTCTTTCCCTAGAGCGCATCTTCGCCTTAATTAATAGGTCACTGAACCGGTTTATGTTAATTGTCACAAGTACCTCGTCTTTGTTTCCAAGGGGAGGGACCAAAGTTCATTCGGTTCTTGCCCACGAAGCAAAATTTCAAGAAGTGGGGCTCTGCTCGCACCTGTGTCACCCCCGACTCCCGAGGGAGCTTTTTCCCTTTTTCCTGCCGCAGTAAAGCCCGGCCAGGTCCCGACCGGGACTCCCCCAGCCCGGGAGCCCAGCCCGCCCCATCACCTGCACCGGAGCTCACTTCCACACGCTAGCTCCCGACCCAGGTGCGCCACACCACGCTACGGCACCAACCTCTGCCCGACAGAAACGAGAAACCCGCATCAAAATATCATAAAACCTCGGGGAGACCCCTGGGGTGGGTGTTTGGCCCCAACCCCGCTCTCGCCTACCCAGCGACACCCCTCCGCCGGGGAGGTGCCCGGGGCTGGTGATCCGTGGCTGTTTTCAAACTCGTGTCCGTAAGGGGAAGCCGCACGGGAAGGGGAAGCCCGGCTCGCTCGCTCGCCCGCCCGCCCTCCAAACGCCCTCACGGCGCGGCGGCGGCAGCCCCGCCGCTCCCTGCCTGCTGCTCCCGGGGCCGCCGGGGGGCCGGGGCACAAAGGGAGAGAGCAGTGAGCGGACAGAGCGGGCGCCAGGCCGGCGGGGAGCGGCGGGGAGCGGCGGGCAGCGGAGCGAGCAGGAGGGCGGGCGGCGGCCGCGGCCGCTCAGCAGGCTGTGCTGCCCTACCCTATCCTATCCTATCCTGCCCGACGAGACGGCGCAGAGCAAGAGGAAAGGACCCCCCACACGCCGCGGGTACTCACAACAAGAAGCTCATGGCGATGGCGGAAGAGCGGGACCGGCGGCTGCCTGGGCTCGGCGCGGCTCGGCTCGGCTCCCAATGGCAGCAGCGGCGACGGAGGGCGGGCGGGTGCGGGGAGAGCGCCGCGGGGCGGGGACACGGCCCGCCCGGCCGCCATCGCCCCCAGCGGCCCCCGCGCCGCCGCCGCTTCCTCCCTCACAGCTGCGGCGCTGCGGTATGGCCGCGCTCCTCTCGGAGCCGTGGGGCTCCCCGCCAGGAGTCCTTTCATGGCCCCAGGTACGGGCGTCCCCTCACAGCCATGCGGCCGTGCCGGCCCCTCAGAGGAGCCTGTGTGAGTGCCCCCAGACACCTCCATGGAAACGAGCACCCCCTGTCCCTCCAGAGGCCCCTTTCTCCCCTCAGGACAAAGGGGGCCAGGTACCAGCCCACAGGTCACCACCACCACCACTACCAGAAAAAAAACAAAAAAGTATTAACGGCGTTTCTGCCCTCCTCATCGAACTGTTTTTTAGCAAAACGTGACAAAAGGTACTGTACTATTTCTTAATATTTGTCAGCAATTTCTAACTGGGCTGGTGAGGGCAAAGCAGTGGGCAAAGGAGGGATACCCCTCAGGTGACACTATGGGTGGCTGAGGTAAAATAAAATAAACTTCTGAGGTAAAAAATTGCAGTTTTTTTAAGAAACCCTTGGCAGGCAGATATAGTCACGTCCCAGTGCTCTTTATGGCAGAAATTGCAATCCCAGGGTATAATTTTCACACAAAAATCTGGCTCTGTTTAGGTCAGTAAGAAGCCAGATTTTGGAGAGGGTGCAGGACAGGCAGCACAACCTCCAGGGATTCCCTCCTGCTGCAAGAGGAATTTGCCATCCCAAAAACCTCGCACTGCTGCAGGTAGGCCAGAAAAAAGTCTGATGACTTTCAGATTTATCATGAAAATTCAGCACATCAAAACAGGCTACAATCCCACACAACACTAAGTTTCCATCCAGCACATCAGGGGTTTCAGCTGTAAGGCCTTAGGTGGCCACACTGACAGTCATCTGCTTCCCTCACCTCACATTTTTAAATGCTGAAACTGCATTTTCCACTCTCTGTCCTTCAGACAGAGAGTCAAAATGCCCGGTCAGTGCATTTCTAAGTAAATTAAAATTACACTATTGTTTTTAGGACACCTTTAAAAGCCAGTGTTTTACTGGGCAGCAGTGGTGTAATTAAAAAGCATTTCATGACGTTTGCAATTCTCCTTTTGCCTGCATTAGCCAAAGCGTTGAATGGGTCTTGGAGCACTTTGTCACAGATGCTCTCAGACTTAAGGTGGCCACGTAAATCGAACAGAAATACATCATTGATCTTTCTGGCACATTCCTGCTGTCACACAAAAAACCTCTGTTCCCACCGCTACACTTCCTCCTGCCCACAGAATGTTTCATTTTTTAAGCGGCAAGTTAAAATTAAACCTCGGTTGCTGCAGTAGGAAACACTTGGCCAGGAGAGACGCTTATGTAACGTGCAGGCTTTATGTCTCACATGAATATTGGGCTGCTGGGGATGGCTGAGGGTTACATGAAGGGCTCTCCTCGGCCCCAGGGGCTGGCAGGGAGCTGCAGCCTTACGTAAGGGGGAGGCATGGCCCTGGCCTCGCCTCTGTCATCTCCCTTTATCCAGAGCGCTGCAGAGCCTCAAGAATTCCTTTGCAAGGGCCCTTGGGCTGGCAAAGTGCTTTGGTCCTAGGCTGAAGTTCTTGGCTTTTCAGCACAGCTCGGTAAACAAAGAGCATTGCAACTGAAAGCGGCGTAAAAAACAAGATCGCAAAACTGAGCATGGATCGGGAATACAAAAAAAAGGGAAACAGTGTTTTGTTTTTAAAAATAACACAGTGTATAAATAATTTCGGAAAACACTGTAAGAGAACAGAAGGTCAATTTTTCTTGACAGCAGATTACACAGAGGGATAAGGAATGTTTCCCAGTATAAGCACTTGTCTTAGCGTCACATCTGATGATTTTCTGATCATCATTTTCAGTCTGATCAGACTAAAGAATAGCTGGAATCGATTGTTCTTAACAACAACCGGTTTAACATTCTTTAAGAAAAAGGCATCCTGCCAGGTAGATAAATTCTCCAAGGCAGATACATTCTTGGTCCACAGCAGTATGGAGGCATCTCCTGAGATTTGCTGGCTTTGCAGAGGCAGATTCCCTCTCCTAAGGCGACTTCATTCCACAGCAGCTCTGTCGAGTGAATAAATGCAAATTCTCTTGTCCTAGGGTGACCTTTATAGTCTTCCATAGGTGCAGAGACTCTGTTCCAACATGTAACTAGGGAAGCTCTGAGATTCCATGGAAACCTCAGTGCTAGCAGTTGCCCAACAACATGGTGCCCTCTAAAGGTAACTCTCACAAACCTGACAAGCTGCCAGACAAGCAAGCAGCAGTGGGTGTTTCTTCCTGTACTTGGGAAGCAAGAAAATCAAAGGAAAAATGGGTGCAAGATGTGCATCCCTTCAAAAGATTTTTCCTTGCAGCCTGCTTGGCTCATAGGAGAATGCCCCTAACATTCAGGGATCTGCTTATTCAGGTAAACTGAAAGCACAAAAGCCAATCTAGATAGAGATAAGTGCTCAAGATGAATTCCTATGGTTATCTTAATTTCTTTTTTCTCCTATAACATTTGCCTGCTTATTTAAAGAAGGTTTTGAAGAGAAACCTGGCAAGTAAGCCATGAAAGACTGGAATGTGAACCACTTGGGCACCAAGGTCAACATTCCTCTGAAAATGTGCATAAAACATGATTTACCTTGAAAACCCAGAAGGGTTGAGAGTGCTGCTGTCAAGAGGCTGTGCTGTTCTCAGGGCTGGAGTCTGTCATATGAAAGGCTGTCACAAGGAACAGTTTACAAAAGCATCAGCCAGCAACAAGAGGGTGACATAGAGTAGCTTGTTCACATTTTCAAACTGGTGATAAGAAATGTTCAAGGCTTCTGATAAATGAGTGTGTTGGCAACACAGCAAGATGAAAGACTTGTGCTGGAAAACCCAAGATTGTATTTTGGGTTTGATGGTCTGCAGTTGAAATTGCAGCTCTTACTTGGTGACCCCCAGGCTACAGCTACAGAGTGCTGGAAAAGAGAGGAGCATCCTGGCTCTCATGGTCTTCCTGATCCAGCTGGGGTCCTGCTGGATCTGGCCCATCCTCCTTCTGGATGCCTGCCTGAATACCCTGGATCTGAACCTCCACATTCCCTCCCTGGGTTCCTCCACCGTTGGGGTTTGGGATTCCAGCTTTCCTTTTCCTACTCATTTTGCTTCATCCTAAAAAAAATTTTTCTGGGTTCAGCCGACCTACCTTCCCCACATGTGCACTTAGAAGCCAGTGCCAGTTCTTTCCCCCTTATCCCTCTTGGATGCAGCAATGACAGCAGGACTGTCTTCCCAGACCACCTGGAAGGTTCTGCCTGTTGAGACCTTCAAGCAGGGATGGGAGTGAGCGGCAGAAAATCATCTCTCCTGGAAAATCAGTCTCCTGGGAAGGGGTGTAAAAGGCTTGTCCACGATGAAGCCCAACCTAAAACTTTTTTATTGAGAGAATCCATCTCTGCCTTGGGCTCATCCCCACAGCGTGGGCAGCAGGGGAGGAGGGGATTCCTCCCCTCTGCCCTGCTCAGGTGAGACCCCACCTGGAATGCTGCATCCAGCCCTGGGGTCCTCAGCACTGACAGGACCTTGACCAGTTGGCACAAGTCCAGAGGGGGCCACCAAGGTTAGTAGAGGGAGGGAGCACCTCTGCTGAGAGGAAAAGCTGGGGAAATTAGGATGTTTCCAGCCTGAAAAAGCTGCTGTGACCTAATGGCGGCCTTCCAGTGCCTGAAGGGAGCCTGCAAGAAAGATGGACGCTGCTTACAAGGGCCTGGAGTGACAGCACAAGGGGGAATTCCCACTGACAGAAGAGAAAGTTAGATGGGATATTGGGAAGAAATTCATGCCTGTGAGGCCCTGGCACAGGTTGCCCAGATAAACTCTGGCTGCCGGATCCCTGGAAGTGTTCATGTCCAGGATGGACGGGGGGCCTGGAGCAACCTGGTCTAGCGGTACTTGTCTCTGCCCATGGCAGGGGTGGAACGGGATGATCTTTAAGTTCCGTTCCAAGCCAGGCCGTTCTAAGCCAAGCTCTGTGACAGGAAAAGCCCGCGGTGACACCCGCCCGGCCCGCACCGGGGCGCTGGGCAGAGCGGCGGGCACCCCCCAGCCCCGCGGGCAGCCGGCGGTGCCCGGGAAGCGCTTTCTGTGCAGCGCCTGCCGGGCAGGAAGGAAGGAAGGAAAGGAGGAGGGAAGGTCGAAGGGGCGGAGCCGCGATACCCGGCATGGCCGTGGCCGCCGCTGCCCGCCGCGCTCTGTGCGCGCTGCTGCTGGGCCGGGGCCCGGCGCTGCCGCCCGCGCTGCGCCTGCCCTGGCCCCGGCCCCGGCCCGGCCCGGCTCCGGCCCTGCTCTCGGCCCCAGCCCTGCTCTCGGCCCCAGCCCCGCTCCGCGCCGCCCTCCGCGCATACAGCCAGGTACGGCCGCGGGAAAATGGCGGGCACCGACCCCTGCGGGAAACCGCGGCCTCCCGCCCTCACCCGGGGTTCTTCTCGTGTGTCCGCGCCAGGTCACGGATGCTCCGTCCCACGAAGGCCGCCTGTCAGAGGAGAAGCCCGCCTCACCCAAGGCGGAGAGCGACACTGTCTACCTCATCAGGGCAGAAGGATTCCCGTTCTCGTGCACCGAGGAAGATGTCCTTACCTTCTTTGATAGTATGGGTGTTTATTTTCCTGGCTAACTGTTCTGCATGCTGGTATTAGCCCATTAGCTCATGCCTGCTTAACAGAGGGAAAATATAGAGATCGTTAGCCAGAGAAAGATGAGGTTTTATTATTGCTGCAAAATTATTCACAACTGACACATATAAAGGGAATAATAATCAACATCCAAACTGCTGGACACTGACTAGAATCTCATCCTTATGGTCTCTTAAATTTATTTGCACGCGTCTTTCTCTTCTTAATCAGTGTCTCCAGAGCAAAGGCAATGCAAATCAAAGTGATGCTCCTACAGGCCATTATGGCTGGCCCAAACTCCTCTCTTTTTAAGAAACTGGAGAGTTTTACTAATTAGTTCAAACTGCAGTGTTGTTTTCTGATTCTTATTCATAGCTTCTATATACCTTTGTGGGGCTGATCCTCCGTACTGTCAGACAGTGCTGCATCCTCCCAGAGGTCAGATGCAAGTTTTTAAATTACTTGCTAGCCTGCCAAACTAAAGCAAGTCAGTGTGACGTTAGACTTCATGTTAGAAATGCAGGTGTGCTGCCCTTTGTTCTGCAGTGCTGAGGGGACAGGCCTCCAGCCCTGCAGTCAGGGCACAGAGATCCCCGTGTCTGATGCAGTGCTGTGTGTCCCTTGGTTTGCAGGCTGTAGAATTCGGAACGGTGAGAACGGGATACACTTCCTCTTAAACAGGGATGGGAGGCGCAGGGGGGATGCCTTGATCGAGCTGGAGTCCAAAGCAGACGTGCAGAGAGCCCTGGAGAAGCACCTGAGGTACATGGGCCCGCGCTACGTGAAAGGTGGGTTTGGAGCAGCGGGAGTTAACATTGCAGTGAAATTCCCCAGGGAATGAATGAGAGCTCCTTGGGTAGTGCAGAGGCACAGCAGGGGAGCAGAGCAGCGGATCAGCCACCATTGGGCCAAAATGTCCTGGGCTGGCCAGGGAAAGCAGAGGGGCAGGAGCACGGAGCATGGGCTGGGGGAGGAAACAGCATGGAGCTTTGCGGGGGGAAGGCTGCCTTAGGAGAGGGAGGGAATGCCTGCAGAGCGCTGCCTTGCAGTGCCCTGTGGGACAACCCTCCATGGCTGCATTCCTTGCAGTGTTTGAGGTGCATGACAGCGACGTGGAGGGCCTGCTGCGCAGCCTGCGCGACGAGTCGCAGGCCATGAGCGACGGAGTGGTGCTGCTCCGAGGCCTCCCCTTCACCTCCACCGAGGAGGACATTGCAGATTTCTTCTCAGGTAACTCAGCCTGGGCCATGCCCTTCCTTTACCAGGCATTCACTTCCTTAAGTAGATGCTGTTGTTCCTCACAGGACAAGGCAAAACACGTGCAGCCTCAAACACCTTAAACACCCCAAGGAGTTGCTGTTCCCCAGAAGTCACACAGGCTTTCTGAGCACCCTGCAGAGTTTCCCTGCCCCTCTGACCTTGTGCAGGTCTAGCCCAGGATCAGTACTTTCAGCACTCTGATTTTGGGCCAGGAGGAATAAAGGAAAAAAACTACCATAATAAGAGAAAATTTCAAGACCATTTGTGCTCTGTATCTACTTGCTGTCCAGAAGCTAGATTCACTTACTTGAAACCTCAGATTGATTCCTTTTTTAATTAAGGAATTAAAACTTCCTTAAAGCAATAAAAAATGGAGTTTAAAAAAGCTACTTAGGCCATCGTGAGCAGTTGTTTCAGAACTATTTAGCTGCCCAATTAGCTTGTCAAAAACCAGAAAAATCAGAAGGGAAAAAAAAAGGCTTTCTGAGCTATAGCACAAATTTCTGCCACAGTCAATGCCTTTTTCTCCCCTGCCATCTCTAGGTCTGAAAATCACAGACATTGCTTTCATTTACCGGGGAGACAGAAGAACAGGAGAAGCTTTTGTGCAGTTTGCCACTCCGGAAATGGCAGCTAAGGCCCTGCTGCGGCACAGGGAATATATGGGAAGCAGGTACGTGCTTCCCTGGACTTCAGGGGCCAGGAGAATGTGTTGTGAGGCACCTGTGGGACTTGGAGCTTCCTGCTGGGTGAAACAGCTCATCTCACACTCACAGTGTGATTCAGGGGGGCCTCCTAGAAAGTCTCCAGATTTTCAGGTATTCCTGAAGGCATTCTCATCCCAATGAAAAGGGGTGACAGCCTCCAGAGAGAGGGGAACACTAGATAGACACAGTCTGCCCAGGCCTCAGTGTCCTGTGCCTCCTTCAGACACGTGATCCTACCAGATTTACAGCAGGTTCCTCCATGCTTTGGGCAGTTTTGGCAGCTGCCCTCCTGCCCTTCAGCCCATTGCCCAGCACAGCCTGTGCTTCCTCTCAAAGAATGTCTGTTTGAAGCACCTGCCTGGAGTCCATTCCCAGCAGAGACTGCTGGCCAGCACTGCACCATCTCCCACCTCTTGGGTGGCCACATCCCCTTGGGAATTACACCATTTTATTCACCTGAGCCCTGTGCCACACACTTGCCTCATAAGAACCTCCTTCCTCTCAAACAGAAGCACAAGGCCACCTTTTCCCAGAGTCATAATATAATTTAGGTTAAAAAAGGCCTTTAAGATCATTGTGTCCAGCTATTAACCTAAACAGTGCCCTGCCCAGCCCCAAACCCTGTCTGTAAGCACCACATCCACACAGCTTTTAAATTAGCTGTACTCAGAAAAGAAAACCCAAACAACCAAGGCTGCATTTCCCTGCTGAGTTTTCTGACTTCAGTAATCTATAAAACTTTATCTGTACCCCACATATTAAAAGTTTTCCAAACCTTACCTCTCCCCCTGCACACCAACTTCCTTTTATTTCCTTGCTTCCTGTTTCCAGACTGCATTTCTTTGTGTTTGTCAATCTCCCCGCTCATACTAAAAGCAAACAGCTGCTCCACAGGCAGAATTTGATTGATTAATTACTTAATTGATTTAATAGGACTTGCCTTTTCTTGAGTAGAGCCTAATTCCAAATCTACTGTTAATTTTTTTCTGTCAGAACAAGAGCTGACCTGACTCATCCATCTGGCTCACACACCTCCATTTCCATGTGATTAGCCAAGAAATTGAGGGGTTTTCAAATTTGCTGGCACCTGGCTCCCATCCATTATTCCTGGTTTTATCCAGAGCTGGCCTCCAGCAGCACCCAATGCTGAGTGGGGACTCGGAGGTGCTGAGCTGTCAGCCTGTACCCAGGGTTACTTCCCTTACTCTGGCTGCTCCCTTCAGGAAGGGTGGAAGGCCCCCTCCCTTGGATGTCCATATTTCCTTTTCATCACACTGTTCCTTCAGGGATCTGGAAATTGCCTGATTTAACACTGCTGGTGAAATCCCATCCATTTCATAGGTATATAGAAAATTTAAGGGCTCCACTGAAGTGTTTCCTGTGACTGTGTGCATCTTGTGCCTCTACCTGTTCGGAGACCTGTTTTGGGGCTGGGTAGGGTGATTTGGGGTTTGTAGGAATCAGTGCAGTTTGCAGAAGTGTAGCGAGGGAAAAGCAGCCTCAAAGAGAACTGTGCCAGTGAAATGAGTTAATTCTTCAGTGCCTTGGCAGGGCTCTCACCCCCAGTACCTGAGCAGGGCCAAGGCAGGACACAGCTGGAAGGTGCTTTCTCCAAGGCCTGAGTGCCAGGTGTGCCATGTGCTCTCTCCCTTTGGGCTGCAGGTACATAGAGGTGTACGTGAGCAGAAAGCACCAGATGCAAAGGCACATGCCCTACAGCAGGCAGCTGACAGCCTATTCCAGGGCCAGAAGAGAGTATGAGTCCATCTCTGAAGACAGGGGCTGGAGAGACACTGCAGGCTCCCATGCCGAAGGAGAAATCAGTGAGTCCCTCCCTGTTGTGAGTGCTCCTCGAGGCCCCTTTGTGTCATCCCACATACTCATGGCTATCACATGAGGGAGGGCAGCACTGCAGGCACTAGTAATGGTTTTTTCCCTCCTTTCCACAGAACTGAGCAGGGAAGGAACAGAAAGCTCCAGGAACGTTTTGGAGTCTGAGATTGCCTCATCACCACCACAGCATTTTGTCCACATGAGGGGTTTTCCTTCCCAAGCTAGTGCCCAGGATATAATAAATGTGAGTAACAGGCTATGGATGGAGTGTGGCTCTGTCATTACCTGTGAAAACCCTCAGGGATTGCAGGCTCCTAATTAATTGGTGTCTGTTGGTCCTCAATGCCATGTGGCTTTGAACAGCTCTGGCCTCAGGCACAGCACAGATCTGCTCCTCTCCATGAATAAGAAAGAATTAAGGCTGGCTGGGATGTCTCAATATCCGTCACTGGACTTGAGGAGCCCTTGAGAATCTAAAGCAAATTTCAGAGTAGCTGACTGCACAGAAATGTTAACAGTGTACACGGAGCTGCACCGGTGTGTACAGAACATGGGTGCAGTGTGAGGACTTTTGTTCCTGGTGGGAGTTCCTATGCCAGGAGCTCACAGGGGGTGGGACAGCTGGCTGGGGACTGCCTGCGCTTCACCCAGATGGATCAGAGAGCCTTTTGTTGCTCAGGAGCTCAGACCCCCCTCCATGGGTTGGTGGGTTTTGGGAGTAAAAGCACTGAGTTTCTGGGGAACAGGGTGTGTTATTGTTGTTTCTTTCTCACCAAACTCTTTTCTCCTTTTCAGTTTTTTGCTCCGCTGAGGCCCACAAGGATCTTGGTGGAATATAACTCCCTTGGAGATGCCACAGGAGAGGCAGATGTGCATTTTGAGAGCCACGAGGACGCAGTCGCAGCGATGGCCAAGGAGGGGTCACAGATGGGTAAGTCAGAAAAAGAAAGGGGGTCCTACAGTCCTGGGATTGAGACCTCAGGGGGCTTGGCACAGCTGGTCCAGCTGCTGTTGTACACTGTGCAGAGATCACTTGAGTGTGGCTTTCCAAGTTGTGATGTGCCGTGGACTTTGCAGAGGAAAAAAAAATCTAATGTAACACATGCAAGTGTCTGACCTCAGCCTACCTCTCTTCCCTTGCCCAGAGTGCAGTGCCATTGAATTGTTCCTGAACAAACATCCCAAGGGACAGGAGAACTGCTAGTGACAGCGGCACAGGTTTGGTGAGCACATCCCTCTCTGTCCTTCCTGCTCTCTTTGTAGCAATGCATGCCCCAGGCTCACAACCCAAAGGGTAAAACATAGAGGGGCTGAAGGGAACCACTCCTGGCCTGACAGCAGGTGTCCAGTCTGATCCCACAGCCTGCACCTCCAGATTCCACAGGTGCCAGTCCTGCAGCAGGAAAAGCTCTGCTGGGGTTATATTCCCTGGCAGAGAGAGGAAACATGGCTAAACATTTTCCAGAGATGTGGCCTCATAGCAATTAGTCTTTTGGATGGGGTGGGGTTTGATGTGACCATCAGAGAGGGTGCACAGCTTGTTCCATGAATTCCCCTCAGAAAGTGGGGGGTGGTGGTTGCTGCTCCCCAGGTCCTGGTCCCTGCAGCAGGGAGGGCAGCCCACCCATCCTGGGTTTGTCATCCAGGACAAGGACAAGCCCTTGGGGCAGGTTCAGGATGTGCAGTCCGACCTCTTTCCTGCATCCCACGCTTCTTTGGCAGCTCCCTCCTGTTGATGCTTGTGCTGGGGGAATTAAACACCCCCATCCCGTGTGCCTGTGCTGCAGCCCCACCTGAGCATGTCCTACCTAGAGTCTGGGGTATTTTACTATTGCCAAACTGCTCTATTCAATTCTAATAGAGGATTAAGTGGGAATAAAATGCAGTGGGCATTGGAGAAAAAAGGAAAACATGCACACTGAGAGAGTGAATGATTTATATTTTTCCTCTCCCTTGTTTTTAGGCCAGGCGAACACATTCCGTGGATATGAGCGTGAAGATCAGGTCCAAGTGTCACCAGTCGGCGAGGAGGACATGCTAAGATTAGATCAGCCTTATGTAAGAGCTTGTAATAAATGTGACGTGTGGGGAGCTGCACCAGCTGCAGCAGGAATGGCCAGGGCTCCAGAGTGGAGCAGTCCAGGGCCCCAGGTGCATCAGGCTGCATTAATAAAACACCAGGATTGCCATTTAACAGCTGACTGATCTAAGACCTCACACAGGTGCACACTGTTGCTCTGAATCCTCTCAATACCTCAAGCCCAAGAGGAATGGGATGGAAAGACCACTCAGGAGGCAGGATATGAATGATCAAGGGGTTTTTTTGTGTGGAACAAAATTAACATCAGAAAACCTGTCGTCCCCCCCCCATTCCCAAGGTCCAGATGTGAGCCCACCCTGGCATCACACAGAATACCTGAGCACAGAGGGAGCTGGCAGCCAGCAGTCCTGCTCCCACCTTCCCAAAGGCCAGGCCTATGGCGGCCACCAGTGCTGGAGGGGGTCAGCCACCTCCCTGCTTCATGGAGTTTAATCCTCCATTTCCAGTTTAATGCTCTGTCTGGGTCTTATTTTCTCCTCTGGGGATGAGACACACTGGGGTTGGGTGCAGGAGTTCACACTGCTGGATGTGTACAGTAAGTACTCAAAATTATTGACACTAAATTCAGTGTTTTCTCCATTCACTGCCTGTGTCTCACCCCTTCTGAGAACTCAGAAATTCACTTGAATTCCAGGCTTTTGCTATTTCAGCACTGTTTAGAACTCCTGCCATACTTTAAGGGATATCAGCAAGGAAATGGGACAGAAGCTGCAGAGGAGGGGCAGAAGAGTAGAAGTTGGGTGTCTGAACATGCCAAGTGCTAAAAGGATGGAGGAGAGATGATTGCTGGTAGAAAGCAGTACCAACCATGTCCCGTATCTTGGCTCCAAGAGGCTTTTTAATGTAGTTCCAGCCAATCTAATGACTAAGGAATTAGTCATTAGTAAGGAATTAACCACTACCCCCTAACAACACCTGCCCAAACCCCAGTGCATTTGTCACTGCAATGCATGTCTTTTCTGTGAGCTACAGGATATTCTGTGGTCTCAGAGACTGCAGGAGGGGCCAGTAGGAAAAGGAGTAAACACTCCTGTGACACCAGAAAGCCACCACTGCTTTTTGGACTAGCAAAATCTCTTGAGGGAACAAAGTAACAAAGAATGATGTGGCACAAACCACGAAACCTCTCCGAACTGTTTGTGCAATTAAAATTTCTAACAGGTGAAACAGAAAGTGAAATGCCAAGTTTATTGTAACCATGTTTCCATGTGCGCAAGGCAGAGAGGTGGATCCAAGTGGCCCTAAACCTCTGTGTGATGGGGATTGGGCCCAGCCCCTAAAGCCCAGAGGGGGAACAGAACATTCACAGCTTGGTTTGGGGTGTCCCTGTGCAGACTTAAGCCCCTGGTCAGAGCCCTGAGCCAAGGAAATGCAGGGAGGATGTGTTCACTGGTGGCCCACCTGCCCTGCTCATCACCCAGGGTTCCCAGGATGAGCCAGCCTGTCCAGGGCAAACAGGAAAGGGGAAATGGGATTTCAAGTGCAGCCAGATGTGAGGAATACCCACACTCCTGTTGGGTTTTGGGGAGTCGTTGCTCAACAGCAGCACACACCCACACCACACACGTGAGGGTGAGAACACTCCCGACTTCTGCATGCAGACAACAGCTCTGGTTTGGGCAGGGGCTCCCAGAGTCCTGAGACTGCTCAGGTACACCTTGGGGCTGCCCCATGTGACATTCCCAATGGAATTCTCCACAGCACAGGCTGAAGGGCTCAGACTGCTGTTTTAGTAACAGGAGATTCTAAACACCAAGAAGCTGCTTCCCATCCGACCTCCAAAGCACATGGGCAAGTGTCTTCACATTCCCCCTGAGCAGCTCCAGAAACACCATCAGGCACAGCCACTGTTTGTCACCTCTGTGCCACCTGTTCCCTACAAGGGGCTGCTGGAATACTGCTGGATGAGCCGCTGGTGGCAGGGGTTGCAGACACGCTCAGGGTTGATGCTGGACGGGAGGGGCAGCTCGTACACTGAGCAGGCTTCACAGAAGGTGCCCCCACAGTTCTTGCAGATGTTCTGGAATGCAGGAAAAGGACAGAGCAGTCAAGGAGAGCTCCAGGTCTTGGCATATCAACTCAGGGAAGTGCAAACACTGAGCTAAAGAAGGGAAGAAGCTGCTACAGGGGAGGAAAACCAAACCACTGAACAGGGAACCATGACCCCATCAGCATTTAACAAAGTTATGTTAAGGGCAGAGGGGCCTGCAAGGGCTCATTTCTTAGAACACCTCACCAGCAGGAATCTGATTCCACAACAAAAAGCAGAGGGAACTCACAGTCACTGGGTGTGGGAGATGGCAGGTCAAGCCCAGGACTTGCCTTTCTTTGGCTCCGGCTGGCCTCCTCCTGGCAGAGCTGGCAGATCTCGGCGTGTCCAGGCCCCGACAGCTGCTCCTACAGCCCAAGCCAAAACCAAGAGATTCTGCTTTACACAGCTCCGGTGGCAGAGCTCAGCAGCAGCAAGGGGGGAACTAAACATTGGGAACAAGCTGGCAGCAGCAGAAATTCCCAGTGGACAAGACAGCACAAGGCATACCAGTGGCTCTCTGGGGGTCTGGCTGTGCTTTGCCAGGCGCATGGAGGAGAAGGAGAGGATTTTAGTCCAGCTGATTTACAGGAAAAGAGCAAAACCACCAAGAAGGAGAATCACCCACCTGCTCTTCCTGTGTGCCACTGGGTGACCTACAAGGGAACAACAGCATCACTTGGAGCAGGCCTTCCCTCACCAGAGCCTTTAAATAAAACATCTGTGCTATCAGGGAATTCCCTCATCCCATCTTTAAAACCCTCCCCAGATTTTTGAGTAGCACTCCTGGTTCAATGGCAAAAGCAGAACAAAAATTTGCAAAATGCATTGAGGAGAGCAGGAAGACAGAGATCATGAACACAGAAAAGACTGTTGAGGTGCTACAGCACAACAGTTTGGCTTTAAACACAGGCCTGCAGGTTTGATCCCTACCCCTGCTGTGAAATGCAGCAATAAAGCACCACAAGGCCTGTAAACCATCAACCTGACCCTCACTTGCTTAAACACTCCAGGTAAAATGGGTAAAAACCATCTCAGGCCTGGAAGGTTTTTAATATCTGGCAAAGCAGATGTGAACTGCTGAGGATATTTTCCTGATTAACTCATTGATTAACTCACTAATTAACTCAATGGACAGTAGTGCCTCGAGGGCACAGCAGAGCCTTGACAGTCAGAGCACTTCCAATGCACTGTTCCATCCCGAGCCAAAGCCTCAGCACTGAGCTGTGCCCAGGGGCTTTGAGAACACCTTTTATCTCCTAAAACCAAATACTCAAATCCTGCTGCAAGAATCCTCTGTAATAATTCCGTTTGAAAACAAGTGACCTGAACCACAATTTTACACAGCTATCATCTTAAAACCACACTTGAAGTTCTTTATCCAACAGCTTCTCTTTAGGAGGTCTGAACACCCTTCTCCTTTCCCTCACCAAAGATACTTTGTCATTAGTTCCAAAGGTCTTGCATTTAGCTTACCAAGGATTCTTGAGTCAGAAAAATTAGCAAACAGCAGGTTTAGATGGAAAAGAATTCAAAGGTAAATTCTTTTCCCATCTGAAAGCTTTTCCCATCTGAAAGCACTGATGGCAAACAACAGAACCTGCTCCTTCCCTTGGAGAGCTATGGAAAAACAGCAGAGAACTCAACCAAGGGCATGAAGTTGCAAATCCTTCTTAAAAAGGGAAGTTGGACTATTCCCAACTCCCTGTTGGCACAGAAATTGGAGAGGGGAAAGCAGGACTTGGGAAAGGAGAGGCAGAGATGAGATTTGTTTCCTTCCTCACCTGTGTGGCAGGACACTGTTCTCTCTCAGCGGCTGCTTCAGTTTAGCATTTTCTTCCTGGACTTGGAGCTTCCCATCCTGCCAAAAAGAAACACTCACCCATCAGCTGCACTAGAGGAGAACTCCAGCTTCACTCCTGCCACACTGCAAGGGGAGAAGTGGCACTGCTATTCTGGGATACTGCTCTGCCCCTCCTTGGCACAGAGGGGTATCTGGGTCCCAGTTTCCCCTGGGAGCAGCTCTCAGGGCTTTCTCTCTCTGTGCCTCTCAGAGGTGGGCAGGAGTCCCACGACCTCCTGTTGCCAGGAGCCACAGCCACCAGTTCTTATTTGCAGAGCAGAGGCTGAGAACGAACATGGGCTTAAGAAGTTTTGTAAAAGCTGACCAGAGACAAACTTTCCCATCCAGCAAAGAAAAGAATCCTCTTCTTCTCCCCAACTGGGTCACAGCTGAGCCATGAGACCTAGAGCACTTCACTGAGATTGTGCAATACTGGTCAAAAAAGACAAAATGGTCTGCACCATTCAAGCAGACCAGAGAGAAGCAAGGAACTGCAGAAGCCATCTCTGTTACTGCATAGTTCTCACTGCAATTCAAACTGCCTGTCCAGAATGTATAAAAATCTTCCCAAAGCTGCTCTGGTTGTGGCACATGAGCAACAACCATTTACTGTCTGAGAAAGCTCAGTAAAAGCAAACGAGCCAAGGGAAAGTGTACCTCAAACCCAAGCCAAAACCCAAGTCACATTACCTGTCTGAGCCAATTCTTTGGGCCTTTTTTGCTTTCTTGGCTGCGCTGGTGACTGTGAGACCATCTGTCTCTTTCCCGCCTTAGCTCCAGTTCTAGGTGGCTCCTGGAATGCCAGGTGGAATTGTGAATAAAGGACAGTTTGGGGACACTTGGCATTGACAACTGATGAGTTGTTTGACCCTTTGTTCACACCCCTAACTCAAGAGCTAAAACTGCCTCTTGGAACCCAAGGCTGCCTTGCAGTGTGTTTAGCCATAATGTGTCAGGATGAAAAAATCTCCAAGTCCTTCATCTAATTCTGGCACCATTCAGCATCCAACTGATGCAAAACCAGACCCATTTGCCATTGTCCTCCTGAGCTCACCCGTGCACACTCAGGACCTCACACCAATTGCTGACCAAAGCCACTTTGTCAGCAGTTTTTGAAAAAAAGAGCAGCTTTTGAAAAAAAGAAATAAAAAGCTGGGCCAGGAGGGGAAGAAGGGACAAAAACCTCCATGCATCCAGCAATGCTCCCAGAGTTCATCCAAGTGACCTTGCAAAAAGCCACAGATGGGTTAAGGCTGAAGGAGATGCTCTTCTCTTTTAAGGAAAGAGATTTGTCTGTGTCCCTGTCACTGCTCAAGTGATGAGGGTGCAGGGAAGAGGTGATGGCTTTTGACAAGGTCTCTGTTCGAGTTCCAGCAAAACTAAGAGCAGTTCCAACAGGGAAAAATCTATGTTAAAGTACTGTATGTCAGATAAGACAACCAAAATGACTGTCCTTGCTCCAGCACCTTCAGTGTTTGCTCCAGGCAGAGACTTGGCTGCTCAATCCCTGCCCAGGAGCAGCAAATTGTTAATGTCAGCTTTGATTTCCCAAATATCACAGAATCACAGAAGGTTTGAGTTGCCAAGCACCTTACAGACTATCTTGTTCCACACTGTGCCACAGGCAGGGACACCTTCCACTGCATCAGATTGCTCCAAGCCCTGTCCAACCTGGCCTCGACCACTTCCAGAGATGTTACCAAGGACTTCCCTCCCTGGAGTTACACCTTGTGCCATCTAACACACAATCTGCCTCACTCCCTTCTCCATCCCCTGCTGCCCTCTGCCACCATCCCCCCTGTCTCTCCCTGGCCACAGCACTACCAGCCCAGAAAAGAGGTTGGAAAAGGGTCTCTTCACCGCTGCCTGGAGAGCTCTTCCACTTCCAGCTGGAGGCTGTTGATTTTGTCCCCAAACTCCTGCTTGAAGAGCCGGTTGTCCTGCAGGGCCTGCTGCCGCTCCTTCTCTGCCTGTCGCAATCTGGATTTGAGCCACATGAACTTGTGATAAAAAACAAAAGCCATGGTGGGGAGGAAGACTGAGTTTAACCAACAAATGAAAAACCCAGTGAAAAGGTAAAGCCAAAAAAAGAGAATGGTAAAAACAATGGAAAGGAGGAAAAAAAGTTCAAAGCAAAGCAAAATGTAGGTGAACCAGGCAGAAGCTCTCATTTTCAATAGTTTTTATTCTATCACTACAGTTTACAGCCATTAGATGAGAAACAGAAAACATCACTTTTATCCAGATTCAAAGCAAACCTCAAGTACACAGAATTTTAAGTCCAATTGGAGTTTAATGTATGTTACATTTCACCTTTGCACGGGTAACTGGAACTTGGAACATAGGTTGTAGCTACTCTATTGAGAATTAGTGCATGTTCCTGGTCTCTCCCACGGATGGACACTTGGGCTCAAGCCCCAGGCATCAGTACATCACCACATTCCCACTTGGGGCCTGACATCAGAAGCAGCCAGATCCCTAAATCTGTCTGACTTCAGCACAGACCTCACCATCCAACACCCTGTTCCTACAGCAGAACTGTGCCAAGGGGCAGGGGCTTCCCGCTCTAACCACTCCTTGATCAAAGCTTCCACCTTTCCCTTAGGATTACTTGTGCTGCAGGGAGTTAGGATGAGTTTCTAGTAGCAGGTTACTGAGGGGTGAGTTTTATAGGTTCAAGCATGCAGCTTGGGCATGGCAGGGCAGTTCCCAGCAGGGCTGTGCTGGAAGCCTGGGGAACAAGCCCCACAGTGGCCCACGCTCACTTCCATGGGGTCCAGGCTGAGCCCCGTGGAATTTTTAAACACTTGGAGGTGTTCCCTCCCGGGCTTGTCACATTTGCCAGCCACAGCCTCAAGGAGCACTGACCCACAGGTCAAAGGGAGGACTGGCGCCAAAGAACCACTACAGGCATCTCACCACAGCAAAAATCCCTTATTCGACACAGAAACTCCCCAAATCCAACCTTCCAAAAGAGAAAATACCTTGAGGAGCACTTACAAACCTAAAGCCTGCCAGAGGCCAGCACAAGGACTTCAGTGATCAGAGAATGTTAGTTTATAATAGTTCAAGCTACAGTTACTTCAGATTTTGCACCTGCGTTTTAAACTGACAATTATTTTTCGTATTAAGAGGCATTTCTAAGCTTTAGCTCTTGTTCCATTAGCAAATTCCATTTGTTTTGAGCAAGGCAAACTCACAAAAAAATGCAACAAGTGTAAAAGGCAACTCTTTTCAGCCACCAGCTACTGGGACAAGTAAACTGCAAGGACCAAATTTCCATCTCCACTCCCCACTGCTGCACACTGGGTTCCTTCTCCTTTTTTAATGTGTTTTTGCTTCCTTTAAACAAAGATCAGATTATTTTTTATAAAACTGGTAACTTCCCTTAGGGGAAGGGGAGAGACCTCGCAAAACACCTCTCCTCCGCTTCCTTGGGTCAGGAAGGACCACAGGGTTTGTCTGGAGAGATTCCTGGCAGAGGTAGAAGCAATGCAAAGAGAAGGAGGTTTCCACTGAACTTAGCACTCTATCGTGTTACTCTAAGACACCTATAGCTACTAATTCTGGACACATGAAGTTTAAAGGAATAAGGATAAGTCCCCACCCTCCCCCCAGGTCCCTAAGGCAGAATCCAGGCAGGCTGGTTACGGGAGGGCCGGTGTTCCCGGTGCTGGGCCAGCGTTGCGCCTGCTCGGCTCGGACTCGGGGCTGGACCCACGGAACAGAAGAGAACAGGGAATGGCTTGGGGTACGCACACAACTACTGTCAACAACTTCCAGGGATGCATTTCTCGTCTACTTCACAAAAGGGCAATACAGAGAAGGAGCTGACTGTCCCGAGCTGGCCGCGGCCCCGTGCTGCCACAGGCGGCGACGGCAGCGGCCGGGCACGGCCACCTCGGCTGCTCCTGGGGCGCTCCCAGGCCAGCTCCTTGGTACTGGTAAATGGCAGGGTTGGGGATCTTTATACCTGACTACATCTCATCAGAAAAACTCACTGATTTTAAAAACTCGGCAAATTCCAAATCAACTTTGGGTGACAATTAACATTTGAACAGTTGCTTTTAGCAATTCTCAAGTTCTCTCCTCATAAATGAGTTCTGATGTCAGAGCTGTGAGGTGGCCAGACATAAAAATGTCTAATGATGCTTCTGGATCAGTTTGTTTGCTGCACTATTTAAGGTTTTTGCCTGTTTCACCAAATCCTTTTCACTGTATAAGTAAGTCAGAATGAGGATGATGAGAAAACAGAAAAAATAAGAACAGCAAGAGAAAAAGAACACATGAATTAGCTGAGTAGGTATCATGAAACATTTTCAAACATAAACTTGTTTTAAAGAAAATCACCCTGTCTACAGAAACCCTAAAATGAGAGCACCCAATGGAGTGCAATGCACTGCTCATTAATCAGGTCCCAGAGGTGCTGCTCCCACTGCTCCCCTCAAGCAGCTCTGTCTAGCAGAGCACTGGGACTCTCCCCTGGCCCATTCTGGATCCATGGGACACTACAGTAAAGGACATACCAGTGGATACTGGCTCAAGTTTCCTGTCTTACCTTTGTTCCAGCTGTTTGATGGTGGCAGCCATCTGATTTGTTTTTTCTTCCAAGCGGCTGTTTAATTCACTCTTCTGTTTCACTCCCATGTCTGAACTCTGGGAAAAGGAGCAGTGGGGGTTGGTGTAAGGAGTAGTAAATCCCAGATAAACCCCCATAAATCATTTGGCACACAAAACAACAGGGCAAAAGGTAAAGAGGCAGTAAAAAGTGCTGGAAAAGCAAATGCCAGGTCAGTATTGCAAGGACAAATATCTTGCCTTAGAGGTGCAGGCTCCATTTGGACCCTGCAACAGGGCAATGCCACCAACCATAAAGCTTCCTGCATATGGAAAATGCATGATGCCGTGCTTGCCAATATCCAATATCTTAATATAATTCAGCTGCTTTGAACAAAGCCATTGGCTCCAAGAGAGCAGAAGCAACTCTTTCCTGCTGGCAAGTTGATTTTGGGATCTATTCTGAGCATTGTGTTGCTGTTTGGAGTCTGCTTGTGTCACCACACATGAGTCACACCAGGGGCCCTGCACACCAGACTCTGCTGGAACACAAGCTCCCACGGCTCTATTCACACCACAAAACCACCCAAGATGCTTTCCCTGTCTCTCACACAAATTTCTGGACCATGATGGATTTTTGTTCAGAACAAACTGCCTTCACCTTTACCCTCCACATGTTCCCGTATGCTCACAGTAAGATAGGAGTGCACTGCACAGCCTGTGACCCTTTCACACCCAGTACCTCTCCAACAGGCAGGAGGAATAAATGCACAGCAGCTCTCACTTCCATCTGGAATTCCCTGCATTTCCTTAGCTCCCTACCTGCAGCTTGAAAGACAGTTCATGCTTTAGAGCCCTGAGATCGTCCAGCTGCTGCCTGAGTGCCACTAGCGCATCCTGCTTTTCACAGACATCCTTCTCCAGCATCTTCATGGCCAGCTCCATCTCCTGCCGCATTCCGATCTGCGCCTCCAGCTCCTTCTCCACATCCTGGAACACAAGGAGTCCTCAGCATCTCCAGGAGCTGCCCTCATGACCCAGGGGTATCCACCCTTCCCTTCTGACCACACAGTCCCTACCCAAAAGTGTGCTGCTGCCACAACTTCAGAGTCACACGTCTGACACGTGCCTTAAGGAGAATAACTCCCCAGTTTTCAGTCCAGTATCACAGCCAGGTGTGCAGCATGGCTAGCAGAGAGTCAGGGAATTCTGCATGGGCCTGTCTTTAGGATGGAGGGGGGTCTAAGGAAAGATTTTATTTCCCAAAGCAGAAATTACTTCCTTAATACCTTCAGGCCAGGCATTTTTCTCCCCACGCATGTATCGAACAAGAGCTCAGCAGGGCCATGACCCTCCGCAGCCCTGTGGGGTGAGCCCCGAGCCCCCCAGTCCTCACCAGGCGCAGCTGAGTCTCCTCTTTGAGCTGCTTCCGTGCCTCAGTCAGTGCCTGCCCGTCAGCACTTCTGTCCTTGGTGGCCTGAGGTAACAGACACAGTTCACTTGGTATTGGGTACTGCCAGCCCTCACTTGACCTCATTACTGGCTTTTCCCCAAAACTTGGAATTCTGCAATAATTCAGGACAAACCAGCACAACTCTTATTTCCTGATTTGCCTGTCCCCCCACACAATAAGTCCCCCTCCCTCCCATCCCCTGACACCTTGCCCAGTGCGCTGTAAGCTGTGGGAGCTCCCAGCTCCGCGCACGCTCCCTGCTCCATCCCTATGGGCAGGCAGGACTCCCTGTGGCAGGGCCCATCTGTTCCCTCTGCACAGGGCCCACCTGCCATTCCCCTAATCCCCTGTGGCGTTTGTCTGAGACAGGCAAGGAAATGAACTCTGTTCCAAACCAGGCATTCAGGCTGGGCCTGCCCCAGGGCTCAGCAATCACACACAAACACACACCCACAGCCACAAACGAACACCAACCTTCCGGCTGGACTCCAGGATGTAGGAGCTTTCCTCCTTAACCCGCTCCATCTCTTCCTGCAGTGTAATGATCCTGTTGTTGGCAACTGCAAGCTGGGAACAGAACACAACAGTTAATGCACCAAAAACATACTTGACTTGTTTTTTTTCTCTCCTGACCCCAGCAGATGAGGAAGATTTGGCTGGAAACCAAGGAGGATGAGCAGCACACAGCATCCTTAGGGACGGGACACCTGGCCCAGAGGAATTCCCAGGGATGACAGCACTGCAGAGCAACAGATTAATGTAAGTGTTTGGTCAAAGGCAAAAGGAACTTCAGAAACCCCTTCTGGCTTTGTAACTCGCACACAGGAGCAGCTCAGAGACATTCCAAGGGATCAGCCATGCTGTCCTGTGACAAACCCAAACACAACTCCTGGATGGGAGTGTGAGTCCTTGGCAGAGCTCAGGCCCAATACACAGGGCTGTGATGTGTGACACAGGCAGGCACTGTCACCATAGCCTGCTCTGCACATGCTGCAACTTCCCTTGGCAGCTTCATAGCCAAACCCCAAAACCACTGCAGGCACCACTGCAATTCACCTCCTGGTACCACACCAAAAGGCACTCATTGTGCCAGATAAGACCTCCTGCCACCCATATGCCAGGGAACTGACCCCAAAACATTTAATGACATTTATGCCATCAGTAATGAGCTGCAGACCCATGTTAAAACACAGACTGCACCTATGCCTCATGTACCCGCTGTTTCTCATGCTCAGCCTGGACACCTCACTTATAATGACATTTTTTCCTTTACTTTTTGCAAATTTACATAAACATACAGTTATTTTCCAGCTTGTGCTCAGTAGTGACAGCCAGTGAAATTCCTTGGCAGGTCAGCTATTCCAGTTCCATTGTTTAACACTCCTAATTCTGTACACCAGACATCTGAAAGGAATCCCTCCTCCCTGGTTAATCCCTAATTCCCAAAGGCCAAAGCATCTGGTGGTTTTCCATGACACTTACCTCCTCGGTCAGCTTTGTGTTGGATTTCTCCAAGGCATCCACCTTGGCCTGCAGGTTGTTTACTGTAGCACTGTTGAAGAGAAAAAAAACCTACAGTAATTCCTTCACTTTTAAAAATCCTGTTTTGTCTTTTGTTCTACAAGATAATAAAGAGCCAAGAAAAAATGTGTTACCTTAGATGTCTGTTGAGCTCTTCAACATAGTTCTTCTGGTCCAAAATAGCAGTTATCTGACCATCTCTGGAAAAAAGAAACAGGCAGCCTGGAACACCTGAACACACATTGTCAAGAGGGAAGCAGCAAGACAACTGTGTGTGCACCTACCCTTCACTGCCTTTTGTGCTGTTCCCATCTTTCAAATACATGGAGAAATCGATAACACCGACCTGGAAAAGGAAAATTTGCATTTTGCATTAAATACTTGGTTTCTAAGACCAACGCACTGTTGCCAGGTGTGGAAGTTCAGAGTTAGAACATCAGCACCTGCTGTACTTCAGCAAGGGCTCATTACATCAGTAAGCTATGCAAAATTAATGATTTTTCCATTTTAAATGAGCAGAACAAGCCCATTAAGTGAACACCCAGTACCTGGGAGTCCAGGTCCTCTCCCTTCATGCAGAAGTTGGCATCGATGACATTCAGCCCTACGAGGAGGCCAGCAATGATGGCACCTTCCTCCTCCATCATCAGTGCATTGGGCTCATAAAATTCACTGTGGGATGTAGGGAAGGAGATAAACAGCAGTGAGATGGGAAAGATGATCCAGATCTTACAGGAGAGCACAAGTGAACCTAACTGAGAAAGAGTCCAGCACTTACCTGAGAAGATCCTTTCTGTTAATCAAGGCTTTCATGTACTCTGAAAGTTTCTTCTGCATCAGAGCCAGGCGAAGCCAAGCTCTTCCTCTGCCCACAGGTGTCCTGCAAAGGCCAGACATAAACCCTTCCAGACACCCTGCAAGGCACAGTCACCAACAGCTCTCATAGCCCCACCCTACCTCAAGTTTCTGCACTTCCAAGACAAGAGCTGGCACTGGTGCAGAGAAATACAAGGTATGTAAGCACAAATAGGTGCAGACCAATTAGACTGTCACTGTCTCTTAACTCACGATGTTTTTCTTGCCATACTAAAAAGACTTCCCTGGCTTTATCCTTGCTGGATGCTGCCAGACGGATCAGCTGCTTCAGTTCATCACCTTCTGAGCCACAACCAGTTCTGCCTAAGTGACAGGAACATGCACAGACCAGCACAGTTGCCCAACACCACTCCTTGGGGTGGGTGGGGCTGGATGGGAATGTGGCCAGGCAGCTCAGAAACACCAACTCAGTCCTGTTCTCCTCAGGTGCTTTGCCCCTGAATGCCCTCACAGGATGCCACGAGCTCGAGTGCCAGTCCTTGCCCTCTTTCTCCCAGCCATGGGGAGCACATGGCTCTAACAGGCTGACCTGGATGTCTGAGCTCACCTGGCACGAGCACCAGCAGCCCAAGGAAGCCATGGCCAGCACTGCCCACCCCTAACTCACTAACAGGACCTGGCACTTCCCAAAGGTCACTGTGAGCACAAGGTTTAGAAATGCACCCTAAAACTGTTCTTTGCTTCCATTAATTTCCTATTACAATGCTCTACAACAGGAAGAGGTACCAGGAGCTCTGGCACAGCACTGGTCCTGTCAGCTGCTGCAGGAGTCCTGCACACACCTCCAGGAAAAGCACCTGTCTGCATGAACATGACTAAATACTAACCCAAAGCAATTTATTGAATTTATCCACCTATTCTTTCAGCAAAGATTACTCCATCCTTAGTCCTGATCCTCATACAAAAGCTTCCTTACCCATTTTTTCTATTCCAGGCTAAAAGCTTCTTACAGTTTCTCTTACCATGAAATAGGCAAGCCTGAATGTGATGTCTGAAATTCCTATGAAACTTTTACAAGTAATATATGCTTGTTGTGGCTTCTTGCCTCCCCTCTTGAATACAAACTACAATCCTCCTGCTTGGTGCCTAAGCTTTCCTCTCACATACACTACACCTGAAGTTATTTACAAGAAGAATTGCCTACATCAGCCTCAAAACTATTTAAACTGTCATAACCTTTCTGTTAATTCCCCTCCTCTTGAGTCTGACTTCATAAATGCTCAATAAAGGCTGTTCTCATGCCTGAGGCACAAGCAGTAAATGCACTGCTGCCCATAAGTTGCTATGCTCCTAATAGAATGAGAATATATCCTGTGCTCTCCTGCTACAGATCCTGGATGGAGAGTAAGAGAGCAATGATCCATTTTTACCTGCAGAAGGTGGCAGATGCATTCCTGGAGGTTCTGTTTGCCCTTCCTTCTCTTTTTCAGGATCCCTTTCACAATAAACCCATATTATGTACTCGTGCAATAAAGGAATGTACTTACTTGAGCCCTGGGAGATCCTTAACACTTGCTGTAATCTCTGCAGCCTCAGGAACAAGTTTTTCTACTAATTCTAGAGGTCCCCAAAATGACTTATTTTGCCCAAGAAAAGTCTTTTTGGCTAAAAACAAAAAGAAATAAAAAATGAGCCAGTTAGACCTGTGCTGATATAACACATTTTCAAACAAGTGAACAAATTAGCCAAATCCTGCCAGAATGGTTCCTCTGGGGCTGCTGCTGGACAGGCACTTGGTATCCTGGAATCTCAGGATGGTTTGGATGGGAAGGATCCACCATTTCCCACACCCCTCAGCTTCCCATCTCCAGCTACAAGGACACAAGGACAGCACCTGAAGGCCAGTCCATACTTGGCCATTGAGCTGTGTCTTAGGATTTCAGAGTCAAGTACATGTTCTGCTTTAAAAGCAGCTTCAGCCATGAGCTGCACACAGCTGAAACCCTCTGTTTAGACAGAGCTGTTGAGAAAGGAGCTCTGGGGTTGCAGTTCCTCTTCCAGCAAGGGGATGCACTGCTAAAGCACAAGGAAGTGCAGAAAAGGGAGTCACGAGCTTGCCAAAAGCCAGTTGAGTCCCTGATCACTGAGTTACACCTGGGACAACTGAACTGCTGTTTTCAACATGGCAAGCACCTGCCACAGCTCAGCCTCCCCTCCAGCAGGTTCTGTGCCTTGCTCTGGCCTGCCCAGTGCACTGTGGTGACAGCAGTGACCGTGCCAGCCTCTCCTGTGTCCCGTGCAGGCTGCAGAGCCCTGTTGTTCAGCCACTCTGCTGCTCCCCAGGGCAGGCTGTGCCCAGGCTGGTACCTTTGAGGCCGTGCTTGAGGCAGTGCTCCATGACCACGAAGAACTGCTGCAGGGGGGCGTAGTCCGAGTCCAGCGTGCGGCCCAGGTTCAGCGCGGACTCGATCAGCCCCTTGATGCTCAGCTTGGCCATGTTCATCAGGTTCATGCGCTCGTTGGCCATGAGGTAATTGGGGTCTGCAACAAAGCAGGGAAACTGCTGCTGAGCGACAACAGCTGCCTTTATTACACTCAACACCCCACCTTGCTCTTGCTTTTCCTCAGCTTTGAAGGCATTTTTGGGGCAGTGAGTTTCCCAGGAGGCACTCTGCAGGCCTTTTGTGGAGAAAAATCAACACCAACTAGCAGTTTAGGGCCAAAGCCACAGTGGCATGGGAATAGACAATGTATCATACTGAGGGTGCCTTAATACTTGAAATAACTACAGGAGCTCCCTACTTTCACAAAAGACACATTTGGAGCCTGGTGTGCATTCTGTGCTTTGCACCTTGACAATGTGTCTCTGACCATCACTTGTTCGAACTCACATTCCCAGCTACAAACCAGTAAGAATCCTCCACCTTTGTTTTGTTCTGGTTTGTTCTTCCATCTAAAGATCACATTGGACCCTCTCACACTTAATCCAACAACATGTGTCTCTATCCCAACTTGTATCTCTCTTCCTCAAGACTATTTTATTAAGCTTAGATGTAACATGGAGCCAACTCCCACTTCTCTCTCTTGGTTTTCACCAGTGAGGAGCTGATCTTCATGGCTCCTGACAGGTCATACTAAAGCCCCAAACTCACAGATGTCCCAGGATTATGTTCTTCCTCTTCCACATTATAAACATCCAGACCTTTAGGCCTGCTACTCACACCCAAGTTTTGAGCTCCAGTTCTCAGGTGCAGGCGGTTTCATCCCTGTAAATCCCCTGCTTATCCAGGGCCGCTGCCAACAGCCAGAGACCCTTGAACCAAGCTGCCACTTCGAGTTAATTAACTACTCCTGGCAGCAGAGACCTGACCTGAGGACACCTCAGACTACAGATCTATGCAAGAGGCACCTGTCAGCATCCACCAGCCAGAGAGAGAGCCAAGAGCCCAGCTAACACACCCACACCCGAGTGCACCTCACTGTGGGCTGGGAAAACCCAGCACAGGCAGGGGGAAGAGCCAGGGCAGTGCCAGCATCCAAACCTGAGAGCACAGCTCATTTGTTCAGCAGCTCAGGACAGCACTTCTCTCATTCCCCTTCTTCTTCAGAGGGAAGCAACACCACAAGTCTCCTTCTCTAAGTTTATTTCCATAATTTAGAGAACTTCCAAGTACTCTTTTAGGAGTGCAACACTCAGAGCAGCACTGGACTGCAGAAAGACTGAACTTTGTGAGGTGTTTTCACTGCCTGTGAGGACTACTGCTGCCTGAAGGTGATGGGTCTGGCTGCCCTGGAGGTACCCTGAGCTCGTGAGCTGCTCTGGATTTCCAATCCTTTTTCTGCCCTGCAGTGTAGCTAACAGTCACCATCACTGGGAATGGAGACTCAGGAACGAGTCAGGCACAGGACTGCCAACACGGAGAACTCCTCCTCATCCTCTCTCATCACATTTCCTCACTGGCCAAGGCTGCTGCTCTGCTGGGTAGCAAGAAATCCACAGTGACTCTGCTTGGGGGGCAAACCCATCCCTAACACAGAATTAAAGGAACTGTACAAGAGAGCACCAAAGAAAATGCTCCTTTGGCCATGGTTATTGGCTAATTTCAATAGAAAAGTATTTCCACCATATCACACTAATCCAAGGTTTCTGCTTCCTTAGTCTGCTCAAAGCAATTGTGCTCTGCATGTGCAGTTTATCCAAGATTCTCATCTTGCAAACCAGTTAGCTCATATAGTTTGAAAGTGGATAAAATCCCTAAGGTTTATTCCAAAAATTAAATGCTAAGTAACTGATATTCTTGCTCTATGTACTGCACCATGCACAGCTTTAAAGAAGGCAGGGTAGGCAGGCAGGGCTGACTTGTACACAGTAAAACTGTCAGGCTGGCTTTAAGCTGGGACAAGTGTGATCCTGGTGTGTTCCATCTGAGCCGGTACCTCCTCCAACTTCCTTCTGCCTCTAACTGCAAAACCTCTGCCTGGCCTTTCCTACACAGCCCACATCATAAACCTTAAAGTAAATCCCCAGCCCTTGAGCTTGGCTTTCCACAGGGTTTGGGTTTCAAACAAAAGAATGTCCTCTTAGGACATTTTGCTATTTAAATGTTGCAGCTTCTACAGAACAGACATCTTTTTTAACCAGCTGCTTCCATGAAGATGTTTCCAAAAGCATTCGAGATTCCTGTAATTTGTTTAAATAGTACAATCTGTACCCAGGAACCTGAAAGTCAAGAAAGAGTCAATGCCATACAGGATCTCAAAGGGTTAAGCTGTGACTGGTCTTGGTACTTCTCATTTGGTGACAATAAATTTTATCACTCCTCATGCTTACTCTAAAAGAAGGAAGAAGCAACTAAAATGAAGCTAAAACTTGGATCAAAGGCAGGGAACGATGAAATATTGGAGAAGTGAACAAACCCACAGCAAGCAATGCCAATTCATTAGCATTTCATCACTGTTCTCCATCGTACATCAGGAACAGCAACTTAAAGTAAATTTAACACGGCTGCTTCCGTGTGGCAGAGAAACACCTCTCACCTGACAAAATAAATGCAAAACAACTTGTACAATATTTTATGAAAAAAAAGAAGTCTCAAGCCCCTCTTTTTTCCTAAAAGCCTGCCTTGGAAAATGCCCTTCTCTGGGAAGCAGCACGGGCTGCTGTGCCAGGAGAGGAGGACACTTCCTGTGGCTGAGGAGGCTGTGGGCAGCACCGGGCACAGAACCAGCACAGCAGTTAAAGGCACCACGGTGGAAGATGACAGCAAGGACCAGTGTGCTCAGTGCATGAGAACATCAGCCTTTTGCGCTGCAAACAGCTGAAACCCTTGCAGGAGCAACTGCATTTAATCATCAAAGTATCAATCTGATTAACCACTTGCTACATTGGGGATTCTATTTCATATTTGCACAGTTTCTTAAAAACCAAGGAAAAAGTGCTATAAATAAGTTTGTCATTTAGTACTTTACAAGTTTTTAAAAAATTAGCAATGCAAGTTTTGGAGTAATTTTTGCCAAGCCTTGGCAAATACTGCCAGGAAATCTGAAGAATCTAGACAGAAATACTGCAGAAAACCTAAAGCTTCAGAGTGATTTCTGAAATATTTTTTAAAATTCAGCTTCCATATGTTGCTGCAACCTTTTAAGCTGTGCTTCTGCCAGGCTCAGGAAGTTACTGCCTCTGAAAGCATTTAGGAGAAGGCAACCAGCCCTTGTTGATCTACTACTTCTACCTCCGCTTCAGGTCAAAATAGTAAAAAAACCCGCAAACATTTATTTAAGCAACACCAAGGTAATGCAGGAAAGCCACAGCTACTGGCACTGGAAAGGGAAACTAACTACATTTTGCACTCGGGCTCAAAATAATAGTGCAGAAGCCAAGGATTAGCACAAACAAGAGCTGTGAGATGTGGGTGTGGAACGCACCTTCGGAATCATCGCGCAATTGCTCCACCACATCTGTCAAATCCTCCCAAGAGTCTTTGCAAACAGCAAAAGGAAAGGAAAAGAAAGAAAAACGTCATGCAAGCCGTGATCTAAAGGAAAGATTCAAAATCAAGGTGTAAGAAAAGCATAACTGAAAGGGAGATTTGCATCATACAAGACTTAATTCATAGTGGCAAGAGATCTGCAAGTCAAAAAGGTTCATTAGTCTGCACAAAGCAATAGAGCAAAGCATTTTTCTCCCAGAGTCAAACCAGGGCAGGCTTCAGAAAAGCTGCAGAAGTTTTGTTTCTGCATTAACACAAGCAACATTTTTGTAAAGCACATCCTAAAAAGAAAAGCGACAAAGGCATTACTTTATTTATAAGATAAAAGCACTAAACTTGTGATATTTATGCAACGTCAGCTTTTCCTTCAATTTCCTCACATCCAGCCCCAAGAGGATCTGCTGACAGGGACACAGCCACACGTGGGAAGCAGGCACATTCAGGGAAAACACACACTGAGGGCATTTTAAAGGTCCAGCAGAGCCTAAACTCTGTTATGACCCTCACCCCAAATGACAGATCCCGCAGAGGTGACCCAGCCGAGCCCTACATGGGTCCCAGGCTGATGACGATCCCCAAGGACTCAGTCAGGGGAGCACCTCTCTCCTTGGCGGGGCCAGGGAGGTATCCTGGGAGAGAAGCAGGCAGGACAAGGAGAACTGGTTTCAGCACACCCATCAAGTCCCTGTTCCAAACGCAGCGAGCCGAGCCAGACAAACGCCCCGGACCCTGGGCACTGTTGGCTCCCTACTTACGCACCCGCGCTCCCCAGCGCTAACCCGCCATCGGCACAACGTCCAAAGCCCGGCAAAACTCCGGCCCCTTCCCCAGCCAACTGTGCCGACGATCTGAGCAAAGTCCAGAGGCTGCCGGGCCCTCCTCCCTCCCACACAGCGCCCGCCTCCTGCCCCGGGAGTGCAGCAATAGCCGGGAACCCCAGCGCCAGAGCTCAGCCCAGAGCTGAGCCCCGTGTGCTGCACGGCGCTGCCCGGCGGGCCCCGCAGCCTCACGCTGCGCTACGAGACTGAGCCCCAACACTGCCCTGGGGACGAGCGCTACTGCAGCAGCAAGCAGCACCGTCCCTGGAGCAAACCCCTGGTGTTTAAAGCCAAAGCCCGGGTGATGCTCTCCCCCATGTGCCACAATGATGGCTTCTGGTCTCTCATGACAGGTGCTGCAGCTTCCCAAGGGCCAGGAGACTGAATCTCACTGCAGTGCACCTGTCCCTGACGCTTCCCAGCACCCCGGGACTCAGATCCAGATGTTGATCATTCCGGAATCCCTCCCTGCACACAGTAAGGGAAGCCACACACCACCACTGCAAGGTCTTTTATCTAATATTGGGAGGTTGGATTTTTTTCTTAACCCAAAGCATATACAGGGAAGAACATACAATCAAAACCAGATTTACCAGTACCTGGGTAACAGGCACTGAGACAACTGATAGGCTTCATTTCATCTTTCTCATTTATTTTTAACCCTTAGCTGTCGGGTTCGGCTGTCTGTCTCTGCCCGGACACGGGTAGGGTGGTTCTTGGGTGGCACGCGTTTCAAAGGACGAGTCTGGACTCTTCAGCTTTTCAGTCTTCAGATTGTTTATTGTTTCTTATCTACAAAATTTTGTCTGCCCAACAGAGGTCTGATCTGCAAGGCAGCCAAGGGCACTCTGACCACCCACGGGGCGGTCGTGTCTTTTTATACTAAAATCTACGTACACGATATTTACCTTTATTTTCCAATACTTTTCACCCATGTCGGCAAGTGCACCTTCACCATAAACCAATCCCCAAGTGCCAACATCACCACAGGAGATGGAAGACAAGAAGAAGAAAGAAGAAGGACGAGACAGACCCTGATCCCTCCATCTTGTCTCCATAACCCCCCTGTACCAAAAACCTTAAAGTTTATATTTCACCCTCTAAATGTGTCCCTTTTACACCTTTCACTCTAAAGTGATTCTCATGTCCTCAAACTGCTGTTACTTCTGTGGATGGATCAAAGTCAAGCCACCAGGTGTTGCGGGCAACATGCCAGGGTCTCCGAGCCCCCGAGAGGGTTTTCGGCAACTCTGGACATCCAGAGGGATGTGCTGAGTTCCCACACTTAGCAAGTAACCCACATAAAGCTCCCAGAGAAAAATCCAGAGGAGTCACAAATATTTTCTTCTCTTCTATCCCTACAAGCCATAAACCCATCTTCTTCTCGCAGGAACTGCACGAATTTAAACTGGTACTAAGGCATTTGCATGGGTTTAGAGGTAAAAGCACACACTTAATTAGTGCTTTCTTTCCTATTTTCATTCATTCTACATGCATCTAGCTGCACTTTGCATAGAGTTCATCGCTTTCACCTTGTATATTTTCCCACTTGTCTGGAAATTCCACCAAGCAACAGTGGGGAAAGAAAAATATCTTCCCACAGAACAATCACAAAGACCTGAAACTCTAGAGTTTCCATAGTCCTTTTGGGGCGTGAAAAACTCAATACTTTTGATTATGATGGAAAGTATTTAACTCACTATGTAGGAAGTTTAGATAACAGGATGATCGAGGCTTTTAAGTCTCCATAACACGATTAACTCATTCCAACCAGATTCCCAGGAAGATCAGTATTATGGAACTGAATATCCCATTGGAATGAACACTCAAGCCAGTTCTTCAGGAAGGGACTGGAGAACTTGTCTCTAATACATTAATCACAAAAATCCCATCTGTTATTTGGACAACAGAGGGGTTTGCAGTCACTCCCTTGGCTGACACAGCAGCAGCATCTCACTGAAGGAGAGGCAATACTTTCCCAAGCCAAAGAAAGCTTTTACAAGTAAACCCTGGGAGAATGGAACAGCATCAAAATTATTTCACACTGCTGCTCAACATTTACTTTGTTTTTAAGGGTTGAAGTTACTGGGCTAAAATAGAGCTGGGAGTCTAAGCCTTTCTGAACTAATGAACACCATCTCACACAGAGCATCTGGATATCAAGTTCCTCCAAAAACAGATTAAATAAAATTACAGAATCACAGACTGCCTTAGGTTGGAAGGGACTTTGACATTCATCCCATTCAACCCCTGTGGTGGTTTGACAGGAAATATGTTTTCTGGGATGCTGTGGTCAGGCCAATGGGTGCTCAGATTTTAATATTGGCACCTAATGTGGCCATTGGGACTTTGGATCCGCCTCTGAGAACACGGGGTTAAAGCAGGGCTCTCCCTGGGAGGCTCTCTTGGGTTCCGGTCAGTGAAAGGTTCAGAGCTCCCCTGCCCGGCTGCGGGCTGGGCGGGGCAGGGGCAGCCATGGGGCCGGGTGAGGTAGGCCGAGGGGCAGCCATGGGGCCGGGTGAGGTAGGCCGGGCCCTGGACAGAAGGGAGGGGAAGGGCCCTGCAGGATGGAAGGGTGGAGGAGCACTGAGAGACATCGGGCAGCCACCCCCCACCCCAGGAGAGACAAAGAGAGAGCCCGTGCCTGTGCTTGTGCCACCTTGAAATTTAATAGTGGCCGGTCGAGAAGGAGAAGGGGGTTGCGGGGTTCTGGACAGGCAGAGCCTCAGATTTTTAACCCTTTTCTTGGATGATGGAAACCTTACAAATGCTGATCCTCCTGGAGCTGAATGAGGATAGAGATGAGATAAGAGGAAATGGGCCACGAGAGAAATAAAGAAGAACTCAGGTGGAAGAGATGATGGAGTAGCTTTTGCTGGACTCTTTGTGTGTAGCCATGGACAGAACCATGTTCCTTGTGATACAGGGACTGCATTCTAGGGGGAGGCAATGCCTCAGGACCAAGAGGGTTCGGTGTGGGTACCCCATGGCCCCAGGGGGTGAAAATTATGGGGGGGACAGATGTCCCAAAGTTGAGACTGTGCCTTTTTGGAGTGGGATGAAGCATCCTTAAAAGTCAACCCTAGAAGCAGCTCTGGTCCGTGTTCAGCGGTGAGAGCGCTGGACACGAAAGGAAGAGGTCACCATTGGAACAAGAAGGACTCTTCCTCTTGATGAACTGAGGATTGAGTGTTCTGAAGGGTGGTGCCAGACCGAGAGTCGATGATTTGGGGGATGCATTGTATTGGGAATTTGGTGGGGAGGAGGAGGAGATGTATTTGTTAAGTTTTCATTTTCCTTGTTTCTTTATTTTTTTTTCCTTTCCCTTGTTGTTTAGTTAATAAATTCTTCTTTATTTCTAAGTGGGAGCCTGCTTTGCTTATTCCTGGTCACATCTCACAGCAGAAAGCAGGGAGAGGGTATTCTCATGGGGGCACTGGCATTGTGCCAGCATCAAACCATGACAACCCCCTGCCTCCATCCCCTGCATGGGCAGGGACACCTTCCCCTATTCCAGGTTGCTCTAAGTCCCAACCTGGCCTTGGACACTTCCTGGGATGAGGCAGCCACAGCTTCTCTGGGAAACCCATGCCAGGGCCTCACCACCCTCACAGGGAAGAGTTTGTTCCATCAGGAAAAAAAGGTCACATGTTTTTCAATAGGTCAGGACTTCTAAAATTATTTTTAAGTACAGAAATTTTAAACAAACTCATTGGGAGAGACTGAGCCATCAGTAAAATAACCTAAAAAAACCCCAGGCGTCAGTTTTGGGAAATGAAAACTGAACTTGATACAGAAAGTCCTTAGTGATGCTGCCCAGTCAGCCCTGCTGCTGGGAAAGCCTTGGCCCAAATCTGGACAAATATTCCTTTATTATGAAAGGGGAACCTCTGGTAGCATTACTACACTTGAATTGCATTCTGATATTCTTTACCTTAGGAATATATTGAATAGCAAATAAAGAGGCCAAGGGAGAAAATTAGGTAGATGCTGTTCATGTTATGGGAGGTACAGAACTAATTATTTCAGGTTAGGTTTGCCAACATGATGGATCACTAATTGTTGACAAAGAAAAGGGATGTGCAAAGGGTTTCAGCATCATACTCTTAACACCCTGCAAGCCCAAAATTGGGGAAGTCACCAGGCTGTCTGCAGCCTGGAATGCCAGGAACCATCTACTCAGGACAAAAAACCATTTCTTTTAAAACCCCCTGCATAAACATTCCATCTCTAAATAAACACATATACACAGAGAGCCTTGCCTACAGAAGAAAAGAGCAGTCTAAGATCTGCCAGAAATCAGAAGGAAATAAAAGGAAATAAAGAAGTACAGACAATTTGGAAATTCCCAGTCCACTCTCCATTACACCTATGGGACAAATAAACAGCCATGTACATCACATGAAGTCACAGCTTAATCCCACCCTAAGTCTTACTCCCATCCCCACATGATTACCATCAAATAATCACCTGATTTCTCTATGTTGCTGCTGTGTGCAGCTGTATGGAATGTTTCTGCACAACCAGCCTGTTTTCACAGGGAAACACATGACTAACTGCTATGGGAAATTTCTCATCCTATGTTAGTCCTTGACAGTTTACACCGAGAAAATAAAAACCCAAACCCTTGGGGTTTTTCCCCCATCTTTCACTTCCCAGTTCAGCTGACACCCAACTGGTTTCCCTGCAGCGCTTGTGACTCACCACCTCTGAGGGATATAATCCTGCCCCAAGCTCCCCAGCTCTGACTCCAGTTAGACTGACACAGCTTAAAAGAGCAAAGAAAATAAGTCTTAAGAGTAATTTCTGCATTGAAGTCTGGATTACATGACCTAACTGCTATTCCCAAGATTTATAACCACAAACACGTTGTAATTCATCTAACTTGTATTTACTGACTTCACATTTCTTCTGTTAAATCAGGTCTCCAGCTCCTTCAAACTTCTCATCTATTTAGGGGTTTCTATCACTAGATGTGTTTTAAGAGGCTTTTGCAAATATAGAGTCATCTCATGTGGGTTTTTGTCCACACCTGAAAGGACCCTGCCACTCCCAGTACAATTCAGATTTATTTTCTAATGGGAAAGGCCCAAAGCACTGAAAAATCCCACCTCTCCCATGACTTTACTGTTCCTATTCCACTCTACTGGAGAAACCCTAAACCCAGGTTAACTATTGCCAGTTTGCACAACAAAAGCATTATCAATAAGGTTATGCTGCTTCCCTACATCATTTTGAGGTACGAAAAACACTCGGGTAGAAAATGGAAAAAAAAGATAAAATCTGACTGATGATTCAATAATCAGTGCAACAGATTATTGGGCAGAAGGTTTTAAGAAGAACATTTGCTTTTCCTGAAGAGGTCCGTAACTCCTTGTCAGGGCATTCTATACAAGCACATGCCAGAAACTAAAACTTTTAAATTACTGGTCAAAAAAGAAGAAAAAATCTGACCTTAGCTTCTGCCCTATAGAAAAGATAATTTTATCTTCGCATATTATAAATTCTAATTCCAATTGCTGCTCTTAGTGCAAATAGAGAAGGATTAATAAAGAGAGGAATACTGTAATTCCTCAAAGTTCTCTCAAGTTAGCACACGTATTCCTTCTGGATGCTACTACAAGGTGATCTCATGAGGACAAAAATTTCCACAGCTCTTATTGTGAAGCTCCTCATGATTATTCAAGATAGAAATTTAACATCCAGTTAAACAGTTAAATGGCCTAAAAAAAGGCCATTTTGTTTAACTTCTCCCCACAGCTGAGAGCAGTGTTCAATGCCATCCATACACACACTCTGTTCAACATGAAACAGAATTACAGTCCAGGTGGTTTTTACCTCCATCCCTAAAGCTGCCTCCAAGACCATCACACGCACTGCAAGCAAACAAAGTTAACAACCACCAATGTCACATTTAATTCTGAGGGGCCTCCAGAGGACAGTAAGGTTCTGAGAGTCTTATTAAGATCACAGCCTGTTTAAAAAAATGAGTTCTTTCTCTAATCCAAGCAGCTTTACAGTAAGCAGCAGAATCTGCTTATTTTCATATGCACACAGAATTGTTTCAATCAACTGAAAAAGCATATTAATTGCTTTTATTGTTAAATTGAGTGGCCATGCTACAGGTTATATGGAACAAACCCAGGTGCAAGCAACTCAGTACCTGCTACTTGTTTTTAAATTGAAGAAAAGTTTTGCTTAGCTGTTCTCAAGCTCCAGCTCTGTGCAGACTGGAATTGTTGTGACTGAAGGCAGGATGGTTGCTCGAGGGCTGGGGGGCACAGCAGATCACAGGGTGAAGAGAGGCCAGGGACAAAACTCTCCAGAAGCAGCAAGAGCTGAGGGACAGTAAATGGAAGGCTTCAAATCTTAATCCAACAAGCTGTTTGATTTGGTACTTAGTGCAACATATATTTTACATCTCTTGATTTCTAAGGAGAAAACTGTCCCTGTTTGTTATGCCTTTGGAAGAATTCCACAGCTTATTTTTTCGTTCTTCATAATGCCTACCTTTGCGTATCAGTTTTGGTTTTGGAGACACTCCCAGGGACACGAGCCCACACTCCTGTCCCCCTGACCTGTGCACACCCTGCAGACACAGCAGCAGTGCTGATGCAGGAGCACCAGACCCAACACCGGGATACAGCTGTGTCAGCTTTCCTATTGTCAATGCTCTTCCTGACCTTCTCTATTCAAAATACAGCTTGGAACCAAATACACTCCCAAACAGCCAACTAGCAACCTTCATTTACCAGGAAGGTTGTTACAGTGCTGCTCTTTTGTATTTATTTTTGATACATGAATTAAATAATATGGTAATGAAATGAGCAAATGCTGATTTCTAACCCCCTTCTGGTATTCACTGAAGAGTGACTGTAATTACGCCTCGAAAAACACGGGAGTAAGACCAAGGAAGGTCTCAGTGTAACACACAAGAACATGGGAATTGGAAGACAACTGAATTCCTGTTCATCCAGTACTCACCTCCCTGAACCCCTGGGATATGCTTCAGAGGGAATGCTAAATTTCTCCCTTGGAAACCTCTGTCTGGTATCCCACTGCGTGACTAAGTACTTGGCAAGCCAAATCCAAACCCAAGGGCTACTGTCACTGAAAGCAGCTGTTAAATGGAAATGAAATTATCCCTTGGAAATTTCTTTTAAAGCTTAAATCCCCACCACAATTTCACTTGCCTTATTCAGCAAGACAATATAAGACACTGCCTGACTTAACCAGGCAGCATCAAACGGGCCAAGCCAGACTGCTTGGCGGAGTGGCATTTCAGGAGTTACTGGAAAAGGGTCAGGCATGAGAAGCTGGGGCGTCCTTGCTCTAAAACCAAAAGGTGCATCTAGCACGGGCACTCAGAACCTCAGCACCTGCAGAAACTCATCACCTCCCCTTCTTCCCCACTTGTTTATTGGCAGAGCACTGCACAGATATCCTCTCATGCTTTTAATACTCAGTGCATTCAATCCTTGTCCTGCTACTAAACTGTTTATCAACTCAAAATCCTTTTTCCAGGGGAAAGCAAGATGTGCTACATCCCCACGTTTCAGGCTTCCAAGCCATTACAAACAGCAGCACGCTCATCAGAGGCGAGCTGGGGCACTGTGATGCCATCGTCACCTGAAAATGGGCACCGCTACGTAATCGCTGGGGCTTTCCAAAAAACTCCCCACGACCGGGGCACATGCTGCGGTGCTGCCACCGTGCTCCCCCGGTACCAGCCGGCTGCTCACTAACACAGCTATCAGCCCCGGGTTAAGGGCAAAATCATGATTAAATGGTCTCACCGAGCACACACCACGGTTTTCTTCCTTCCTGAGATAGACAAACCTGATACAGCTAAAAAGAGAATGCATCACCAATCTGCCTTAAAGGGCTGGGTTACAAATTCGGAGGGCAATCTGAAGCAGCAGTTTGGCTCTCTGCTCCAGGCTCCGCAGGCAGGACACGAGCTTGTGGTCCCGGAGACGCCCCCTCCCAAGCGGTGCAGCGCCGGAACAAAGCCGGCCCGGGGCTCCCGGGGCACAGCCGGACCGTACCTTCGTGGGTAGGCTCGGGGTCGGGTGTCAGCGAGATGTCATCCAGCTCGCGCAAGCACAGCCACTCTCCATCCATGGACACGCGGAATTTGCAAAGATAGATGGTCTCCATGGCAGCCTGAGTGATCTTGTCTGTGGTGGGGGTTGGCATGTCGCTTTGAGGCGTCAGAGCAGACATGATGACTCAGCTGGTACAACAACAACGGGGGCAAAATAAGGACTAAAAACAAAACCTTTCTGAAGAAGAAAATCAGAAATACCTTGCGATTAAAGGACAGATTGCTCAGGATCACAGAGGCTGCTCTGGCCTTTTCATAGATCAAGCAAGGTAAAAACGCTGCTCCTTCCCGCTTAGCTCTGCCTCCCTCCTTTCCACCGACTGCCGTTGTCTCCAGCTATGCTAGAGGCTATTGATCCTCAGCATCCACAAAAACCTGGCTTCTCCACCAGAGGCAGCAGGGAAAAACAAGTAAAAAATAAAAAGAAAAAAAAATAAAGAGGCAGCAGAATCAAAAAACAGTGTCTTCCTCTGGTGATGACCCCAGAAAAAAAACAAAGGACGAGCGGAGAGGCAGTGTCCCGGTGGCCGAGCTGCGAGCGCTGCTCCCGTCTCCCGGCGCAGCCCGGGCAGCGAGTGCCGCCGGGATTGGCTGTGCGCAGGGAGCAGGGTGGCGACCAAAATGGCTGACTAATGAACTGAGCTGGAAATCCAGGCTCATGTGATCGCCTGCGATTCCCAGGATGCTGCCGAGACGCTGCTGATGCGGGGCCGGCAGTCAGGCGCTCCTGGGCACAGCAGCTCCTGGCCGGGCTGTGCCAGCCCGCTGGGGAGCGAGCGCAGCACCGCCGCACCCCCATCCATCGCCCCCGGAATACAAAGGAGCAGCGCCAGCAATACAAAGGCACATTTGTATTCCGCTCACATCCCTGCATGCCACTACAGGAATTCAATCGGCACCTTTGTTTTCACGGGAGGTGTGCGAGGCGCAGTTTGGGTTTTATTCGCCGTACCATCTTCTCAGGGGGCACCTTGAAGCTAGAATTTCCCACGTTCAGAAAAATGTTAGGATGGATTTATTGTCTCAGGGTAACAGGAAGGAAAAAATGATCTGGCTCTAAGCGCTCCAGTGACTGAGGATGAAGCTCTTTTAGCAGGGCATGTGCACATGGAAGGACAATAAAGGAGAACACCACAAACACCGTGACCCAAATCTTATACTTGAAAAATCTCCCCTGAAAATCATGCCGCTCAGGTGAGGCTGACAAAGAAATACTGTTACTCAGCAGGAAGAGAAACAGGCCTCTGGGCTCTCAACAATAATATAATTATAGTATTTTATAATAACAGCACTGCATTCCCTGTCCCTTCCTGACTGGCTGAATCTCACCTGTGTCCCCACCCCACAGGGTCCTGGTGCTGGGGGACAAGAGGTCCCAAGTCACCAGACTGGCTTCTCATTCCCAAGGTCACTACAGTGTCACCACCCACTTCAACAATGCTATCAGGCACTAATAAATGAGCTTATCCGACATCATTCCTGTGTGGCTCCTATGTATTTGGGGAGAGCAGATGTGTAACACCCATCTGAAATGGACAGACAGTCAGCGTTGGAGAAGGCTGGCACCAGAACAATATATTGATAACACATGCCCAGTGTACGGGACCTTGATTACTCTCCCTGCTTTTTGTTTCCCTATGAAATACTCAGAGGCAAGCACATGTTTCTTGGGGATGTGAAATGCCAAAACAGATTGCTGGATACAGAATTCAGCATGCCAATCCAGACAGCTGTAAGGAGAAAAGGGCACCATCATGTACATAAAACTGGGCAAGAGGATTAAGAGCTGCTATTTTTGACTGGCAAGAGGAAGCAGTTACTTTTGGTGAAAACTTCCTGCTCAGTGCAGCACATTTTGACTCAGCAGCTCTTTCCCCATTAGGCCAAACCCAAGCAAGCACCAGGCAGCCTGTTCTGCCAGCGACGAAAAGGGCAATTATCACACAGAAAACAAGAATTACTATTGTTTCTTCTCCCCAAGAGAACAGAGTTCATAAAGCGTGCTGACAGCATCTTAACTCCTATATTTATACACCCTTTCAGCAGTCACAGCCTCTAGCTGCAGCATCCACATCGCAGCACCCCAAATTCTTAACACAGTGACAGGGCCACGTACCAACTGCTACTGAACAGCTGCTGGCCCTGGCTAACCCTCGGACAGGGTCTAAACAAACTGCACACGCTCAAAACAAACCCTTTAGAATCAGCAAAGCACCATAAGCTACTGCTCACGCTATTATCCAACACATCTCACTACAGACAGTTTAATTTCTTTGTTTTCAAAGCAATTAGAAATGCCAACAGCACTGGGTGTAACCCTGCAGCTCCCATTTCACAAGGGTCTTCAGCTGAACTCAGCACAGGCAAGTGCCCCACACATCAGGATCACAGGGAAGGTCTGCTAAAAAATCAGGAACCATTCAACTTCCACTGGTTTGCTTTTAACATGCAGAAAGAACAGAAGCCAGTAATTCCCTTCCAGCTGAAGGGAAGTTCTATTTTCAGGCTCCTTTATGCAATGATCCTGCTGCAAGTACTCCATAGAGATATTTAAAGTACTAGGAAAATGTTCCTTAACTTTGACTTATTTCCAAAGACCAAAAATACCCCCAAAAAACCCAAACAGGAACTGTTTAACTTATGACTTTTTATCACCCCCTGAAAACCACAAGACAAGCTTTTCCCTATCCCCATCCTGCACCCCAAAGTGATTAAAAGCAACAAACCATCTCATGAAGAAGCAAAAGAAAGGTATCAAATATAATGTTCCCATAAAACCTTTCATACAACTACCAGGCAACTCAAGGGCACCTGGTAAGACTCCATCAGGGTTCCAGGATGGTCATGGACACAGGAAAACCCCGATCACAGATCACAGATAAATGCAGAGGAGGTTATTCAGGATGAACCACTTTCTCCATCTCAAACCAGTCAGGCAGCCTTGACTGGTCCTACAAACCCTCCTGTGAGCTACACTTTGGCACAAGCTCTTAAAGGCTTTGGCTAGATTGCAAAACACAGCAGGGGTCTGCCAAAACATTTTTAAGATTAAAGAATCACACACTGACTGCATTGGAATTTTCAGACCAACCACCTGAGCACAAAGCACTCCCTCAGCCACCAGTATTTGGGAGGTCAGCTGTACTGCAAAGTATTTGGAGTTTCAAAGCTGAATGAATTAGAATAATCTACACAAAGAAACCCAAACAAATTGCCAAACCACCCTCAGGACCTCCAGGGCGCATCTTTGGGTGCACTTCTATTTTCAGGGCCTGCACAGGAGCAACCTGTGCTTCCATCATTAGGAGAAAGATTTCCCCCTCGCTGCGTAGAGATTGCAAAGCAAAAAAGACAAAGCCATCTCTTACATGGAATGTAATCTAAAAAGATAAAATTAGCAACACAGCATCTACACAGCAAAGTCTGCTTCTGACTCCTCTGCCAGGACAGATATGCACATTACCTCAAATACCAGCTACTCCCAACCCTACAAGCTCAAACAGGAATGGGCAAAAGGAGGTTTAACAATCCAAAAACCAGTAACAATTTCTTAGTTAAGAAGTGACAATTTTTCCTTTACCTACTGTGAAACATGGAGATATTATTTAAGGATTGAAGTAACTCTCATAATTGAAGGAAAGGGAAGGAAAAGTCTACTTCAAGTATCCTCCTGGTATTGGGTAGGCTTTCAGTGAGAACAAGCAAACATCTGGGGTTTGGTTTAGGGTTTTTTTAAGGACCGCCTAATCAAGTTGCTATTATTCTGTTCTAAGGTTTTGCTGCAGGTCAGCATGTTTAAGTACATCACCTTGTTCCTTCTGTCTGGAACCACCTGTAACAAGTAAGCAGGTGCTGCTTCCATGAGTTTTTGCAGTCTCCTTCCCTAAGCAGCTCTGGCCTTCACCTGATGTTTGGAATCAGGTGAGAATACAACAGAATAGTTCAAGGATTGAGTTGTAACAGGGAAAAAAAGACTTAAAAAAAACCTCCAAAATGCTGTGAAATACTTTTTGGTGTAGTGGCCACTGCCTCCCTGTAACACTTTACAGCAGAACTGCTCCTGCTGCTCTGTGGGAACAAATGAATGATGCTCTTAGAAATGCGAGAACTGGGGGAAAAAAAAAAAAAAAAAAAACAACAAAAAAACACAGGAAGAAAAAAAGAAATGGTGGGAAAAAGTGATTTACTGAATTTACTGACAGAGTTTGCCCCAGAAGACAGAGTTCAAGACACCAGGCAAATAGATGCTGATTCCTGCTCCCTCCAGATACGGACGGCATCAGTCAGCCCCTGAGCGAGCTGTGACACTCAATACTGCACAGGCAGCTCCACCTCCATGGCTCACAAAAACAAGGGAACTTTTATATGCATCTTGTAAAGGTTTCTCACAAAGCTTACCTGAACAATCACTGCAGAATAAGGCTGACACAGGACAAAGCATTTCTGAACCACTGAGCTTCTCCACCAAGTCCCTGTGCACAAAACTGCTCATCTCACTACTTCGGTTTCCCCACGTCCAGATAAGAGCTCCTCACAAAGTTTGAACAGCTACAATTAAATATTTTTCTCTAAGTCTTCTTTTCTATCAGAAGTAGCTCAAGCCCTTGCGTGCGTATCACAGGGTTTACTATGGGTAAAGATCTCCCGATTAGGGAAAAATAACAAGTAAAACTGAAGGTATTGAAAGGGGCCTGTCATTTCAAACAACAATTTTACATAGAGGGACTTTGGACATAAGTTGGCAGTCACAGACAGTCCTTCATAGAGCTCAGAGCAAAGTCAGGGCATTTCACCTCCTCTTGGCATTACAGACACGGACTTCTTACCTCACTGGTTCTAGCTCTGCTGAGTAATGCCTTCAAGTACATCAGCTTCCAAAGGAGAAAAAAACCAGATACCCGCTCCAAACAAATCAACTCCTGAGTGAGTGAATGCTCACCTGGGACAGAGGTGACAAAGCAACGGTCAAAAGCTCAGTCACACACGCTCTGGCAGCAGCCCAGAGGATGAAGCTGCTGGTTATTTTTAGGATGGATGGAAAAGAGAAGATCTGTTCTGTATGCACCCATGTGTGTATTTCTTATTTGATTTTAGAACACACCCAAGTACTTCAGAGTACTCCAGCTTCCACAAATACACCACAAGAACATCATAAAGAATCTTACAAAAGAGAACGCTATTTGTCACCCAACACGCCCCACACAGCGATGCACTTCAGCCTCTTCAGGTCTCCAGCGCGCAGTGCCCTCGCCACGGATTTATTTTCCGCACCAACACCAGGACGAAACCCGAGAGGGTGTTCCCCAGCCCCTAAACTACACCCCGCGTGGCCAGGGCAGCCTGTTGGATTTCCAAGGGCGGCACCGATACTCCTCAAAGGGCTTTCTGTGGGGCTGGTTTTGCTGAGCTGCTGGGCCAGCACGGCTCACATGCCGCCCCCCCCAACCGCCTCCTTCCGAGCCCCCCGCCCTTCCCACCGCCGGGAGCAGCCGCGTCCCCCCCGCAGCCCCGGGAGCAGGGGCAGCTTTGGGGCGGCTGCCCCGAGCCCGGGCTCGCCTGTGTCGGCGAGAGCCGCACCGCTCGGGGCAGCGGCGCTCCGGGAGGGGAGCGCCGCCCAGCGACCCCCGGCCTGCCGCCCTGCCCGCCTCGATGGACGCTCCCGGCCCGGGAGCAGCCCCGTGGTACTCACGGGCTCCGTCCGGTCCCGGGTAGCTCAGCACCAGCACGGGCAGCTCGGCCCCGCCGCGGGGCGCCGGGGGTCTCCACAGCCCGGGCGGCGCGGCTGCGGCGCCGCCTCCATGGCCGGGGTAGAGGAGGAAGAACGGCGGCGAGGCAGGGCGCGCCTCCTCCTCCTCCGCCGCTGCCGCCGCCTCCCTGGGCTCGGGCGGCCGCTCCATGCCGGGGGGCAGCTCCGCTTCGGCCCCGTCCCGGGAACTTTCCGCCGGCGGCGGCAGCGCTGCCCGCTCCGCCTCCGCCATCGCCGCCCCCGCCCCGCCCCGCCCCGGCCGGGAAGCGCCACGGCCGCCCCAGCCTCCGCCCCCGGGGGCTCCCCCCGCACCGCCGGGAGCTCGGCCGGTGACAGCCGCCACCGTCTGATGGTGCAGGGGCTCTTACCCGTGAAACGAAGCCGGGGCACCATCTCCTGCCTCCCCTTGGCTTTCCCCGGCGTGAGAACTCATGGACAGCTGCGTTTTGAGATCCTGGGACAAAAGGGGAAAAAGTCCAAGTATATTCTTTAGTATTACAACTGCCAAATACAGCGTGCTACTGGGAATTTCACTTGGGACAGTCTTTCATAAGACAAGGTAATTAATGTGGATTGTGGTGCTGTCAGCAGGCAGGAAGCACATAAATCTGCCAGTTTATAAAGAACACCCAGCCTTCCGTGCACGGGGGTCAAGCTGAAACACATTGCTTTCTTTTTAATCTTTCTTTTTAAATCTCACATTAAAATTGCAAAAGCAAAACTGTAAAGGCTACTGATTCATGGAGACTAATTTTTCAGCCCTGCCCCAAGACATGCAACATGTTGCAAGTATTTGAACAGATGCCTTAATTTCACAAATTGCACAGTTGAATGTTTGAATTTCTACGTGCTAACAAGAGTAAAACAATACCCAGACTGTGTGTGATGGAATACTATGGAACACAGCTAGGAAAACCCACACAGCTAGAAAAAAACTTGACAAAATCTAAGGCAGCAGCAAATGTATTTCCATGTGAGTTCTTCAATATACCTTCCTTGCCCTGTATAAACAGAAATTTCAGGTGGTGATGCAGAAAGCATTGTCCTCCTCTCTGCCACTGTACTTTTCTGCCCAAGCTTCCAAAGGCAGCCAGGTTTACTCTGGATGCTTATCACCCCTCAAGGATTATGTCTTCCAGGTGCAGAAAAACAATAGCTCATACCTTGGAGCTTTCTACACTTTGCCTGTGTCAGTTTAAATATGAATCGTTTATGTGCAGGTGTGGCAGGACTGACTGTCCTTTGCATTACTGTGCTCCAAGCAAGCGGGTGGAAAGGACCCAGGGCAGGTCCTTCGATTGCTGTGAGGGTGATGGAGGTGAAACAAAGCTGTTACCTGAGTGAGTCCCACCTGCTTTGGGTGCTGCTGAGGCTGCCAGTCCTCTCCAAGCAGGGCCCTGGCAAGGACAAGTGCCGTCTCATGGCTGAAGCATTTCTTGGCAGTATCAGCACCTTCCCCAGAAGCAGTACTGGAAAAGGAAAAAAGCAGCATTAACCAGGACTTTGATCCACTCCTTGCTTCTTTTCCTGATCACCTGTGGTCCTTGCCTGATTCCATATGTCCATTTTCTCAGGAATTTTCAAAACCTGTTCACCACCAGGAATTTCCCTTCTGCACAAATCATTACTCCAAGTATTTCCTAGTGACACTGTACAGTGTCTCCCCTCCCACAGCATTAATAATCACAGCATTCCCATGATCAGCCATACAAAAAAGCAAATGGGAATTATGTTTATGGCTTTGTCCAGTCTCTCAACTAATCAAGTGGACATAATGCCTAGTTAATCTTCATTAACCCAGGAGCTGCCATCTGCCGGCAGGGCTGGGCCGCTGACACGCAGCATTCTCTCCAGCCTTCAACCTAATCCCAGGGGGATTAGGAACGAGTCTGTAATGGCACACCAATTTGTTGTTTCCCTTATTTACTGCTCAGGTAGAAGTCACCACAATTGTGCTTGCCAGCTGCTCGGAGCTTTCCAAGGAAGCACAAAGCCAGACCCATGAAGGACCATTAGCCCTTAATTTTTGCATCAAGGGTGAAACGTGCACAAGGAGGTTCTGTGGTAATGAGATCAGGGAGCATCTCTGCTGGCTATTTTCCACACCTCGTGTGATGCCTGTTACACAATACCATTCCTCCCCAGAAAAAGCACCTAAGCTGCTTTTTCTGCCCAGCATCTTACCCCTTATTGACCTCTTTGCAGAGCCATCAGGGCAGAGCTCAGCATTATCAGTAGCAGTCTCCAACCATGATGCCAGTGGGGAGTTAAAGGTGGGGAAATTCTGCTTCCCTCCTCAGCAAGGCTGAGCAGCAAAGCTGCTCCTTCTCCCTGGGAAGAAGGAGCAGCTGACACTGTTGCTCATAGTAAGGGCGGGTGAATAAGCACAGATCTAAGGAGACCTGTTCAGTGCACCTGAGACAGAACTGTTCCCATCTGTCCAGCTTAAGCTTACTGTGTTTCTACCTCTCCCTTCAACAAGCAGCCTGGAAAATGACCAAAATATTCTCCAGCCAGCAGTGAACAGTATGTTCCTGGGAGAAACAGGCCTGGGGTGTTAAGGTTTACACAATAACCCCAAAAAAGCACATTTCCCTTTCAGAGCACAAGCAGAGCAGCTACATGCTTGTATTACAGAACCTGGCCTATCACTGGATCAAGAGCACACACTTGTCTCCTGGCTTCCCCCAGGCCCATCACAGACACAAAACACCCCCATAAGATGCACCTGCGTTACTAAATAAAGCAATTATTCTCCTGAAATAATTCCATATGGAAAACTAATACCTTTCAGATGGTATGGTACACAAACCAAGGCATGGGCTGCCTGAAACCTGTCCCAGACACAGGTCCAGGTTCTACCTGAGACAGTTTTTGTTAAACTTCAGAAAAATTATCACTCACTTTTCCTTCACAGCCCAGATTGGAACTGAACTGACTACTCACAGTCAGCTCCTGGCAAGCACTTCAGTGTGGGGTTAAAATGCATTCACCAAAAGGCATGGCAGTAATCAAAACACCCCTGAAGTTTGCTTGCCCACTGAAGACATAACACCTTAGCCATCTGTAAGGTGGTCCTGCAGCAGTGTTTAGTCCTGTAGCAGCAGACAACATTTAACATTTATAATAGGGGAAGTTAATACGGTTATCACATATATGGCTATAAAATCCAGACAAGTCCTTGCTTTGCTTCTCACTGAATTTAGGAAGGGAAACAGTATTTCAGACCACGTGGAACTAAGTAATTTAAAAGAAGTGCCCATACTTTAGGTATTTAAGAGCTAACAAAGGTGTTAATCAGAACAAAAATCAACTACTATTAACCATGTCTCTGCAGCTCAATACAGGAAGAGGATGGATCAGAACTAGACAGCAAAACAGAGCAGGCCAGTGACAGCTGCTGAGCCCCTTTCCCAGCCCACCCTCAAGAGGTTCATCCAATCCCATCTCCTCACCAGTCCCACACGGCCCATTTAATTCCCTCTGCCTGATACATTCCTTGCAATCTCTCAAGGTCTCCTGTTTAGGGAAACTCAGCTGCATGACAAGAGAGGAAAATACCTTCAGACGTGGGCGAGGTGTGGAAAGGGCCCTGTGCTACTCGGAGACAGCACCTTCTAGAAAGCCTCCTCTGAAAAAGAAAAACCAAATACCACCCCATCCCCAGTTTCCCTAAGAATACACCCCACAACATGATGTATAAAATTTTTATTGGATGCAGTACTGCTACTTGCAGATCTGACAAAAAGATGACCATCACTTGAGCTTCCTGCTCTTTTTAACCCCGGCCCGAATGCCAGACAGTTCCCCGGCATATCTGTCCAGCTCCCTGCGCACCTCGCGGACCTGGCCCTTGCGGCGGATTTTGGCTCGCCGGAATTTCTCCCGATGCTTCACCCGGGGGTTGCGGTCAATCTTCCTCCTCTTGGGTGTGAGGCCTTTGTTCTTGATCATCTGATAGGTCACCCCTCTCTTCTTACTGGGATCCTCTCCTTCCAACACCGCTGCTTCTTCAGGCACGTCCTGGTCTCCACTTCTCTTCCTCTTGAGTGCCAGCTTCTCCTCCATCATCTTGTAGTACTTTAGGGCAGCCTCCTCATCCAGCTCTGACTCATCCGACGACTCAGCAGCAGCAGTAGCCTGGCCATTAACAGGCGCAGAGGCACGTTTTGGTTTGGTTTTGTTGCCATTCATGGTGAGAAACACTGAAAACTTGTTTCCCTTACGTAGCTTCTCTTCCTTCTTGTCATAGTAGTTCCTCAGCAGCATACGGACCTGTGGGGAAAGCTTTTGGTCTATAACAGCGAGGTCGTTGATGATATTCCTGTACTCCACCAACCGCTCGATGACCGGGTGGCTGTGAACCGGCATCCTCTTGGACTTCAGAACCAGATAGAAACTGATATTGGCACAGTAGTTCAGGTAGAGATGATACTTGGTCTGCAAATAGCGGCTGCCCTTCCCCTGGGGGATGGTGCCATCTCTGACCATTTGCAGCAGCGGGTGCAACTCATCCTTGATCTCCATGAGCTTCACCTCAAAGTCCTCCATCAGCTGCAGGAGCTCCGGGGACTCCTGCTTCAGCAGCTTCAGCTGGTCCTTCTTGGAAAGGGCCTGCAGATCCTTATCAATTTTCTGCCCCTTGTTATCATGGGTTTTCTGCTGCTTAGCCAGGTATCCCTGGATCATGTCTAGACCATAATCATCCTCCCCCAAATCCTGCACCAACCGTCTCTGGATGACTTGAGCCTCCTGCTCCTCTTCCTCCTCCTCAGCATCGATTTCTTGCTGGGTCCGTTTGCCTTTGGCCTGGGCATCACTCCCATAGTCCGTGTCATAGTAGAGCTGCTTGCGCTGGCCCCAGGAGAGCTCATGAGGGAGCTTGGCTTCGGGATGGCGCTCTTCCAAGTCGCTTTCCATGGACAGGTCCCCCTCTTCATCCTCAACATCATTTTCATCTTCCTCGCCTCCTTCCTCTTCTCCGTCCTCAACATTTTCATCTTCCTCACCTTCTTCATCTTCTCCATCTTCATCCTCCTCTGCGCTGTACTCCACAAAGGGATTCCGATCCTGAATCTCATCCTCCTCCTCCTCCTCGCTGTCCTCGGGCAGCTGCAGACCCAGCACCTCCTCCTCCTCCTCTTCCTCGCTGTCCCCGGCCTCGTCGCCGCTGTCCAGGGCGGCCATCACGGCGCGGAACTGTTCCTCATGGAAGCGCTCCACATCGTCCGCCAGCTCCTCGGGGCCGGCGCGGCCGCCGGGCACCTCGGCGGGGTCATCGTCGGGCTCGGCGGGCTCGGCCCGCGGCCGCAGGACGGTGCCGCGCCGGGTCCGCATGGCTCCTACTGCCCCCACCGCGCTTCCCCTTCCGCTGCGTCCCTTCCGCTCTCTCCGAGCCCTTCCTGTTCCAGGGCCGCAGCGTGGGCACGCCCCCGGGAACGCGGGGGATGCCCCGCGGGGAGATAGCGTTTCAGCCGTGGCAGCGCTCGCAAGCAATGATGCCACGTGGGGAAAAAAAAAAGATAAAAGAAAAAGCCTTTTGTTTTCTCCTCAAGGTTTTTTCTTCCTATAGAAGTCCAGCCAGTACAGCTGCTGTCTGTGCGGTCATCTTACGGCGAGGAAAAAAAACAGATGGAGAACACACCTTACACCTGTGCCCTTGTAACCAAAACTTGGTACTCAGTTCCTTAAGACCCGATCAAACTCTGAGAGAAGCAGAAGTATTTGCAAACCTCCCCGGACACCTTCCGAGGTTTGGACATGACCTCTCCCGTCACCGAATCGCACTTCTACTTCAGGCTGCACAGCTCGGCAGCCGCTGCTTGATCACCTCTGCACTCCTTGAATCTATCCCATTATGCCAAGAGATCCTCGCGTCCCAGAAATAGAGTAGTTCTGATTTTTCAACACCTGGGGATGCCTCCCTAAGAGAGCTTCTAATGCAGTCTGTACTTGCTCACCTCTGCATTGTCATCCTGTGTTTTTGTGCCTGTCGGCCACAGCAGCAGCCACCAGCCCAGCCTCCCACCCTTCCCAAGGGAAAATGACATTAATACTGAGCCACAGGGAAGCAATCTGCTTTTATGAGCTGCAGGGAGCCCTGCCAAAAGAAGAGAGTAATGAGACACAGGAATTAGTGTAGTCCAAGCTGAGAAACCCAGAGCCTGATAAGTCAGGCATGCACACCTCCCAGCAAGAGCAGTTCTGCGTACGAGTGCAGGGGCTTTTTTCTCACCACAGAACAGGTGCAGGTGTATTTATAAATGCTCCTGCCCACCTTTTTGTAGAAAAAAAAACAGGTCAAACAGATATTCAAATTAGCTGAAACACAGTGGGGAGCTTTACTCACTTTTTGGTGATTCATTTGGATCCTGATCCATCTGTTGGCAAACAGGTCTCAGTTTTATCTTTTTGACACACTGAGCCTCTTCACATGGTCACCTCTGGATCAAAATTTTCTTGCACAAACACAGCTTTTGCCTCAGACCGCTTTTCCAAATCTGTCCCTGCCAGTTTTCAGCCATCACCTGCCTGGATACAGGCCTGTAGAAGAAAGAGCAACAAGAGTAACTTAGGTCTGGAGACACAGCATTCACTACATTTGTTGGCTATACCTTGATGGAAATCTTCACTTGATACTTGGACATGTGCTGCCAGATCCTGCCAGGCTAAAATTCCAGGTAACTTTTGCAGCTGTGACTTAGAGAAATCCAGGCCTTGCTCATGTCCCTGACCTTGAGAGTTTCCATTTTAAGTGTCCTAATTTTTTTCAAGTCTGCCCTTTTAAAAATCAGCATATTAACTTCCACTTGGACTCTCTTGGATTTAAATGGAACTGACATGTCCCCCAACACAAAGTAATTTCCAAGAGCAGGAAACAATCCGTGTCTCCTCAAACCTTTGCCAGGACTTAGTGAAAACATGAGTCCCTTCTGGTGAAGCTGGAGATGATCTCCAACATGAGTTAGCTGATCCAGTCAACCAGGAGCTGCTCAAGCCAAACCAGTTTGCTGTAGGCAGCATGGGATCACTGCTACCAAGACAACAATCAGGGACTGCTGGTGGTCTGTTTATGCACCATTCTGTTGGCTTCCAAGTGAGAAAGGAGGAGCAAACAGAAGCCCGGGGCAGACTGCTTGTGGATGGTGTGTTATGTGGAGGGAGAGGCCCTGAGTCTTGGTGCTGTCCAACTCCCCCAGTACAGCAATGACAATTTCACCCCACTTCACTCAGGCACCTGCCCAGCTTCTTACCTGGAAAATCCTAGTTCAGCACATCCAAGGGCACCTGGAAACACAGGACATGTGAACAGAGACTGAAACCACAGGGCTGGTTCCAAATTATTTTCCAATTCTCAATTATTCCACCTCTAGCCTCTGTCCTGCAGGGAGGCTAGGAGTCCAGCTCCCCATGCAGCCCATTGCCAAACACCTGCTCACCCAGATAAAATTCCAGAAGGCATCCAGTAAAACAAGGGTAATTCCACGCAAATAACAGTCTAGAACATAAGCCTTACTCTCAAGATCTAGCTAGAAATCCCCAGAGACATGCAGGTGGCTGAAGGGGCTGAAAATAGCTCTCCAGTCATCATATCCAGACCAAGGGGCTGTACACACAGGTGTACATTTAGCAACCGAAATCCAGATACGCTGAGCGCCGGCAGCCAGGGAAAACCACCAAAATTAACAGAAAAACACAGATAGAATTCTGCTCAGTCTCTGCCTTGACATTTGAAAATACTCTCCTTGCATGTTCCCAGTGCCATATTTTTGTTATTGCAGCTAGGCAAACAGATAAGCACCAGCCCTCCCTTGCATGTTGTTTTTCTGGTGCTGGCATCCTCCCTTCTTGTATAATCCTAGCAGAATTCTTACAAAAAAGAGTGACCGAAACAAACAGTACTTTAGACAGACACCCCTACCAGAACTGGTGAGCTAAGTTTATTTAAAAATGGGGCACAGGGAACATCTTGCCCCTGTCTCAGATAGAGGGCTGCATAAAACTGTTAGCAATGCTTTCTGGGATGGGGAAAGGAAACAACCCCACATCTTTTCTCTGCTACAGACAGATTCCTAAAGCAAACACAAGGTTTGTAAAGAACTGTGGAAGAGCCCAATGCCCTGCGAGGGGTTGGCTGTGACCCATCTTCCCCCCCTCCCCAAGTCCCACGCTCCCCGTGCACATGAGCACTGCTGATGTAGCCTGAAAGCTCATTGCATCATGCAGCTGCAGGGTGAGGGGTTTGTGCTTGGGGAAAAAGCTCAGGGCACACAACCAGGGACTTGGAATAGTTCTGGCCCTAGGGACCCAGCCAGCAGGGTCTGGAAAAAGGGAGACATCCTGCAAGGTGACAGGAGCTAGGATGCTTGGCAGCATTGCCAGAAGAGCTCAGCCCCTTGAAGAGGCCTGGCAAGAAATCCAGGCCCTTGCTAAGCTTGGGTTTCCCTTAAAAAGTGGCTTTTTCTGTACAAGACACATGCAAATGCTACAGAGACAGCTCTGGCCATTATAGGCTACATTTACTCTTCAGAAGTTACACAAATGATCCCAAAATCGCAGGCCCTCTCCAGTACCAGCCTCCTTCAGGAAAAGTCTGCATGACCAATACTCCAGGGTTTTCCTGGCACCTGACTCAGGACCACTTTTAAACCACAAATCCCATGGAGTCCCTTGTCCATTCACAAGAAGATGAACTCCTCAATGCAGTGGGCAGAGCTGCAGTGGCTGTACCTCTTTCAGCCCTGCCCTGTCACCTTTCCTGCTTTGACTGCAGGATCTCTCCAGCCCTTAATTCAGGTTTGCACACAGCTGGTCTAAACACAACTTTGATTTTGAAGCCTGAAGTGGTCTTTTTAATAGGACTCAAGGGATTTTTAAGGCTGATGTCTCAAAATTAGGAAACAGAGCTGTGACCCTTCGACTTTCTTACCTTCCACTAGCCCTGATGGCAAGATGTCCTTGTACTCAGCAGCTCTGTTGCCTGCTGGTGAAAAACAGAAAAAAGCACAATAAAAGTGCAACCCCTTCCTCTCCGAAAGCCAGAGGTCTCAGTGCATTAACACACCTGCTTTCAGTCACCAGCCACATTTTCCAGTGTTGGCCAGGCTGTTTATTTTAGGAAACCCATTTGCACACGCCCTTATAGGCAGAGTCAGGCTCTCCACTGCCATTCTTCAAAAGAAGGGAAGGCAAGATGAAGACCACTTGGTCGCTGTCTGTTGCCTTGGCCGTCTCCTTGGGGACCATCCTTGTGGCAGGTAGGTGAACAATGAAAAAATGGAAAACTGGGATTAAGACATCAATGGCAGGTTTTGTGTCATTTACCCTGAATTATTCTAACAGTCAGGAATCAAATCTCAAAGCCCACTCTCAAGCAGCTGTGCTTCAGTGGTGCTTGGACTCCTCAGGGTGTTTCTGCATCAGAGCAGTGGGATTTTAATTGCTGCCTGGAGGATAACTTGATGACTAGCTCCAAATTTAAGACTTGATAATTAGGCATTTTTCTCTCAGGTTCCTGAAGCAATAAACTGCAAATGTGCATGCTCATTTTCCTGCAGTCCTAGGGAGCTTAGCTGCTACATCTAAAGGCTTCCAAAATCTTCCTGGTAATCCTGCCATACAGCTACAGCCAACTTATTCTGATTAAACTGTAGCTTATCATGTGACTCCACTGAATTTCTTGGAAACTCTTGATTTCAACTGAGCTCAGCCTGTCCTCCCAGCACACTGCTCAGTGCGGCTCTCAGGTCTCTGGAGAGTGTGAATCCTTCATGCTGCACATGGTGGATCTGACCTGCAGGATGGAGTCAGTGCTCAGGGATAACCATCCCAACAGCACAGACAGCTGCATCCTTGCATTTCCTGCAGCTTTTGTAAGAGGGCATCTTGCTGCTTACCCCAGGCAGTTCTGCTGGGCTTCACAATGTATCAAAGGACAAAGCAATAGTGGATGCTGAGAAATTTTGTCCAAAACACAGTCACATAAGTATTGAGGAGGGAGGGAACAGCTCAGTGCAGTAACTCGGGCATCAGGAAATCCAACCTGAGGACATTCAGAACAGCATTAGCAAATCTTGCATTTAAATACCTTCTCCCCAAGAGACTTCACTGGGTGACACATGGAGATACTGCAGGTAAAATCACTTTTTTTTTAGCATTGTAATCTTAAATGAAAAATTGATGGAGCACCAGTAACTTTAACAGTGAAGCCAAGAGCATAACACAAGGAATTAAATCAGGGCAGTATTTTTAGAGCAGTCAGCAAAACCTGCATATGCATAAGATTGTGCTAATCTAATTTTAGAATTAAAGCCTGCTCTGAGAGGTTTTGGGACAGCCCAAAAGCCAATAGGATCTGACTTGAACATTGGCTTTGGATGAAGGGTTGGGAAAGAACTGCACACGATGTTAAGTGGAATGCAGCACAGACAGCAGAGGAAGAGCTGTGTGATGGACAAAAAGCCAGAGACTTCCCTTGAGCCAAAAGAGAGGCCAAGACAAGGAGCCAAGGACTAGAGAGGCTTTTCTGGGAGGCTTCTGCATCAGAGGAAAGAGCTCATGTGGAATGATGAGTTGGCAGAGAAGAAGCTTGGAGAACAAGCTAGGAAAGTGATTTCCTTCCCAAGCTAGGAAGTCCATAGAGAATCATATCCAGCAGGTCTACTGCTGCCCAAGGCCACAGAGGCAGCACTTGTAAGCAGCAGGTGAACTCTAGGGTCACTGAGGCATCATTTTACACAGTATTGGAACCTTTTTCACAGTTAGGGTGCCTGTAACAATCTCAGAAACCCTGGAATGGAAGCAGATGAGACCAGGATATTACAGGGGAAGGAAGGACCAAGGCTTTTAAGTCCAAGTAACTCCAAAATCCTTTATAGACATGATTAACCCAGGTTTTTTCAGCCTATTTCTTCTTTCTCTCTCTGATTAAACCAAGAGACAAGCAGAGCAGGCAAGAACTGAGATCCATTTGAGTCCAAAACAAACTGTCCCCATATGACAAAAATCACTGAGTCTGGTACTTGTAAGCAGGCTGAAGGTGCTGTAGCAAGAATGATGCAACATCAGGAACATCCCAAAAGCCTCTGAGTGACACCTGGCATGTTTCAGCCTGCTTTGACTGAGTTTCATATCGAGTAGCATGCTAGAAGCAGCAGTTTGCAGGGGTAAATCAGGACTGGAGTTTTCCCTGCAAACCACAAGCATCATCAGGGCCACCTGTTCTTCCCTGCCACGTCAGTGGGCTGCCTTCTTTCTGGGTCCTCCTGCTTTTTGGCAGCTGTTCCCCCAGGAACCTGAAGGACAGGATACCTCACAAGGAAAACTGACACATCTGCCACATTGGCAAGGTGAGGGACATTTGTTTAGAGATCAGATCCAAACTGGGGTTTGGACTGCTCGAGCAGTTCTGGTGCATGACAGAGGAATCACATAAGCAATTCCTAGTAAAAGAGCACTTCAGTCACCAGTCCCACCACCCCTACACACAGCAGCACACTGAGCTGAGCAGGAAGACAGCTGAACACATCTTTGCTAAGAGACTCACTTGTACCTGCTGCAACCTCAATCCAGGTGCTGTAATGGTGCATTGCTGGCATTTCCATCCTTTGGCTATCTTCTAGAGCAGCTTTCAAGGATTTTGCTATTGATTCTGGGATTGCCTATCCTGTGCTTGCAGGTTATCCAGTGGGTCCCATCGATGAGGAGTACGTGCTGGTCAATAATAAGTGTCAGTGCGTAACAGTGACCTCAAAGTTTGTCCCCTCACAAGAAAATCCTCAGGAAGAAGTCCTGGAGAGAAACATCCGCATCATGTAAGTGGCAGCCAGGTATTTCACAGAGATGGTGAGCAGTGTTATACCAGTTTTCTTTGCATTGTTTCTGATGTCCCAGCACTGGTGAAGTGAATAGCTTTTCATGTGGGCTGCTTTCTGTGGTATCCTGAGTATTTCACTTTGCTAGGAGCTTTTCTGCCTCACATGAACCTCTCTGGTGTTTGTCCCTTCAGATACAAAAAATCATCGCCATGTTTTAAGCAGACCGGTAGTAACTTCACAAAATAGGCTGGGGAAGTAGATCTAACCTGAAACCAGATTGGGCCCATGACACTGGATTTACTTTCTGACCTGACAGAAAGCCTGGGAAAATAGTTAATGCCTAAACTGATCAACTATCAGTTAATGCCTAAGTGGTCTCCCATGAGACAGAGCTCAGTTCAAGAGCAGGACTTTGTCCTGTCCTCTCCTATAGTACTTACAAGGCAGCTCCAAGCAGGAAGAACGATGCATCTGACTGCACGGTATCAGAATGCTAAATAATTACTTTATTATGCTATAACTATTTTACACTGCATTACACTAACAAGAACTATACTAAACTCAAGAACTCGTGACTGTCTGCTGACCAGTCAACACATCTTGGACCTGATTGGCTAATTAACATAAACAATGCCCACCAGAATCCAATCAAGCAATCACCTTCAGGTAAATCATCTTCCAACACATTCCACATGTTCAAAAACACAGGAGGAGCAAATGAGACAAGAATTGTTTTGGTCATTCATTTCTCTGCCTCTCTCTGTTCAGAGGGCATGTGAATACCACACTCTCCACTCACACAAACCTAACAGAAATGTGTGTATCTCTGGGAAACAGCTGCAGGAGTGCTGTAGAGCTCACAACAGGAGAACCACTAATTAAACATCCCTGTCCATCAGCCTCATGCATCTGCTAACTCAGAGTTTAACAAAAATTAACCTTCTCAGCCCTGTCACTTGCAAGTACCACTTATTATCAATTGCTGCAGTCCTGTCGGGGAGGGTTGTTGCCTTTGAGGGTGCAGAGGACCAAGATTTGGAGAAGGGTCAGAATGTAAATAACCTGAAGAAGATGAAAGTTTAGATTTGCTCAAAAGAGAGCAGACTCTGTTTAAAAAGCAGTTTTCAGCGAGTGACTCTCTCCCCACCTTTGCAGAGTCCCCCTGAAGGCTCGGGAGAACATCTCAGACCCCTTGTCCCCACTCAGGACCACTTTTGTCTACCGCCTGAGTGAACTGTAAGTACTTTTATTTCCTAACTTCACTTGCCAAGACTTAACCCTCAGCAGCTCTAAAAGATGTCAGAGGGCCAGATGTTCCCCTGGAATACCTACAAAGGGCACAGCACTCTCCTGGCTCTACATGCAGATGAGCAAGAAAGATTGGGGGTTCAGCAGGGGCATCTTTTCACCTAACTCCTCACACTTGTTCCATTTTCCATCTCTTCCAGCTGCAAAAATTGTGAACCTATAGAAATTGATCTGGGTGGGGCCATCCACCAGGCCCAGCAGGGCAACTCCTGTGAAGAACCTCAGACATGCTACACCTACGACAGGAATGAGTGCTACAGCTCCCCTGTGCCCCTGCTGTACCACGGGGAGGTGATGCAGGTGCCAGCAGCTCTGACCCCAGACTCCTGCTTCGCCCAGTAGCTCGGCCCTCTGCTGTGCCAGAGCCTCAGAGCACCCCTATTCCTATCCTAAATGTACGTAGAGCACCACAGCACCTGGATGGCAGCACCCCAAATGTTTGCCCCTACAGTAACCCAACTTGTCTCTTCCCATTTCCAACCTCAGCCTCATGCCATCTCCCAAGAGCAGCTCCTGGCTTTCAGTCTCCCTGGCATGTATCTGCAATGCCATGCTGTGTCTCACACCACACAGACCAGACCCCCAGCAGATATAAGGCATTCCCCTGAAGTCAAGGGAATTACACTGATTTACAGCTCTGGGGAAGCTGTCCTTTTCAGGCTCCTGTGTGCCTCCCCCAGACATCAGCAGGAGTGTCTGTGCCCTTCCCTCCCTGAGCAATCTGAAGTGACCTTCACACAAGGCCTTTGATGACATTAGCAGCATTTACGCCCTTAGAAGAGAGTTGTAAAACCATAGTTGAGAGAAAAGATGAGAGACCCTTCTAGCACTTGGACATCTGCAAGCTTCCAGTTCTCCCAGATTCAGAGAAGATCAAAAGATGCAGCTACCCTGAAGCGTTTTGCAAAGTTGCCAAGCCCTCAGCTGTGCCAGGAATACTCAACTCTTCTGGGAGATGTTGGGCATTTTACTTTCCCCACTGCTTTACTGTTACTGCTGCCTTCTTCCACCCCTGCTCCTGGTTCAAGTGGTGAAAGGAAAAAAAAATCAAGTAGGCTCAAATTTCTTTACTTGTTCCTTCCTCATCTTGCATTTAAAACCTCAAAAAATTCTATAAACGCAACAAAAATTGCTAGAACAGGACCCTCGTTCAGGGTTCAGAATTGAAGTGATGAAACAGCAAAACCTTATGCCCACAACTGTAGGTTTGTTAGTCAAACATTCAATAAACTTTTTTTCTGCAATCAAGCTGTGTGTTGTGTTCAATTCAATAAGAAGGCATAAAAGGAAGCCAAACCTATAGTCATATTCTTTTCTCTTTCACAAATAATCAAACTCTCCCTAAATAACTGTTTATATTTATAGGCAAAGTCTCCCAAAATACCAGAATAGAAATATTTCCATGCACTTGCAGAACCTCTGACAGATTGAGGCTGAACTGGTTTATAATTTTAAGATCAGATCTGCATCACTGAGCTGCTTTGATTCCAAATCAGTGCAGGATCTGAGTCTCAAAATCCAAACATCACCTAAATTAACTCTTGATAGTGCAATCCACAGATCAGAAGTTTTCACCACCCCTGAATAGAGTACTTTTAAGACAGGTAATCTGGAGGATATTCATTCATGTGCAAGGTGTCAGTCCTAAAGAAATAAAATCATGTGGGGCCAAATTTTGAAGAGCAAAGATACAAAGAAGGATTAACACAAATTATTCTGATGTTATATCACAGTTATGAAAAACAAACTTTCAAAAACACCATTTCCCCTTCTCCTTCATGCAAAAATAAGCCAATTCAAAGAAACACCAGGAGCAAAGGGCCTCTTGGCAGCCTAAGTATTGCAGTGGGTATGTATAACCCACCAAAATATGTCTCAAAGACATTTTCATTTTCAAAACCATTCCCCAGTCTCAGAATACTGTGATGTTACAAGCTATTAGATCACAGATATGAAGTAACCTCAGAGGGAGAAATTAAAGGTCTTTTCCATGCCACCTCTTTACTCCTCATAAGACATGAAAAGACATTTAAAGGCTTTCATTAAAAACTCATACGTTGAGGGTACTCAAGCAACGTTTAGGAAACCAGTCTGTCATTTTCAACAAACCTCTGCTATTCAGTTACTGCTATACACATGCTGGGTTCGACCTTAGTATAATGATGTGCAACAATTCCTCCCCTCAGAGAAAGAAACATTTGTGCTGCAGGCAAAGGGATGCCACAGCAAGCAAAGGTGAGGCTGAAAAGCCTCAGGTTCCACACGAATACCTCCCATCAGCACCATCACACCATCAGCTAGACTGTTCTTCTCCCCCTGGAGCTGCAAGTGACTGTGCATTTCTCAAGCCATTACAGGAACATCCCCCTGTTCCCTTGAACAGAACAACACAGCTCCTATGTCTCAAATCTGCAAATAATTTATGAGTCATGACCCAGAAATAAAGATTTCTGTTGGACTTAGAGATTTGATTTTTTTAATTTTGGGGGTTTTTTAAGGAAAAAAGCATTGACCCTGTTCTTAATTACAGAATTACAAATATTAACTCCAAGAAGACAAATTCCCTACAGCCATTAAGGGCCAGGAACTGACACAGAGCTGAAATGAAATGCTGGCAATCAAATACATTAAACATGTTCAAATAAAGCCTCCCAAACATTGTAAAAACTCCAGCTCTCCAGCTCTTAATGGGATAAAAAGCTGGGGCTGATTACAGCAAGAGCAAAAGAGAGCCAAGAGCTGCCCATCTCCAAACTCCCTGGCTAGCATCACGTGCAATCGTACCCCATCCATGAACTGTGCAGGCCCAACTACTGCTTAGCCGGTCGACAAAATATAGAAACACAGAGCAGAGAAACACCTTAGTGCCCTAATAGCAACTTCAGTAACACCTTGCCCTTTTTTTTCACTTTCTGAGAGAGCCTAATTTACCTTAAGAACAAAACCCATTCTTTTGAGTGTGCTGGTTCTCTGTTTTGCTTCTTTTAGAGCATGCTTAACCCACGTATCAACTAAGCAACAAAAGAAAAAACCTTCTAATACACTCTCACAGAAAAAGTCCCTACAAAAGGCAATAGCTCCATACTGGAAAACAATTAGTAATGAAAATCAGTCCAATCAGTGTGCAGGAGATAACAGGCTTGGGGTATAAATGCTCACACCAGGGCCCCCATTTTTTCTCTTAGGAGCAATAATGGTGGTGGTGAGTTAACTTTTGGTATATTTGTTTAATATAAATTGTTTGTTTGCTATTGGGATTTTTTAAGATGCTGGTTAGAAGCCAAATTAATCATGAAGTCTAGTTTTATAAATTAATTTTATATAAGAATTGGATGCTAATATTATAGGTATTTGAGTTTTGTGGCTTCCTAAGTAAAAAACTTTGATAAAAAGCTCATAAAATTGGGATTTTTTTCATTAAAAGCACTATAGAGAATAATGTCTTATATGCTGTTTATTTAATAATGCATCTTTTAATATTAAATGAGTAAAAATTGTTTAGGAAGATAATTTTTATTTGTGCTCTATTTGTATGTAATGAGACTGAATTAGTTTGTCTAACCTTGTTAATTGCCTTCGTAGAAATCCAAGCAATAGCCTTGCTCCTGTAGGGATAATGAGTATTTATTATTTTGCTTTGGAGTGTGGATAAGGCTATTTTGCTCCCTGCCTTTCTTTAGTAGTGTGGCTGTTCCTCACTTTAGCTGCAAATGTGTTGTAGCCAGTCAGTGACTTAACTGTGTTGGAGCAGTGGAGTGTGAAGCTGAGCTCTCTTTCTGCTCTTTAGGTGGAATTAAGCCTGTGTAGTGGTGTTTTGGTTTTGCAAAACTTTGAGCTGTGGGTGCTGAAATAGGGATGGCCCATGGAGGTTATAGGCTCAAGTGGGTTCCTTGGCTGGGTCATTCAAGGGCTGTGCTGGAGGGCTCAGTAAAGTAAAGCTGCCTCAAAGTAGAGGCTAAAGCAAATGAACCAAATGAATAACTGTCAATGTAAATGTATTAAGTGTTAATTTAACTCTTTTGGTGATGGAGGACTTGCTGTTGTTCTATGCATGTGGTAACAGGTTTTTAGTTTTGCATTTGCAGTTATTTTGCTCTCCAAGTGATGCTAAACGTTTTTTTGTGGGCTGTGTAGGTATGTTGAAGGGGATGTGCTTTACTTGCTTTAAAAGGTACAGGAAAGCCCAAGCTCACCTGAGCTGGTCCATAGTAGCAGGCATGCGCTTAGGTGGCTGCAGCTGGCTCTGAGATTCTGGCCAACAAAGTGAAAAGCTTGCCAGTGAGAGAAGTGGTGGAGACTTAAATGGGCAGTTGTGTCAATGGTTTTGTACTGTACCCAGTTTATACCTTAATGCTACTCTGGTAGATGTTGTCTGGCTGAACCTAAGAGCATTTATTGAACCAAATTTATTTACTGCTATTTGCTAAGTAAACTGTATTGATGAATGACAATTATTCTACAGTATAAATAAGTAGATGTCTAAAGAAAGTATAAGCAATGCAAATGAAGAGGTCTGCTTTCTATTCTCTTGATCAAAAGCTAAACTTAAAAAAGACTAAACACGGATTAACCCTTTCTCCTCAATGAGAATTACCTTCTAATGCTGCTTCTTTAGTGACCATTTGAGATGTACTGAGAAGCGTTTTCCCTCCAAGTAGCTGAGAGGGGAGGAGAGCCAGCGCTGTGTTGGAGCGGTAAGGCCGGGATGCTGCGGCTAACTGCCCCGGGACGCTGCAGAGGGGGCAGCTGTGGTCCGGGCCGGGCCCCGCTCCGTGGTTAACCCCTCAGGGCTGCCCAGGCTCCGGCCCGAGGGAAGCGGGGCCGCCCAGGAGCCGCTTCTTCCCGCTGCCCCGGGCTCCGGTCTGAGAGAAGCGGGGCCGCCCGGGAGCCGCTTCTCCCCGCTGACCGCTCTGCCGCCAGGGGGCGCTCTGCTGGAGTGCGCCTCCCGCACAGGTTTGTCCCTCGGCGGCGGCCGTCGAGGGCGGGCTAAGATGGTGGCGGCCAGCTGAGCCCTCGTGTGCTACGCTCCCGGTGCCGGTGCTCGCAGCCATGTCGGGCCGCCAGGGCAACAAACTGCCCAGCAACCTGCCCCAGCTGCAGAACCTCATCAAGCGCGACCCCACCTCCTACACCGAGGAGGTGCGGACCGGGGAGTGGCTGGGGCGGGCTGCGGGATGGGCACGGGGTACGGGTGGGTGTTGCTCAGCTGCCTCTTTTCTGTGTGTGCAGTTCCTGCAGCAGTACCACCACTACCAGTCCCATGTGGAGATCTTCACCTTCCAGCCGGACAAGCCCAGTAAGGAGCTGGCCGAGCTGCTGATGTTCCTGGCGCAGGTGAGCCCCGGGCCCCATCCCCGCAGTAGGGGCTGTGGCAGGCTGTGCTTGGTGAAATACAAACAATTAAATTTACAGCTTGCGTGCCCCTTGCCAGCCCTGTGAGGGAAGCGCAGGTGTGCTGTAGAGCCTTCTCTTGCCCTGTCCCTTGTAGGTTGCCCACTGCTACCCCGAGCACATGGCCAGCTTCCCGCAGCAGCTGAAGGAGCTGCTCTCCTACCACCACACGGTCCTGGACCCCGACCTGCGCATGGTGAGACCACCCTGGGCTCACCCTGCTCTTGGTGTGAGCTGAGAACTTGGGGTTTGCTTGTCAATGAAGAGAAGCTGGAGAGGGATGTGAAATTTGGGTTCTCTTGCAGACCTTCTGTAAGGCTCTGATCCTGTTGAGAAACAAGAATCTAATAAATCCGACGAGTTTGCTGGAGCTCTTCTTTCAACTGCTGCGATGCCACGATAAACTGCTACGGAAGGTAAGGTGTGCTGACAAAAACCTGCATCTCCAGTGGGTTTTGACCAGCTTGTGGGGTAATGGCAGGATAGGCAGTTCTTCTCTGCTTGGTTGGGAAAGTAAAGCTTAAAATAGCTCAGCTGTTGGAGCAGTCAGTGCTGGAGGCAGGCTCCAGCTCTGTGTTGGACTAGTAACAGTTTTGCTGCTGTAAACACCTTGCTGTTGCAGGTTGTAGGCTCGTCCTGTTTGGGATTGAGCAGTTTGGTTGTGTCTGCAGCTGAAAAACCTGGCTGTCAGAACAGGTTTGAATGAGGCAGGGGCAGGATTTGAAGCAGTATTTGATGCTGTTCATTGTCCTGCCTTGCTGTACTGTGAATTCATTATGATTTTGGAATCCATGAGCCTCCACAGGATGCCGTCCTGTTCGTTTTTCCTGCTGTAAGCCAGTGATGTTCTCAGAGGTGATCATCTGGGTTATGTCAGTGCTTGGGCACAGGGTGTGTGTTCCTGTGTGTTACTCCCTGTCATCTCTCCACTTGCAGACCTTGTACACTCACATTGTGACAGACATCAAGAATGTCAACGCCAAACACAAGAACAATAAAGTGAACACGGTAGGTGCTTTAGCTTTCCTGTGTACTTTGAACTGAGCTGCTGCTGTTGTAGAAGACCTCTAAAGACATGTTTTCAACTTGTTCTGTAGGCACTGCAGAACTTCATGTACACCATGTTGAGAGACAGCAATCCTACTGCTGCCAAGATATCTCTGGATGTGATGATAGAGCTTTACAGAAGGAATATTTGGTGGGTCTGGCAGGCTTGTGTCCATTTGCCACTTACTGTGGGGCACACGGGCGTCCTTTGTGGCACATAGTACGACACAATGCAGGGGACAGTGACTTAAATAGATTTCCTACTTGTACCCCAGTGGGGTTGTAACTTGTACCAAAGAATTTAGCTGAGAAGAAATAATGTCTTGTGTGAAATGAGTTACTTAAATATTTGCTGAGAACTAATTTTCTGAGAAGATAAAATTGCCAGACTTGAAATGAGATATGGCTTGTTTTTTTTTCTAGGAATGATGCCAAAACAGTCAATGTAATCACAACTGCCTGCTTTTCCAAAGTGACCAAGGTGAGGACAGAAATCACTCATACACTGGATGTTACCTTGGCTACCTTCTTCATGTGAATGTAACTTAATATGCTGTTATAGCAAACAAACTTCATTGATTTGTCTGTTGCTTGTTTAACTCTCAAAATAACCCTCATGGGAGGAGGTGGAGCTTGGCAGCTTATCTTGTAACAAGTGTAGCCTGGTGCAGGGAGTATGGATGTTCTTTTCACTGCTCTTCAGAACAGACTATCAGGATATCACCTCCTTAATATCAGCACTGTGAGGCTATGGTTAACTGAGGAGAGCAGCAGGCCTGACTGAATGTTGGGCCTTCTGCATTGGCTCTGAAGGCTTTAAAAACTTGTCCTATGGCTGGAGACAAGTTTCTAAAGTTTTTAAACCACTTTTGGCTCTGTGAAGCTCCAAAAGTGGTTCCATTCAATAACAGTCATCCAACCAAGACTAAAAACCTAACCAGCAAAATTATCTGAATTAATGCAGGATGAGAGCTCTGAGCATCACCTTGGCTCTTGCCTGTGTAGGGCCTCCTGACAGTGTTGACATGGAGCAACTGCATTGAAATGATTTTGCAGGATGATAAGACAATTGGCAGCTTTGAATTTTGCCTTGTGGCAACTCAGGTGCTCTTTGGTTCTGGTTGCCTCTGAGCAATGATGGGCAGCTAAAGTTGTCTGGGTTTGTAAGACACTTGTGGCTCTCAGGCTGTAACTTGGTTTATTTTCTGATCCATAGTTTATATTCTGATCTTTATTTTCAGATCTATGCCTATTAAAAAAAACTGTTTAATCTTTGCATGGCTCAAGGTGTGGATGTTGGGTGGCTGTAAATTCTGTCAGCTTGTCCCACATGATCTCATTTTACTTTTCAGGTGTTAGTTGCTAGTTTGAAGTTCTTTCTTGGGAAAGATGAGGATGAGAAACAGGGAAGCGAGTCGGAGTCTGAGGTGGGTGTTGTGACCAAATATTTCCCTTCTCTGATTTTCAGACCTGTTATTGGGTCTGTCATCTTGGCGACTCTGGCTTTGCCAATCTGTCTGCCTTGCTGCTACTCACTGTCCTGTCTAGCTGTCACCAGATGTTTCTGTGACTGACAAACAATTTCAGTGTCTGACATCTGGCCCCAGGATGTCTTTGCTCTTTGTTAAAAGAGAAACACTAAGCTCTTTTTTTTTTTAGATGCTGGTACCTATGTGTTCTGAAGCTTAGTAAGGGGGATAGTTTTCAGAGTATGGGATACTGAAAAATATTGGTGGTTTGTTTCTGTGCTTGCCATTTGGAGCCTGGGTCACCTGACTGGTGTGAGTGTTGTGTTCCTTCCCCAAGGATGATGGCCCTACAGCCAGGGATCTGATGATGCGCTATGCCACCAACAAGAAAACAACCAAGCGCAAGAAGAAACTGGAGAAAGCCATGAAGGTCCTCAAGGTGAGGAGAGGGCTGTCTGACTTCCCATCACCTTGGTTTAATCCTTCTAGTACGGAAGTCCTGTTGTTGCCCTGCTTGTTTAGCTGCAGATGGCAGATAGTGCTTGTGGTTGAAAAATAGGGGTAGTTTTTAAGACCTTCTTCAAGAGGCAACAATCTTTTGACAGCAACCTTGAAACTTTAGGACTTTACTCACAAAAAGAGAAATGTATTTTACTCGTTTCCATGCAGAAGCAGAAAAAGAAGAGCAAGCCAGAGGTGTTCAACTTCTCTGCCATTCACTTGATTCATGATCCCCAAGGTGAGTGTGCAGTGAATTCTCTTAGTGCAATTTGGTTAATCTAACAGCACTTGATTTGGTTGTCATCTGTTCCAGTGAACCTCTGGGGATCTTATGTTCTCAGATCAACCCAAAATGCATCTAAACATTCAGTTTTCAGTATTGACCCAGTGCTTATGGTGTTGGGGAACATCTGGTTCTCTCTGCTGAACCTGTGCACAGCAGGCCTTTTAGGCATATGAGAAGGGAAATAACCTATTGGAATAAGTGCTTTGGTCACCTTGAATTTCTTCTGTGAAAGGGCACTGGGCCTTGAAAATAAGAACAAATCAAACTGCCTCTTGTGACTGTAATCTCCTTTGAGTTCTGTGTTGGGCTCATTGTCTTCTGCAAAACCATTTTTGCCTCTTCCAGACTTTGCTGAGAAACTACTGAAGCAGCTGGAGAACTGCAAGGAGCGATTTGAAGTGAAGATGATGCTTATGGACCTAATATCCAGGCTTGTTGGAATACATGAGGTATGTACTTGGATAATTTTAGGGTGGTCTGTTGGTAGCCGGCCTGGTGTGGTTGTGGGAATATTCTGGCCTTGTTCCTCTGGAAAATAAGCTTTAATTTTTCTCTATGTCCGAAAGTGTGTAGGAATGGTCAGGGAGTTGCCAGGAGGCATAATGCAATGGTAGTGGTACAGACTTGGTGGGACTAAGTAAGCCTCTCATAGGAAAAGCTATTGGTCTGGAATAGAGGAGCTGAACCTAAAAAATAGAGGAGAACTTGGTGCTTCAAGACCTTCCTGGGTAGCTGCTCATGCTGACCACAGAGTTTTCAGGTGGTGCTGAACAAGAAGGAAACAGCACTTGGAGGATTTTATGTGGACTCTCCAGTAATAAAGTATTAGCACTGAATTAAGTGAAGAGTAATCCAGTGCAAGTTGGGCATTTAAGGATTTAAGTGATAAGGGCTAGGTGCAGCTGTATTTATCTTGGTGCAGTTCATTTCCTTGTCCCACAAATATGAAACTCAACATAGGAGACAACATTTGGCTCTAAAATCTGAGGCATTTGGGGAGCACACTAGAATGAGATGGTTTTACCATGTATCAGCTTATGAAGGTGATCTCAAGTTCTAAGACAAGAAGATAATATGTTGCAATTTGCCTTGCAGCTGTTTCTTTTTAATTTCTACCCCTTTGTTCAGAGGTTCCTCCAGCCCCATCAGAGGGGTAAGTAGTTACTCCAGGTACTGCTGATCCCTCATGTCTCATGTACAGGCATTTGATAGAAGTGGCAGTGGAAGTGGACAGGTAGCAGTGGTTTGGTGGGAAGCAGGAGTAGACTGCCAGAAGTGCCAAGTGCTTTGATCTTCTGTGGAGGCTGTGTGCACTCAGGGCTCCTTACCTGAGGATTTGAGCAAAGGAATAAAAGCAATGTGAGTCCCTAATCCTGACCAGCTAAGCTAAGTATGGTTGCCTTATGCTGCTTCCTTTTACTGGGGTTTGACTACAGTTCTGGAGCATTTCCTTTTGCTTCAGCTGGCTGTTGTGGAGGCCACAGGAGTTCCTAATGCTTGGTGGGAGAGGAGAAACAGCTGTCCCAAAGAAGTCCAGGCTGAATGGTTTTGGGCCTGACTGAGCAGCTTGTTGAGTTTTAAAGGATGTGTTTATTGGCTGGAGCAAGCTGCAGCAATATGTTTTGGTATCTTCTTCCTCCTTTTCTTCCAGAAGTGACAAAGATTCTTCTGTTTGCTGCACAGGCTTCGCATCAGCTGGTACCACCTGAGGTCAGTGTTCTCCCTGTGATGGATATTAAATGGGCAGCAGGGCAGCATGGAAATGCAACATGGAGTGTGTGTGTGGGGAGGGGAAGGGGAATTGGTCAGATTGGTTGGAAAAGCTTATGGTAATTACAGCCATTTTTTCAAGTTCTAAGGCATTGTTTCATAAAGGGGGGGGGAAATAGTTTATTTTCTGCAAGAAAATTTTAGAAAATACTTGTGTTTAGAAGATACTTGTGGGCTGTCCTGACATGTCCTGATGTCTTTCTATGAAAAAGGATGTGTCTGTTAATAATTGATTAAATATGTGGAGTTTTTTTATTTTCAGATTATCCAGTCAGTGTTGATGACCATTGCCAACAACTTTGTCACAGACAAGAATTCTGGGGAGGTCATGACTGTAGGGTGGGTACAGTATGAGTCATGTCAAACTCCAGATGTGATAAAATACATGTTTTTTTTAACCACTTGCTGCTTATTCCTGTTACTTGTGCTATGCTTTCAAGAAGCTGCTTGAGTTACAAGTATGTTAGCTTCAATGTTCTGGTTTTTTTGCTGGGAGTATTTGATGGTTTTCTCCTCTTACACTGTATGTTGTATAAATGCTGTATAAGGTTCTTCAAGTTTCCGGTAATTAATTCTGTAAGTGGCACTTTCTCCTAACTGGTGTTGAGAAAATAACTGATTTTCCCTATTTTTAGGATCAACGCAATAAAAGAAATCACTGCAAGGTGTCCCTTAGCCATGACTGAAGATCTGCTCCAAGACCTTGTTCAGTACAAGACACATAAAAATAAAAGTAAATATTACATGGATACCACTTTAAACTTTCTTTTTTTCTGTGTTATGTGATCTTCAGTTACAACCTTCATGGAAGTGCTGTCCTAATTGGTTTATATGGGCTGAGACCACTTTGAGTGGTTGGGGTACATCTCTCTATTTGGAGTGTGTAGCCATGGCAGACAAAACAGTCAAGGGTAGAGGAACTAATTGACAAAAATAAAGCAAGAGAAGGGATTGTTAAGAAGAGTTAGCCCTGAGGAAATGCTGTGTTCTATACCAGAGAAATTAGAGGGAACCATAAGCTCAGAGAACATGTCAGTCAGTTGTAAAATCTCCACACTGCTGGAGATCTGTGTGGGCTTTTGTTTTGCTCAGAGATCTGGTTTTTTCCTGACTGTCTCATTTCCTGGGCAGATGTGATGATGTCCGCAAGAACTCTGATACACCTGTTCCGTTCTCTGAATCCAGAGATGCTGCAGAAGAAGTTCAGGGTAAATGTTTCGTGTGTTTTGCACTCACTAAAAACCCATGTGCTCAAAAATGATGAGAATTGGTCTCAGTATCCTCTTGAGAAGGTGGAGTCAAGTCTGTGTTGTTCCTCTGCCTGCTGCCTTTGGACATGGTGTGCTATCCACGTTTTGTTAGTTCACATTCATCTAACTCATGGTTAGGTAATGCTCCTGAAGTTGAGTTGTTTTCCAAGACACATTGACCTTGAGTTATTAAACTCTGCCACATGGAGTAAGGGAAGGTCTTTGGAGCCACACCCTCCTATTCTTCTAGGTATTTTCATGGATTGGTGGATATTATAATAGCAGCCTGCTCAATGTGTGTTTTGTTAATGTACAGGGTAAGCCTACTGAGGCCTCAGTGGAAGCCAGGATTCATGAATATGGAGAACTGGATGCCAAAGACTACATTCCAGGAGCAGAAGTACTAGAGGTGGAGGATCAAAAGGAAAAGGGAGGAACTCAAGAGGAAGGTTGGCCTTTTTTCTTTAAAAATTCTGGTTTGGGCATCATTGTCACTAAGATTTTATGTGGACATGGAACCTGGTGTTTGTGCATTTCATTTCCTGCTGTGCTTTGTCTTACACATGTCTGTCCTTGGGTAAGTGCAGTTTGTCAGTGGGGTTTGGTACTGTGTTGCTTTTTATGATACACACTGAGATGGGAAGCAGAGGGACAGACAGTACAGCTGTGAACTTTGTGTTCAGCTTCTCCTAAATAAAACCTTCTGAATATTGTAGAACACCAAAACAGTAGTTGGACATTATATTTGGCTTATTGAGTTCAGTTCCTGTGTAAATGCTTTACACACCCTGGAACCCATGCCTGAGTTGGAAAAGAGATGGAAGAGTCTTTAAAAACAAGGCAGAGTTTGGTGAATGAAGTCTGAGTGCCTTGAAGATGCTGCAGGGGCTGGAGGAATGTAGGCTGTGTAGTGATCACTCTAACACTGGGCTTGGCTGCTGCAGCTGCTAACTTCAGCACTACAGCCAGCATGGCAGTGAAGAGCCGTGCTTTGACTGTCTGAACTAAGCCAGCTATAAACCACAGTACTTCTCTTGTTGGGTTGGTTTAGGTCACTGGGAGTGGGGAACACTATTGCTTATGAGGTAATCAGTCTGTTAACTCCTGTGGTGCTTCAGGCTGTCCCAAATGCACCTTGTTTTCAGGATCTTGCCCTGAAGATGACAATTGAGCTTTGCAGAGCATAGTATGATTTTTGTCCCAGGACAAAATGAAGTTAGGAGATAGGTGAAATAAGTGAAAGGCAATGAGAACAGGCTGATAATTGATGGCAGCATCAATTATTGCCAATTGGGGTAGTGAAGATGAATTTGTGTTAACAGCTCTGTACTTGTTCTGTGAGCAGATGGCTGGGAAAGTGCTAGCCTGAGTGAGGAGGAGGACAATGACGATGGAGAATGGATTGATGTGCATCACTCCTCGGATGAGGAGCAGCAACAATTAGTGAGTTCCAAGTCTCTTCTATGCCAAGTACATATGAGTCTTGTTAATCACAGAGTAGATCCTCTTGCTCTTCACCCTCATGTAGCTGCTCTTAAATACCTACCCAGGCCTTCAGAGCAAGCTGTCATGAAGCAGTGAGGCTTAAGTGCTGTTCAGCAGTGCTGTTGAAGTACACATGCTCTTAAGGGTGGGAGGGGAGAAGGAGGAATTATATCTCAGGGTTCAATGCCTTCGGAGCTGTGATAATCAGCTGAGAGCTTGTACTCCTAAAATCTGGTGTGCATGCACTCCATTCAGACACTAGATGTTGGATATGAGACAAGGAAAAATCCTGACATCTGGTTGTAGCATTTCCCAACAATATTGCCATTGCATGCTCTGTATTTGGGAGGCAAGGATCTTGGATTGTGGCACAGGAGTGGGGTGCAAAGCTCTGATTGTTTTGTACCATTTTCTTTTCCAAAGGCAGAAAAAGTGAAAAGCATGCCAATAGAGGAACGAAAAGCCAAAGCTGCAGCAGTCAGTACAAGCAGGCTGCTAACTCAGGAAGACTTCAAGAAAATACGTCTTGCCCAGCTTTCCAGAGAACTTAATTCTGCACCTGGCAGAGCTGCAAAGCGGAAATATATTGAAATAGATGATGAAGAGGAGGAGGGCAGGTAGGATATGGGCTGTTGAGTGCTTTTTCTTACTTATCCTCTCCTGATGCAGCTGTTCATTGCAGTAGGGCACAGAGCTCTGCTGCTGATCAGTGTTCCCTGGTAACAGCCAGAGCCTAGAGTGGATCCTGGGCTTGGAGGTTGGCTTATACCTGGGAAAAACATCATGAGGAGCTTGTGAAAGGTCTGAGACTGTTTGTTTGACTTGTTGAGGCCTAGAGGTGTGAGAGGGGGTGTTTTGTAGCAGTAGCTGCCTGGTTATAGCTCCAGTGTTTCTTAAACCTGGTGAAAAAAAGTAGGACTTGAAAAATAAGTGGGTGACTTTTGTAATGGATATCCCAGCATGAGGGGCATCCTGAAGGGAACAAGAAGTGTTTGTGTCTAAATTGATGGTGAGAGACAAAGGGTGAAGGGGGCATCTTGTTTTCCTTGCCAACTGAAGCTTTGTGTGGTGACATTTATTGGATTTGTGTGTAGGGGGGAGTTGCTTTCGCTCAGAGATATTGAACATCTGCATAAGAAGCCCAAGTCAGACAAGGAGACCAGGTTGGCAACTGCAAAGGTGAGGTACTGGTGTGTCCTGTATCCTGTCCTTCTGGGTTTGGGTTTGTCTTCCGCAGGAGGAAATGCTGAGGCTGCATATCAAAGGTAGGTGCCAAGCTGCCATGTGGGTTTTGAGAGGTGATTTGTTTGGTTCTTCGCTGTTCCATCTTGGCTGTGACAAATAGGGTGTCCTGCTGGTCACATGTGACCATGAAAATGCAAACAGATGCAATTTTCACTGTGACTTAAGAAATACAGCCAGTATGGGAGAAGCCATGTATGAACACAGTCATGCCGAACCCAGATTTGTTGTTATTGCCCTAGAACCTGTTACCATCAGGCAGATGATGTTGATAGTAGGTGAAGGAAAATGACCCCTTGTTACTCTATTGCACTGTCTATTCTAGGCTGGAAAAACAGACAGAAAAGAATTTGTGAAAAAGAAAACCAAAATTAACCCATTTGCCAGCTCTTCCAATAAAGAAAAGCAGAAGAACAAGAACTTCATGATGATGAGGTACAGCCATAGTGTCCGGACCAAGAACAAGCGTTCCTTTAGGGAGAAACAGGTAATGTTTCATGCTGGAGATGGATGGGGCAGTGTGAGCAGTGATTTGTGGTACAGGTGTGGTGCTGCCTACTTTCTGGCCTGAGGTGCTGCTGCTGTAACTCAGAGAAAGCCTGTGGCTTGGCTTGCCCCACTCCTGCCCCAGACGAAGAGCTGCTTTGCAGATTGTTGTTCACTCTCCATAGTCTGACCTATCACAGACTCATGTGTCCTGGCATAGAGGTCATGTAATAGCTTGTCATAAATGTTCCTGAGGAATAGATGCAAAAGCTGTTCAGTTAAGCAGTAGTTTGACACTAATGCTGTTCTCAGTGGTCAAGCCCCTGCCAGTCTAGGGTTTTACAAGGTGTTACTTATTCAATTCATCCAAATGCGTTCAAGAAACCAAATGCGTTCTACAATAATCCAATGATCCAGTTGTTTTTACTTCCCAGATGGTGTTTTGTGCAAGTGTTTACATGCTGCTTGAACTTAGAGTTGTTTCCAGGATCATACACTTTATCCAAATGATATTTGTCTGCAATTTCTTGCCTTAGGAAGGGCAAGGCAGGAACTATTAGTAGACTCAGTAGAGAATATCTGAAGCTTTTCTGTTGATCAGGAGCATGTAGTCTAGTACTAGTACATGTCCTCTGTACATGCTTATTTGGCATCATTCTGCCTCACCTCAGTTAAAGCTGACAACATTGAAACCAGCTCTCAAAACACACACAATAGGCTGCAAATGAACAATCCTGGCACTTTAAAAACCTGCTGTTTACAGTTATACTTGGCTCAGTTATTCTAAAAAAAGATCTTGAAGCATTTTGTCCTTACTGATGTTTTAAATTCAAATTTAATGCATAAACAGCATTTATTCATACTTTTTTCCCCATGAAAGTTAGGCTGCAGCACCAGTCTGTTAAGCCTGAGTGTTTTGAGTGGGTGGGAGGATCTTAGTTGTATGGCACTGCATTCTGCTTTGCTTTTTGGTGGTAAGATAAAATGGCCTGCTTGCTATAGTCCAGAGCAAGCTCCTCTACTAGGAGCTACTACTGCATCGCAGTACTACTGTGTTTTAAGTACTACATCACAGTACTACACGTTTTAAGCTATTACTTAAAACAAGTTTTATGTACAGTAAAATCTCTTTAGGGTGATAATGGCACTTGTAAAAATTTCTCCTTCCCCCTTGAAAATTAATTTTCTAATACTTCACAAAATACCAATTTTACTTGCTTCTCAGCTGAACTGTAACTTTCTAGATATCTTCTGTTTGAAGTGAGTCAGAGTAGTTTGTTCTAATCTTCATTGTGTGGGATTTGGTCATGCCTAGCTCTTTAATTGTACTGTGGAGTTTAGGTACATAACCCCAGTGTTTCTGCCACTCTAATTGTTAGCATTTGCATTGCTCCCTGTCTGAGCTGATGAGCTCCTAGTGTTTTTATCAGAGGTTAAAGAAATTGAAAAGAGTTCTGATGTGGTAGTGTTGCTTTCTCAGTTATGTTCCTTACCTGAATATTCCCCTCTTGTTTTGTGGTTAGCTGGCTCTTAGAGATGCACTTCTGAAAAAGAGAAAACAGCTGCTAAAATAAACGCTGGAGAGAGCTTCACCACCCTTGGAGAAGTTGCCCGGAGATGCCGATTTGCACCTACCATCACCCTGGGGGAAAGGACTGTGGTGCCTTATGGATTTAGCTCTGATCTGTTTGGAAATGTAAATGGAACTCCTGCAAGCTGGTGGTTACTGCATCAATAGGACACAGGCCTTAAGCCTTGGAGGATTTTAATTTCATTTTAAAGTGTTCTTAGGGAAGAAGGCAATCATATTTTTATTTCATGTAATTTACTTACCGTGGGTTTTATATGTGTAAGTATTAAAGTAGACAATGGTAAAAACCTGAGGCAATTATCGACTAAGACACAGAAAGAAGAAATATTCTGGTCAGTCTATAAAGCATGTGGGTATAGTGTCTGTGCCTGTCTTAAGGGAGTGCCCGTACAGATGGAGTGAGCTGTTGTCTGAGTAGCTGGCTTTGACCAATTGAATAATACCAAATTCAACTGTAATGCAGGTAAAATTAATTAAAGCGTTGTGGGGAAGAACAGTTCATTATGGCTTACTAAGAAAAGAAAAATACAAGTAGTGTATTGGGAGATAAGGGTTTTTTGTTGCTATTTAAATACAAATAAAAAATCACATACCAGAGAAAAAAGGAATGTTTTCCTATTGTGTGTGCCTTCTGGTGGGACTTGCCAGTGACTCTTGGCAAGTACATGCAAAAATCACATCGGTCTGGATTCTTTGTCTAAGGTTGAACTTGTGCTTTAGCCTTGACCTCTGTTGACACCATTAATGGGTTCTTTGTACCTTCCCCAGCCGCCTGTTCTAATGGAGTTGATCAAGTATTTATAACTTGAGGGAGTTATTTATACCATCCTTTTTCCAAGTCTGTTAGAGATGGATATCTTTGTAGTGCAGAAACAGGTGCCACAGGCACAGTACAATGGCAATGCATCTGGTAGGGTGCTTTTTTCCTGTCTTTTTAGGAAGCCAGATTCATGTTCTTATCCCATGTAGGAATTGACTTGACTTAACTTAGGTATTGGTTTAATATGTATTTGTAATAACTTTAATTCTTTTGTATGGGTTTTGTTTGTTTTGTCACACTGCTTCCTAGAGCAAAGAACCTTAGAAAGGCTTAAGGGAGAGAAGGACAGAGTAGGGTGGGGCTTTTTGGGTTTTCTTCTTTTACAGATCTGTTTTATTCCAATTGTACGTTCCTGCTGAGGGAAGGGCAGGGATTGGTCCTCAGCAGGGAGTGCAGTGAGCTCTCAGGTGGAGGAGCCACCTATAGCTGGGAACCAGAGTGCTGTTGGGACGGAGTGTGGAGCAGGGGCTGGAGCCCAAAGGTAGGGGGAGGAGAAGGCAAGTACAATCTGCACACCACAGTTGTACTGCTAGGGGCGTTTTTTCTGCTGAGCAGTTTGTCTTGTGTATGTGTCCAGAAACTAATACCCTCTGACACTGAGAGTGGTCATTTTTTGCCCCCGCAGTAGAGGACCACAGTCTAGTCTCCTCTCTTCCTGTTTCTCTCTTGTTTACAGCTTTGCTGTGTCAGCCGGCATGCTGACAGCTCTGCCAAGCGTGGGTTTGTCCCCTCTGCCCTGGGTGTGGAAACGACGGTGTTGGACCGGCTTTGATCAATGTTGCCTAGCAGCAGCAGCAGGGCCGGGTCAATGCACAGGTTACCCTGTACCACGCACCTGCTGCTCGGTCCCGTGTCTCACGGGACGAAGCGGGCTCGCAGGCTGCGGGCGGGTGGGCCGTGACGCTTCGGGGCGGGCAGGGCCGGGGCGGGCCCTGCGGCGCGGGGAAGGGTGGGCTGGCCCCGGGGCGCCGCTGCCGCTCCATCCTGCGCCATGGGCTGCGGGCCGTGGGCGCTGCTGGCGCTGCTGTGCGGGGCGGCGGGGGCAGCGGCCCCCCTGCGCTGCAACGTGAGCCTGGACAGCCCGGCCGAGCAGCGCTGGCTGCCCGTGCTGCGACACTTCGAGCCCGCCTTCCTGCGCGCCGCCTTCCAGCGGATCATCGAGTGCGTGTGGCCGGGCGGGCGGGGAAGGGGGGACGAGCGGGGCAGCGCCGGGAGGGCTGGTGGAGCAGCGCAGGGGTGCCAGCTGTGAGCCGCTGGCCCGCTCTCGGCTGACCCCTCGGCTGTGCCTTGCAGCGAGAGCATACCCAAATGGGTTCACCAGGTCATCCAGCCCATAGCAGCCGAACTGGAGCTTTTCATGCCCCAGCCCTTCGCGGGAGAGATTGCGGGGATGTGCAAAGCACTGGGAATCAATCTCGGAGATGGAATCCTGCTGAACTTCGCTTACGAATCCACTGCGTAAGTGTTGAGTACTTACATGGTCTCGTACAGGTGAGCGGAGAGCTTCAGTTCAGCGTGGGGGAAGGGACGAGGTGGGTTACTTGCACTCTTGGTTCTGAGACCACTTCATCTGTTCAGCCGGAAGGTTTCCTTCTCTTTTGGCAGATGGAATGCTCAATGGAACGAGAAACGGTCATGTTTTCTATTGGGGAGTACAACTAATATCTGTCGTAGTTTTGTGTCTGTACATAAACATATGTACATATATATAAACTTATTAAAATACAAAAATAATTTTTGCTGGTAAGGTATATCCATCCAAAAGTAGAGATCACTTATGTTTGAAGGAGATGTAATGTTCTCTGTCACTTATAAATGGCCAAAAAGGAGGCTAGAGTAATTAGGTGCTCTCTCATTAATCTGAGATAAAGTTACTACTAAACTACTTTCTGGATGAAAGTTCACCATGGCTGCATAATCTCACTTCCCGATTTGAACAGTGGAAAATGACTTTAGTATATTTATGGCAGCAAGCGAAATCTCAGTGAAAAAATACTGACTTTTTGTCTCTTTTTGCCCTAGAAACAGGGTGCAGAAGAATAATCAACACTTGGTGTTGCCTCTGGGGAGCCTAAAATATTTCTCCATATACATTTTAGCCAATATCAAGGCATATGGCTCCTTATTTGCATTTGGATAATTTTTTTCTTAATGTGTAGTACTCAGTTGATAATTTTTTTTAGTAAGGACTAATATTGAATATGATATATTTAACTGCTGGCTCTTTTAGTTTTTCGCAGAGGATACTTGCCATACTTTGCCCTGGTGAGGCCCTTGAAATTCAGTTTCTTGGCTTGGATATTAGAAAACACCGATCAACTGGGAATAGCCTACTTATGTGAAAAATTGTTTACCTTTATTTTTGAGAGGCAGAGTTATGCATCACTGAAATGACCAACTCAAAACTACAGAGAATAGAAGTTAATTCCCTGCTAATGCAATATACTTGACCAAAAAAACCTGTTTTAATGAAACTGAACTTGCTACACAAGGAATTAGAGCATTCTTCTTGTTCTAGAGAGTAGTCTGTTATTGAAATGGCTGATACATGAATCAATTTTCTTCAGTTTTATTGCTGGGACTTAATTTGAATGTATCTACTCATGATTAAAATTATAGACAGTCCAAATGGAAGTGAAATTATCAGAATTAACTGCAGGTAGTGTGACACTTTATGGATGTTTTCAGGTGTTAGCTTTTCATTATGGCTTACCGAAGTGAAATGAAATAATGGTTTTTCTCAAGTGGAAGTGCTGCGTTCTGCATGCCCTTTAATTTCTGACCTGCTGTGGAGTGGTATTGGACTCTTCTTTGTATGGTAACATGAATAAAACACTTAGCAGAGCATCAGCTCAGTTACTTCTGAGAGGTTGAGCTCCTGCAGCTAGGATATTGCAAGCAGTGCCAGAGCTGTGCCTTCAGTCATTCCTTGCCCTGTTCTGTTTGCAGGTTCTGTACGAGCATTGTGGCTCAGGATGACAAAGGCAACATTTACCATGGTCGAAACCTGGATTACGCTTTTGTCGATATATTGAGCAAGATCACACTGGATGTGCAGTTTATCAAGGGTGAGCAGGTATGGTCTCGGTTGGCATGGCTGGATGGCGTTCTGTGAAGAATGGGACAGCCCCATAGCTGCTTAGATGGGGGTTTAATGTAGGAATGGGGTTCTCATCCCAATTCTACTGAATTGTTAGAGCAGCACAGTTATGCTCCAGCAGTGTGGGATGAATGCTGATTGTCTTTCCTTTCTGGGAATCCAGTTTATGGTGATGGATTGGACAAAGCAGAACAGCTTAATCTGGTATTCAAGATATTATTTCCAAGAGATGCCGAAAGAAGGAAATGTCAAGATGCTAAAAAAGAAAAGAGGTATTAGGGAATATGGCAAAGAGATCAGTTTTGGTAGGAACCAATTCTAAGGTGCTTTTTTTCTTTAGACCTTGTGAATTTCTGTGACTAATAAGTGTGTCTTTAGACAAAGATTTCCAAAAAAGAACTAGCTGCTAGTGCAGTTTTGTGAGTCTGATTATTTTTTTTTTCTTTTAATGCTCATTGGTCCGTTTTTTAAACAGAAAAGTTATTGTTTGTTGCTTGGCCATTTAACCTGAGCAAAAGTCTTGTAGCTCTCAGTGATCACAACTGGAATGCTGTGAGTTTGAGGCCTCAGAGTCACTTTACAATTTACTTGGCATGTTTTCTTGTAACTGAAGGCACAGTGTGCTATAGTAACGTAGGTATGAAAGCTATAGAAAGAAGTACAAGCTGCAGGTTCCATCTGTGTGCTGTTCTGGAATGCTCAACTGCTCTCCTTCCTGGTTTCAGGTTGCGTACCAAGGTACCACATTTCTTGGTTATGTCGGTTTATGGACTGGGCAAAGCCCACACAAGTTCACCATCTCTGGAGATGAACGAGGTAAAGGGAGTGTCTTCCAAAGTAGATGTTGTGTGTTTTGTTGATTGTCACCTGCCTTGGCCTTTTTCTCCCAAAGGGAGCAATGCAGTTAAGGTTGCCAAAAAAGGACCTGAAGTGGAATGCCTTGCCTTGCCCTCAGGGAGTGAAAGCACACATGCCTGGTTTCGGATACTGTGTAGGAGAAGGTATTTGTCAGCAGTGTCACCTGAGCTGAAAGTGTCAAAGGATGGGGAAGGCCTTGGCAATGCTGTAAAAGATGTGGTCTGGTCAAAAGCCACCATTAGAGGTGGCAGAAGTGAGGGCTGAGATAGCAAGACGCAGTTTGGACAGTGAAGAAACTGCTCCTTTGCTGGTTCTGCTGTATTCCATGGTTGCCTGGCCTCATAAGGCAGTTGGAAAGAGGGGGAAGATCTAGGGGAAAGGCAGCAGACCTTGAGGGAATGCCAGGAGACACCAGAAAGGCAGTTAAGCAAGGCCAGTAGTAGAGCAGAGTTGAGAGATGCCACTACTGAGAACTAAAGTTTGTAGCAGTGGGGAAGGCAGGGGGAAGGTCACTTCCTTGTTCATAAGGGCTTCAGTTTCACAAGTAATGACAGTTATGTCCAACTCAAAGCTTGGGAAATTGTCTCCATTTCTCTCCCCCTTATTCCTTTTAAGAAGCTGATACTGTGCTCTTCTTTATTAGGTGACTGTTAGAACTGGAAATTATGTATTCTCAGAGCCATCATCTAAAGCGTTTATGTTTCCCTTGTGATGGTGATAAGCATTTTTTTATTTAAGTCTTGAACAATCTGTTCTTCAACTCCTTAGCTATGCAAACAATATTCACTCTGTTTTCCACCAGTACATTATCTCTGAGTAGGGATTGTGCTATGGAGCACTTGCACCTCTTGCTTCCTGTTTGCGTTGCTCATGCTGCCTTGTTGGATTCACTAAATTCTTTCCATAGTTTACATGCACACTGCTTCTGATTCCAGAGTAGTTAGTTAATGCTTTCAAAACTGGGGTGTCCTGGGCTGATAGTTACTGGGGCAAACTGCTTTTAGTTCAGCTTAAAGGCAAGTGTTACATGTTTATTGAGTCTCTTGAAAGGCCTGATTGAGGAAAGCTTGTGTACCAAAGTCCTGTGTCTCTCCACATCCTATGTTCACTCCACACATGCTGCAGTTCTGTTCATGGGCTGCTGCTGACTGCTTGCTGGCTTATCTGAAGTGAAAGATGTTTTTGGTTAATTCCAACTGAACTACGAATTGAGGGAAGTGAGCATGTGGCTCTTGGGGAAGCAGGATGACTAAATCAGGATCAGGGTCTATCAAGTGACAAGCAGACTGATTTTTTTTTAATTTTTTTTTTTTTGTGCTTTGCGAAGTGTTTAAATAATGACAAACTTGGCCTTCTGGTTTTTGCACTTTGCTTATTATTCCCAGTAACACAAGCACTATCACTACCTGTTTTTTAGTTGTTTTATTATTTCTGTGAAATTCTTCCTGTTCTAATATGTCAGGAAGGTGAGTAATGAGATGATTATTATCATTCCTGTCATGACAGGTCTGAGATGGTTTCTGCAAAGCTGCTGTGGCTGTCAGTTGGAATTATGTTGTCTATATATATTTCACCTGAAGGTTGTGCTCCTTGTTGGTACTTCTCCCGTAAAATGTTGGTACTTAGTGCTGATAGGCACCTACCCTGTCTCACTGTATATAAATTACATATATAGTAATTTCTTTTCTCCCCAGATGGTGGTAGATGGTGGGAAAATGCTATAGCTGCTTTCCTCAATAGGAATTACCCGGTCAGCTGGCTTGTGAGAGATGTAAGTGCAGTGAGTTGATCTTACATTTCACAGCTGTGCCACATTTGTCCCTAAACATCTAGTAAATGAAAATCAGTGGCACAGAAGACTTAACAGCTTGATAAGCAAATGAATTTCTCAGGAGAAACTTAAGTGTGTACCTGTATTTAGTAGTGAGGCAATTCCAGCCCTTTTGGAGGGCAGCCTCCAGTGCCAAAGGTCCTGGAGAAGCTGTGCCAAGGCTTCCTTCCTAGGGAGTGTTTCAACTAGCTGTAACTTGTGTCGTAACCAGTTAAGACAGCTGTACTCCTAGATGGTGAATACCTGTGCCGGGGGTTATCTTACACTATTAATGTTGTTATATTAATATTTTCAAGTAGCACTTAAGAGTCAATTAGCTGGACCTTCATCTTTTGAAGATGTCCCAGTGCTCGTTTTTGTGCTTAACCTCACTCATCTCCTTTTTGTGTTAGACCCTGAGCAAAGCAGAGGACTTCCAGGCTGCTGTTCTCAGACTGGCTGACATTCCCATCATTGCTGAGGTTTACTATATTGTGGGAGGTGTCTCACCCAAAGAAGGCATGGTCATAACGAGGAATAGAAGAGGGCCAGCAGATCTCTGGCCTCTCGATCCCCTAGGTGGAGCGTAAGTAGGAAAAAACTGCTTGGTTTTTGCTTCTCATGTTCCCTTCTGAGTGACTGGCTTAGTGGCACAACTTCCTGGAGAGAGCCGGGGCACCTCTTGGTCATGGTTACAGCAGGGGCTTCGCTCCTGTGTTCCACAAGGCTGTTACAGCTACCAGCATGGGGCCCTTGGGCTTGCAGAAGTGGAGAGAGTTGCCTTTTGAGGGAGTTTTCTCCTTTTGGCAATATAAAGATACAGATTGTTGGACTTTAGCATTACCTACTGAGTCACCTTTTGTTTGCTTATGTGCTTGTTGCAGGTGGTTCCGTGTGGAGACAAACTACGATCACTGGACTACCCCTCCTCCTTTTGATGATCGCAGGTAAATTGATTGGAAGCTCTGTGGGGAGAGAACATGTGTTTTCAAAGTGGCTAGAAGTATAGGCAGCTGTTTGCTCCTGGAGCAGGCAGCTCATTCAGCTCCTGTAAAGCCACTCTGAAGGGAGTACATATGGTGTAAAGCAATACTCACAGATGAAAGGGTGTGAGACAGTGATCAGCGCAATGAGAAACTGTAAAGATAATGCTTAGGCCAAAAACTTGCTCAGAAAGCAAAATTTAGTAGGAGGTAAAGGACTTAGATCAACAGTGCCAAAGTACTGGATGGCACTAGGAAGGTGCTTATATGGGATTTTTAGGCTGTGTAGTGTGCAAAAAGGCATTGGCAGGTTGCTTCTTGATATGTACTCAATGGAATAGTAACAGGAACTTCAACACTGTGAGATGAGATCCAGTCACACAACTTGGGGTTATTTTAGACCAAAGCAGGCATTTCAGTGTTAAGGCCTTTAGTAAGAAGGTGTTTGTGTTGGTGCTTTGTAGCCTTTGGAACAGACAAGTGTGTTTAATTGATAATGTGTTGCTTTCCCACAGAACTGCTGCCATCAAAGCTCTCAATGCTACTGGACAGCACAACATCAACTTTGATACACTCTTTAAGGTACTTCTCAAATTCTGCTTTGTGAGTTGCTCTTCAAGTTCTTTGACAAAGCAGAAGTGTTCTTTCATCAGGGATGTAAAAGCTCTGCATTATTGTGGGGAACAAGGTTTACTGCACAGCTCTCTCTAGGGGGGTTGAAGACTAAGAGTTGTTCCAAATGCTTCTGGACTCCTATTTAGGCATTTCGTAACAGCTGAAACCAATTCACGTGGAAAGTGTGGGAGATTAATTGAATCCCATCATCTTTGTGCAGTTTGTTATTTCAAGCACAGGCACTTACTGTTAGACATGGTGACCTTTGGGAATTGCAGTGTCTTTCAGAGGGCGTTTTTTGAAAGTACTTCAGTAAAATGGTCTGATGTTTAAAAAAGGTGGGAAGTCCTTGACTTTATATTATTCCTTTCATAACTTCATCCTACTGCTGTTTCTAAATAGCCATTTACTTCCCTCTTTATCTCCCCAAATGACAACTCTTCCAACTTTCTGTACAGGTGTTGTCAGTGAAGCCAGTCTTAAACAAGTAAGTATTGGATTGAGAGATGTTGATTAGTGCCTCCTGCTGTGCCTCAGGCCACTTGAAAGCACACCACAAACTTCTTAAGGATCTTCCTTATGTGTTTGAGTCCTGTGGTTTCCCAGCTTAGATTTTGGCTTGTGCTCATGACCCTCTACTTCCACAACATAGTTGCTTTTGGGTCTTACCACTTCAGTTAGGGAACTGCACTTATTTGGGCTCAGTCTGGTAATGGGAAATTGCTTTGGAGTAGTGAAACAAATGACTCCTTTGGAGGAGCAGCTGGATGTCACACGGACTTCTTTGCCCATTTTTGGAAATTTGGGCTTTGTGTTAACACTGACAGTAGCTTTTTCTGCATGTTCTGATGAAGCTCTGATTAATTTGTAATAAAGGAAGTGGGATAAAGCTTTTAGATGCCGTTTACTGCATTTTCAAGAGATACATTTCAGTGCACCATTCTTCTGTGCTGTTCCAGAAATTGCACTTTTGCAAGTTATCATGTTATCAAGTTTTACTTTTACATGGAGCTCAATCATATTATCTGCATCAGTTGTTGTCATTGGAGCTTGGTAATGGCTTCCTCTACCTCTGCTCTGCCTTGTCAATGTGAGGTAATGGGGAAAGGAAAAGGTTCATCTCGGCTATTGTGACATAGATACAGTGTCTATTGTTTAATACAGTTCCTCTCTTGTGCTGTGTGGGGGACAGAACACTAAAGATTGATGCCAACAGTCTTTAATCAGTCTCTTTTCCTAAATCCTTCTGTACCTAAGCTGAATATTTGTTTCCATAAATACCTGTCCTGCTGCCTTGCTAGCAAGATGGATTCCCCCTCCTGCCTTTGGGATGTCACTCACTCTCTCTGTTGCTCTTTCCCTGCCAGTAACACAGTGTACACTACAGTCATGAGTGCTGCACTTCCAGATCGGTACCAGACATGGATGAGAGCTGGGGAGTGAAGAGATGGAAGTGGCAGAGGTGTAAGTGGCATCTGTACTTGCACAACCATTGCAGCTGCAGAGTCACTGAGGGACAAAGCGTTGCACTGGCATGCTTACCCAGTCTGAATTCCTGATGCTGCTTGTTTACAGCCCTCGGATAAATATCTTCCCTTGTTGTTTTAGAGGGAGTTAAATATTGACTCTCCTAGTGAAACTCTTGGAGAATATATTAGGGTTTTGATCAGAGAGGAAGGGATGGAAGCTGCAACCTAAAGGTAGAGGTTGTCTCTGGGAATGTTTAGCCTATTTTTACCAGCCCCACTATGAAACTTGCTTGTCATCAGGTGGATGGTGACAGGAAGCCCTGCCAGAAGGAACTGAATCCCAGCAGGAGGGGATGGTGCACGTAGCACTAAGCAAAATTGAACTTGGTTGGTAATGGCTGCTCACCAGTGACTACATGTGAGCAGCATCCTTTGGGGGCTTTGTCCTGTGAATGTACAGAATAAGCTCAAGTTCTTGAGCTCACAAGGTGCCTCATGGGGACAGCTTCAGAGAGATACTATGAGAATTTCTATGCCAAGAAACTGGTTGCATGGCCTTGGCAAGAGCACAAGAAGCTGTATTCCAGTTTAAAGAGGTTTTAAAAAATACTATTGTTATTATATTTGCAGCAGTTCTGTCAGATCTGATTTTAGCAAGAATAATTCTTTCTAGCGATTGTGTAGAACTTGTTTTTCACTTAACTCTGGACAAACCTGTGCTCTCTTGCCTGTTTTTCTAGTTCAACCTACTGAGTGAGAAGCTGAAGCTGTGCAAGACTAACATATGCTTTTAAAATCACTCCTGGGAGCAGTACAGTGGCTTTGGTTCATTAATGATGTGCACCATTCAGGAAACAGTGATTTGTTAACTCTTCGAAGTGTTGCAGGTGATCCTGTTGATGACCTGTAATGGAAGTTTGAAATTTAATTGATGCTCTAGTAGATGTTGATGGGTAAAAATGGCTTGTACTATTTTTGGTATGAGTTGTGCAACTGCGATGTACTTCTGTGCTGACTAATAAACACATTTTGTAAATTACATAGCCTGAAAGTCTGAAGTAATTAAATAAAAATATTCAGCTCATAGCTTGATGTATGAAGCCTTGTGGGATTTTACTTCTAGGTCCTCATCCTTTTCCCTCATCTATGAGGAGTTGTTGATCCTGGGCCTAGCAGGGGCAGATGCAGCAGTCAGCAGCATACACAGCTGTAGACTACAGGTATTTTTTTTTAATCAGAAATCAGGAGCTATTTCAGGAACAGTGGTAATGCACTTTTCTCCTTGGTAGATGAGAGGAGGTTGTGTTGGGTAGCAGGGAGGTTAAAAACCAGTTAGATTCGTTTTTGTACATTCAGATCAAATTACCTGCTATAAAAGTTAACATTTTGTTTTACAGTGCAGAGCAGTGGGGATTTTGTCAGCTTGTGCTGACTGTATATTGAGTTTAGACACTTAAGTGTGCTCCAGAGATACTGAGGGATTTGAAGAGTCAAGGTGAGTGGATACCTTCAAGTAAAGCTGGCAAGCGCCCTTCTTCACTGGATAAAATGTCACCTGTGTGAAGGTGACAGCACCACTTGCAGATCCATGCCATGCTGGCTGTGGTGAGTGTGCACTGGTTATGCAAACTGCTCTGAGAGCACCTTCTGGAGCTGAGGGCCCTTTATCTCCTTGTGCTGAGTCTCATAACCTACTTACCTGCATCCTCTCCCCTTGCGTGGATAAAAGTGCTGCAAGCTGTGCCTTGACCCAGTTTAGACAGAGATGTACAGCAGCCAATGACAAAGCTGAAGAAGAGTTCCTGGAGCAGGATTTTAAAATGCTCACTATCTTTGAGATTCCAGAAAATGCCATTGCTTTAATTCACAGAGTAGGCACTGATTTGTGATCCCACCAGGTTTTCTTTTAAATAACAGCTGCCCACAGTTGCAGGATCCTTACAGGTGTGCTTTTGTGTAGTCATTCTGACCTCTGCAGCATTAGGCTGATGATCCTCTGGCAGGTGTGTGCCCAGATGCTCTGGTATATAAATTTGGCCCAATGTTTGTTTCAATGTGTACTAACAATCTAGAATGTCAAAGTTGTTAGTACCTAGGAGTATTCAAGAAGCAATTTGCTTCCACTGTTGTGTCTGTGGCTGAGCAGCTGTTTGGAGTTACGTGGTTTAAGCAAGCGAGGAATGTAGTTTGTTTTCTTTTCCTTATAAATTACTTTCTTGAAAGCCTTGCATTATCTGTGGTAACCAACACTCCAAGAGGCTGACTGCCAACCAAATAAAGCTTTTCTGCCACCTTGAATGCTTTTCTGCTAACCCATAGGATATATAACTTCCTGGTTTTAGTTTAATGACAAGGTAAAAATATAAATACTGATCAACTGCTGAGTGATATATCTAAGCTGTAAGATATTTAACATGTGAGTAGCTAAGGTACTTGTGATAAGAACTGAAGTTTGATAAAAATGCAGAGATGCGATTGTTAATACTTTAAACAAAACCATCTTAATGCTGGAAACATTAAAATGTAACAGTGATTGGGGTTTTTTGGTAGGTTTGGATGTTTTGTGGCAGTCTTTGACCAAGAAAGACTGGACCAAAACATTCTGGAAGTATTTGTGTTGCCTGGTATTCTATGATTTTGTGGACATTGCTTTTTCAAAAAAAAAAAAAAAAGGAGTGGATCATTTATAGGTATTTGAATAGGTTGCTGGTCATATATCTGTGTGAGATTTCATCTGCTCTGTGTGTACACTTTTTAAAGACTGGAAAGAACAGTGATTTTCCTGTTTTCTCAAGCCCTGGAATTGTGAAGAAATAAAACAAGATAAATTATCATTGCTTTTTTCTGCTCTATAGATTCCCTAGCTACGAAGCACCAAATACTTGTTCAGCCCAACACAAATAAGGGGTTAAACTTGGAATCATTTTTCCTCCAGAAGCTTGCATTTAGCAGAGGGCAGCTTGCAAGTGTGTAAGAGCTGACTCTGAGGATGAGAGGCCAACACGCTGTATTTCTCATTCATAATCCCTTCAGTAATCCTAATCCAGTTGAGATCTGTAGCCTTTATTAAGTGTCACGTGGTAGAGGATTCTTAAGTCTGTTCATAACTGGGCAGTAAATAACTCAAAGTGTCTGCACCAGCTCTGGGTTGCACGTGCACAGAGACATGGCTTGTTGTGCTGCCTGCCCAAGGGAACATCTTACTTTCCTATTTGGATTCTGAGGAGGAGATTTTGCATCTGTAACTAAAAAAATAGCATCAGAAATCAGCAATCATTTGGGTACCGAACACAACCAAAATTTATCAAGTGGAGAGCTTCAGTTGTGTTTGTCTCAACAAATCCATAAATTAGGACTTGGCAAGGTAAGTTGCATTTTTCTTTTTAATTCTTGGCAACAGGGTTTTGTGTTCAGAAGTAGCTTAAAGTTTAAGATAAAATATCCTTTTCCTATGCCAAGGTGTATAAAGCTGCATTTGGGAGTTTGGTATCTGCAATTCCCTTTTCTGGCACTGCAGTAACTATGTGGTTGTGTGTTTGAAATAAAACACACTTCACCATCTTGCTTGCAGCTATGAGTGGTGCTAGGTCTGATGTGCACGTGGGCCATACAGAGGTATTTACTCTGAGGCAAGACAGGATCATCACTTTCCCTAGTGCTAGCTAGCATTGTTATCCTTGGGAGAAGTATTTGGTTTTTAAATAATCTGTAGCTCTTAAACTCTTACTGTTTTTCTTTTAGCAGAACTTAATTTTTTTTTTCCCTCCAACGTCTTTTTTAGCTTTTTCCCTAGTAAACTTTCTAGTCTGTTATGATCTCCCTGTTGCCTTCCATTTTCTACCCACCTATTCCTTCCATTGCTGGAATGTCTATAAAACTGTCAGGTTAGTGGGCATCCTGTTCAGGATGCATGAAATGTCACCTTCCCTAGGAGCAGGCTTCACATTAGCTGAGTTATTTCTGGCAGGTCTTGTGGTATGAGCACCACATTCTGCAAAGATATATGAGGTGCACAAGGTCCCAGTATGTTGGATTTGGTTCCGAATGCTGTCCCTTGCTTTGGTTTTGGAGATGTTAAAATAATTAGGCTAAGCCAGGAAATGTACCTAGGCTTTTGTAGTTTGGGTTTTGGGGCGTTTGACTCAAGTGGATTTGTGCAAGGTTTCCTTGCCTGAATTTCATGGGGTACCAGATGGTGTTATTGAGCAAGTCCTCTGTTTGTGTTTGAAGAGTTGCAAGAACGGTATTACCCAGTGGCTCAGGAAGTGCATAGATTCTGGCTGCTATGTCTCTCTCCTGTCTGTCAAACATTACCTCCTGTGGTAGGGAATGTGTATCTTTTCTATGTGTGTACGGCCTTCTCCTGAGGGCCTGTACTTGGTGTTCCACTGGTTGTCTGTGTCCATGTGGGGCTCTCAAGTCCGTGCCTTTTTAGTGGTAGTTTAAGTGTCTGTGGTGGCTTTTGTCACCTGGTTTTAGAAGGTGGGTGTTCGCTGGCAGGTGCTCTGTGCCATGGCATGTGCCAGGGACAGCCCAGTGCGAAGGAGGTGTGAGGAAAACCTGTTGCAGAGGCCTCCTGATTGCACCAGAGAGAAGGAAGTACTTCTGCAGGAGAGGAGTGGCAGGCAAGAGCAAGATGAGGAAGGAGTGCTTGGTAGCTGGCTGTTTCCTGGATGAACCATGTTTCTCACTTGGAAGTTGAGACAACCTGTGCTTGAAGTGGTGCTGATGCTCAGTTCATCCAGTCTTTGAGTCTGTCCCTTGACTGGTCTCTGTTCCTCTTCCATTTCTTAGGTGCAGGAATTTAGGAAGGGAAGGGTACATGTCACTGTTGGGTGGATGAGGAAGGATCCAAGGTGCTGAGCAATTGGACTGGTTCTGTTTCTTCCTCAGTCCTTCCAGTCCTGGAACAGGTTTGATTCCATTGGAGCCTGATTTATTCCTGTGCACTCCTTTGCTCAGGTTGTGGCCCTAACAAAAATCTGAGGGCAACACATGAAGTTCATGGCTCCAGCAACTGCTTGGGAGGGACCTGTTGATAAGCCTTTTTATGATATGATAATTAGGGCACACTAACACTAGGCTCTTCCTTGCTATGGATGGCAAAAATGTGTTTAAAGTAGGGCTACCCAAATAATAAATGCCTGTTTGTTTTGCAGGGAGAGAAGGAAATAAGAGAAAAATTGTTGCCAAAGGTGACTTCAAATCCATGGTTGCGTTTTATCAAAGCAGGCAGGTGGTATCCCAAACACATCCTCAGCAGGCAAAGTACTGAACACCATACTTGAGTGCTTGCTTCAAGTTTGTTCTCCATTGTTTTAAAAGTTACCTAGAAGTGTTCTAATTCTTGGGCAAGGGGCCAATGCAGAATTAATAATTTTTACCATTGCTTCTCTGGAAACCTAAAACTTGTTGAAATCTTCGGATCTGTGTTATTAAGTGAAATTTTTGTTTGTATAGGCCAGATGGGCCTATGTTCAGAAGTTCTGGACTTCTTCCTGAACTCTGATTTTCCTGGTACTGGAGGTTACAAACAAGAGCTATAACTGGTGAGTTTTGTGTGCAGTTGTCCCTTGGAGTAGTTAATAATCTGGAAAGCTGTCAGAGTATCTCCATTGTTTGAGCACAAAGAAGGTAAGGAGCTAGGTAAAACTGGGTGTCATTTGGCAGTGATTTCAGGCCATCTGTGCCATTGATATAAAATGACACTGTTAGAATAAAACAAGAATGTAGGTATTTTGCTGAGAGCATTGTGATGTACCCTGTTGCGTCACCTGCTTATGGCATTGTGAGGATGCCATTGTACAGCTGAGCATCCTGGGGAAGGGAGAGAGAGTTGCAGCTTTTGCTGTGCTTTAGAATCTCCTGGTGCTGTGGTGTGGCTGAGCAGGGCTCACCTTCCTGAGCCAACGTGGATCACTCACCTTACACAACACCGGACACTCTCCTTCAATTAGTGTTTGTGCGGATCTGAGCTATTTTGAGAGGAAAGACGTGGGTGAGGTGGAAAGAGATTGAAGGAGGCAAAAGGATTGCAGTGAGGAAATGAGGAGGACTTTTCCTTCTCCTGGGCAGAGGTGCCTCTGTAGTGACTCTGTCCTGACCCTTCAAAATGCTTTGAGCTATGTTCTCCTGCCAATACCAGCCTTAACATTTCTACAAGTGTTTATTTCTTTCTCTCCATTTCTCAGCTTTGTCTTCCCTGAATGTCAGGGGAAAATAAAAATCTGTTGAATTCTTCAGTGATACAGCCTGGGGCTGCTTTGGCAGTGACTGTTTATTTTCCAGAGGGAAAATGTCTGTGAATGACATTCTGGTTACCCTCAAAGTGAGAGACTTCAGAGTTTGACCTAGTCTTCCATTAGGATCTGTTTACCCTGACCAGCACTTCCGCAGTAGTGAGCTTACTAAAGTCTGGATGTCTGTCGTTTTATACTGGCAATTGATGGCATAATACACTCCCACACTCAAGCAGATGCATGAGAATGAGGGCAAGCAGTGTTTAACAAAGCTGGCTATTTTCTTCTGATAGCTAATTGCTATTTTAGACTTAGCTTCCTGCTAGCTAGAATAAATATCAGGTTTGTGTTCACCCCTCATAATGAGCTATCCTTTGCAGGGCCCTATATGAATATTTGTCTGCACTACAGAATGTTTGTCTGCACATACTACTTCTTAATGACTTTTTAGTAGTTCTTGATCATTATTGAAAAGCTTTTTATATGTTTGCCAAACAATCACAAGATCTATTTTTATGCAGGTAGCTAAAGTTGCTGAACTGATTCCTGTTTATAAAGCTCACTTGCAATGTGAAGCAGTGAGACAGAAATCTTCATCTGAATGTCTGGGAGTAGCTGCAGAAACCTGGTAGAGTAAAATGTACTTGGGCATAAGAGAGGCCCTCTGATCATTGATATTAAGTGTTAATATATTTAATTGTAGATTCTTGGCACTGTGAGACATGTTGCAGCTGTTTTGATTCTGACCAAATGGTCTTCCCTACATCTCTTTTGTGGTTTTGGTGACACTGGGCCATTCTGCAACATTGGACCATCGGTTGGACAACATGGGATCTGGTAGTTCTGTAAATGTTCAGTACAAGTACTCCCTGCAGAAGTCTGAAAATGGTGAGTGATTCTTAGAAAAGTGATCTTATCCTGTTTTCTCCTGCATGTGCTTTTGGGAGGTTGCATTGAATGCGTTTCTCCTCTGTGTGTTCGTCATAGCATTGAAGTGAGGCTCTGTCTTTGAGTATCCTGTGACAAGGATTCTTAGGTGTCAGGCAGAAGACAACAGGCTTGAGGAAATAACAGATATTTAGACAAGGAGTGGGTTAAAATCCACCCAAGCCTAACTAGAGAAGAAAGCTACAGTTAGCATCAACACCTGCTGGATGAAACACTTGCTGGGTAATGCAGGTGTTGTGTAGGCTGACAGTGAGACAGATGTCCCCTGCTGCTTCTCCTGGATTATTTTCCAAGGCTCTTGCAAGTGCAGCCAAAATAAATCTAGTTACAAAGAAGGTGAGATGGTGTGGCTATATAAAGCTGTCAAGCAAAAGGTGTGCATTTTGTCTAATTACATCAGCACAGTGCTCTTAATCTCTGTTAATAATCCAGACGTCTATGGCTCTCAAAATTGTGGTGATTTATTTTTTGAAGCCCTCTGTAATGGTATTAATTTTGTGGGTGTGTGCCGGTGTCTGCTGCAGAGCAAAGGAGTTGATGAGGAAGACCTTAGATATAAGGAAGAGCTAAAAAGTAAATAAAGTCTTTTCCTTGTTTGAATCATGCAGTCATGAGCACTGGCAGAACAGCAGGATGGGGCAAACTGTTTGCAAGTATTTGGAGAAGAAAATAAGGATTGGAAGTGGGGATAAGGTTGTGACTCACACTTTTGTTTGCTACTATCCACTACTGAAAAACTCTTTATTTAACTTAGACTTACCTGTCACCCATAGCACCAGAGGTCCATGGACTTTCCCAACAAATTCAGGGTTGTTTTAAGATGAGCAAGTGTAACACAACACTAGTTACTTATGTGAGACCTTGTAGTACATCTGATAGCTCAGCCACAGCACTAAACCCTCTCTGAATTTGTAGCCTTTAGTTCTCCACATGCCTCAGATTTGGCCACTTGCAGTAGGGCAGCTGCTTAGGACTTGGTGCCCAAATGCAGAGTGCCAGATGTCATCCCTGTCCCCCTGTCCAAGGTCTGAAAGCTGTTTTCAAAGGACAGTGTTGGAGCAGAGCTGTTCAATTGGCCCTGCCTTGGAGTGTAGGCTGGTTTAAGTGCTGCCACTTTGCTATGCTTTCAGCAGGTTATCTGATACATGGTTTAGATCATCATAAAATGTGGATAAATCTTTCTCTTCTCTGTTAATTTTTTTTCCCCCAAAATTATACAAACACTGCCAGATATAACTCACCCAGGTAAACTGCTGAATTAGACTACCTGGCTTTTTCAATTGCACAGTCAGTCTCCATAAAAGCAGAGTAAAAACCAGTGCCTTGCCTATCTGGGGCTTAAATGCTGTTGACGGTGGTATTTATGTTAACTGTGCACTTGATAACATGTCTCTCATTGGTTTAAGTTTTTACTGTTTCTAAGGTTTTGGTTTTCATTGGTATGTGTGGAGTTATCACAAGGAATTTTTTCACAGCCCAGCAGATCAGTAAGCATTTTCTCAGCAAGAGAGAAGGCAAAGAATACAGAAGTTATTCCTGAGTTAAAGTTTGCCAAATCTTACCTTCTTGCCCACAACTTCAGGTTCTCTCACACCCCTGCTGAAGAGCAGCTGTAGATCATCTTTTTTTGTGCTCTGCAATTCCCAGTGCTGAAAGAGAATAATGATTTAAAAGGATTATTATTTTCAATGTATAATCCATTGGTATACCTTCATTAGGCAAAGGTCGCTGTCTCCTGCTGAAGTACTTGGAGGGCCATTTGTTGTGTAATTAATGTAAGCTGACTGAATTAATATGATCTCTCAGTATAGAAGCCTTTGGGTAGGGGGTGAGGATTTTCCTCTTTTTAATAAAGATTTTCCCACACACCTCCCATTGCTCTCCCTGCTTTGGTGAATGTGGCAGGGGAATACACTTTCTGCAGCAGGCCTAGTTCCCTACCTCTGTTGTTTCCCTTGGATTTTGAAGCCAGCTTGTGGATACAGCAGTCATCCCCCCCATCAGCTAAAGATGACAGAGAAGCAGTGTTAGAAGATGTTTTAAGTGTAGGGCTCATGGGTGGGGCCCCAGAAAGGAACAGGAAGGGATGCAGTGTAATCCAAAGAGAGATGCCAAGAAGCAGAGCTGGTCCAAGTAGGATCAAGGACAGCTAAGGAGGATGAGAGATTCTGGAGGTAAAATTTTGTGGCAGAACTTGAAAAATAAAATGTGAAAGTACACCAATGTACTTCACTTGAAATATGCACTCACCCCACCTGAAATAATTTTTGAAGGGAACACACTGGAATTGGGAGAATACAGACACTGTGTTTAAAAGATTAAAGGGCAGATAGCCATAATTTGGTAGGAAGCATCTGGTGTCAGCACTGGCTGTGGCTTGAACCTCAAACAGGCACCTGGAAATTTTGGCATCTCGTTCATTCTGTGCCATTAATGGCCAAAGTTCTGCCTCCCCTTTTTTACTGTGGGTGTAGTTTTGTCTTTATTCTATTGTAAGGTAATGGTATGTTGATATTTATGCTAGTGTAGAGTCCTTCTAAAGCTTTTCCACAACTGCAAAAACTGAGGTATTTATTTGGCATAAAGAGAGATAGAAAATACCCATATTTTTAAGGCTCTAGAAGAAAACTTGGTATCCAGTCTTCCCCCAACTCTTTGCATGGCCTCAGTTAAATTTCTGGTTTCCTGAAGACCCAGCACCTAGAGATGGTAAGAGGGACATAAAAATGATCAAGGTAGGTAGAAAGGGAGGATATTGTCTAATAATATGGAAGAACATGTTAGGGCTTACAGGCCTTAGTAATTTGTTGTTAACACTGGTGCTGAAGGAACCAGCAGCAATGGCTGGAAGTGCTTCAGAGGTCTCTGGGCATTCAGGGTCAGGTCAACCTCTTGCAAGAAAGAAGGCAAAAAGAGATTTTTTGCCCTTAGGCACAAGAATACAATTCCTGGTAACTTTTTCCTGAAAAGGAAAGGTTCTCCTCCATGTTCAGGGGGGTGGGGAAGGAGCTGCTGCAGGTGCCTCAGCTGCAGGCAGTGCTGCTCAGCAGCTTGGTTCTGTTCTTCTCCCCCAGCTTTCAAGGCAGCTGTCTTGATCCAGCAGTGGTATCGGCGCCACGTGGCTCGGCTGGAAATGCGCCGCCGCTGCACCTGGAGAATCTTTCAATCCATTGAGTATTCCTGCGAGCAGGATCAGATCAAGGTATGGGGCTGAGGAAAAGAGCAGGTAGGAAAAACACATAGCAATGTGGTTTCTGTGCCAGGCTCTGCCTTTTTGGGTGCTAGCTGGTCACCCTCTAAGTGCTCCAGTGGGCCAGGGACTGGGTTTCCAGCCCCTTTTTAACCTATTAATTCCCTGGCTGCTTGTGTTGCATAAAACAAAGTAATGAACCTCAAAAACAAGCCCCAAGAGCCATTTAACAGAGCTTTTCTGGAGTCTGAACACAACAGGCAAGTCTATTTGGTTTGTTATGTTTTAACTTTGATTAAAATTCTCTTAAATGGCTGCTTTGCAGGGAAAGGAAGGGCTCATAGCATACTTCTGCCTGTGGCTGAAGGTAAAGCCACTGTTTTGACTTCATCTCTAGAAAGTCAAAACTTAAATTGGTTCAATGAGAGTTGCTGTACGTACCAGACAGCATGAGGAGGGCAGAGGTAAAACTTCCAGAAAGATGATGATGATAGGTTGCTACTCTGTTCAATTTCATTCCGGGGTGAATGATGGGCTCTCCATCTTCCTGCAGCTTCACAACTTCTTCAGTTACCTCATGGACCAGTTCACACCAAGCAGCAGCAAAGAGAGTAAGTTTGTGTGCTCGTTGTAGATGTGGCACCAGCAGCTCTGAAGGCTGAACCCTGTATAATTCATTGCCCAGTGCTGGGCAATCTTCAGGATGGCACATGTGGCCAAGTCCCAAGACTGACAGCATCAGGATTAGAGAGTGAATTGTTTGGAGACTATGAGCTGTGTAAGGGATGTGGGGCAATTCCTGCTCTTAGGAGCTGGAAGGAGGCATAAAGGTTCGGTATGTTGTTACAGAATGGCAGAATGGTGCACACTGCACAGTGACATTTGTCTCTGCAGCCTTTCCCCCACTGCAAGTTTTGTAGCAGTGCCAAGCAGTACCCAGCATCCATGGCTGCAATTGCTCCTGAGTGCCAGCCTAACTAAACAGCTCTTCTGTAACAAATTACTAGGATGGTACCTGGAGCCAATTAACTACTTTTTTGTCTGTTTCTGTTTTTTTTTTTTAATTTTTTAAATCAACCACACTAATCTGCTCTCCAGGGGATTTTATCAGTCGCATGTTTGTAAGTGGGGAAAGTTACAAAGAGGCAGAGCTGGAAAAATACTGTGACTATGAATCCATAGAGGTGCCAGACTCCTACACCGGACCCCATCTCTCTTTCCCACTCCTCCCTGACCATGCCACGGCCTTGCTGGAAGCTTTCCAACAGAAACAGGTAAGGATCCCAAAAAGGTACCATGCTCTCCCCTTCTCTGAACAGGGGTGTAGGATAGATAATTTGGTCTTAACTTTCTTACCAAGCTCAGTTGACTGCAGTATAACAAGCTGGCTGGCTGTCAAACAAAATGGGGTTGGAAACTATATGGTATTTCCTTATGCCATAGAAATGTTCTTCCTGAAAATATACTCCTGACAAAACGGAACACTTTACGTAGGGGTGTACCAATATTAAGTGAATTTCATTTTTAAAGGAAAAAATCAGCAACAGCTCATGTTGAGACTTTTCATCATTTTTTGTTCAAATTTCTTGATTTGTAAATAGGTACAGGATGGCCCAGAGGAAAACAGCGAATTACAGTGTTTTGTGCTATGCAACTTGGACCCCGGTTTAAAATGTAAATTGTGAGTTTTTTTGATAAGGAAGTTGAGTATCACTTCAGAACTAACAAGACAAGCCTTCATACAATTGCAGTGTTCTGCTGCCATCCCTCAGCTGATATGCTGAACTGCAAAATAGGTCAAAACATCCCTTCTCCAAAGAGAACTTCTAACCCAAAGGTGTCTCATGTCCTTGCTGTATTAAATGCCTACGCCCCGGCTTTGAGCATATCTATCACTGCAGGACACGCGGAAACTCACAGACTGATTCAATGTGGAAAAGCTAAGAAAGATCTAGAGGAGCAACTTTCTTACCTGTGATATTGGACTGGAATTTCTGCTGCTCCTGGAGGTGGTGTCGCCTAGTGGGTATAGCCTTGTCCACAAGGTGCTGGGGCTTTAGGGTTGCTTTGCCAGCCCTCTCAGTGCTGAGTCTGGGCTGCTTTGTGCAAGTGTCTGCCATCCTGCTGTTTCCCAATATTTCCCTCATCTTGTTTGTAAGCCCATAGGTCAGTACAGACTGCCATTCCAGGGAGAATTTCTGCCATCCAGGCTATCCTGGTGGAGTCTTGACAGCCACAGTGGTGCTGCTCAGAGGCCACTGATTTCCTGCTTTAATCCCTTTACTTTCTCCTAGTAGCAGCTCCATGCTCGCTATGTCTTAAACCTCCTGCATGAGACCAGGAAGCACCTCAAGCAGTTGCCAAACATCAGCCATGTCTCCACCTGCTACAGCGAGGAGATCACCGTGTGTGGTGGGTCCCTTGCAGCCTCCGGGGTGGAATGCTCCTGTGGGAGGGTGGGGCAGAGAGAGAGTGATACTGAGAGCACGATGCCCCTCTCTGTTCTGAATGTGGAACACAATGCTCTCTATAAGCAAAGTGTGTGATGCCTTGAGAGACAGCTGGGTCTGTCTGAAATACCCAGGTGGTATTTTTTTGTCTCACCCCAAACTCAGAGTTGTTTTACTAAACCACAGAAATCACATCCAGCTGAGGACTAGTCACAAAACTTGGTAGTGGTCTGACCTGTCCTGTGGTCTGGGATTATTTAAAAACAAAATCCTGGAGCCTTTCTGGGTGAGCACCAGCGCGTGCATGCAGATCCAGAATGTCAATGCATCTTTGCATCGTATAAGTAAACTTGAGACAAAGCTTTTTACTTTTTTCCTACTCTAATGTTAAAATGTTGAGATATTTCTGAAAAATACATAGCACAGACTTTTGCATGCAGTCAGCCTCTGGAAAACAAACCTCTCTCTCCAATATTATGTTAAATGACAATTAGATTGTAATTTTGAATGCTAAGCTTTCTCCCACATAATGACAATCTTGTGCCAGGATGTGCCATCACAAGAGATAAATGACCAAAGCTTCTAAATCAGTCTTCAGCAGATGGTGTAGGTTTTTTTAACTGACCTTCTCAGACTTCAGCTCAAGCCTTATCTTGTGTCCTTTTCCTCTAGGCTTGTGCTTCCCAAAGTATTTCTGTGCTGATTAATTTATAAAGGACCTAGCTCATAGCAAGTTAGGTGTTGGTGTTTTTTTTAAGTCCAAGGTAAACATAGTGTGACTCATCTCTTTGTGCTTGTCAGGAGACTTACACGGCCAGCTGGATGACCTGTTCCTCATCTTTTACAAGGTAGGCGCCAAATTTGGAGAGGGAGGATGTCCAGGCATTGCAATGGGTATTCCATGGGTCACGTTGAGACATGTTTGCAAAATTGGGCCATTCATGTGCAATTCTCCAAGTCAATTGGATTGGTTTTAAATGGCTTCACAAATCAGTAGCTTATTCCCTTGCTGACTAGAAAATCTGATATCCATGTCCATTTTGTTAGTGCCAATGGGTGTTTTTCTAGTGCTGATAGCAATGACAACTCTTTGTGACTGCCAGTTTCACTGCTGGGGCCCACAGTATAAAGATGAGCAAGGGTCTGTTGTAACCTAGGACAGGAGTGAGAGGCTGCAGCTGGGGGGAGGGCATATGGACACCTTGGAGAAGCCTCTCTGGTGACATCCACCTGTTCCTTGCTTTTACAGAATGGCCTTCCTTCCCCTTCCAAGTCCTACGTGTTCAATGGGGACTTTGTAGACAGAGGCAAGCAGTCCCTTGAGATCCTTGTTATCCTCTTTACCTTCCTCCTGATCTATCCCAAGGAGGTTCATCTCAACCGCGGGAACCATGAGGACCACATGGTGAACTTACGGTACGGCTTCTGTGCAGGGCTGAGCGCCATGTCGAGGGCCTTGTGCAAAATCCCACTGAGCTTCCTTTCTCCTGTTCCTTTAGCTATGGTTTCACCAAGGAAGTGATGCAGAAATACAAGGTAGGCCTATGTTTGTGTCTTCTTTACCATGTGAGATATGCCTTTAGAAGACTGGATGCTTTATCTCTTTTTTCTTTCTCTCAGGTGCATGGGAAGAAAATCTTGAGGATGTTTCAGAATGTCTTCTGCTGGCTGCCCCTGGCCACCCTGATTGATCAGAAAGTCCTCATTATTCACGGGGGCATCTCTGACACCACTGACTTGGATATGCTTGAGAAAATTCAAAGGAACAGAGTAGGTTTTATTTCCCAGTTATTGCAAGAGACAACAGTGTTGCTGATTTGTGGCGAGAAGCTCATTTCTACATGCCATCTTAGCTGTTGACAAGACAAATCTAACAGATGGTCTTCCTAGACAAGCTTGTGTTTAGGTATAGGCTTTGGTTAGTGTGTGTCAGGAGCTGTGAAGCGATGGAGCACTGTTGGTTTCTGGAATATGTGCTGGTGGTGCTGAAGTAAAAATGCAGTGATGATGAGACATCGTCCCACAGTTCCTTAGCCTGCTTTTACCCCCTAGATTTCCAGAAGGAGTTTAATAAATCATTTAACTTGCCTCTGCCTCACTCACTCAGTTAGGAAATACCCCTTTCCTTCTCCAAATAAAATCGCAACTCTTGCATTAGTCATTCATGCTTCCTTTGCTCTACTGCATAGTTCCCATTCCAGATGAAATCTGTATGCAGGAAATCAATGAGGAAGAGCGAGATGAGATGGGTGTGAGGCCCAGCTGCAAACCCAGGATGGCTTGTCTAAGAGGATGGCACTAATAGTTCCCTATAGTCAAGGAGCAGTTGATAGAAAGAAGGGAGTGAGGCTTGGATCACTTGAAGTCTGCCAATGGATGACATTAGAGCTGGAGGTCTGGGTTTCATGCTGTGTTATCAGCTCCATTTCTCTCATATCTTTCAGTTTGTTTCTGTGTTAAGGCTGAAGAAAAGGAAGGAATCGAGTGGAAAACCACAAATCCAGGCCATAAATGGGGAGAGCGAATCAGGCACTGATGCAGCTCCCAGGTTATCTCTGCAGCCCCAGACAGCCCAGGCTCCCAGCACAGCCAACAGGCGGGAGTTCTCCAGGTGGCTCCGGCAGACGGTGCAGGAACAAATCGACACGTGCCGCCGGCTGGTGGACATCAGCGAGTCAGAGCCGGAGGAGCTCACCTATTCCAGCATGGTCTCCTTGAAGGATGCGGATGAGCCGTGCTGGACTCTCCAGGAGGAGTGGAAGCAGGTGAGGAGTCTTAGCAGGGTCCTGAGCTGGATGTGCTGTGGGTGCCTCCTGCAGCAGTTGGTCATTCAGTGGTAGGTGGCCAGGAAGGGGTGCTCTGTGAGGCCATGGGGACGTTTCATTGGTACTTTTGTTACCTCCTAGGAGGAGCAGCTGGGGGCTTCCTTTCCTTGTTTTTCCAGCCTAGGAGTCTCTTCTGTGTACTCTGAAACCACTGTTAGTTGGTTGACATTACATGTGACCTTCCAGTGCTGCACACCTTTTCACTGTAGCACTGTATACTGAAGTCAGGGTTAAAGGGATTAGGCCTTAATCCACACAGTGGTTACTGAGTTAGCACTTGTATTTCTGGAGGCTATGGAAGGTCCTGGCTAGAGAACAAAGGCATTTTATACTAAGCCTACTAATCTGGATCTCAGGATCTGCTAGTTGTTCTTGCCCTGGGACTTGTGTTTTAGGATGGAGAAAGACAGGCAAGGCTCTTGGAATCTTAATGCTAGCAGAGGCAAAGCTTGTATCAGGCCTGACTAATGCACATCCCTCTTTCCCCAGACACTTTGGATGTGCCTGTAGCTCATGGCCAACAATATTGCCAGTTCTGAGGTGGCCCAGATCTGTGACAGTCTTCAGCTGGAATGCAGGAAAAATGTCTGTTCCCTTGCACTCTGGTTATAGCAGCAGTGTAGGGAGGGATTCCGAGACTGAGCTGTATTTTCTTAGTGAACTTTGCCAATCCTTTCAGGTTTTAGACATCCTCTGGAGTGACCCCATGCCTCAGGAGGGCTGCAGAGAAAATAAGGTGCGAGGTGGTGGCTGCTACTTTGGGCCTGATGTGACGGAGACGTTCCTTGAGAAGTACAGCTTGCAGTTCCTGATCCGCTCTCACGAGTGCAAGCAAGAGGGCTATGAGTTCTGTCACAGCCGCAAGGTCAGCTGGGGGTGGTGTGAAGGGCACTTCGGTTTCCATCCTGTCAGGATGGGGTTTCTGGGGGGGGGTGGCTGTCTCAGTTCTGCATTTCTTCCAGTGGGGCTTTAAGCACATGCAAAATCCTTGAACAGGCTTATTGGGAGTTAACTGAAGTGCGGGGACACGGATGCACAGGCAAACTGTGTCCTTGTGTGTGGTGCTTGAGAAAATATCTGAACCCACTTGTGCCATGGCGCCTACTTAGTGCAGCTGCTCCTGCAGATGAGCTACAAAAGGGTGCTACTGAGCTGCTGCAGCCAAGTTCTGTTTTCAGAAGATGCAGTCAGATCAGTGGCTTCATCAGGGCACTTGGATTCTGGAGAGCAGAATTGTTGGGAGAGAGCACAGGAAAATTGCAGAAGCCCAACATGTGGCCAGATCCACATGTGACCAGTGCCACCCACAAGGAACTCACACCTGCATGGCTTCCAGGCCAGCTGCCACCTGGCTCTCCCTCTTCTCCATATAAGATGGATGCTTTCACAGTCTGTGGACTCTGGAGGGGATTGGGTGTATTGTTCATATGTATATCAATATTAGAGGATTAATGTACTGACTGCAAATGCCCTTTTTTTTGGGATTAGGTGCTGACCATCTTTTCAGCCTCAAACTACTATGAGATTGGCAGCAACAGGGGAGCCTATGTGAAGCTGGGACCAGACCTCATCCCCCACTTTGTTCAGTATCAAGCAAACAAGACGGCCCATTTGCTCACTATGACCCAAAGGCAAGGCTTTCTAGTTGCTCTATTTGCCAAGTCAAAATTCCCTAAGGGAAAAAACTTTGTGAGCTTTTAGAAAGCTTGACTCTGGAGATGAACTTTCACAGCTTGTTTTTTCTAAAGAATAGCTCTACAGGAGGGATTACGCTTTGTACTTGAAGTTACTGAGGAAAGCTCAAGGGTTGAGAAGGGATTATTAACAAAATTCCAAGGGGATTTTTCTAAAGCTTGCTGATATTTTTCAGCTTCTCTTTTCCATGTCAGGTGTTAACTTCTGATCTTTGCTGAAGCTCTCTTTTGGGTTGTTACTTCACAAATGAATGCAGGGACTTGTGGCACCAGCTGCAGGGAACTGTGCCCTGGGCATGCAGTGCCTTGTCACAAGCACTGAGATGCAGCTGTAGCTGTGCAGAGCAGTTGTGTGGGCAATCCATGACAAGCCAGGTAGAGCACTGGGAGGGAAGGTGCAGTTTTTCTTGTGATTCAGGGCCAGTCCTTCAAGTGCTTCTGTTCTGCATCCTCTAGAATCAGCAGAGTAGAGGAGTCAGCCTTTCGAGCCTTGCGGGAAAAGCTCTTTGCTCACACCTCAGCCCTCATCAGTGCCTTCAAGTCCTACGACAGGGACAATACAGGTAACCTAGAGCTGAGGGACGTGCGGGTTCATTGCCTGGTCAGATAGGGCTGAAGGGACTACATTGAGTTTGTGGCTGGCTGGGAGACTGCTCAGTGACAGGTGTCACCAGCTGTCATGGGGAGGCTGTATCAGACCTTGCCAGAGGTCATTTGCTGTTACTCAGTCTCTGTGGATGCCTTGGAGTGACACCATAACGTGGGGATGCTGAAAAAGCAGGACGTCATTAGCCTGAGGTGCAGTAATTGAGGCTGGTCCTAGAAGAACTCCTTGCAGCTGAAGTACTGATGAAGCCTGGGGAAAGATGACCTGGAACATGTCTGTTGTGTCAGTTGAGAAGGGCTGGGTGGTCTCTAGAGCCTCTTCATCCCTGAAGTCTAAAATCACTGGGAAGAGGAAAGCAAGGGATGTCTTCAATGGCAGTTGTCTTTGTCAGAGCCTTAAGGAAGGAGCTGAGAGTTCTGACCTCTGTGGCAGACAGGAGTGCTGTGTTGACGCAGTGACCAAGAGGTGCTGCTGAGAACTGTCTACTGGTGGGGCAGGGGAGAAAAGGGATATGGTGGCTGGCAGAACTGCTCATGGAGAGAACTGCTTTCTTGTTTTCTTCCCTGGCAGTAAAACTGTTCATAGGAATCCAGCTCGGATGTTGCAGCTGCTGCTAAAATGGGCAGTGGGCTGAAAATTTCTAATGAAATACCCAGTTAGTGTCCGGCATTTGTTCAGATGCTTGCACCCTCATAAACCTTGATATGTTGCAATGATGAAAACCTTGCTGAGGCTTGGGTAGGAAGTGTATGTATGCCTGCACTGTGAAATAATGCTGTGCTGTCAGCAGCACCTAGAGTGTGTGTCACTGTTTTAGGCTTTGTCTTTGCCTTCATGTGCTTTCCGCTGCCTGTGTCCCAGAGGTGTCTCCCTTTTGTGTACAGGAAAGATCACTCTGAGCAACTGGGCGACAGCAGTGGAGTCAGTGCTGCGGCTGGGACTGCCCTGGCGAATGCTGAGGCCGCAGCTGGTGCGCAGCACCGAGGACGGCATGCTGGAGTACAAATCCTGGCTGGATGATCTGGCCATGGAGCAGAGGAGCCAAGAGGTAAGCACTCAGCCCCTTCCATCAAAGCATGATGTGAGCAGCTCTCACCAGATCCCTGGCACGTACAAATCAATTCTAGTACAAAAGGACAGTGGATGCTTCCTGCATAACCTGAAATCACACTGAAGTTTATAGGAAGTTTTGCCTGAGCTCAAATAGTCCTGAGGCACCCAGCCCATTTTTAAAAAGAGATGACGGATGTGAAATCAAAATTTAGGGGTAGTTTGGATGCAGGCTGGTGAGTAGGAAAACTGTATTTCACTCTCCAAGTAGCAGTTTCTTAATTACAGCCAACAAATGCAGCTCTGCAGTGGTTATAAAATGCAGCCTGGGTCACTGTTAGCCCAGAAGAGCACCAATGGGAAGGGACAAGTTGCTGATGGTCTGTTCTGCAGCTGCACAGAGGGTCCAGTCATCACACACTTGGTTGATAAGGCACTGCTGGCAAGTTTTTGAGAGCAAAAATATTCTTGCTTGTGGAGACATCTGCAGTAACAACTCAGAGAAAGGAGAGGTGTTGTCAGGATAAAAACTGTGATCATGTCTTTCAGCACATCCAGTCCAGCTTGCTGGAAGTCATTTATCGAAACAGATCCAACTTAGAGACCATATTCAGGATCATAGACAGAGACCATTCAGGTAAGCAGGTGTGCAGGGGCTGTTGATCACTGCCTTCTGTGATCCCTTCTGCTTTGGAGTTTGCTTTAGTATGTATAGAGGTGTTTTTATTTAGGCTTGGGTGGTCCTGCTCCCTCCCACACTTCTGCAATGCCCATTTGTATTATGCCTCTGCTGCTTTGAGCTGTGTCTTAGTCCGTGTTCTCCACATTAGGAGATGTAGCTGCAGCATGTAAAATGCTCCTCTGCAGGTCTCATCTCCTTTGAGGAATTCCAGCAAACCTGGAAGCTGTTCAGCTCCCACATGAACATTGAACTCACGGATGATGGCATTAACGACTTGGTTCGCAGCATTGACTTCAACAAGGATGGAAACATTGACTTCAATGAGTTCCTGGAAGCCTTCCGCCTGGTCAGACAGTGCCCGTCGTGAGAACCTGCCGGGAGCTGCCATGTCCCATGCCTTGATTTCTACAAAGCCAGGACTGTCCACTGTCCCACCTAACCTAGAGTGTGCCTGCAGATGGCAAGCAGGGAAAGGGGAGGCAGGTGCCCAAAACAGACATCACTGTAGGTGACAGCTGTGACCCATCTGGGGAGGCTAACAGGTGAAATAGATGGACTGCACTTCAATTCAGACTGCTTTTAAAAGAAGCTGTGTTTTAAATAGTTTCCTGCTCAAAGGGAAGATGCAACTTAGCTTCTCTTGTCAATGTGAGAGAATGTTACAGGCGTATTGAAGAGCAGTAAAGTGGAAGTCAATGTATTACTTGTAGGCAGTGTTTTAATGAGGTAGCACCTGTTTGATTGCAGCTTTCCTTTTAATAAACCATTTTTTCCAGACTGCTGTTGCTTGGCTGTTTATTTCTTCTCTAGTTAACTCTGTGAGCAGCAGTGCTGTTCCAGTGATGACACCTACTTCCCTGCTGGTGTTCCTCTGCTGTGGTAAGCTTGCTCTGGAAGTTTGGAGCTACTAAGTACACATAGTAGAGCAGAATGATGGAAAAATACCTCAAATGTGCAACACTGTCTCTAGCTGGGGGACTTGTTTAAAAAATCTATTGAGATAATTTCATTTTCAAAGCCCAGGGCAGTAGATCAAGTAGCTCCCTGATAGGGAGCCTATGCTGCAGGTTTGTTATTTTCAAAGCATGGTAGGACTCCAGCTTGTGAATTGGGGTGGAATGTGAAGAGTTTGCAAAACAAGAAACAATGTGGTTGTCAAATACAAGCAGCACAGTCTGGCAGGGGCCCCATGGCAGAAGACTTAAGACTGCTACCCCAGCCTCCAAAAGAGAATTCTAGCCTCACTCAATTTCTTACAGAGCTCATTGCCCAGTGCAGACAGTTTATTAACTGGAACTATGCTTCCAAAAGGAAACTAATCCTGTTCCCCCTTATCTAGAGTTCCACATATGCTTTTTCAATTGCAATGGAATCATGCTTCCACAAACACTCTCAAATGCACAATAGGGGTCCCAGCACATTGCAGTTGTATTTCTATTTTTCCATCCTTCAAATTTAATGAATGGAATTAATTTTGATGGCTAATGAACAAACTGATTTTGCCCCTTCCATGTTTTTTTCTGCTGTACAAACTCCTACTGCAGAACACTGTTTTTTGTTTCAGTTATTTTTGGTGACTTTGGTACTGAGGGGAAAAGCAGGTCTCTCTCCATGGCATGGGGTGAGTAGGTACCTGCTCTGCAGCACTTGCTGCCAGGTAGGATCTAGGGGCCACACCTTTCATTTTGGTTTGGGGACTGAGGCTGCCAAGCAGCTCTGTGACACTGGGTTTGACAGCCTGCTACCTTGCAGTGCCTGGAGCAGAGTGAAGTGCACTTACCTGGAGCTGGGAGCAGCGTCGCTGCTTTGCTGATGTCACTGAGAGCCAACACCACACACCACTTATTACAAATTCAGACTGAATTTATTACTTTTGGGTGATTTTAAAAAAGGCAGAAGACAACGTCCAGACATACTGTTACTTAGAGGGGCAGCAAAGCTTTGTATAATTCATATACGTAAAGTGATCAAAACATAACCTTCAGATCCTTGCACTCCAAAGGAAGAACAGAAACTGGAAACATGAACTTTCTGCAGCTTGCCCCAGTAATTGACTGGTATTGCAGAGAACAACATAGTTACAGCAACAAACATCTGTGTAACGATTTAAGTTAGCTGTTTACACAATGGTGCTACTTGATTGTTCTGACAGAAACATGGAAGCAGGCTAAGCTTTCCACAAACTGAGTCATTAGTGAAATAATCCCCTCAGCACTGCATTTTTTAGGACAATGCTGTTGTAAAAAAAGAAGAAAAAAGGAAAAAATGTACAATAGTACATATAGTTTTGTAGTAAAATGGTATCTGAACAGATTCAGTTTTCCTTCTTTTGTTAAAGCATATACAGCTTTATAAAATATAAACCTTCCAAAGGTCAATTTTAAAAGCTTAGAAGAGGCTTTGCTAATTCTAAAAGTAACAGACAAAATACCATTTTGCTCCTACAAGATACGTGTTTTATTTTACCTCAACAGTTTTAGCCTTGGAAGGTGAGCCATGAACTCCACTACCATGTTCTGTGTAAACCTCCACCAGTCAACTGAAGACTCCCCCTCGGATGGGAATGCTCTCGTTCAGCCCGTGTTCTATTAGCTTGATGTCCTCCAAATCATCTTTGATGATGCTGATTAGGTGACTCAGCCCTTCTTGCTGCTGCTTCAGGTGCTGCAGATAGTTCAGAAACCAGAGTGAGTACTGTTCAACTTCACAAACTTACTAGGTAATATTTCTCAGAAGTGTCATGACTGGTGGCATTGGCACATTGATAATCCTGGCATCATTTCTCTGAGGAAGGAATAACAGCATTTTCTGTACTAACAGCCTATCTCCACAGAGTGGTTTTGTACAATAGCTTGGTGCCCCAGTACTGAGACCAATTACAAGGATGGCTTGATCAAACAAGGCAACATGACAATCTAGATCCAGTCAGTGTGTGTCTGGCTTAAATGATCAAGCTCAAAGAGTAGGCCAGGGTTCTACCCAGTAACACTCACTTGCTTGATTTCCCTTAAGAGGTCTGCATCTATGTAATAGCGCTCTTCAGCCCGCACTGCTCCAAAGTGGTTCTGCATCCTGATCTGGGACATGAGCTCATTCAGTCTGCCCTGGGAAGAGAAACAGGCTTAAATCAAACACAACTCATTTTCAGCTGTCACAGCTCCAGCATCTACCATTCCTTGAGTCTCCAGGGCTGGAAGCATTGCTGCTCATTCAATTTTCAGATGTTCTGGAAGACATGCAAAGGGTAAGTGACTCCATGATTTCCAAGAACTCAAAACTACTGAAATACCTATTGGCTATAAGCAAAGAGCACAATGCTACAACCTATCACACTGAGATTGAAAGCCTTCCACAACTAATATACACATGTGGTTTGGAAAACTGACATGTTTTCAGTGAGGAAGCTCCAGAGGTGTTAGCCAAATGCTGTCAGCCACTCACCTTGAACTGCGTGGGTGCGTTAAGTTCACACTGAATTGTATCCAACTGTACACGAAGCTGCTCCTCATCTGCTTGAATGGCATAACCACTTTTCCTTTGGATCTCCTGCTTTATTAGCACCTACAAAAGAAGCCTTTGACGTTCATTAGAGAACACTTGGCCCATCCTTCTCCCCACCAGCCCATCTCTACATCTTTTTGTCCTTCCTCCAGCCTGTTTCTCACTGGATTTGTTGTGTCATTTAGTCTGCTGTTTTAAGACCTCAGGGCAGTCCTGTGGTTTTGGGTAGGTGAGAGAGAAGGTTCAAGTGCAGCAGACCTGAGCCCTCCCTGACAGCTCTGCCTGGTACTTAAATGAACACCGGTTAGCTGAGGTCAGAATAATTTTCAGCACTGGCCTGCACAAGATGGAACAGGCTCTTCTTCCCTCTGAGACTGCTTGTGGCACTAAAGTGTGTCAAAGGACTTATTTAGATTATCTCTGTTACCTGCAAAGTTCTGTGTGAAAGTGCCATCAGTTTCCTTTTGTATTGTGCAATTTTTGCCATAGTTGTCGTTTGGTTTTTCTGCAGCTCACTGATATCTTCTGATATTATCTGCGGAGGAGATGGGAGTTAACTGGAAGCCAGAGAAGTTTTTGATAGTAGAACAAGGTAGGCCTGATTTAAAACTGGAAGCTTCATGACACTACACCACTCAGCAACTTGGTGTCCTTGACCCAGATGATTTTAGAAAGCTTTCTTCTACCTCTACTGTTCTGCTTTGTATTTATTTTCATACACAACTGGGATTTTCAGAAGGTACTGGAAAATTGGTTGCCCAAAGTTAAAAGTTTGTGCCAATGGACTTAATGGGGCGGGTGTGGATTAGCCTGTAACAAAACAGTAAGCTGGAACCTGAAACAAATGAAAGCCAAACCACTCTGCTCAGTTTTTGGGCAAAGATCTATTTAAGGGATATATTAAGACAATGGTTCATGTTTCCATTTTGAACACACAGGGCCAGGTGCATTTAATAGCGCATCCTTTGTCAACAGCAAGTCATGATAAAGATGAGCAACCTTACATCTAATCGAGTTTGATGCTGTTTGGTCATCTGATCCTGGACCTTCAATCTTCTCAGCAGTTCCTTAAAACCCACCATTGGCACAGGAATAAGCCTAGGAGAACACAAATATTTCTTACAACGTGTTTCTATACTGGACACATCAAACCTGGTAAGGGTTAATAATTATGAAACAGAATCTAATATTAAGTCACAGATTATGTTGATCTTTTATAAATTAATACATAACCATATCTTCTTTTGCTTAGCTTTAGAGTCCTAACTATTCCCCATAACCTGTTCCTTTTTCATAAAGAAACCAGCCCAATTTATCTGTAACCACTGGAGGGTACAAAGGTGCAGCACCTTCAGCAGGAAAGAGAAAAAACCATAAGGGTTGCAAAAAATAAGTCACTATAACTAATCCATGTAATGGAGGACACCACTCCTCCAAGGAACCCAAGTAAGACTCTTTATCCTGACAGCTCCTAAGCGCCTAACGGGTAAAGAGATTAAGACAGGCACCTCCAGTAATCTTCACTGCTTTCAAGGGGATCAGCACTTGGCCAAGTTGTACTCAAGTAACTTTTTCACAAGTTATCTGAAGGGTACTATGCAATTATTATCTCTTTCTCCCCTGTCCAAGCCTTGTTGCAATATTTCAACACTTGGACATACTATTTGACTTACTTATCAGGATCGGGATTATCAACTTTGGCTTGTTCCCATATAATAGGATCAACACCTAAAAAAGAAGAAAAAAGGATTTTTAGTAGGGCTGAGAGATAGTACAGCTGCTAACCAGGAAAAAACGCTGTGCAATACACAAACCCTATGAACTATGCTAACCCAAATGCCTGTTGCACAAATTAAGGTTAATTAAACTAGGGTAGTTCTTTAAAACTCCTGGTCCTGAGCAGGGACAGTAAATTCAGACCCAAAGGCTGTCAAGCAGTGGTTTGAAAGCAAGGGAAAGGAATAACCCATAGGTGCTCCCATTGGATAATCCATACTTGAAAGGCAGAAATTCCTACTGTTCCCATTATATGCCACACTTGGGTCATCTGTCCTTTTGAAATTGCTTATTGTGTGAAACGAGCAAATATTTAAAAAATCAGTAACTAAGTGATCAAAGTACCAAATCAGTTGGCAAAATAATCTCAGTAGGAGTTAGCTCTGACTTTTCTGCAAGACTAGGCCCAGTGCCTTTTCCAATCCAGATTTCATAACCTTTCATATCCTAAACATGGACATATATAAAAGCTATAGATACAAAGGTAAGTCATCTAATCAAATTACACGAGAAGCCCTTAACTACTCTAAAACAAAGCTATATGTGCAAAGCTGTCTGTGGCCACACAGGCAAGCTAAGAGAGCCATCTGAAAACTGCAAGTGAGTACAGGACATGATTATTCTGATTTTTAACTTTTCTTTTTTTCTTATTATTTTCACAGGTGTTTTCCAGCTGACACCAGCTTTTTTCTTGGAGAGCACAGAAGGCCCAGCCCACGCACCGGCAGGAGGGTTCTGCAGGAGCTGCTTGACTTGTGCTGGTGACAGCTCTGTCCTGGCCATGGACAGGCTGACCCCCAGCTGCTGCAGGGATGATTTGATGTTGGCTTGCTCGAAGTGGGCATAGAGGGTTGTTGCGGGAACTCTCCTGGAGGTGCCGTTGGGGGAGCGCTCCACAATGTAAATGATCACTTCTGTCCTGAGCGAGACAAAATGCGGAACGTCAGGAAAAGGTCAGCAGCACGAAGGAGGTAACACAATACACAACCACCCAAAATCCAAGCTATCACTTCTCCCAGCTGACTTTTAACCTCTTTACCAAGTGAGATGTAAAGTACCAGTAGCTGCAGGGTTTAACACAGCAAGGGAGAGAGAGAGAAAAGCTGTAAATACCATTACATTCTCTGCTCCTTCCAGTTTTACCAACCATATCCTATGGTGATACTAGTACTGCATTAAGAATAACCTAAAATCTCTGGAAAGGCACTGGCCTTGATGTTGTAAGAAAAACTATATGAAGGAATAAGAGATACAAATCAAACTCAGGATGAAGAGATCTAAAATCAAGGAGAAGGGGAGACAGTAGACTTAGGCACCAACCCTTTCTAACATGCAATACAAATGGGCAACCCTGTGCAAAGTTCACGTACTGGTCATCGGGCATTGTTTTAACACCTTCGACATTGACAGTGAGGGTCTGGTTTCCTCCCAAAATTTTGTGTAGTGATTCTACGAGCTGCTGCTGCTGGCTTCGAATATCTGCTTCTTTTCTGTTAAACACCAAGACCACGAGGCCATCTTCATCTTTGTTGTTGGGCATTAAACTGTAACCCACAGCCTGCCAAGGAACACATGAAAAATGAAGGTATGTTACTTAGCAAATGCATATCCTTGTGGCATCAAGGGGAGGGGCTAAATCCCTCCGTTTTTAGAGCAGCTGGTTCCAAATTTAACTCACAATTTATTCAGAAATGCACAAACATGAAATCAATCCCCTTTTAAATCAATCTCTCACACAGCCATCAGTACAGCAGCTTTTGAAACAGTTTGGATTTTTACAAAAAGTTCCTAAGTATCCTTTTTCCATCAGGGGAGTTGCCAACACAGCAGAGCTGACAGCAATCAGGAACATTTTACAAACTGACCCTTTTTCCAAATTGCAAATGGAACCAGAGGATCAGACTTTATTACAAGCAAAAACAGAGTGGCAGCTTTCACCTCCTCTTGCCTATCAGCTGTCACCCCACGCTGGCACTGGTGACAGGGTGGAAAGTAAGGGCTTGGTGAGGCCCTGACACTGCACGTGGGTGGGTGACCTGCACCTTTCCCCTCATGAAGAGAGAAATGAGTTGGGGATGTGCCCAGGAGCTCAGTTTTGTCAGCAGAGGGTAATCCCCTGCCATAGTGAGCCTCGCAGAACCAGCCATCCTGCCATGGAGCACAACAGCAACAGCTAAGGAAGAATTTGTTTTTAGACACATGACACCACTGGTATTTCTGTTTTAAATAACTTCCACAATCTCTTTATGCAACACAGCATTTTCAAACTAGAACAGATGTATTTTACTTCACTGCGGTACTTCAAACAACAGCCTGTAACACATGACTTAGAGCAGCATGCATTTCTTGGTCTGGAGCTGCATGCTTCTCATGCGTCCTAGAGCTGGAATTGTGTACAAGTGCAACTCTTCATGTAATGCTTCTTTCTTATCTGATGCTGGGTGTTTCAGTGGCAATAACCAAAATATCTTATGATGCTCTGTTCCTATCCCTGTGCCACCTTCTCCCCTAGTTTTTGCAGGCATCTTCACTGGTGACACAGATGGAACTTGTCAGTATTTCACTTATGGCACGTGAATTCATGGCATTAGAAACGCTCCAGTTACAGGGACAAGGGTAAACCTAGTATCTGGTATTGTCTAACCTTAAGACTCTTCTTTTTAGTAAATGAAACTCTAAAATAACCGATTTTGTGTCACACAACTTATAATGGGCAATTTTTCAAAGCTCAGAAACTGTGAAAGCAATTCCAGACAACAACTTACAAGAAAATAAGCTTTCAGGTGCATTGGTAATAAAATGTTCAAGGTAACACTGAAAAAGGTGATGCAACAAAACCAAACATTTTTTAGGCAGGCACAATTGCTGCAAAAACATTACAGAACTCTCACAATGTACATAATCAACACTGGACTTAATTCAGTATTAACCTACATTCAGGACACAAAGTTCGCACTCCAAAGGATCAGCTTTGGAGGGTGTCACCACGCCTGCCCCAAATCCCCTTACAAGCCTGAGGCTTAGCAAGACAGTCAGCAGGTGCAGGATTTGTGGAGGATGGAGAGCCATGAATTTGTCAACATGAGAAGCAAGATCTGGAACTGCTGACGAGTCCACACAGGGAACGGAGTCAGCATGAGCACTGGCAAGGATAAAGGCTGGTGGATTTTAAACCTGGCACAGGCCAGATTCATAGAGGGTTATTTTAATCTAGACAAAGCAAGGAAGAAAGACCCTGAAGTTCTTATTCCAAATGTTCACAGTTTCTTTCAGACAAGAAGGTAATTTTTAATTGTTTCTGTTTTATTGTAACATACACAGACACACATTAAAATTAATTTCCAGAGATCTGTTCGAAGTATACACACACTAACCTGAATGCTAGTACATGAAATTGTTACTTTCATGATCCACATCTGGGCTCATTATCTAGTCCCTCCACACCACCCAGATTTCCAGCATCTTCAAACCTTTTAATGAGTATGCATCAGAACTGTGCAGATTACCTGGAAAAATACTGTTTCAGAATACTCTTACCAGTGACAAAGTCTGGTTTAACACCCATGAGCTGCTCAGCCTCAGCAGAGTAAGGGATTGGCGCCCTCTGCGGGCAGCTGAACCATGCCATACCTTAAACCTGCAGAAGGGGTTTTCCTGCGTGAACTCCACCGGAGCGATGTTGTTGTTGAAGTACCCTTTGCCCGTGCCCCAGAAGGCCTGGAGCTGGTTCCATTTGGCCAGAATGGCATCCCTCTCATCTCCCAGCAGTGTCGGGGCCGAGAGGGCGCTGGCTGTGTTGATGAGCTGGTTGGACTGAGCGGGGGTCTGGGCAGGCTGGTTGAACAACCCAGTGCCTAATGCTGGGTGGGATGAAGAGAAACAAATGAACCCCTTGACCAACCGTGACCATGCTATCACATATCACTAGCATCACTTCTTATTCTTATCAGATTCTGAGAAGCAAAATAAAACTACCAAACAAATAAATTAATTAAAATCAGATCATGTTTCTTAAGTGTCTTTTTACAGCCATTCATCATCTACAACAGAAGCTCCTGAACAATACATTAGAAGAATTTTTTTTTTTTTAACGAGACACATGTATTGATCCATGTCACCATCTGGCACCCTCAATACCTAAATCTGAGAGACAGGCCGGCTGTTACAAATTCAGTGGACTCAGAGCCTGAAGCTGCTTATTATCCAGCTCCCATTTAAATTAACCTCAATGCCTTTTTCCTCCCCTTTCTAGTAATGCTGTGACTGTAACATCAATTCTTTAACTACATTCTACCAGCATTAAACCAAAGGGGTAAATATTGTTGGAAGCTCAAGGGTGAAGCTCAGAGACTTGCTTGAGCTCTAGTTTAAGAGTTAAAGTGTCAAACCGCCTCCTGTTACAATACACTTTTGTCCTACTACCGCAGCAACAGAAGATGACAGTCTTGCGCTTTCACTGCTAAGGGATGGGTAAATCCGAAGGCCATACTCACTGGTCTGCTGCTGCTGCTGCTGCTGGGTTCCAAAGCCTCCAAAGCCTAGCCCAGTTCCCAACCCACTACCCAAGCCGGTTCCAGTTCCTGTGCCAAAACTGGTACCAAATCCAAAGCCTTTGTTCTGGGTACCACCAAAGAGTCCTGCGGAAACAAGTACATGATTACTGAGAAGAAGAGCACAGCAGCCCTGCAACCCAAAGCACTCCTGGATCTGCTCTGCAGGCAGTCAGTCCCTCAGTCACTTACCGCCGGTGCCGGTGTTGGTGGGAGCAGAGAAGCTGAACGCCGGTGCCGCGCTGGTAGTGGTGGTCCCAAAGCCTCCAAAGGCACCTGCTGAACACAGACTGTGGTCAGGCAGCGGCACACGGCCCTGGAGCTGGGCACAACACCACAACCGACCGCACGGCTTGAGGGTTATGGTGACAGGGGCTGACAGACGGATGGCACATGGCACAAGCATGTAGTTCACACTGAGCATGGGCACCGAGCTCATCGCCCAAGGAAATGGGGGAGAAAACACGGACCACAAAGCCACAACTTGTATGGTGTGTCACGAAAGCAAATAAAAAGGCAGCAGTCAACTGACATCTTGGTCCTTTACCAGAGGGATGCACTTTCCCTAGTGACAGACACAACTAACAGTACTATTTCTTACATTCGTTCTCAGAAATACTTCTGGTCAATGTCACTACTAAGTGTTTAATAAACAACTCAATGTTTTGTGAACTTTACAAACAGTCCTAACCTCAGGAAACCTGAGGCCAGATACACACAGTTGTGTAAATTTCTACAGGGTCATTTTTTTTAAAGCCTTGTTTCCCAATGATCATTCCCGTTACACCTCATTTAGAGGTTCAGCCACTAGTATAGGAAGATGGATGCAAAAGCAATCGGCCTTCCACAGATTTTCAGGAAAAGCAGTCACTGGCCAGCAGGAGAGGACCCAAGTGAGCACCTGAGCTCCAGTGGTGCCAATGGCACTGGCCCAAGGTGCAGCCTGTGGAGCGCTGACCCGCCTGGGAAAGCAAGGTCTCTGTGTCTCATGCTGCTTTTACACGGGCTCAAAAGACAAAAGACAGCCTGCTACAAAGGATTTGTCACAAAGATGCTGCCTCTCCTCACTCACATGTCAATAGCAAAAAAAAAAGATCTATTACACTCACAGTCCTCCTGTCCACAAACCAAAAGCAAAGCATAAATCAAAGCTGATATGCAAGGGCATTTTATTTCCATTCAGCAAACACTTTGATGTGAGTGGGCACAAGAAATTGTTCCCTGTAACATCCATGTTTCAGTCCTGCCAGCAAGCAGGACACCCAGGCAGGAGCACCAGCAGATAACACCATTTTTAGGTACCTTTGTACCCTCTGCAAATTTAGTCATTCTTTCTTGAAAAGGGCCTGAGACTACAAATTCAATACCAAAGCATCAAATTAAATATCAAATGGACTATCCATGGTCTCTTCTGGTGCAGCTCAAATGAAGCCAGTGAAGAGTGTTTACAGCAAATAAACCCCATGAGACTGCTGGAGTGCACAGAACAGATGAGAGGCGCTGACACAGAGAGCAATGACACTGTGGGATGGACGGAATTCTTATACGAGCAGCAGCAACCGGACCCCTGGGGCTAATTCCACACCTACACAAGCATTAGAAATCCATCCAGTCCAAAGTTTTCATAGGGAATGGGAAATATTTGAGGTGAAATGACATCAGCTGATGGCTCTGATCTGATGGATCTCCATAAAAAGGGCTTCCTTGGCCACCCCCCAGTGCCCCCATCCCATGCAGGCCTCCCTGGAGCACCAGCACCCCCAGAGAGCTGGGGCAGGGCGGTGTTGGGACACTTGGCAGCTTTGGGGAACAGGTCACAGCTGGCTCTGACTTTGTGCCGGTCGTATACAAATCGTTTCTGCACAGAAACTACTGAGGTGTGGTGTGTTCATGACAGCCAACGCAAGGCCGATGAGGAGACACGGGGGAAGATGGAAACATGACTGCAGTAGTCCAAGAATCTCATGTCAGGAAACAGGGAAAAGGGACCAGCTCTGGGATTGCTCAGGATCACCTGGATTCATTCCCGTTCCAGAGACTTTTGCCTACAGGGTTATTTTTCTTCAAAAACTATTCCTTGAGAATTTAACAGGCAAAACCCCTCCCATTCCATTTCCAGAGCTTTTATGGCCAGTCTTCACTGGATATGAGGATTACTTAGCAGACACAGATCCCCAGTGAGGGATGCAATTCTTGGACCCCTGCTGTAACATTTACCACAGAACACGTATGTACGCATTATCTACCTGCGCTTGCCAGACTGTTACCAAAATTGAAAGGTGGAGTTGAGGTAGTGGAAACACCGAAATTCCCAATATTAAAATTCACCGCGGGATTAGCAGTTAATCCGAAACCCCCAAAATTAAACCCACTGGCAGTGGAGTTTGCAGTTTCAAGCCCACCAAATCCTGACGAGCGGGAAGCAGAAAAAGAGCAAGGCAACATTAGTTCTGAGTGAAAGGCAGGTGCCAGGAGAGAAAAGCTGAAGCATTTTTCCATCACCATGAGCAAGACAGGCAGAGTTAGACACAAGAGTAAAAGGTATTAACTGGCATTAAACATTATTTATTGGACACAAGGAGGACACTGAAAAGCTCAACACACTGCTGCTGTAAAGACATTATTTTTTAATTATACAGTGCATAAAGCAGCAGCATTTCCCCACCTTATTTCAAAGCCTTATCTCTGAAATTCAATATTCACATTAGCAGTCATTTTTAACAACCTAAGACTGCTCAATACAGCTGCATCTGTGTTAAGTGTAACAGATAATGTCAAAATTAATTCATAAGCTATCAGGAAGAGAAGAGTAAATCATCTTCATACAAATAATACACTCAGATACATGACAACAGAATAAGCACAAAACTCAGCTCCAGCAGCTGAGGCACCACATAAGCCTCAGCTACTCTAGGGCAGACTTATTCAAGTTCTATTGCCAAAATCTGCCCACCTCAGCCTTGCTGGATTTACTGATGTACCCAGCACCCCTGGGATGCAGCTGAAACAGTTTCATGCTAGACAGACAACGCGAAGTCCTGAAGTGTGACCCCAGATTTCCCTCTGACATGGGTCTGTGAATGTCATAAACCTTGCCACAATGTACAGGCAGCACAAGGCAATGTTTTACTTTCAGATGGGGCCAGAAAGAGTGTTTGTAAAAGAGATGGTAAAATTCAGGTTAACTAGAGCAAAGATGAGTCCCGTCCAAAGGACTTGTTTGGAGTCAACAATTAATTATTTTACTAACTGAGGGCAAGGAAAGCTCTGTCTTACATTTCACCATGACTGACAGTGACAAAAGCAGAGGGGGAAAAGTCTAACTTTACAAGTTAACCGCTGTATTTTACCTTGCTCAAAAATGAACTTCCAAGGGCATCTCGTCCAAACGATTAATTTATTGCAAGAAAATACTGATCCGAGGGACCTGACTACCTCACCACAAGCGCCTAAAGAGCCACTCCCGGACCCACCGGGGGCCGGGCCGGGCGCGGGACGGCGCCTCTAGGCGGCCGCGGCTCCCATTGGCTGGGGGGCACGGGCTGCCCGCCAACGCCGCTCCCATTGGCTGGGGGGCACGCGCGGGCCGCCGCCGCCGCCGTTCTCATTGGCGGGGGGTCACACACGGGTCCCTGAGGTGGCAGTGATTCCCATTGGCGGGGGGGGGCACGCGCTGCCGGCCGCCGCGGTCCTCATTGGCGGGGGGGCACGCCCGGGCCGTTGAGGGGGCCGCGATCCCCATTGGCTGGGGGGCACGCGCAGGTCCCTGAGGCGGCCGCCGTTCTCATTGGCGGGGGGGCACGCGCTGCCAGCCTCGGCGGTTCCCATTGGCGGGGGGGGCGGCACGAGGGGGACAGCACGGGCCGCCGCCACGATTCCCCATTGGCCGGGGGGCACCCACGGCCCTTTGAGGCGGCCGCTGTTCTCATTGGCGGGGGGGCATGCGCTGCCGGCCGCCGCGGCTCTCATTGGCCAGAAGGGGGGGGGCACGCGCTGCCCGCCGCTCGGCTCCCCCCGCCCCGCCCCTCCGAGCCCCGTTCCCCCCGCGCTCACCGGTCGGGTTGGCGGCCCCCGCTCCCGCCGTGGCGCTGAAGTTGAAGGCCATGGGGCCGATCGTGGGATGGCGAGCGGAGGCCCCCGCGGGAGGCGCGTACGAGCCCCCGCGGCGGGTCCGGCCACAAACAAAACCAGCCGCACGCGCCGCTTTTCCGCCGCCGCCAAAGCGCTTCCGGGTGGCGCAGCCGACGCCCGTTGACGCAATCGGCGCGCGCCAGCGGGCTGTACCACTGCGGGCAGCGGGACGGGGGCGCCGGGAGAGGCTTAATGTCCCAAGGGAAATAAATTAAGAAGAATAAAGCCGAGCAGCTCTTCCATGAGGATCGCGGGCACTCCCGGTATTCCCCAAGCCCGGGACCACAGAGCCGCCGTTCCTTTGGGTGTCCCCGCTGTAGGAGCTGGCGGGCAGGCGGGGACATGACACAATTCCTTCCCAGTGAGGGCTCCCACAGGTACCCCACAGTCGGGAGGAACGGCTTCCTTCCATTTCCCCATGATTATTCCCAGAAAACAAGATTTGGGGTGACAATGTTGTCACAGAATGCCAGGAGGTCTTGGTCTGGAAGGCACCTTCAAGCCCATCGTGCTCCACTCCCTGCCATGTGTGGAAAACGACCAGATAATATTGGCTTTTGCACTTATGTATTAGCCTATGCATGTTGTTAGTGATTACAAGTATTTAGAAATAGCATCAATGATAACTTTTTAGCTGCATGTTAATAAAATATAATCTATGAGCTTAAGCATGCATTGTGATGTTTATAGAAATAGTGGTGTAATCAATATAATATCTGTGTATCACTCATGGAAATAATAGTGTGATGAATGTATTGTGTTGTAGATCTTAGCAAAACACAAGATGTTTAATAAAAAGGGCTTTTGTGTAACTAAAAACAGTGTAAGGCCATTCACTGACCAACCTGTCCAAGTGATAAGATAACCCTGACACAAACCAGAGCACCAGAGGACAATTAGAGAATACCACGTTAAATTTAAGGAGGACACATTAAATCCTTATCAGGGGATGTGAAACAGCAGGATGGAGGCACAAGGAGAAATAAAATATATTGACCTGACAACCAGGATGTCATTCAGATAAGCTGGATCGTGAAGTCAAACAAAGGAGTTCCCAAAACATCACAAAGTTCACAAGAATGTTTGAATAATGCAGAAAACACATGAATATGCATGTATCTCAGCAATGTAACAGTATAAAGATAACACTGTCTGTATACACCGGGGTGTTCTTTCTGCTGTTGGTCAGGAGCAGCCCAGCCCTGGAAATATGGTCCTTTTTAATCCTATTATTATTAAACTTCTTAAAATTCTAAGCAGTGAATTCTGTTTTTCACAGTGGGCAGGGCCACCTTCCATGATCCCAGGCTGCTCCAAGCCCCATCCAGCCTGGCCTTGGACATTTGCAGGGATCCAGGGGCAGCCAGAGCTGCTCTGCAGAATCCATTCAAGGGCCTCTCCACCGTCACAGGGAAGGAACCAAAGCAGAAGCCAGGAAAAAGACCTCAAACCAAGCCCAAGCAATGCACACCCCAATGCCCCTCTTTAGAAGACAGTTACACACTTGGAACACACAGTTCACTACCTAACGGAAACATTCCTCGAGGAGAATATTCTTTTAATTGGGAAGGGGGGGAGAAACCTTCGTGACATTTAACACAAGTTTCAGCTTGACAAGTAAAAAAGTGTCAGGAGTTCTCAGGACCCTGTCCATAACACGGAGGGGCGCTCTCATCCCACACATGCCAAGTCTGCTTATTCCCAGCAAACCCCCACAGCACCACCCAGCGGCTGTGTCCGCTGCAGCCCAGGAGCACGGCTGAGCTGCGGTGCCTGAAGCTGCAGAACAAAGCCCACACCCGAAGGATAAAAGCCTGGCTAGCAAGCAGAGTGGGAACACCGAGGTGCTCTGCATGGAGAAACACTTCCAGCCGCTGGCTCGGTCCCATGCAGAGCTGCAGCTGGGGTGGGTCAGCTGCACACTATGTTGTGACAGGAGAAGGACACCAGTGACAAACACTCTGCAGTGAGGACACATCATGGACAGGGCAGCACCCAGCCCACAGCCTGTGTGTCCCTGTCCCAGGGCCATCCAGGAGCCCGCTACCATTGGCACTGCCACCCGTGTCACTCCCATAGGGAACCGGGCTGGCCCCCGGTGCTGATCCTCTGTGGCTGCCAGTGTGGGTACAAATAGAGGGCAGGGCTGAGAAAAGCAGGATCCAGAGCAGTTTGCAAATGGAGTTTGGAAGCTGGAACATAGCTGAGAGAAACGTTTCCTCCCTGGCTGCCAGTGCAGACTCCCTTCCACCTCTGTCCCACCAAAAGTGGCGCTGGACACAAGCGTGGCTCCACAGGGGACAGCTGGTGTTAGGTCAGCTCTAATCTCTTGCTCTCCAAGCTCACAGGGGGAATGAAACCTACTAAGACGTCCTGATGAGTGGGGACCTCTCTTCTTCCGTGCTCTGCAAGAACAAAACCACAGCAAGTGAAACGTGGCAATCAGAGACCTTCCACCATGGGAAGCCTCCAAGCAGGGAAAGGAAAAGCTCCTACTTTTAAGGACAATTCTCTCCAAGAGAGCCAGAGTGCACTAAGGAAGCACCAGAGGGTGGGCAGCAGCTTGGGCAGGGCCCTGCTGCAGCCCCTGACACAGGAGGGAAGGCCAGAACCAGCCAGGGAGCACAAGAGGAGCTGCAGACTGCTGGATGAACTCTGCTTGCAGGAAAAGCAACAAAAAGCAAAGCAGGAAAAGCACAGAATGCAGGTGGTCCTTTGTCACTTTGACCCCTGCAGAGTGTTCCAGCACATCCAAGAGAGCTGGTTTGAAACTGGGCATGCAGGGTGGGGCAGGACAGGCCTTGGGACACCCTGGCTGAGCTGCTGACAGCACAGGCAGGCTCAGAAGAAAAGGAAAGGAAAAAGGACCAGTTTTTCCTGCACAGGAAACTGAAGTGCATGGGGATGGGATGGCAGTGGGACCCACTGATCCAGAGGGGTTCCCCAGGCACAGAAGGACGTTGTAAGACAGCATTTAGGGAACACCAAACACACAAGAGCACAGTAAGCCCACAGCAACTATGAGGAGAAAACAGCCTCCTAGAGAACCCGGGCTATTCCTCTAACCAAAGGCTCCACACTTGGTGCCATCTGAGCCCTGTTATGGTGAAATGTTAGCATCAGCTTTTGCCCTGACAGGCACCTTAATGCCAGCATGTCATCTTGGGACAGAAGGGCTTATAAACAGATTTACAGGCTGTCTTGTAAATAAACAATAGTGGAGAATACTTCCTCCTGCTGCTGCTCTCTGTGCAATTCATCTGTTCTTTGGCCACAAATTTGCATCGTGATTCTGGAAAATAACTCACTGGCACAACGCAGTTCTTCTGCTGAGAATACTGACACCAACTAAATCTGTCCTCAGATATGGTGGAGGTTTTGCATCTTATCCTTCAGGGTCCTCTAGACAGGCTGATTTATTTCACTATTGTTGGCAAGGCAATTGGCACAGAGACAGAACCTGCCTTACCAGGCTTCTCGGATTAACTCCGCTCCTTTGCTTTGGCGCATTTATTCTGAGTCTATTAAAACTTCCCCTCCCTAGAAAGGTCATTCCCAACAAAAACAAGATAAAAACATGTGCAGAAAGACACCAAAAGGTAAAATCAACCACAAAAAATAAAAAAAGAAAAATCAAATGCAGGCAGATGGACAGCAAGCAAAGTCAAATGCAAGTGCTGCTTACCTCTTCAGTTATCCTCTGGGACCTGCACGCCAGCACAATGAAAACAATCCCAAACACAATCCCCAGAGCCATGATTACAAAGGGGATCCCAGTCACAACACTGGCTTCCAGCAGGACGTGCCTGAGTTTGCTGGCAGATGCTTCATCAATCAGAACACTCTGGAGCAGAGAGAGATGAAGAGGAAATTTAAAAAAATCCAAACCTTTATTTATTTCTGTGCTTTCTATAAGATCACTTTTGTGAAGGGCAGGGAAACAACACTCCCACAACTCTCCACCACTGCTTCATTGCTTCCTGACACACTTTCCCCCTAAAATTCTTCCAGGGGGCACAGGGATTCCTAGTCTATTTCAAAGGAAAACAGGAATTTTTAACTTTTGGTTTAGGAATGGACTAACACCAATTGATTCAGTGATCTGACTACAGCACAGGACTATTCATAGCAGATGACTCAGGAAAAGGTGTGATCTCCTGAAGTCCTGCCTCTGAGCACCCCTTTTCCTCATGGCCAACTCCTTTCAGTTTAAAAGGAGCATCTGACTGAGAGCGTTAGGGAAGGCTGAAATTAACAGTACAACAAACAGCAGGAGGGTGTTAGTTAAGAAACAGCAACAGCTTCCTAGCAATTGCTGTACAAACAACAAGAAAATCAGCATTTTCTTTTCTAGCTGGCTCAGAGGGTATTTCTGCAAGCATTAACATGCCACAATGCTGGAAAGACAGCAAAGCTATTTACCTCATTTATATACATCACTGGGAAAATCAGCGTTCGGATGTTGCCGGTTTCACTGCGTAGAAAAAAAAATTATGGGTTTGGAACTTTTCCACCTGAGGGTTGTGAAGACAGATTATACAAGGACAATGAAAGAGGAAGGTGTCCCTAAAAAACCTCTGGGCTGTTTCTTTTTGCTGTGTATCTTCACCTCTCTGCTGGAGTAGGACAATCTCAATCTCACAGATGGATAAATTCTGATTCGGGAGCAGGGTGTATTTTGGGATTTGGTAGGCAGTGAAAGACAGGGATCCATCCAGGGCTCATTAGTAACTGAGTGACAGATTTGTGCCAGGCAGCAGGAATTGAGCTAAGCTGATGTATTGAAGGTTACTCCTACTTGTAAAACACAGGAACTATTGTCCAAGCCACATGGGCACAGCAGCAAAAATCCCCCAACAGTTGGCACATGTGGAATCTCAGCTCAGGCAGGAGCTGTGTTACTGTGACAGCTCCTGGGCACTGGGAAACAAGCCTGAAGAACACCCCTGAGTCTCCCAAGGGGACTGGGCAGATAAAATACTTGTGCTGTAGTTATTACAGCCAAGCTGTGCCAGGAAACATCAGGAGGAGTAGCTGCCGTTCAGCATTCTTTACTCTGCAGGTAGAACTACAGAATCTGCTTGATCTGTGAGAAGGGAGCATGCTGTCCCTTAGAACTGAGATTTGATTGCACTTCCCTCTCTCACACTTGCTCTCTCCATCCCATATTCCATCAGAACACTGCAGAACAAATCATGCTGAACATCAGCTTAGATATGAGACTCCACCCAGAAGCAGAGAGCACTCACAAAAATTCAGGTAATTTTTGGACGTGAACGTTGACCTGCATCCGCTTGGCTGCCTGCAAGACGAGCCCTGTCAGCTGGGGAGTAAAAGAGATCAGTGTTAAAAAACCCAGTGAAGGTGAAAGAACAAGAACTGTGAGAATGCAGGAAGAACCTGGTACACACCACGCAGTAGGATCTGCACCGGACCTGAGGAGAGCAGCTGTGGAATTTCCTCCTGCTTTAACTGCACATAACAGCCCGGTGAGTCAGAGCACTGTTTCTGTAAACCAGGCAGGCTGTGACTGTGCTCTTTTCCTTGACCCACATTTGTCTGTGGAGGTGTAGAGGTCACTGGTGTAGAGATGGAGGTGTAGAGATCACTGCTGTACTGGTTTTAGCTGGGAGAGAATTAATTTTCTCCACAGCAGCTGGCATCAGGCTGTGTTTTGGAGCCCTGATGAAAACAGCGTGGGTAACGCAGGGATGCTCAGTGATTGCTGGGCAGCCCTTGCACAGCTCCAGGCCCTTTCTGTTTCTCACACTGCCTGCCAGTGAGTGGGTGAGTGGGGTGTGTGAGATACTGGGAGGGGACAGGGACAGGACAGCTGACCCAAAATGCCCAAAGGGATCTCCCATTCCATCCAGCATCATGGAACTACTATAGATTCCTTGAGGTCAGTGGGACTATGCCAACACCCACCACACAAGGAGGTGACCTGAACCCAGGTGCTTGGATCCATTCACCTACAGAACCCTTGAAAAAAGACTGCACTTACAGGATTGATGTCCAGAAATGTCTCATGGTATTCTTTTCTGGGATGCATGCCCTCTATGTCCTCTACAAACTTTGGATCTGCCTGGTAAAAATGTGGAGCTGACAGAAATATTGGAGCACCTGGAATGCAGGAACACTGAGTCACCACCAAAACCAAAGGCCGAGCAGGACCTAGGGAAGCCTTGGAGGACCCCACAGCTCTGAGCTGTTTGCAGAGAGGGGAAGGGGTCCCTGTGGAGCCCCCAAGCCCCAGGGGCTGTGGGACAGCCAGGGCTGGGCCGTACCCTGCTTGCAGACGCTGACGTTGAGCACGCCGGTGCCTGGGCAGTTGCCGGCGGGCACGCAGAAGCCGGCGTTGGCCGGGTTCACCGAGGTGTTGGCAAACACCATGGAGGAGGGCACGAAGCGGAACGTGGGCACGCCGGCCACGGCTCCTGAGCTGTCATACACCAGGAACAGGGACCTGCAGGGAAGCAGAGCAGGGCCAGGCTTGTTGTCAGGCTGCAGCAGCGCTGAGCCCAGCCGCACGCGTGCCCTTGCTCATGCCCCAGGTTGCAGTCCCACCACACTCTGATCAGCAAACACACATCCCAGCATCCTGCTGCTGCACACAACAGACAGTCCTCACATCACTGCTGCACGTGGTGTGAGTGCTGGTACCTCTCCTGGGAGGGATTAGGAAAGGAACACAGTTGTGGAAGACAGAACAATCTGGCAGGTTCTGAATTTAGCCTAACACGTGTCTGTATTGATTTAAATAATTCCAGGTTGGGTTTGTTCTTCATGCACTGGGAAATCAGCAAGAGGGGACACAAGGTGTTACATAAGGAAGGAAAGGCCAAGATTTCCTTGGTACATTTCAGACAGCATCATGTAAAGTCATTAATCTCTGAAGAGGGCAACCTGGGTTCTCTGAAAAAGCACAGCATAGAGGAAGACTTTGGAAGAAAGAAACTTAAGGAAAGCTCATATAAATCCTTCCATTCCTCTCACTACTAGCCTTACAGCCCAGTCTGTCCTTGCAGTTTTTGTCCAAATTTTCACCTCATAAATCTTCATTTTGAAATAACACATCCTTAACTGCAGATTGGGAGGGTTTTTTGTAACTCTTACGTTCCCACCACAAATAAATGCAGAACACTGTGAGTGTTAAATGAAATCACAGGAGGAAAAGCACCAGCCTGACATGACACCTCGAGAGGAATGGATGTAAACACTCTGTTTTGAAGCCTGAGTGCCACTGTCTTCACCTTACCTGCAGAAATCTGAAGAAAAGATGTAAATGTTCTCATCTTTGCTGATCAGTGGGTGAAAGGATGTCCCATCTGTGCCATTGATCATGTTACATGCCTCTGTTGTCCACCAGCTCAAGGACCTGAGGAAAGGGAAGGAAAGAGGGCAAGGGCTAAAACATGTCCCAGCAGCAGTCAGGCCATGCCAGCTCCTGGCCCAGGCAAATGGGAATCAGACCTGTACAGAGCCATTTCCTCCTGCCTCAGCTCTGCTAACAACAAAAGGGATTGAAATGGGTTTAAGTTGCACTTGCATTCTCTTTAAACTGGCACCAGGCAAGCAAGGGGCAGATTGTGACAGAGGCAACAGTACACTGACAAACTTACTCTTTTCCTTTCCACTCCACAATCCTGGAGAAGTTCAGGTAGTTCGTCTCCCCACTCAGGAAAACATATTCTCCATCATCAGTTCCATTCATCTGCAAACAGATGCAGGGAGCTTTCAGTGGCTCCACTCCTCCTGTGGCACCTGGCTGCTCACTGCAATGGGGTGGCAGGACTTGAAGCTGTCACCACTCCAAATCCACCCCAGGAGTGATGGACTGCCCCTGAGAGCTGTGCAGTTCATTGAACTCCACCCTGAACAGGAATGAGGTGGAAGTGACTGGGAAAGATCCTTACACCTCCCAAACACAGGAAATAGAACACCTGATGAGCCTTTTCTCCCTTTTAGGGCTGCCCCTGAATAAAGAGCCCTCAGGAAGAAAATAACCCCACAGAAAAACCCTCAGCACTGCAGACATCCCCATGAAGCAAGGACTCCCCCAAGACCAAAATGACATGGAGTGATCAGAAACACTGTGCAAGCCAGGAATGGCTCCGGCACAGAATTAACATCCAATTTCAGTCACTTACTAAGGAAATCAGGACATTTTTCTGGGAGTTTGCACACGTGGCCCCACAAAGCCCATGTTATTCAAGTGAGCACAGGCAATAGTAGAGGATGCTGTCCTTGGAAAGCTTACCCATCCCTCCCATGCAGTGCCATCACCCCCAGGGACAACAGCAGCAGGTGTGGCCATGGGTTACCTTGCTGAAGAGCCCGAAGACGGGGTCGATCTCGGGGTGCAGGACGTGGATGGTGGAGAGCAGCCTGTCCTTGTAGCCCCAGAGCAGCTCGTGCACGCTGCGCACGGTGAACAGCGACTCCTGGTACAGCAGCAGCAGCACCTCCGTGGCAAACTGCAGAGGGGTCGACCTGGTCCACTCCATGGCAGTCTGCAGGGCATGGGAATGAGGGAGCAATGGTCACATTTGCTGGGCAACAAACCATCAGCTTGATCCAGGCACAGACACTTCCCTCTGCTGTGCACTCATTTCACCAAAATTCAAACATTTATTTCCTTTCCAGCTGACAACAGGCCTTTAAAGAGGTCATAACAAAAGGAGGGCATTCCTTTGGGCTAACCAACCTGTGGTTCTTCTCATACTGCCTGTTACAGTACATCACAGCCAAAAATCTGAAGGAGAGATAATCCTTACCACCACGAGATGCCTGGGAGGAATTGAAAACACAGGGCCTGTATTGTCTGCAACTTTCATTAAGCTGAGTCCTATCTCCTACTCATACAGGGCATTTCTGGATTCACTCGTAAAATCAGGCATTTTTGGAAATGCTGGGGACAAAGTTGAAATGAAGGTACCCTGCAACTGAAACTAAACCAGGATGGAGAGCAAAGGCTGAATGACACCCCCAAGTACTTGAGTAGAGGCTGACTGGCTCTGTGACAGCTTGGGATCTGCTTGTTCTCATGCTATCCCTGTATAAGACCAAAATAATGGTCTGCCTGTGATCACCATGAGATTCTCTATCACCTAGCGCAGTCTGGGGCTGCATTTTTGACTCTAATTTCATTCAGCTCTGTCTGGAACTGCTCTACTGTACTTTGTTTCTGGTTTGAGAAGCAGACTTGGAGGCAGCTTCTCCAAATTTGACAAAATAACCCCAAGCATTCCCAACACCCTCATGCAGAAGCCAGAGTTCCTCCTAGGCATTTGACATCACCGATTCCCTGGTTTCACTGACTCATGGAAGCCCAGCAAGCCTGATTGCCCCTTGTCCCTGGAGAGTGTGTGATCTTGTAGCACCAGGGGAAGGCACTGCAAAGATGTGAGGAGAGGGAGGAACAAAACAAGCCCCCCACAACAGTCCAGCCCCAAAGTGAGACCAGCATCTGCCCAGGACACGAGCTGCCTCTCTTGTTCTTCCATCACATTCATCTACCACAGAAAGTCAGGATGAAGCAACGCACTGCTCCTTCTGAAGTGTGTCAGGATGAATTCCAAGCAGGAACAAAAGAGAACTCACCACTGCAGGGATATTTACTGTCCTGATCAAGTCCACTTCAGGGTCTCCCACTGACTTCTCAGGTTCAAATACATAAGTCTTTGGGTTTAGAGCAGACACTTTGGTTCCATTGTCCAAAAACTGGACATGCACTCTTGGCCTGTATTCCCTGAAAGATAAGAGTTTGTTCTCTGATTGAGTTAAACAAATAGACACAGCATTAGTCACAGTTAACTTATGGCTGTTTTACTGCTTTAAGCACGTAAAGGGTGGCATTTTCAGTTCTTTGGAAGCAGATTCCCTCACAGACACAAACTCCCTGCTGTGTCTGCATGAGCTGAGTCAGACCTCATGGGGCGTTTCCAGAAATGCCACCCTGTGTGCTAACTGCACTTCGTATTTTTGCCTCATCTTTAAAAACCTCAAAGGAAGGACAACAATTTCAGATGGCTCAGAAGGATTTAAAGGCACCATATATGAGATTGCCCTGAAGTCCAGTGTGAAAATGAAACTTTTGCCTCTGCTGTAGGCAAAATCCACTTCCAGAAAGACGCAGGCTGCATGTGTGTCATGGGCCTGACCTAAGAACCCACCAAAATCCTTCTGCTGCCTTCAGAGCATGTGCACCAGGGCTCACATGTGGCATGACCACAGAACAACCCTCATTTTAGTTCTTCTCCTTTAATTCTTGAGCAGGAATCCTGGGCACAACAGAAATTCAACTGAACTTTTGCTTTTCACTACCCATGGCCTGGAAGGTTGCTGCTGTTCCTGTCTAAGCACTCAGACAGCAGGATAAAACTCAGGATTGCTGACAGACCAGTCCAATTGGCAAGGAACATCAAATGCTACCTGCTGGCCCGACGAGAAAGTCAATTTGCATTGCCATTAGCACTTGACCAACCAGGATTCTGCAGCTCTGCTGACACACACTCGTTGCTCCAGCAAACCCCAAAAGGGAAATGGCAGCAGACTGCTCACCGCCTGGCACACGAAGGAGGAGAAACTCCTCCTGTTTCCTCAGCCTGCAGTGACTCAGGAGCCTGTTGACTTTCACATTTGCCTGGGCAAACATCAAGTCACAAGATGTGAGGGAGAATTGTCCTGCCAGATGTTGTGCTCTGATGTTCTGCATCCAGTTTGGATTGAGATTCTGTCCTGGCTGCACTGGATCCATCAGTGCAGCTTCACAGCAGGCTGCATTACTCTGGGTCAGCTTTCACATCTAAAGCAAACTGGAAAGGCCTGTGAAACTACTGCTATCAGAAACTAGCCACTTCCCATCTTCCTTACCCTAAGTGTCTCTACCACTTCCCGGCATCCCTCCACCCAGGAACATTTCGGTCTGGCAACACTTCCAGCTTGACTTGGCAAGACCCTCTTGGACAGCAATCTATTTTATACCCTAGGGCTGGAACTGAGGGGATGAAAATGGACAGCTGCGAAATGCCTTCCTAAAATAGGCCAGGAGTAATCTGAGACACCTCTCCAGCTCTGGAGAGGAAAATAATACTCCCTGATGAGGGATATGAGTAGGACGTTACTAAGGCTCTAAGATGTTGAAGTTAAAAAGTTGTACATGTGTGCAAGACCAGACAATATTCCACTGCTCTTTGGGACTCAGCAGGCTTGGGCAGATAGGCAGCTTGAACTTTGTAATTACTTATTTTACATGCTGCCAGTTCAACTTCCAGGATTTAAAAACACCAGCACTACTATGTTTTTGTACAGAATATGCCTGAAGTGCTTTACAATGGATGCTGATGAAAAGCCTGAGCTGCAGAATGAGACTCTCTGGAGCCCTCCCTGTCACTGACTGGATTTTTTCCTCTCTGCTTGTCTGGCCCAGTTCACTCGCAGCCTTTCCCCAGCCTTTTTTTTTAATAAAAACATGGAGCCATGCACTTCACATTAGTGCATTTTGGGAGTTCTGAGACGTGCTAAGGCTAAATTAGGCTTCAGTGCTTTGCCACACAGGGCCTGTGGAACCAGCTGGAATGTGCAGCCTCTTCCCTTCCCTCCTGTTCCCACCAAGAACACCTGAGGGAGGGCTGGTGTCAGGGACCTGATTGCAGGCAGCCCTTGATGTGGGATGCAGGGAAAGGCTCTTCCAGCAAAGCAGCAGCTCAGGCTGGGCCTCCCCTGGGGCAGGGACCAGCCCCAGCCCCACCCACCCTGCTGAGCTCCTCCATGGATAAGGTGCAGCTTCCCAAAGCAGGCTGTGTGGGACACCCAGGAGAGACTCAGAGCTAAGGAAAGGGAAAGAAGCTGGCAAAGAGGACTGAATACCAGCCTGTGTGAACCCTGGAGCTGGTCCTGTTCATCTTCCTGACACTGAACACATTGCTGACTGATGCCCAGCATTACAGAGACCTGAAGGAAAGCTTGGGAACTAGAGAGCTTGTGGATCATCTTTTCTCCAGCTCTACTGGCTCCTGTAATAGCAGGGATTTTGCCAAAATACCACATGGAGTTTGCCAGGACTAAACAGACATGGGTCTAGAATGCAGAGGAGACAGGGGGAGAAGGGAAGCTGAGGCGTGGGAAGAAGGAAACTGAAAGGCAAGAGATAACACAGAAATCGAGTCTGTCACAAAGGCTTCTGCTTTCATTCCAGCCCTTTTTCAAATACCAAGAGATTCTGATAATTTTGCAGTTTAGGTAAAGACAGTTCCTTCTGGCACTGAGCCCTGCCCAGCCTGGATGAGCCTGTGTGACCAGAAGTGAGGCTGACAGTCAGGAATCCACCTTCTTGCTGTGGGGATGAGTTCCCCATCACAGCAGGACTCCCAGGACCACAGCCCTTCCTGTCACAGGTCTGCTCCTGGCTGACATGGCTGCAGGCAGCTGAGCATATCACAGATCTGAAGGAAAACTCATTTGTAAGGGAGACTTTCAAATCTCTCCATGCCACACAGGACAGCTCTAGGAGCTGGACAGTATTTAACATTGCACGTGGCCTCAGTAAATCCATCAGTAAAAATGAGAGATATGTTTAAAAGCTAAGCAGGTTTTTCCAGTGAGGGTTGGCTCAGGAAGACCCTTTTAGTACCACCCTAAGTGTTCTTCTGGCCACATTTTACCCATGTGGATGGTGCAACTCCAGCTAGGAACCAATTCCTGAGCAAGCATGAGTCACACTTTTGTGCAACACTCCACTCTCCCTAGCCTCCCAAACATCACCCAGCTCACAAGACAGCAGGCCAGGATGCATTAACTTCCTCTGTGTCCAGCAGTGAAGAACAGTAGCAAAACTTGGCCCAAAATCTGACAGAAGTCATTGGCCACATCTGAAAGCAGCTGCAAGTGTCAGTGCTGTCTGTGTGGGCTGTGACCATGCTCCCCTGGATAAACCTCCCCTCACACATTAACACCTAGGTTTTCTCCCAGAATGGGACCCCAAGCCTTCAGGATTCCCTACACAAGCAGAGTTCTTGTGGAGTGTGAAACTCCTGAAAGGTCCTACCTGTAGGTGTATGGTCCTATCTCCTCCACGAGAGGAGTGGCACCTTGGAGCACTTCCAAAGGATTTGTCACATTGAAGAAGTAGAACTGCATGTAGACTGGGGGGGGAGGGTCCTCCCAGGCCTCAAAGGTTTCTGTGCCATTCTTCAGGACTGTTCCCTGAAACAAGAGAAAGGCACATCAGCTGCTGGTGCTATCATGCTGCATGGCGCTGACAGGAGAGAGGAATTCCATGCCCTGGGAACAAGCACAGGCAGTAAGACTCGAGAGAGACCCCAGTTTTGATCTGCTTTACTTGGGAGCAGCTCACTCAACATCAACCAAGCCAGGCACCTGCTCTCCTGGCCACAGGCCAGGGGCAGCACTGCTTGGTTTGTAGTTCCACTCCTCCCCACAGACAATTGTGCCTGGCATTTTTCAGAAGGGAGACTGATCAGCTGCTACTTAGCAACCCTGTCTCCTTTCCTGCATCACTAAAACCTCCACCTGGTGCAAGACACCAAGAACATGTCAACATTACAGATAAAAGTACAGCTCAATGCTGGGAGGCCAACAGAGTCCTAGCCTTGATTTCTTTGCCCAAGAATGTCAGATTCCAACACAGCTGTGAGATTCTGTCTCCAAAGCAATCAGATTTGTTTTTCAGTGGCCTGTGAGCAAAACTGTGAATGACAAATCGCTTTCACATAGGCACTCTAGGATTTGTGCCTTTCCAAGGTCTTGGAATAGGGGAAAGATTGTTCTCCCTCTGTCTTTAATTTCTTTCCTACAGCCATGTCAGCACCTGCATCTCCAGACCCACAGTGTGTCAGCCTATTTGGTAACCAAGCTAGAAACCATTACTTATAACAGAAGCACTTAGGAAATGAAACACTTCAGTGATACTCCTTATCAGTATATACACCTTAAATGGAAAGTCACAACCACACCTGTCATGTAGAGCTCTGCAACAGAGGTCTCAATCTCTCACTTTATTACTGTCCCATTTTGGATGAAACTCACCCCATTTATAAAACATCCCCACCACCAAAACAAAGGCTTTTCATGTAGTTATAACTCTGGAACTGCTGCAGTGGTCACACAGAGAAATCTGGCTGGCAGAGGGAATGTTCAGGAGTAAACACAAAGAAAACTCGAAAACCACATCACCTGTAGGCGGAAAAAAGGGAGGAGGGGAATGATTTGCAATTAAATGTGTCTCATCAACACTCATTCTTTTCATTCTTCTGAGAAAACAAGTGGAATATTGTGAGTGGAAGCTCAGAAGCAGGGCAGGCTGGACAGCTGCCAGCTTGTGGTCAATGCTCACAGGGTCTTATCAGCCACTCTTGCCTCAGGACTCATTCTTGGCCTTCCCACTTAAGGAGCTGTTTTCTCTCCATGTAGACTTTAATTTTGAGGGATGAGATAAAGAGAAGACTGTTTCAAAGACAAACTTGTTGGCAGGAGCTTGGCATGGCAGCAGTAATGCTGAATGGCAGTGAGAGCCACCCCAGCTGGCGGCACTTTGCACTTGCAGCCTGCCTTCCCCATAGGATTAAATCCCATTTATTCTGTGTGCACCTCAAAATTTAATGTGTTTCAGACATGCTTGAGGAGCTTGGAGCACTTGTCTGCAACTACCAGCATCTCATATACACAATTTCTTACACAGGTTGATGCTTTTGATCCTGTTTTCTTGTGATTTATGCCAAGGAGACTCATCTCTGTATTCACTGGTCATATTCATTCCAGATTTATTTCTTGGATTGCATGGCACAATTTGCATCTCACACAGAAATGAAGTGCCTATTTATTATACAGTGACAGCAAACTTGTGAGCTGGATTCAGAGAGACTCCCAAAAACTGACAAGTAATGAAACATAGTAAGCTCTTTTCTTCTGATTTTCACCAAATGTTACCAGGGATATTTCAGTCTATCACAGGATATTACAAGGACATCAGAGTTTCTCCTTTCCAAGTGGAGTCCATGCTCATTTCCAGTATTCCAAAGCAGCCTTCCGGCTGACTGTATTTATCAGCCAGCCCTGAACCCACAGCCCTCTCGTTTGCTGCTGTTTCCTTGCCTTGACTGTGCTTTACACACAGGAAATAAATAGGGAGCTTTCCCTCCCAAATATAACAGCTACTGGCAGTGATGGTGGGAGTGGGAAATGGTAATGAACATTCCTGAAACCTACACAGAAAATTTAATTCCTTTATTTCATTTTATTTCTTGGAATCTCTAAACATTTTAATTCAAAGATGGACTTTTATGTGTTCATCCATGACAGAGTTTAACTGCACCTTGTTAAGGTGGTGGGGTAAGTGTTCAGACCAGCATGAACAGACCTCTTTGGGAATGGCCTGCCCCAAAGGAGCATCCCAATGGATCCTTCAGCTAGGCCTTCATGCTAAACTCTCCTGAGAGCTCCAGTGTTTTGCATTAAACAACAACAGCAAAAAATGATCAACACATCAGCTAAAACAAAGGAGAAAACATCTTCCTCATCCTTTTGGGCCTGAAACATTCCAGCCAACTCAGCTCAAGAGATGGCTGGTGACAAGTCCAGTGGAATTTCAAGGGGTGTGAAGAGTGTTTTCTAAAATTCTCAGCCTAAGGGATGTGGTGTGAAGGAAACACCTGGGCCAAAGGACTGACTGACTTCTAAGTCTGAAATGAGGAGGATAGCTCCAAGACTGATTGTGTGTGTGCATATATATACACACATATATAAATGTATATAATATTAGGTTGTATTCTCAACCTGCACACCTATGGCAATAAATACACCAGCATCTCCCCATCAGAGAGCACAAAGCAACACCACTGGCAGCTGGAATGCCTTTCTCCTGGGGAAGATTCATCCTTGTTCATTACTGATTTTTTTTCCCATGTCTCTCTAGAGTTTCAGGTGCTAGGCCCTGATAACAAACAGGTTTTGGAATTCTGCTTGTTTACAGAAATTTAAAAAAGTAGCAAACAAAGAATAAGTTGATGAGATTTGAATGTCTTCTGGGAAAAGTGCTGCCAGTGTTCTTGTCACAACACATCTGGCCACTGATTTCCAAGGGGATGTGAAGTCTGACAGCAGGCTGGATTCCCACTCTTCCCACATGTTCTCTGTATCCCAGACCCTGCCTTTGGCTGAAAAGGCTGCTGCACGCAACCCCCAGTGAAAGCAGAGCCATCCTCAGCCGTTCCCAGGTGCTGGCTGTGGAGACACAGGTGCTTCAGCTGCTCCAAAACATGGCTCTCCACTCCAGCTGCACTTGAGACTGCAAAGACAGCCCTGCTCCAGGACGCCTGGAAAGCCCTCAAAGGAATAGGGACTCCTTGCAAAAGCTCAGGTCTTGCCCATTTCAAAGGCAAATTTAGATTTGTCTATTTGCACAAGATTTTCTAAGCTACACAGGCAGTTACACAAGAGACAGCAGCTTTCCCGACTACACACAAATGAGGAGAAGCTCACGTGGGATGAAGCAAATGTGGAGAGCAGCCAGCTCAGCAGAGTGACAGGGAGCAGCGTGCTGTGGGGCTGAAAGCTGTGCTTCCCCAGCCTGGGGGTGTGGCTGCTGCAGAAGGCGCTCTGGGAGCTGGCACCCCTGGCAGGGAGCCGGGCAGCGCATTCCCTGCAATCCAGATGTGTGCCAGCACGGGCTGGAGAGCAGCAGGCAGCAAAGAAAGGCCTGAGCTCTGGAAACTTTATCCTGCATGACTGCAAGCCTGCTGAGCAAACAGCAAGTGGCTCTTACATAAGTTGCTGCGGGGAAGGAGCAGGCGGCCGGGAGATAATGCGTGTAAGGAGGATCATGCCTAATTCCCGACAGTCCTGCTCCAAAGCACAGCTCCCACCCCACTAACAGCAGCAAGAACACTTGGAAGCACAACTTCTGGGACGCAGGGGAGGGCAGACTCCTTCCCAAGGAGAGCCAAGATCAGGGGGATGGAGCTACACTTCCAAGTGACACAACCTGCTGTAAGCACAGTGCCAACCTAAACCAAACCGATTTGAGACAATGCAGTTTCCATGGTAGGAAATGCTCCCTGTCAACAGCCCAGAGGAAAGAACAGTAGGTTAGGAGATCACAGATAATCTGGTCACCACTTAGACAACAGCCCTGGACAAATCCCTTCATGGGTTAGCGTTCCTGGCTTCTCTGTCAGAATAAGAGCTAAGATAATATTCCTCAGATAGATAAATAATTGTTCATTACAAAGGAATTCCAAGAGAATTACTAACACAGCTGACCCTTCCCACTGGGCCACTGCATAAATGCACAGAGCCACTCTGGGAGAGAAACAAAAGCTTAGGCAGGGCAGGAGCAGTGCAGGCCTCTGCATCCCCAGCAACGCCAGGATGGGTGTCCCTGAGTGTGGAACAACCTGGTGAAATGCCTGGCTGCCATCACCCAGCCTGGGGAGCCGGCAGACAGCATGTGTTCCAGCCTACAGCACCTCTGGCCCTGCTCCAGAGGCACCAGTAAATGGAGCAGCAGAACAGGTATGAAAGCTGCAAGCAATTTATGATAGAGATGTCAAAAAGAAGAGGTGCTTCAGGTGCCCCCTGCTCCTCTCAGGCACTGCTGCTCTGGAGAGGACTCCTTGCTACAGCTGCTGCCCCACAGCCAGCAAAGCTGCCTCAAGAAGAGACATTTTTACCCATCCTCACCCGATTTTTACCCAGCCCAGGGACCAGAGCAGCCTGAGCTCCATTCTAAGCCCCAGCCCAGCCGGGTGGTGCTGGGCAGGGGGGGTTCACGGCCCAGGGACGCTCCTGCCCACTCACCCACCGCCGCTGCAAGGAGGCAGCCAGCCCCCCACTCCCTCAGCTATTTTGAGAAGGAATAACCCAGCAAACAAGACCGAGTCGGCAACGCGGCAATGCTTTTACCTGCTTCACCTGCAGATCCACCACCGTCTGGAAGACGTGCGCGACCAGCAGCGAGATGCTGGCGATGAGCAGCGTCATGGCCAGGACCCCCACGGTGACCAGACACAGCGACTTCATGGCTGCTGCTGCCGCCGCCGCCGCCGAGCAGGGAGCGCCGGGGCTCTGCCGGGCTCGGGCTCCGGGGGCGGGCGCACCGCGGGCCCCGCCCGCCAGCGCCAGGAGCAGCCGCCGCTCCCCGCCCTCGGCGCCGCAGCCGCCGCCGCTCGGCCGGGGATGCTCTGCTGTCCCGGGGGATGCTGTCCTAGGGATGCTCTCCCGGCTCACCGGGGCCGGGAGAACGCATCCCAGAAGAACGGGACTGGTTCTTGCCCGCAAGGACTCCTGGCACAGCCGGAAGGCTCCTGCCCGCTGGGGATGGCGCTGCTGGAGCGCCCCGCTCGGTGCGGCGGGCAGAGCCAAAGAGCACTCTGCAAAACAAGCGGAGCAATTCCACAGCGAGATTATTGCGGGAAAGCTGAGGCGCTTCACGCTCCTTTCAGACTGAATTAGGCATGCATGGCAGGGAGCGGATTCTGCCACACTTCAGTGCAGTTCAGCTGTTTAACACAGTTAAACCGCTCTTGAAAAAAATCAATCACATCAATGTACCTGCTTTTTCAAAAGCCAGCGGGATGTTCTGCTCCACTTCCCCACCCAGCACTGCCAGCAGGAGGGAAAGACACCTGCAACAGAGCGACGGATGTCATGCCAACCCCTGTCCCCCACGGCTTTCCTGTGGCACAAGAGGAAGGCAAGCCCTGCGACACGGCGCTGCCATCCCACGCCCCATCAGCAGCACCAGTGTTCCCCCAGCCACGAGTCAGCTCCCTGTCCAAACCACGAGGCTAGCAGCTCCCAGCTCCAGCCTGATCCCAGTAATGCCTTCCCGAGCAGGAGGGCAAGTGGCCTATCAGGTGGATTTCCTGCTAGGAAATTTCTAGTTTTCTAATTCCCTTAGAAATGCTTCTTCCTGTAATTGTGATTGCAGCAACAGTGTTATGTTACTGTGTGCCCTTTTGGATATTTTTGCTTATGAAAGGTTCTGAGGTCACATGTCACAGCTGTTTGGAAAACCAGAATTTTTGTGGTTCCACCCATACAGTTAATTTTTTTTTTTTTTTAAGGTTGTTCTGGCAGCTTTCTTTCATTTAGATTCTCATTCCAGAGTGGTATTCTCAGCCCTGTTTCATCACCATTTCTCCAGCAATTCTCCAAAAACCAAGAACCAGAGTACATAATTAGAATCTGGTTTTGAAGGCTAATTTAACTAGAGCAATAAAACACTCCCCTTAGAAGGACTCTTCTGTGGGAATTCTTTTTCTGTAAACCATAAACTTTCCATTCACTGTAAAATATTTTAGCTGAACCCCGGCACAGATATTTATAGATCAAGCAAAGACTCCTACAGAATTTTGGGTTTGGTTAACTCAGCTTTTTGGCTTTTTCCATAAAAATCTACCCATATGATGCATAGAATCACATTGTTTCTCCATACAGATTTTCTAGATTCTCAGTGTGAATTATTTTTTTTTTATTTTGGCAAATCATTTTGCCTTTGGAAGCCAGGGAAGTGCTCAGCAGCCACGATACACTGCAAACACTCCCTTGAGGAGTGGCTCCAGCTCTGGAGTGCAGCCTGGGAATGTGGTGGGTGCACTACTGGCTCAAGGCACAGCTGTGTGTCATAATTCCAGATCCCTGGAACAAGCAGGGGCACATCTTCCCTCCCCAGCACCACGATGGTGTTACTGAGACAAGAGGCAGACAAGGCCCATTCTGGAAAGCATGGATACAGTGAAATTGTCCTGCCCCATGCTCTGGGAATATCTTGAATAAACATAAAAAGCCAGATTTACTGAGGTTGTGATGTGGCTCATTCGGTTGGTGCAACACCAGGTGCGTGGCTCCTTGGAGTCTATGCAAAGCAGGAAAAGCTTGTAAGGGAAGGAATTAGGAAATCACACAGCACAGTGTCAGCCAAATCAGACCAGATCCCAGAAATCCTTAATCCTCCTCCTGGGGGTTAGCAGCTGTCAGACATTTCTCCAGAGGATGTTTGATGCTGCCCAAACAGGGCTGGAACAGCACTCAGGAGGGTAGGGTACTGCTCCTTGTCTCTGTGTGCATCCCTGGCACTTAATGGATCTCTGGACTTTGATACCTGAGATAGGAATCGTGCTTGCCCTTACTTAACCACCTGCCACTGCTGACAGACCTGTTCACACCCTGTCTGACTGCTTTACACCCAGGCCCTGCTTCCTCAGGAGCTGTGACCTCAGGGCACACACAGACACCAAACAGCCTCTCCAGGACCCAGAGTACTTTCACCTCAATGCTGAAAATGCAGCTGTAACAAGAAAAGTACTTTACCTGATAAACACTCTGCCAGTTTCTGTCTCATCTCCAGTTTGGGTAGGCTTGTCCACTCGTGTCCTGCTGTTGCATGATGCCTGCAGTCTGCTTCCTTCTATGGCTCTGTGGTACCTGGCTGCCCAGCTAATCCACACAACATAAAACAGGGAACCTGCAGGTCCTTCCCACTCCCAGTTTGCTGACAAACTGAGCCTGTGCTGGCTGCAGTTCCACAGCAAGGGCGAAGAAGAACACAGCACAAGCCTCATGTGCAGGGCACGCTCCCAGCCCTGGAGGAGCAGCTCCTGGGAAACACCCAAGTGCATCAGTAACACACAAGGAAAAGCTTTCCAGAGGCTTTGCCCTTCTGCTTTCTCTGCACAGCTCACACAGGTCCTTGTTGCCAGACAACTCACACATACTGTGGGTATCTAGTACTCTATGCTTAATTAATAAAAAACAACAACAACAACAACAACAAAATAATAATATAACCTAGTTATAAGATCCTGATTTCAGCTGAGAGTTGAGACATTTCTGAAAGGTTTCTAAGTGGGTAGTGATCACATTTCACCGTCTCAAGCTTCAATTTCTTCTTCCCACAGAGGCAAATGAATTGCTGGCAGGAAAGCAGTTCACTGTAGGGCAGAGCTATGCTGCAATTACTGGGTCCGTCAGCGAGCTTGGAAAGGACTGGGAGTAAAGTTGGTGCTTTTTGTAAGAGCAACCTTTGCTCTTGGGTTAGAAACTGCTTGATTTCCAGATTTGGGACAGTGACCTCCCAGGAAATGAGACATTTGCCTGCAATAGCACTTAATTTAGCTTTTGAGGAATTGATTACTTTTAACTGTTGTGAGATTAGCAGCAAAAGTGGTTTTCCCTCTGAAATGTGGGCCTACCCCTCATGTTTTTGACACTCCCCAGCTAAATAACCACAGCCCTTGTGGATTGTTAGTCACTCACATGCACCTGCATCTGGTAATTGTGATATAGGCACACTTTATATTCACACACACAAACATATTCTTCCTAACTTCAGCTGTACCAAAACTAGCAGTGCAGCCACTCACACCCTTCAGCTACTTCTGGCTGGGGCTGCTGCTCCCCTGACTCACCTGCTGGTGCAGCAAGAGCTCTGTGACACAGGGGTGCCAGGCTGTGCTGCCAGTGTGGCACTGAGCGTCGCTCCAGGCCACCTTTTCTTCTGCAGCCAGACTGCTGCCCTCCTTTCCCAAAGCTGAATTCCTCATTCCAAACACCTCCTTCCCAGCACTGGCACGCAGCAGAGCTGGAGCCCTCCCTGCTGAAGCAGGAAATGCCTTCTGGGCTGGGAGGATGGCACCAGTGGCTGTGGAACAGAGACCTTGCTGGGAAAGGAAGGCAAGGATGGCTGGGAGGCTCTGGCAAATGGCACTGTCTGGGTAACTCACACAGGTTTGCTGAGGGCCTGGCTTGCAGGGCCAAGCCCATCCCATCAGTGAAGCTCCCCCTGCCAGAGTTTTACTACCTTAATTCAGGTTTTAGCTTCTGCAATGCAGATTACAACAGCAAGAACGCTGTCTTTTCAAGTGCTTGATCTGATACTCTTGAGTGCTACCCACAGAGACTGACACAGTTTTCTGTACAGCCCTTGAGGCAGCTGCAGGATGAACCAGGTTTACTTGTTCTGCTGCTGCTGAGTGCTGCAAACAGCCCTGGACTATTGGGAACATCCTCTGCACACCGAGGGACAAACACAGGCGTGGAAGCAGCCAGGGAGCAACCAAAAACACAGCTGATAGGAGCCTATGCTGTTCCCAGCAGTAGAACAAAGGAGAACCTGGTAAGAAAAGCCTGGAGAAATGCAAAACCAGACCAGGATTGTGCTCACTCTGGCCTTACAAACAAGCAGAGAACAAAGCCTGAATCACCATAAAAATGTATCTCTGTTTTTGTTCTAGGGAGAGCTCTAAGGAGTGGGTAAGGTTTCTGACACATGTGGCTAACAGAGTCAGGTTAGTCATGCAGGCCAGGTACTTTTTATCAGTCACACACTTCCCCATCAATATCTGACACTGCAGAGCAGAGACTCCACCCTCCAGCCCTGAAAACCTCTCCTGATAACCCTGGACATGACAGATGTCATAAAGAACCTCTCAATCAAACAGAATCCATGGTAAACATGCATTTTTTCCCCTACAGTATGGCATGCATGCCTCCTAAAAAGGTAAGGATTCCAGTCTACAACCCCCAGGGATGGACACTCCAGCCTCTGGCCCAGACCTTCCCCAGGGGAGGGGGCAGAGAGACACATATTACATTTATTTGCCCCACCTGGGACTTGGAATTTCAACCTGCACCTAGTTTTAAGGGAACTGCATGTTCTAGGGAGGGCACATTTAAAATGGGCAAACCAATGGCATAACTCTCCCTCTTCTGAGAGTCCTGTCCCACATAAGTGCCACTCTGACATGCAGAGGTGAGGGAAGCTCCGTAGCAGAAACTCTAGGAGTCTCATTTTCATCTTTTTGTAGCCTATTGTCAAGTGCTTTTCGATCTGAAAGCATTCAAGAGCAGACTCCAGCCCTCTGAAGGTCTGCTGCTGCATTCAAGCCTGGATGCACACTACCTCTGCACACAACTTTACTGAGGAAAAGGGGAGCTCTTGCACAGAGAGCCAGGGATTTTCATGGTCTCTGCTGACTGCATTTGAGAGAGACTGCAAACCTACAATCAGAGTCTGCTTTGTTCTGAGCCTGTCTTATGCCACAGCCTGAGATCTTCCCCCATTCCTAAAGTAAACACAGGGATTGAAGGTTGCAATTAGATGATCTTGCCAGATTGCATCACATTATTATTTACTCAGGCAATCAACTAACTCTAATTAAAAATCCACAATGTAAGTATCTTCTAGTTAGCAGCACCAATGGCTCCAGAGCAGCACAGCTGAGCTCTCTGAAGCCTTCCCATGCATAAAACCTGGGGCGGCTGTTCTTAAAGTGCAGCAAACTCACTGCCACAGATGAGGAAAGACCAAAGACTCACATTGGAAGTCTCTCCCCGATTCCCAGTGTCCACTGCACTTAAATGCACACTTGGTAGGCCTGGAATGAGTCATCTTCATCCTGCAGCCCGCGGAAAACAAATGCTTTGTATGTCAGCCTGGATACAAACAGCTCCTGTCTGCCAGCTCAACAACGGGGCTGTGTGTGGGACAGGCCTCAGCTCCCACCCCTGGCAGCACTGCCCGAGGGAACGGCAGCCACCAGCTCCCCTGGAAACATGCCAGAGGCACAGCTCCCAAGGGACAGGTTGGGAGGAGGATGAGGGAAATGCTCTGCAAAAGGGGAAAGGAAAGAAGAGGATCCTGGGGGTCTAATCCTGGCAGGGAGGCTGTGCAATCTCCTGCCTTAGGACCCGTTTTCCCTGTACCCCCAGCCCCTGAGGGCAGTACCGAGCCAGGCTGCAGCACGTGGCTCTGAATCCCTGCAAAGGCAAAGCTCTGGCCCCACGATGTGGGTGTTATCCCAGTGCAGTAAACAAAATCCCAGGACTGTTTGGGTGGGCAGGAGGCCAGGCTCCCTCCAGGACAGCTGCTCACAGCTGCTGACTGCAGAGCTGCCTTCAGCTGTTTGTGTCATCCGCTCAGCACAGAGGGGCACTGAGGAGAAAGGGAAGGCAAACGGTGCCTGACAGCAAAGCCAAGCAACCCAGCACCCTTGGGCTATTTCTAGGTCTCTGCTTCTCCCAGAACCCAGCTCCTCTGTCCCCATTCCCTGCCAGATACCAGACTCCAGCCCTAGTGCCCCATTGCACTTGGGTGCCTGCCAACCTCAATTCTGAGTATTTAAAATCCTAAATACAGGCCAAAAGCAGATCTGGGCCCTAGGATGGGAGCCACTAGGCTTCAGCACAGTCTGCAGTACCTTGTGTAGGTCAGCTGTGTCCCTTGGCACTAAAGGGAGCACTTTGGGGAAGCAAAAAAGTGCCCCTGCCACAGTTCTAGCATGTGACCCAGGCCTCGGGATGGAGCCACTGCATCAGGTGCTGGCTCAGGGCCCACCCTACCCTCTGCCAAGACCATGTGGGAAAGGACTTCTTGCTTTCCCCTGTCACCAGACCCAGGCAGCACATGACTCAGTGACCAGTGACATCCCCCTCATACACTAAAGCCAGCAAAGAGGAACTTGAGGGAACAGATTCAGAACAGGACCCACAGATTTGATGGCAGAACAGCACTTCAGGGCACACTGAAAATTCCAGCTGCAGCCTTGTATTTTATCCCTGGCTTGTAATTCCAGGAAGGAAAAATATCAACCACCAGTGAAGGCACCTCCCTGCAACTCTGTGATGCCAGACCAGTAATCAAACTTACTCAGGCCATGAAGACAAGCACTACCATCAGGGCTTACAAACCATTTGGTAGAGTTCTTTCCCAAGAATCCCCACAGGGTAAGCAGCCAGGCAACACAGAAAACAACAAAAAAACCACCTCCACTTGGAATTAAATCATGTGATTTATAAAACAATACAACTTTCTTGCAGCTTTCAGGAAAGTAGCACCTAAAATATGGGGGCATTACACCCATATTCAGAATTTCTAAAAAGATTTGGCCTAAATCAAAGAAAGAACGTAAAATAATACCACACTTCACCTGTCTGTCATGCTGCATTTCCTATGGACCTGGCAATGTAAAGTATCCACATGGAAGTCAAAGCATGATGTCTCCAGGATGTGCGACAACCATGAGAGGCTGTCAGCAGGATTTTGCTGGGAAATCTCATTTATGATTCAATTTCTAAGAGCTGCTGAGAACCATAAATTCAGTGAAGTCTGAGATGAGACAATTTAGCCAAATACATTGTACTTTGGTTTATGCCTGGGAGGATGTAAAAAGCAACAGGCACCAACCATGAAAGGGCACCTGGAATGCAGCTGTACCAGCTGGGGAAATAGAGAATGAAGAACCACAAATTAGAAAGTGAGACTTGCAGCAGACTGACTAATGAACTGAAAAAGCTGGCAAAGAATGGCTCATGGAAAACAAACCTAGGAGGAAAAGGGATGAGGGAAAGTTGTCATTGACACTACTGTCAGAGCACAGAAATCCAGAGAAAGTATAGGAAATGCAGCAAGAGACTGGCAAGGTCCCTTTTAGCTGCCTTCCAGATTTTCATGGCTCATAATGGAAAGCAAGTCTGGATCTGGGGTGTCCTCATTACTAACCAACCACTTCTCAAGAAGTTAATAGCAACTGAGAGAAAGACTCTCCTCTCTGTTTAGGAGGGAAGAGCTTTTCCTGCCAGCCATACTCCTCCTGTGCCACCTGCTGACTGCAGTGCAACGCTGCACAAGAGTGTCCAGTGCTCACAGCTGGGACACTACTCCAAACCAAATGGGGGAGGGATGGGGCAGAATGCCAGTCAGGGTCATGGTTTCTTCCAAAGTACATGAATACTTTGCCTTTCCCATTTTAGTACCTGCTTGGGTGGGGATCCAATGCAGAAAGTATCAAACAAAAGCCCAGAAAACATCCATGACATCAGTCTTGAATTTTAGATTTTAACCTGGCTCCCAGGGAGGCTACTTCGGCCCAAGCTCTGGGGGTTACAGTTAAGATGGGAAAAGGTGATGTGACATTGCTCCTTTTAACACCTGACTGCTTCCAGTTAAACTAGGAGAGGAATTCCTCACACTGAAACCATCAGCAGTGCAGCACAGGCACTTGGCATCTATTCTAGCAAGAGCTGCCTGTGGCATTTCCAGATGAGCCCACAGCACAGCCAGAGAGAGTAACAGAGCTCCCAGATTTGAATTTCTTATTTACTGACTCACCTTTCTGTTTTGTTCTGTTGCAGAACTGGAGGAAGCATCTTACACACACAAGGCTTTAAGAGCATTCTCTCCCCGGGATCAGGGGGTGGGCAGCCTCACAGGAGCTCCCCAAATACTCCCCCCAAGTGCTCCTGTCAGAGCCGGAAGAGTGGGACAGGAGCACACGGGTCTGGCTGAGCAGGTGCTCCGTTTCTCCCTGGAGATCCCCTGTCATCACGCTAGGTGGCACAGCTGACAGAGGAACAGAGCTCCGGTGAGACACTGCTCTCCCCAACACCACCTCTGGCTGCTGCCTTGCTCACAGGGCTGGGAGAGCAAATACCTGCCCTCCTGTTTTGGTTTTGGTTCTGAAATGTGGAAAGGTGTCAGGCTTGAGGCTCCTGATCTTGGGCCAGCCAGATGGGAATTCCACAAAGTCACGTGTGGCTTTTCCAAATACTCTCCTTCTTTCCCAAGGCTCTCCCACTTGCTGAGCAAACAATGGTGCAACAGAGCCTCGTTCACAGAACACTGCTCTCCAAAATAATGTTACATCAGGAATGACTGAGAGAACAAATGAAGTCTTGAGTTAATTAGAACCAGAATTATGGCCCTGAGACTCTGAGAATTTGTTTCCTTTTCCCTCTGTTGTACAGACACCATGTTTGATTCTGATGAAAGCCTTAAAAAAAAATCTCAGTTGCATTTTGGAGCATTTCTGTTTATCTGCTTTGGAAATCCTCTAAGAAGACAGAAGTCTTCAAGCTGTACATGATATGAGCACTTGAAGAATTCCTAGAGGGGAGGGAACCAAGGCCTTCAAAGGGATAAGTTACTGTCTGCAATGGTCTGTGCATTTGCTTCAGAGGAGGTACCTCAGCCCCCAGTGACTCTTCTCAGTTCTTCCCTGTTCAGCTGTGCTGAGGGCTGGCAGGGGGATGCCCTTTTAGTGTAATCCTACAATAATGAATGGGTTGTGCCTGCTCTGCTGCAGGGAGGTGACAGGGAAGCCTAAATTGCAGTGCACACATACTATTTACAGAACAGCAGTGTGGAGGTGCCCAGACTGGCAATCCCAGCTTAGCAAGGTAGTGCACAGACACAGAGCAGGGAACTGGTTGTTTTGAAGGCTAGGAAAAAGATGAATGTAAGTGAACAGCAAAAATATTGCCTACGCTGCAAACTTTCAGTGTCAGCATGGGCCATTACAGCCAAGGGTTTGTTCTCAGCATCAAGCCTGAGGAGCACCTTGAAGCACCAACAGTGGTAAAAGAGAGGGCACTCAAGCCCTCAGTCACTGAGAAAGTGCCCTGGCTCCACAGCTCTTTCTTTCCCCTGTGCCACCGAGCAGGAGATGTGAGCAGTGCACTTTCAGCCCATGCCAGGACAGCCCAGTACCAAAATAGATATTTTGACTTAAGCACCAGCTCAGCACTTTGCTGGAGGAGACGGTTCCTCAGCTACTGTGGTAAGCAAAGAAAGGGAAGATATTTAGATCATGAATTCTGTGTCTCTGCACAGCCACCCTCCTCCATGCCAGCCATGGAGGCTGCACACTTGTGCTTCTATAAATTCGAGTGACATTTACAGTCCCGTTAAGCTGAGGGCGCACTGCTCTAACTGGCACTGAAAGATTAAGAAGTTCACACACTGGAAATAGACTTACTGGGACATCCACTTAGCCATTCTCTTCTCTAATGAGATACTGGGCAAAAGCTCATCAGTGGGTTTTAGAGAGTCAGTCATGACCACACCTTTGGTCAGATAAAGAGAATGGATTTTAAAAAGGCAGCAAACAGAACCGAGTGGAATTGCCTCCCCCACTCCTTCTCTGCTGCTAATCTTCAGTGTTATAAACATTTTCACAGTTTGTCACTCCAGAACGGCCAGTTCAAAACACAAAGTCCCAAAGTGCATTTACTAAATTTCTTGGGTTTCTACTAATATTTATCTGTATAACCTCTCAATTCTGAAATGGGGTTTGACATCATCACTTCAAGAGTAGTAAAATGAAGGTAAATTTAAGTAAACATCACATGCTCTAATGGACTCTGGGCTCCTGATAATCCAAAAAGTTTCCTGAGCATAACACAGAAGCAGAGCAATGTTAAGGAAACCACTTGTAGTCATTAGAATATGATGAAAAGGTTACAAAATCAGTGAATTCATCTCACTTCTCAAAGATACCAGAGCAGAGCAGGATTGTTACCAGCACAAGCATTAAAATTATCAGCAAATCAGTCCCACTCATCACACCCCTGTAGGAGCATCTAAGCCCACCAGCACTGCTAGAATTAAACCTGCCCTGTGCGACCCTGCCTTGACAGGTTGGCTTGGGCTTAGATGCTCTCCAGAGGTCCCTTGCAGCCCAGGCGCGCGAAGACTGGAAAACTTTCTCCGCTCAGACTTCGGGAGTTCATACCCTCCCACCGCCTCCGCTGCGCGGCTCAGCCCGGCCCCGCCCGGCCCGCGGCGGCTCCTCCCCGGATCCGAAGCCTGGCTTAAAGCGGCGCCGGGGGGGCGGCCCCGGCGGGGTCCCGCTGCAGCAGCGCCCGGCCATGGCCCGCGACCGCGGCCCGCCCGTGCTGCGGCCGCCCCGCGCGGCCGCGCTGCCCGCCGAGCCCCACGGCTGGGGCTGGCTGGGCGCGGGGCTCTGGCCGGCGCTGCTCGTGGGGCTGCTGGCCGCCATCGTCGCCTGGTTCTGGTACGGCGACAGCGACGGGCGAGCCGAGGCGGGCGGCGAGGAGGCGGCGGCCGGCAGAGAGGGGCCCCGGCGGGCGAGCGCGGTGACCACAGGTAGCGGGATGGGGAGGCGATGCCGCGGGTGTCCCGGGCTGCCCGAGCCTGCGAGGACTTGGGTTTGCCGGCGCTCAACTTAACTCGTTCTCCCTCAATGTCACTTGCAGAGGATGCTGCGGCGGGCAGGGAGCCGGGGTGGCGGGAGGTGGCGGCTGCTGCCCCGTCCGGCCCTTGGAATCCAGGAGAGGATCTGGCGGCTGTTTCAAGGGAACAGCTTAACCACGTCCCGAGCGGTGCAGTTTTGGGCGAACCTGTGGAGCTGGAGCAGCTGATCCCGAAGCGCGGTGTCACGGACCCGGGGGAGCATCCGGCTGATATGGCCGGCAGCCAGGCAGGCGAACTGGAAGCCCAGGTGGGACAGGCAAGTGACAGATGGTGGTTGATGAACTTGGCAGGGGCCTCTGACAATGAGTGTAAGGACAGAAGTGAGGAGCAGCCGTGTCAGCCAGCTGAGAGGAGGGACTTGGACCATGAAGAGTGGGAAGTTGTTTCTGAGCACCTGGTCGAAGGGAAGGATGGTAGCATGGAAGACTCAGACAGCAAGGAATGGGAACCAGGAGACTGCTGTGACGGGGACATGAAAGCAAAGCGAGTTGCAGCCGTGCCCCCCATGTTCCAGAACATCCACGTGGCTTTCCGAGTGCACTACATCACCCACTCTGACACACAGCTCATCGGTGTCACGGGGGACCACGAGTGTCTGGGCCAGTGGCACAGCTACGTGCCCCTCAAGCGTGACAAGGATGGCTTCTGGTCCGAATCCATCAGTCTGCCCGCAGACACCAGAGTAGAGTGGAAATTTATCTTGGTGGAGAATGGCAAGGTCAGACGCTGGGAAGAATGCGGTAACAGGACCCTAGTGACTGAACACGAAGATCAAATTGTTCATCAGTGGTGGGGATACCATTAATGGGAAGGTGGAAGCTGCTGGTCTAATGGCAGACCTGCCTAGGTGAACCACCGAGCCCCTAAACCTTAGGGGGGGCTCCCCTTCTTCTCTAGGAGACCCTCTTGAGTGCAGAGCTCTGGAAATCCTGTATCCGACCATGTAAGCAGCAGATCTCTTTAGGAAATCTTTTGGCAACCTGAAGAATCAACTTTGAGTGCATGCTAAAGAGACACAAGGTAGGCTAAGAAGGCAGGAGCAGCATTCCAAGCACCTGCTTGCCCAGGTGGATCTGGACCCTGGACTTGAGTTAGTGTTGCTTTGAGTGGGGCTATGGGAAGCATCTTGATACCCACTGCTTGGGCTTGGGCAGCATACTGGGAGGTGTGACTACCAACACTGTAACAGGAACTTAAGTGTTTTAATTTATGTAATGTATTAAGGAAACAATAAACATTTTCAGATTGACAGTTCATTATCAGTTGACCAGTGACCTCACTCATTTTGGTAACTTTGATCCAAGTGAGCCACTTGACCTGAAATCTTAGTGCTAAGCAAGTGCTGAGAAGTGGCCCTCCCTCTTGAGTAACAAAAGGTTGAACTCCAAAATAGTTCATTCTCTACCCCCTACTGACCAGCAATCATCTCGGCTCAAATGAAAGGTTTGGCAGGCAGCTCCACTCCTGCTGAGGGGAGAGCAAAGGTCATAAAGGACTGTCTCGGCTTAATGAATTACTTTGTCAGGGTGGGAACAGGCTTTTAAAAAAACCTGGAATGCTGCGATGGCCAGGGATTAGGGTTCTGGCTGAAACAGAGAGGGGTGGCATACTGATGAACAGTACCACAGTATTGTTAGCAAATACTTGGCTTGAACTTGTAAATATTTTTTAAGCCTAAGCTTTTCACCGTGAATTTATTTTAAGCTGTGGCCTTCTAGTAAGCCAGATGAAGTAGCATGCTTCCAGCTTCAGCTAGTTGGTATCTTTATAGGATAGAAGCAGAAAGCTGCCCTGCTTCCCTGCCTTTTGTATTTTTAGGTACAAATACATGCTGCCACTTGAGCAAGCTCCTCTCTCCATGATGCTGAACCGAGCATTACAAGACCAAGCCTGCAAACAGCCTTTGCCTTGAGTGAGTTTGGTCTGGGAGAGCAGAGTTTTGTAGATCTGCAAGTATACAAATTACAACTTTAGTTTGGAAGAGGTACTTCAAAAAGGACATCACTAAATGCCTTTGCTAATTCCTTCCTGCTCTGTGCAGTGGAGCAGCCTGGACATGTGAAATAGAATAGCTTTGGTGAAAGACTGGAAGATGAACTTCAGAGCTGACCTCCTGCATCTGGTGGGTTAATGGGCATCCAGTTGGTGGGACAGTGCTAGAGCTGCTGGGAAGAACAAGTGTTGGCAATGTTCTTACTGGGACTTGGATACCAGCTGTTCAGTGAGGGAGGGCTGAGCTGCCTGCTCCTGCAGACCTGGCCTGAAAATAGCTCAAGGAACCCCAGAAGGGTATTGAGGGGAGGGTGAGGAGGGAGAGACACTTAATTCCAAATTGCGTATTGGAATTGGCCTTTCATTTTTATCCAGCAGAAAAACCTCAGCTGCATTCTTAGCACTTGGCTTTTCTCACAAGAAACTGAAGAGGATACTACAGGTAATATTCAGCAGCAACAGAAGGTGTTCTTCAGGAATCCCTGAAGTCAAAGCTGCCACCTGAGCGTATTTATACGCATGCCTGAGGCTTGTCTGAGGAGATTAACTGTGCTATTAGATTAAGTTATTCACCAGAAAGCTCCTTAAACTATGCGAGAATAGATTCTCTAATGCAATGGTGAACATGTCAAACAGACCAACCCCAAGAAGTCTTTTAAATTGAGAACAACTTAATTTTTTAATTAAGCACCCTGTGCTTTGATCCCACAGACAACACAGTCCTCATGATTGTATCACCTTGCTGAATGATCAGCTAGGGTTTCTACCAAGACCTGCACTGAGCTTTTGCTAAAAAAGCCTTTAAGTTATTATGACAGTCCCAGCAGGACCTGTGGTACGTAAATTAAATGGTTTGGGTATGGTGAAAGAAAGAAATCTGGACTTCAATTTTTCTGGAGGAACCTATTAGTATTTTCTCCAAGTTCACAGGTATGTTTTCTCATTATTGAACAATATTTGCTCAAAGGTGAGGGCAGATTTAAACAAAGTTGCCTTGCTGCATATAAAAGATGCTGCTGGAATGGCTGATAGCTGTCTAATACAATGTCCTGGCTGTGAGACCAGTGCAGCTATATGTGACAAACAACTTAGTGTTGACATTCCTGCGTGGATCTAACAGCCAGTGGCTCAGGAGATGTCCAAGCAAACAAACTGCCTCACTCACAGCTTGACAAAGCCTGCAATCACAGAGCTACCTTTAAAGTTCACCTGCTCATACCCCTGACAACCAACTTCTGTCAAATTAGACAGAATTTGATTGCTTTTATGTGAAACACAAACTACTCCTTTTTGTCAAGTAGTTTGGTGCACAAACGCTGAATGCTGCAGCTGGATGGTGAGCTGTGCAAGCAGCCTGAGAGGACTGGGCATTAGCCATTTTAAAGTCCCCAGCAAAAACCTTCACTGCAGCTATTTTGCTTTGCAAAACCCATGCCCATCTCACATTGTCTCTGGGAATGGAACTCACCCTTTGGAGTCTCTGCACCTATGAGCCTGCTGTTAGGTTTTCTCTCCCAGGGGCTGGTTGCCATCTGTGGTGTCCCTGCTGTGGGCAAGCTTGGCCCAACAGTCCTGCTGTGCCATCCACCTGCAGGACATGGAATAACAAGGGCTGCATACATTCAGCTGCTCTAAGGCTCATGTGTCTATGAGCCTGTTCCTTGCCTGCTGCTGGTGGCAGGGGGAAGCCCAGACCTGTCCCCAACTCTCTGAATGCCATCTCCAAATGATGTTAAGCTGCTGTTTTGCACTGGCAGATGTCCCTCCCTTCTCTCTGACCCCTCCACCTGCCCCCTGCCCTTGGCACACAGATGCAGCTTCTGAAACTCTTTTTTAGCTTGGTTCCTTGAACAAAACTGGAAGTGCACTTCACAGTGACCTTTCCTAGGGGTTCTTATTCTCTACACCTGACTCTCCCCTTAAGAAAATTTTGGAAGATTTGTCCAGTAATTGTGGCAAGTCCAAACTGTGATTCATGTGCCATCTAATCCAATCCTTTAATTTTCAATGCAACTGATTTCTAGGAAAGGGGAGATGTATTTACGAATCTTTTATCTGAATTTGCAACACTGTTGCAAAAAGTATCTTTAGTATAAGGAAAACTAAACAAATTCCTCCAATTAAAATACTGTTGGCAGTAACTGAGGACAGCTGAAGAGCAACTCAGTAATTTCTTCTCCCCACACAAGATGCAAACTCAAGTTGGGTGAGTCCATTCTTCTTAAATGAATCACGGTACAACAGTACAACAAGCTTCAACAGGAAGAATTTAGCTTCGACATAGGGAGAAATTCTTCCCTGTGAAGGTGCTGAGGCCCTGGCACAGGATGCCCACAGAAGCTGTGGCTGCCCCATCCCTGGAGGTGTCCAAGGCTGGTTTGGATTGGACTTAGAGCAACCTGGGATAGTGGAAGGCGCTGCAGCCTGTGGCAAGGGGTTGGAAGGAGATGAAATTATCCTTAAAGTTCCCTTCTGCTCTGTACTTCCTGCTAATTTAAAATAAGAGCTATAAACAAGAATTTTAAAAAATTGTGAGGGCTTTTATTATTAATATTTAAAACCAACTTAAACACAATGTACCTACATGAAAGCAATCACTAATGCATACAGTGCCTTCACTTGGACAGCTTTCTCTCCTTTTCCTTGCATTTCTTTGTCTTCACCTCCTGAGTTCTGCTCATTGGAGACATGGCTGAAAATAGCAGAAGAACAGATTAGCTGAACACCACCTTATGTTCCAAAGGCTGAGGTTTCAGGTGCAGCCAGCTGAAGTTTCACAGAGTCCTCCCATAACAAGTTATGCTGTACCTATAAAGCCCTTACAAATGCAGCCTCAGTTTGCAATTCTTTATGTGACTACATACAAGCCACTGAGGATATTAATGGATGGCAAAGAACAAAAATTAGAACACTTAGCTCTGACTTATTTATATAAATAACTTGATTAGTTTTACCTACATCAGGTCACTTGTATGTCCCTGACACAAATGCACTGTGTGATGAGGGGAAATAATTTCCCAAAACTGTGCAATGAGACTTAAAGGAGAAAAGGGGAAGAGACTGGAATATGCAATAAGAAAAAGCACAGAGAAAATAAACCACATCTCATCTGGCATCCTGCCATGTCAGGAGCTCATGCAACTAAGTTTTGGAAATCTTGCAGTTTGCATGAAAGCATCATCAGCTTGTCAAAAATTCCCTGTAATTTGCCATGACAGCACATGAGGACACCCCTGAGCAGCTGCCATGTTTGACATGTTAAGGATCCTGAAGCTTATTAGAGTTAAGGGGCATTGTGGAGTTAATCTAATTACTCTACTAGGAGCAGGATAATGCACAAGTTAAACTAGTGTGTGCTAGTAAAAGCACAGGCAGTGCTTCGGCAGGTACCAACAGCAGTTTCTGGAGAATGGCTTTTTTTTCAATAAAACAGGAATATTTTTGGTTAATACTGGCACCTTGGTTTTTTCTCTGTGATGATTCCACCAGGTTTTGCAGGCTCTCCATCTTGTTCTGTAGCCTCTTTGATGTGGGCTCACTAGTTTCCATGGGCTGAGAAGCTAGAGAAAAAATATTATCATCAGTAATAATAAAAAAGCCCATAATAAATTATTGAAACATTCCCTTTAAATTGGAGTTCCTATGAAATAAAATCTACACCAACATTTTCAGTAAACCCCAGAACTTGACTAAATGTGTTATAGGAACCACAACAGCTATTACAAACATTTTTTATTGCAAGTACTGATGTCAAGCATCCTTACAGCATTTTAATTTGAATAAAGCAACTAAACAGGCCTTAAAATTAGTGGCGCATGAAATTTATCTTCTGACTGTGTAATAGATTAATTAGCTGCTATGCTTTACTCACAATTCATTTATCACAGAATAAACCTTCTGCCTGAACAGAACTGGGAGGGGGTGAAGGCACCCTGATCAGGATGTGGGATTGGACATAGCTGTTCCTGTGGCTGCTCCCTGGGGAGCGCCAACCTTCCCTGGTGCTGGGCTGGGCTCAGGTGAGGCAGCAGGGCCAGCTGCAAGCTCATCAGGTGGGGTGGTTAAGAGCAAGTATCCAAATAAAGAACTCAAGAGCCTAAAATTTAGGCTCCAAAAATGTGACAATGCTATGGATGCTAATTACACAAGTAACATGGAAGTTATCAATTTTGGGTGTGCTTATGTCAGCCTCTGAGGAGCTGCTTTCTAACAAGATACAGATTTTTGTACCAACTGCAATACAGTCTTTGTAATACCACCTGCTAAGAGGTATTTGAGTAAATTCCTAGGAAAAAATACTATATTGGGACTACATTCTCCATAATATTCTGTAATGCTCCCGTTTGACGTCAGTGCAGCCAGGAAAACTTACCAAGGGATGTAAGGAGCAGGGAAACACTCTGGGACTGAGGATCTGCAGGATGTGAGCAGAAAGGACACCTGAAAGCAAAATGAGGGCAAAACCTGCATTCTGGAAGGGTTATGCTGAAGTGTGGTCATGCTAGCCAGCACCCACAGTGACAATGTGAAGCTCTCATATGGAGTCTCCAGGTCTTAGCCATGGAAATGAAGAAAAAAAACCAATGTAAATATGTTTCAGAGCTCTTGCTTAGAGGGATGAAAGTGACATGAAAGCTTTGTTTTATAATCCCCAGGAAGCTCTTAGCATTATGAATAAAACAAGACAAACAAGCTCAGCATTAGGGCTGTATTAAAAAAGCCTTAGAAACTGAACCTCAAAGGAGTACTGTGAGAGGCAGGTTACTCAGCTAAGTCAAAGCACTTCTCACTGTCCTAAAATGTGCTTTTCCACTGTGCTTGCAGCAGCAGCCTCTCCAGCTGCAGTTTTGATTTAATCCTAATCAAAAATCATGGATTACATTTTTTTTTATGAATTATGCATATGCTCTGGATTAGAAACATCAGACTGCATGCTGTATTGATTTTTCAACTTCATGTACTGCTGTCATTATCATGTGTTTGGTAAAAAAAAAAAATCCGGCATTTGGATATTTACATATGGCAAGAAAAGAAGAAAGGAGTTCTGAACAAAAATAAAAGCAAGCACTAAAGGCAAATGGTGTGGTCAACTTCTATTTCCCTTCCACCTAAAGCATCTGAGTGACCTGGCAAACAACAGAAGCTTTGGAAGCTTCCAGATTATCTCAAGTTTATGTGTAAACCTGACCTTGCAAAAACACATCCCACACTGTTCCTGAAGCATGTCAAGAGCCAGATCCCAGTTTCAGAGGGCACTGTAAGTACACAGCACACAACAGAAATAAACCTATTATTCTTACCCTGCATTCCTTATGGTTGTTAAAGGGCATTTTCTCCCACCATGGCTGCTGAGATCCACAGAGGGAAGTTCACTGTCTGAGCTTGTTAATTCTTGAAGAATCCTCTTCAGATCCTGCAATGGTTCTTCCTTCAAAACGTCCAGCTTGGTAGGCTTCTGAAATGAAATAACTCAGTTAAAAAGTATTTGCAAAGGCACTCTGTTGTCAGCTCTTGCCTCAACTCATCCAAATGCATGTATTTTCTCCCCCTTGACTCTTGTTTTGTCCTTTTTAACCTGTGACCCCAAATACTGCTGGACTGAAGGGAGACACAGGAGCACCTGGGGGCATTTGCCAGGCAAACTCATTCCATGTTTACCATGCAAACTCTGCAGCAGCTGAGCTGTCTGCAGATACAAACCCCTTCATTGCCACAGCCATCACGGACATCAAGTGCAAAATTATTCTCATTTTACTGCTCAGGACTTGAGGCAAAGGCCTGGTTCAAAGAACCCTTTGTTTCAATGAAAACTGGATTTTTCAGCATTCCACATGTTCAAAGCACTACTCCCACTGACCTTTGCTCCACCTAGAGATGGAAAAACTCAGAACATTGGAAAAACTTTGCTACCCTATTTTCATTTTAAAATAAAAGTAATTTTTAATGTGAAAACACTGGTTTCAGCAGGGCTTATATGGGCAACAAATCCTCAGCTTCATAATGGGTTAAAGTGCCTTTGAGTCAGACCAAATCCTCCTTTTCCACACTCCAGCTAGGAAACCTGACTATCACCCAACCAAGTCTGTCTCAAGTGTTGCAGCTGCTTCATTTTCTATAATAACTAATAATGCAGGAACCAAGAAGATTTAAGTAGACTTTGATTCAAGTGCTCCTGCAACCTGTTGGGTCCTCACTGTAGTACTAAATTAAAAATAAGTCCTTTTTCCTTCTTTATGTTCAGAAGTATAAATTGATTAACACTGAGAAGAGAGAATGGGAGTGCCTGATGCTGCAGGGATTTCACAGAAGGAACTATCCTTTGTTCCTTGATGGAAATATTTGCCACCACATCAGGAAGCAAACCAGAAAATCTTCCTGAAACTTGCCTGCACTGACTTGTGGCCTCCTATGGGTTTTGAGGCTGAAATTAATGAAAATACCTGGGAGAAACATCAAGTCACTTCAGGAGATTTACACAAAATCTATGAAGAAAATATCTAAAGTATTTTTTTTTTATGAGAGGTTAAAGTTGATGTTTTCTGTAATGAAAAATCAGTGTATTTAATTTAAATCTAAAAGGTAGACGTACAAAATCAAAAGGAAGAAAAATGGTGTGGATAAAACTGATCAAAATCAGTAAAAGCCAGGTTGGAGGAAGATTCAAATATCAAGCAGATGATTAAATGTATCAACAACTAAGCACAAATCTATTTTCACTGTCAAATGTGATAAACAGCAAAAAAAAAGTGAAAACCAAACCACTTACCTTCAGACTTAATAGTCCATGAATGTTATTTGTGGTAGAGGTAAAATAAACTCTTAGCATAGTCTACAGGATTTTATAGTTGTCACATTGTTTTTTACACCAAAAAAAAAATCTGAAAGGACCCAGCACATGTGAAGCTACAGGAATTATTTCACCTTAGGCGTTACAAATTTGCTCTCAGATGCTCTGAGCAGATGCTCTTCCCTGAAAAACTTCCATGTTATTTTTGCTGTTTGGGACATGCTGGTGTCCATGCTGAGGCAGGAACTCACCTGAGGGGCAGAGCTAGGCAGGTGCAGGGCATGTGGCCAGACAGCAGAGAGCAGGTGGGACTGAGGCACAGAGTGCTGCAGCTTCCCTGAGGCAGAAGCTGAGGAGTAGCCTGGGCCCTGCAGCTCCTGGGGAAAAACAATAAAAGTTCCCCACCTTGGTCATTCGTCCTCTGAAGCACTTTTTATATTGCTTATGTGTTGTGTTATTATGCTCCCCCGGTTTAGCTGGAATGTTCTGTTACCCCCTTTTTCTGTATACTGGTTCTGTCTGGAATTCCCCCTCTTTCCCAGTTATCTGTCAATCACCAGTTACGCTGGAAGCCCGCGCCCTGTCACCCCCAAATGCCCCCCTTTTATCCAGAAACTTCGGTGTTATACATGGAATTATTGGGCCGGGGACCGGGGTCCCACCTTTGAGCTCTCTCGGTTGGCTACCCGTTCCGTCTCTCTGAAAAGCCCGCACTCACCATGAGCTCCCATTTGCTGCCTGTCTGAGCTCTCCCCCTCCCGTTTCTCCTATAAAACACATGTATTCCCTCCCCCCGCCGCCCTTCGATCCGGTGGCTTCCCCTGGGTGTACTCCTCGTTCTGGAATAAAACCTGGACTGGCCCCGGTCGGGGGGACGCTCTCCCCATTCCCTGTCTGTGGTCCCGTGCCTTTTTGTCCGCCTTTAGAGCTGACAGCCGATCCAGCGTGCCACTGTCAGCGGAGCGGCTCCCGCGCGCCGAACCGAGAAACCGCGAATTCCTCCCGCTCTGTCTGCTGGCAGGCGGGGACGGCGGCGCAGGCGGGAACTTTAAAGTCACGGTTACCGCACTTATGTAGAGTTGTATTTTGAATATAGCACTTTGTTCCTCTTTCAAAGCCAGCAGCTGGGGTGGGTCACTAAAATGAATGATAATTTCTTGTGATGAAACTGCTCCTCCCAAGGTACCCTTCATTTAGAGCAGTAGCCTCACTGCAGCCTGAAGAGTCCATGGTTAGAAATAAGGCAAAAGTATCCTCTATCCATCTAAGGAGTATAGATAGGGATTGGACTCCATCTAATATTTTGTTGTCATTACTGCAAATAGCACTCCAAAAACCTGGAATTATGGACATGTGCAGCACTGAGGAATTCCACACAGAAAAGGGTTTCAGAACACAGACTTTTGAGAGCTGTTTGCACAGAAGAGGTTAACCTAAAGCCAGGCCCCAAAGCAAATGAACCTGCAGCTGGGCCCATGCTTCCCAGGAAAGCACTCACTCTCACATCCAAGGTGTGCTGCAGCCAGCAGTGCATGGCTCCTGGCACTGCATGATGCACTGGCACTCTGCAAACTGCAGGGATGCCTGCAACAGAACACACAAAGGGCATGAATGAACTGTGCTAACTTTCTGGGGATTGCACTCTTTGCTGTCCTCTCTCTGACAAAAACAAGGTGCACACAGGCGTGCTGTATTTACCTCCTGCTATCAGCACAGAAATACTGCAGGATGCCTTTGCTGACAGGCTCACAAAAGCAACTGCTTATACAAGCCTGGCAGCCATAACATGCACACCAGAACATCCCAGAAGGGAACAATATCCTTCCATGGTGGCAAATTTGCAACAAAACCAAGTTGCACTATAATTTGGCCATAGATGGTTAATGGGATCCAGTACTGCTGTTACATACCACTCTTGAAAAAAGGGTCAGGTTGCTCTTCTGTGATTTACTAGATCTGCTTTTTTCATCTCCTGACTCACCCAGTTTTAAATATTTTTGCTCATAGTGAGATGGGCCATTAAGATTGTGTCCCCCCCTTGAGTGGCAGAATCCCACATAGCTCCCTGGAACAATCTGACTGTTCTGGGCTGGCAGGAACCTCATGCTGTACCAGCAGCCATATTTGGATTCAGCCAGCAGGCTGCTCTTATTTTTAACATGAGCCCAAATTAGCAGCTGTGGGAGCTGAGCTGAGGCTCCCCATGTGCAAGGCCAGCCAGCTCCCTCTGGCCAGCCTAGAGTTCCTGCAGGAGATCATCTTTTTCCAGTTTTGCATCATTCAGTGCCTGGAGCCTCTTGGTGCATGTGCTAACCAGTTGAATCTTTTCCAGCTCCAGTTTGCTCAGTTTGGCCTCCATTTCACATATTCTGGCTTCTTTCTCATCCTTGACACTGCTTACATAAAAAACAAGCATGTGTAACATACATAATTATTTAAAATAACCACAAAGACGAATGGACACCACTACTTAAAATCCCAGTTTAGGGCAAGAAAGAAAACCAGAGTGAAACAGACCAACTTCTTGTTGATAGCTGATGGCTTTAAAGAATAATTAAACTCCCCAGGCGTAGCTTATGAACACGACTGCCATTCTCTTGTAGCAGCACCCCCATGTGCACTCAAATCCCTTCTCACCAAAGAGAATTAAATGCTGCCTGGAGTGATTTTTCTTCTGAGGATGCTGACCTGCATGGGACTACCACATCCTGTATTTCTTGTCTGAGAAATAACCAGTGTCCTCAGTTTGGAATTCTGAGTGCTGCCTGAGCTTCTGCTGTCTCAGAATGAGCTAGGTACAACTGCTTCTCAAAGTCTTGGACCTAGAAAAGGGCAAATATTCATGAAGAATTCTCTTAAAGCATTCTGTTTAAACAGTAAATTCCATTCCGTCTGGTTTTCTTCTAGGTCCTACTTGAAAGAAGCACAAATGTTATCTTTTGGCCCAGCAGAGTTATTCCCTGTGTGTACTCCTAATTGTGTTGCCTTATTTTAGTGATCAAGCTCAGTTTCATTTCAGAGTTAGTTGAGGTTCTGGAGAGTAATTTGTCTTCCACCCTGATCCAGAGCTCTTCAGAAGACCCTTATCTGCAACATAAATGCTGATTGGAATGGTAAAATTACACTTGGGGAAAAAAAGTCCTTTTTTCACCAAAGACTATTCCTTTACTATGGCTTCATTCAGAAATCTCCAGGCAAACATGTTTTGTACCAAGTAGTGTTCACTTTCTCTGAAAGGAGGCAACTTCTGCCAGTTTATGAGATGATGGACCAGTCTACAAGGCTATTAAATAAAGATACTCTTATGTGCCAAGTTTACCTTAATGAAATTTATCCTATTGTCCAGACAGTTTTTTCTGAAGCAATCCCTCATCAAGAGGCTTCCCTCCTGTCTCTGGAACATTTCAGATCTGGCACCAGTGCTAACAGGGCAAATCCATACACACCTTGTTTTTACAGATCCTCTTAACTTCTCCAAACTGGGAACAGAGCTGACAAACTGTGGATTCCAGGTGACAGACGTGATGTGTATTCATCAAATTCGGGGTCCTTGCTTGTTCTCTATGGGAAGTTTGAGGTGGAAAAATTAGAAGCTGTAAGAACCATCGAAGGAGAAGCAACCTCAGCCTCCTCATTCCGAGCCTGCCTAACACATGGATGTTTTCTCTCTCCTCTATATTGTGTGGTTTTGTGGGGTTTCTGTTTTTATCCCTTTACTCTTCATCTCACAGTCTATGCAATCAGTGCTTCACTTAAACAAAAGCAGTGAGAAACCAAAAAAATAGGGCAGAGAGTGGAGTGTAGTAGCAGATTAAGCTTTCTGTCAAACTAATGTTAGTTTTAACATTTCCTACACAACAATCAAACCCCAGACTTAACAACCTGTCTGCAGCAGGCTTTGGCTGCTACTTGCAAGCTGCAGGCAACTGCCAGTTTTGCGAGGCGGTGCTGCCACCTCGTGGTCATTTCTGAGCTGCACAATCCTCCTCCCGAAAGAAAACACTGGCTATTATTTCCTCTTGGCAAAAAGTAACTTCTTTCACTTGTCAGAAACATAGTAACTTCGATGTTGTGTTATTAAGTATCAAGATGGGGATGTTTTAACTTTGAAGGGGTTACTGTGTAACTCAAGTGGACGGCAGGGCAAAAATTAGGACATCATAAACAAGAAAGGACAAAACTCTTAGTGAAACCAGCAAGAAAAAACTGATTTAACCACCAAAATTACTGTCAGTCTTTTCTTTTAATGGTGGAACTGATGTCCCAACAAATTCCACGTGTCCACCTAAGCAACGCTTATAAAAGTAATTTTCTTCCAAAATAGAATTTTTGCGGCAGTAACTAAACCAGAAGATGATCAGCATGGAAGGAAAGAGCAGCAGAAAGTCATAAGAAAGAGCAAATAAACATCTTTTATTGGAACGATTATTGAACTCAAAAACATTGCTTGCTATTTCCTATTCACCCCATCCCAAGGGAATTCTCCATGGAACATGTGAAAAATGTCTGCTTATGCTTTAAGAATAAAAAAAAAAATAGAGAATAGATACCTCACTTGATGCTGCTGCATGACTTAAATCAAAAAGAGGCTGCTCAAAATAGTGCTGGTGAAACTGCCCAAAGACTCAGTAGTGACAAGGACTCACCTAAATTTAAGAAGCTGCCCCAAATTTCATCTCACTTCATGCAGCCTCTTCTGCACATCTCCACCTTTCTGAAAGAAACTGTAGAATAAGAGGAAAGTTTGGTTATCTAAAACCTTGATTACAAAAGGAAGGAAACCTGAGCCAATTCACACTGTCTTATTTCACTGGAATTGATCAGGCAATGGATTATTTACTCCATTCCTGAGGGTGTGGTATCAGTTTGACTCATCAGTTGGACTCAATCAGTAAATCAAATCACTGTTTGCTATCAATTTTCAAACTAATTTATGATCCTGCTGTGGGAGAAACTTTCAAATCTTAGACATACAAGTGCATATAAAAACCACTAAATTTGAGCACCATCTTCTGGGAAAAAAAAAACCACAACACATAGCAGGAATAGGAATTTTCTAATAACTAACAAATCCTGTGTACTACCTTAATTCCTGGATATTCTTGCTCATTGGAACAGCACCTGTGAAGAAAAGACATGCATTTACTTTTTAATCTATTAAGAGGCAACTTTATGTAACAAAATTAATTCTGCCCACCTAACTTTAAAACTGCAGGAGGACTTAAAGGTATTTATGGGGAGGTAAGTTTCTCTCCTTTTCCAAATCCTCTGGTTTGTTTTCTTAGGACAGATCCAGATGCAGGCAGAAGAGAAAAAAGAGAAAAAGAAGAGGAAAGAGACAGAGAGAGAGAAAGGGAGTATGAAAGGAGAGGAAAACTGTTAGTGGCAGTTTTAAATCAGTGCATTTTTAAATCAGATGGTATTGACAGGTTTCTTGTTCCGTTTATTTGGATTTTCCTGAGTTACTCGTCCTCTGGAGCACTGGTGACTACACTGCAGGCCAAGAGGCCCAGCAGCACCTGCCATACCTGGCTAACTTAACACCTTCAACAAACCTGACACAGCCGCCCCGAGGGTGCGTCACTGAGGAGAAAGTCGGAGCCCTTGGTTCCAGAGTCCGACCCTGAGGGGCCAGAAAGGCAAGCAGAGGAGAAAAGCCCCTCAGCCTCGCCATGGCAGGCACGGCAGCTCCGAGGCGCCGCCAGGAGCCGCGTGTCCTCAGGCAGGCCAGGCCCCGTCGTTTTCCCGCTTCCCGCCTCCGGCCGTGAGGGGCGCCCGGGCAGCTCCGTCCCCTCAGCGCGCTGGGACACCGCGCTCCCGGGGCTCCTCGCTTCTCAGGGCGCTGCTGCCGCCCCAGCCCGCCCCAGGGAGAGCCGCCAAGCTCCTCCCCGAGAAGGAGCCATCCCGAGCTGCTAGCTCCTTCTGGAAGACCTGCTGGCTGCATCAGGGATCGCGGCGCCGAGCCTCTCAGGCCCAACATGGCCGCTGTCCCCTCACGGCGTGGGCACCATTTTGTGGTCGTGGGTCCCAGGTGGTTTCGCGATGCTGGTGCTTGAGGCTTGAAAAAAAATCCCCTCACGGGGATAAGGAAGGGTTTAGATTATTTTCCATATGATATTTGGCCAGAAAGGTGGGATGTTTTGGAGGGGTGACCGTGAGCTGATTGAAGGCAGAAGTCGTGTGAGGGGACTTAGCCTTTCTCCCACCAAAGAGAAGCCCAGAGGGTCAGAAGCAAAAGATTGAAAGGCATCTTGCCCTAAATCCAGTTCAGTAATACAAACTAGAATATTTTTAATTTTACACCCATCTCAGCAGAGAGGACAACTTCCTGCGTTCCCTAGTATTTTCAAGGTGAGGGAGAGGGTGTAGATTCAAGAGGTAATCGCTTCAGCAAAGGAAATTACATTGTCTGACGGTGCCATTTTGGATCTCAATTTCAGGAATGAACACACTGGTGTCCATAGGCTGTCGGTCCTTTCAGATTATTCAAAAGACCACCTTGATACAAGTTTCCTGGGACAGGTGCATGAACTCAGCCCAAAACAAAATCCTCAGCTGGAAAGATGAAGACCAAGAAAACTCAAGAGACAGAGAGGTATGTTAATTTGTTTAAATATCTCACTAAGATTTAAAACACATAACTATTCCTCAAGGGTACCACACAATTTTCATTTACAAAATAAAAAACCATCCACCTGGTGCTGAAAGACATACAAAAGGAGAAAAGTGGCTTTACATTAACTACTACAGAAGTAAGAATTATCCAGCTGAAAACAGACCTCAGCTCCCCATTCTCCTTGCTGCACTACAATCCCAAGTAGAAAACAGCTCAAGGAAAGACTTCTATCGCACCATACAGAAGAGGCAGCAACAAAAAGATTTTTCTTACCTATAGGGATAAGAGATAAATGAGTGTTTAGGTAAATACACTGCCCTAGAATATCCTGAAGCTTTATGATATCCTGAAATGATATTTTAATCCTCCAACAGTCCCAGGTGTTAATAAAGCATGAAAACTCACCTGGGAAGGGACAAGCACTTACCTCTGGGCAGGCAGTTTATGAGCTTTGTTTCTCCGGGATTTGGGATGGGGCACTGAAGTTTTGCTCTTCACTGTAGGGCTGGGAAAGAAGGGAGGCACTCATCACCCTGCCTTTACTCCTGGCTTTTCCGTGCTGAGGGCTGCCCATCCAACTTCCCTAGCCCTGCTGGGAGCCACCTACTCCTTACTCCACCCTTCTACTCCCTTGGGAACAAACTCCTCCCTCAGCAGCCGATCATGTGCATGAGAGAGAGCCAATAAACTCCATACCCAGGGCTTGATTTCTCCCCCAAGTGTCTTTTAAAGCCTGGCTTCAGCGGGAAACTTGATATCCTTTCCCCATCGGGATCCTGGTAAGGTGCTTTTTTGCAGAATAGCACCTGTCTTGACTGTAGGTGCATTTTTTTTATCCCTTCTTTCCTGGGAGTCCAGGTCTGGAGCACCCCTATCATTCTTGTAATAGAATAACTTTCTTAGGATCAAATTCCTGCGTAACTTTCTTCCTATTTGGGAGTGCCTCTGAAAAGGTATCAAGATACAAGTAGCAACTGCTTATGTTTAAAATAATCCCTTCCTCCCTGAGGGGGTAGCGCTTCAGAGGAGGGGATTGGAGTGATTTATGCCAGCAGAGACTACTCACATAGCTGGGCCGTACCCACCAGCCACTTCAGAGTTGGTTAAATGTTGTCATCTTACCGCAGGCGTTCCATACTGTTGTCTTCTTATTGCAAAAGTTTCAGACCTTCTTGGCACTTTCTTGTGGGCAGCTCCTCAGAGCACTGACTCTTTCTTCTTCACAAAGCAGTCACCTAACTTTAATTCCCTTCTCAACCAGCTGCCCCACTCTTTTATAGCACTCTTCCTGTCACTGGTTACAGCTGTAGCCTGTTAAAGTCAGGCCTGTTCCTAATCTTTGGTAATTGGCTCCTTAGGGGTAAGATTACTGCACTATCTTTATTTTCTTATATTCTATCCCCCTACAGGTAAAGATTCTAACAGTGGCTTAAATTGTTTAATCATTGTCTTAATAGGGTGGGAATGTTGTACAGTTGTGGTGACTCTTTTTTTGGTTCCTGGTTCCTGATTGGAACTCTGTTTTAAGCAGAGTGGTGATATCAGATAGATGAGAATTCAGATGCAGGGGGTAAATCTGCAGTTCTGAGTTCAGACACCCTGGGTTTACATCCTTGGGTTGTGGCAGCACTCGTGCTCCCCTTGAAGGGACAGATGCCTTCCTCACCTTGGCTTGTTGCTTTTCAGTTTGCTTTGAGAAACTGAGCAACACAGCAAAGCTCCATATTAAATGGACAGTCTTTCCTGTTCTCCAAAGAAAGTTCTTTCCTTTCAGACTTCAAACACAAGTGCCTTCTCCAACACCAGAAGGATGTGGAATAATTTCACAGGTTACTTCTGTTTCTCAGCTTTGTTCCTTCCTTTCACTCTCAGCTCTCTGTTTTCCCCTTTCTCTGCCTGATTTTTACCTCAGGCCTATCCAGGCAAAGAAGCTGATTCTGTGTTTTGGAATGAAGACAAACTGAAATCCAACTGGCAATGTGAGTGGAGGTTCCCTGTGTAGCCCTAGGAATTTTTCTCTGGAAGCACCTTTTGAATGTTAGTTGATGATTGCAATTCCTTTGATACCATGCAGAGCCTCAACATGTTTTCCCTCCTGTTATTTCCTCTTTTAGATGCCAGACTGACACTTTCCAGAGCTGAGGAGATGGATAAGTTACAGTCAGCCCCAGCTGATTGTAGGTAAGTATAGGAAAGCCATATTTTTGATTTGTTTTTTTCCTGATTTTTTTATATAATAAACTTCCAGGGGAATTCCTACCCCAAGAGGGAATGGTTCATTCCTGGAGGAGTCCTGAGCTGATCCAGGAGAGCTGTGTCTTTTAACACTTGTGTTTTGTTCCATCCTACTGCATATTGAGGTGAATGGCTTCAGGACTCCTCTCCTGGGGAGAGGAAGAAGCTGGGCCCACTGGTGCCTGAAGGATGCCCATTATTTGAAATTCCTGACACTCCTCCTGACACTTACATAAAGCCCTGCCTGGAAGGAAAAGAGAAGTTCTTCAGTGATAAGACTAGGAACCAAGGTAAAAGGAGCATTTCTTTTTCAGCCTTTTCATGCTTCCTGTATGGCCATCAGCAAGTCACACACTGGGTCTCTGTGAAAGGTAGGAGGGCCCACGTTATTTCATAAAATTTTTCTTCAGAGACAAACTGGGGATCTGCTTCTTCTGGACTTCCAGGGTAGAACTAAGCAGCAGGTAGATTTAAACTAAGCCTAGTGTTTAGTTCTCCTGCCAAAAGGGCAGTAACAAGTGTGTAAAAATGAGCTGAGTTTCCTGGTTTTGATCAGATTAGGCACTCTGAACACTCAGGACAGATTCTGCTTCATTTTTGAAAGGGAAAAGCGTAGTAAATGCCTATTAACTAAGGAAATGTTGGTATGTATGTCGATCAGCTTAAACTGTGTCAATTTTTGGTTTCAGCACACGGGGGCAGTGTTGTACTGACGAACTTCATTTGAGAAAGAAACTTGGACAATTTGAAGGAATTTAGGAAAAGACAGGGCAGTTGCCAGCTGCCTTGACTGATGATAAATACAGGGTTTGATTGGGACCTCTGCAAAGTGAAATCAGTGGTAACTTTTCCTGCTTTAGCAGTGCTCGAGGGAAAGTGTTTTGGCATGACTGTTCCAAATTTATTTTCCCTTACATGGCAACTGTGCAAAACTTCAAATATATTGTTCTGTGTGGAAAGCACTTTTCTGAGCCCAGGTTCTTTTGGTTGTATCCCATCAAGGAGTATTTCAGCTCTGTCTTGAGAGGAACTCCTGTGTGGAATAAGAGCCTGCTGAGGAGGTAGCAGAGTATTTGGCAGCTGTTTTGAGGTGATTGATCAAACCTCTTTCCTTAGCTGGTTGTGAGTCTCTGATACATGGAAGCACCTGCTTGTGACCTTTTTAGAGCTGGATTAACAGCATGAAAAAATAGCAAATTTGAAGGTGGTAAGAGGAGAAAATTCTGTGCTTGCAATGGTGACAAATCTGATGGGGTTTTTGGCAAAAATTATGTTGGATTCAGCACTTGAAATGAACCACAGTGCTGGAGGAGAAGTAAAATTCTCTCTCAGAAATATGTTGATAATTTTAATCATTAGATGCAGCAGACCCCATGAGAAATAGAGCTCTCACTGGAAATCTGGTGTCCACAGACAGCTGTGGTGACAAACGTTTCCTATGGGAAATGGATGTAATCCAGAGAAGTACCTCAAGCTGTTCACAGGCTGCTGTGTCCTTACACAGCCTTACCTAATCCTGCTGGCTGAGGAGAGCAGGAGGCACGACCTCAGGAGAGCTCCCAGAGGCTTTTCCTGTCCCTGGAAGGGCTGTGCAGAGCATGGGCATGAATTGCTCTTTGTGGTGCCTTGGAGTGAAGGTTTTCACACTGAAACATTAGGAGTGTAAAGCCTCAGAAATCTGATTTGAGTCAGGCTAAAGAGTGAGTTCTGGATAATAGCAATCTGTGAGCCTGACCAGGTTGTGAGGCTAATGAAAATTCAGCCCCTGGGAGGGAAGCTGAGGGGGCAAAGCTCAGGATAAACAAGGATTGAGGAATCATCTACCATGAAAAATAAAGCGAGGGGCCTCTTTTCTGCATTTGTCCCCATGGCTGTCAGGAACGAGACCTGGGACATGTGGGCCAGATAGAAAACTCTGGGAACCTGTAACATCTTAAAGGAGTGGAATGGGAATGGGGTGGCACGGACAAATGCAAGGAATCCTGGGTTTAGAGTGCCAGCTCCAAAGCTTTTCCCCCACCGTTCATTAAGGTTTTGTTAATACAAGGCCCTGAGAGCTTGCAAAACCCGAAGGAGAAATAATGCACATTCCATGCATGGTGAGATCAAAAGCTGGGGGTGCCTTAGAGGCAGACACTACTGTGTGCTTCCTCAGCTCTGCCAACAGGAAAGGCAGTGGGCTCTGGTCTCCTCTCTCTATTGTCCTATTTAAGATCCAGTCAAAAGTCAGGAAAGGTTTTGCACACCTTCTGTGACACATGCTGTGATATATGTTAAGTGATGAGCCAAGTCTTGAAGTCCACGTGCACACATGGAAGAGCAGATCCACCCACAGCTACGTGTTCTACAATAGGTAACTGCCTACATGAATAGAAGTATCCAGAGTTTTGCTGTTGCTTCTTATTCCATTTATTGGGAAAGCATTGGCCTTTTCTGGCAATGTAAATGAGGAAAGGAAATATGTCCAGGGAAGCTGGTAGGCTCCACACAGAGGAAAAGCACTTTATGAGAGCAGAATTATTAGCAGTGCTCCACTGAGCTGATTTGGAACAGGTCCATTGTGTTTTCAGCAACTGGCAGTTTGGATTGTTGCAATTCCTTGACAAGGACAATAGAAAGATGGTGGTTTCCGGGGACATAATAAAAGAGTGAGCCCCAGCTTTTGCACACTGCATTTTATAGTTGCGTGCTTGATGTGCACAATTGGGCAGCACTGCCTTACTTGCCTTAATCCATCTCTTTCTCTCTCTCTCTCTCTCTCCCCCCTCGCTTCCTCACCCTCCTTCAGAGCAGCAGTAGCTGCTGCAACTCTGGCAGCTCATCGGGGAGAGCACCGAAAATGAAAAGAGTTCAGCTATTGCCTTAACGTTTTTCCCAGAGGATTCATTTCACCTGCTTCTCCAGCTTTCCCAATGGTTTCTTTTTCACTCTTTAATCCAATAAGTATGGAGTTATTTCACATTTTAAACCCCTTTAAAGGGTTTTAGGAATGGACTTGCTCTCTCCTTCCTCCTCCCCCCGCCTTTTTTTTTTCTTTTTTTTTTTTTTTTTTTTTTTGACAAGTCAGAAAATTGTGAAGTAAGCGAACAGAGTAACTGAGAGCTGGGAGGGAGAAGACACTTCCATTCTTTTAGTGCAGTGGGCTGAGGCAAAAAGGCCATTGTAATGGTAAATCGCATGCAGAAAGGAAGAAAAGACTGATAATCAATCACAAATGAAGCATTCGTTTGGATTTTGTCAATTTACTGGCCGGGAGCTTTTAAATCCATAAACTTTTTTTTTTTTTCTTTTTTTGCTCCCATTTTTAAAAGCAGTTTTGATCTGGCAGGAAGAGAAATCTTTACCGAGCTCTCATGCCCAGAGTAGCTGGGAATGGGGAGAGCTCAGTGCTGAAATTAAAATCCTGGTGGAGAAGCAGCGCAGTGAAATGTTGATGGGGCTGTTTTTAACTCATCATCTTGGACTCCGGCTCTGAAGCGGAACTTTCCACCTCAGGCTCTTCTTGTTTCTCCTGTTCAGGGATGACTTGGCTTCTGGGGACTTTGATTTCCAAGCTGGTCCTTCTGTGACTGCCTGAGTGGGTTTTGTGTTTGCCTGAGTATGTGATTAGGACAGATGAGGATGTTAGACAACATTAACACCAGCATATCCCCTTCAGAGTGCAGCATCACCCACAAAGGAAGATACATCTACCTGGAGGCACTGCTGCACGGAGGTGCTCCATGGGGATTCACGCTGAAGGGCGGGCTGGAGCACGGAGAGCCATTAATCATCTCAAAGGTACTTGTTCTCATTTTCTATGCCATGCAAGCAAGGTGGGAGTGGTGCCTGACTCAGAGGGCGAGATTTGTGGAAGTAACACTGAGATGTTATAACTGACCTTGTATTTGGTTGGGTTTTAAGTGCTGAGCACCTGTTTGAGTCAGCAGCTTTGCTCAGGAGCTGCATATTTGAGAAACATAGGAGAGCTCTTGGCATTGTTTAACTATCCAAGTGCAGGTTTTGTCCCACAGGAAGTGGCTGTATTTATTTCACTGCCATCAATGGGAGGGAGCAGGGGACTCTCGTGAAGTGATCTTGTGTCATGAAGCTGTGCCATATCTGAGCACAGTCAGTAATCCATCCCCACCACTCCTGAGGTAAAACACAGTGAGTGCTTTCAGTCACACGGTGGAATGTGGGCTAATTAGGAGTGTGTGTGTGAAACAGTGCAGTAAATACTTGCACTTGGTTGTTAAGTGGTTTGCTCATCGTACTTAGTAAATATCTGCTAAGTATGGTACACCTTCAAGATGTTTATTACTTAATGATTGGGTATTCTCAACAGGCAACTAGTAACACAGCTCTCAAGGATATTTTGAGGGGGAAAAATGGGAGAAGGAATTCCATGTTCTCATCAGAACCGGTGCTGAAGACCACAGATTTTCAAAAGCATCATCTTAAATCTTTGAATATCTAAAATATGTTTTGACCTGTGGCCCTAAAACTATTCTGAAAATAGGATATAGGTAATTCTGAAATTTCACCTCTAGTGGGTCCTAACCATATGTGTCCTGTGCCATCAATCTGGTGCATTCTGTGTTTATAGTGTGTATGTTAAACTACCAGTGCACAAACAGACTTTTGTCCAATCCTACTCCCTCCTGCAAACTGGGATGTATGTGGGGAATTCAATGGATCACAACCAGCAGCAGATACAAGAAAATGCTGATACTCAGAATCAATGTTGTTCAAATCCTTTGCGTTTTCAAATCCCCCCCTGTTGCAATTCCCTGTGCAAACACATTCACATGAAGACTGTCAGTCACTGACATAAATTAGTTGTGATTACTACATTTACATGTTGAAAATAAAAACTGGGGGCTCCTTTTAAAGTCTTTTCAACATAAAGGGATTTTAGAAATGTCACACAATCATCTATTTTGCAGGACCTTTCTTTTGCAGGAGGCAGTTTGGCATAGCCACAGACACAAAATCCAGCCTCACTGAAATGGTGTTTTAATTTTTCTTTTATAAACACTTGGGACTAACACAGGCTGTTCACTGTTCCTGGCAGTGTTCTGCAGTTGTGAGGAAAGACTTTCTTTTTGCTCTGACATTCCTCTGTGATGTAAAAATTGCACTCCCCCCTTTTTTCCTTTTTTTCTTTTTATTTTTTTTTAATTGGGGGCAGGGAGACAGAGAGGATGGGAGATGGTTCTGGCTGCTGAACATTAATTAATCTATGGGATTTGGTTTCCACAACAACCAGGCCCCTTAATGTCAAACATGCCTGGAGTGTGCATAGTGCCACTGGGAGCTGTATGACTTGTGCCTGCCTTTCCTGAAACAACACTGCAAAAATGTGCTGGGTTTTATTTTTGGTGGGGTTTTCCCTTTTTTCTCCTGGTAGTCCCTGCTTGGTTTGTGCTATCAGTGTCAGCATTTCAGTGTTTTGCTCATGCATGGGTGATGCAGAGATGGAGAATGGCTGCATGTGAAAGCTCTGCTTTCTGGAACGCAGGCAGCTCCTGTTTCCTGGTTTCCAGTTTCAACTGAGAAATTCCTCTGGTGCTTCAATTCACTATGTGCTCCTCAGAATTAATTGCATATTACTCATTTAGTTAATTCAGTGTTCCTCGCCTGAGTGTACTGTGAAGTAATAAGGAATTGTGGGGAAATGATGAATTATATTACAGATTTAATTCTGTGCAAGAGTGCTTGGAGAATCATAAAAAATTTTAGGGTGAAAAGGACCATTAAGGCTGCAGGCACTGGGAATGGTCCAACAACAGTTCCAGATAATACTACAAATGCTTTTTTGCAGCAAATCACTTTACACTGTGGAAAAAAAAAATAAGAATCATGCATCAGTTTCTAATAACAAAGTAATTCTTAAGATTCTTAAATTTTTCCCTGAGAGAAGCTTCAGAATAAAGCTTTGTGGAATCCTCCCAGCATGTTTTTATTGTACCAGCAGGAAAGAAGTGGAAGGATGGCAAAAGGTAGGCAGTTGCATGTTCCTTTTCTGCTGCACCTCAAGGAAATGTCCAAAACTCAGTAGCTAAAGGAGCACCAGAATGTCCCTGGGTAGCAGTGGGACGGTGTCCAAAAAGAGGCAAATTAACACCTTGTATTTTCCTTTTTATGTTAATTGTGTGGTATGAAACATACAGTCAATGACATGTGATCAAATAGTCCTTTGGCAAGAAGGTTCTCACGTTTTTAATTACTGTCATTTTTTAAACAAACAGGACACTTGCTTGTTTTGGTTTTAGTGTTTACACACACTGGTGCTTAAAAAGTAACTCAGTGTCCTCAATGTGTCACTAAGGCTTCAAAATGAGTAGAAGTCAGATTCCCTGAAGTGACCTCCACTTCTCTGTTTCTAGACCTTGGGTCCTACAGTTGAATTTTGATTTTTTTGTTATACCTGTTTAGTAATTTAGAACCCTGTAATTTTGGCCCAATTTGAGGATATTTGCTTGCAGTGGAAATTTCATTAAACAAGTGTTTTTTTCATCTGGAAATAGAACTTCAGTGACAAATGCCACAGTGATACCAAGTGTTTAATAAGAATCCAATATTCTGTAGCCTCAAAATCATGATAATACCCAGAAGTAAACCCAGATTTCTATTTCCAAATTACTTTTTTGGCTCACCCTTAGCTGCAAAAAATGAAAGCCCTGACTGTTATAGGCAGTAAAGGCAAACTGGTAAGAGAAGGTAAGGTTTCATTCCCTCACAATTTTCTCTAAGAATTTTTAACCTTAGGTAATTAATGTTAATCAGTCTCAACCATTTTGGAGCCAGGAGAGGTATTTCTGTGGTGTGTTTCTCCTCGCTACACAAACTTTTGGAACAGTTCTGGCTGTTGTAGGCCTCTGAAATGCCCTTTTATTTTGAGCTCTGTGTTGACAATGCTAACAAAGGAGTTGTTTCTCTTGCCTAGGAATTAAAGCATCCAAAGCCTTCTCCCTGGGATGGTGGCTGTGTGGGAACACTTTTCACATGCTGTGCTGGAGTTCATGGGTTCCCTTCACTCAAAAGGGCAGGTGTTTGCAGGGACCTCATGCCAAAAGCATGACACAAACTCTGAGGTTTACCTCTCAGCAGGGATGTAGGAAGCAATAAAAGTTTAATAATAATGGGAATAATTTGGGACAGAGCCTGAGAAATAATCTGGAATTCTTGTTAGGTGTTTAAACCTTATCTGGAGTCTGATCCAAACTCTGATGCAACAAACAGCAGTCAGTGCTTGCAGGAGCTGGACCCAGCTGCCTTCACAAGGCTTGCTTGCCTGTGCTACTTCTCTGGTATTTTTGGTTGAGGGAGCTCATAGAGCACTTAGTGATGTGCAGTGGGAATTGTTCCATCATTCTTGACACAACAAAACTCAAAAGGCCATTCTGTACCCAGCTGGTCTACAGGCACTTAGCCCTGTCTGATCCAAACATTGGGAATAAGTGTTCTCCCAGTACCAGGAACTTGTAGCCTTCCCCTCTTGAATGCCCTGAGTCCCCATAAACAAAATTAAATTATCTTATGCACTGACAAGCAAAGTTTCTTTGCACTGTTCCCCACATCCCTTGGTGTGACAAGTGGCAGTTTAGGAACTGTTACCCTTTTTGTAGGGCTGCAGGCACAAAAAGGCAGCAGTGCCCACCATGGCCCATGCTCACGTTATGGAGGCTTCTCTGCAGCTGGCAGAGTCATGAGAGAGTTGTTGGCCTGGGCATTAGGACATGAAACTGAGCCAGAGGCACAGTGACATCTTCTGTGATTTATTAAAAATTGATTAAAATTTTTTATTTGGACATTTCCACCCCTGTTGCTGTCAATATGGACTTTGTTTTTCTCCTTGCTGCTGAAGAATAGCTCAGGCCTGTGTTGTTAATTTTTGACAAAACCACCCCTTCTCACCCTTTATCTTCCAATATTCTGCAAGTGGGCTGGTGATGGTGAGGGGTCCACGGTGCAAAATCGTCTACTGGCACATCTGGCTCCTGCTGCAGGCAGTGCACAAGGCAGATGTCTGATCTCAGAAATCAAGGAAATGTGGATGCTGCAGACTGGCAGCTGCCACTGTAACTGTGTGAGGAAGCAGTAGGCAGTTCCTCACCCCTCTTCCTGGTTTCCCAGGGCTCACACTAGGGCCTCTCCAAAGACTGCTGATGGCAGCACAAGGGACAGGATCCCTACCTTTTCTTAAAGCGAGGGAGTTGCTGCATGAAAAGGCTTCTATTGTCAGCACCCCCATTAGGCTGCCGAGCATTCTCTAGCACAAAAAGACTTCTGTTCACTTCCACAGCACTGAATTAGCAGCCACAGGCAAACCTAGAGCCTCACATGAGCAGGGCCTGGTGGGCACTGCTGCTGCCCCTGCAGGGTCGGGGCAGTTTTCAGACTGCTGAGGGGGCAGTGCCAACTGTGCTGTGATGCATCCCAGGGAGCCTGGCTACAGGGAATACCTTGCTTCTCCCAAGTTATGAATCCCAAGGGGCACAGACAACTATGTTATGAATGTGCCTGTGGAAGGAAATGATTATAAAAAGGATTTCTCTGTGCTGAGAAGGGGTGGGGATGGCATCTGCCAGATGTTGGGGTCCAGTTGACCAGTCATACTTTAGAGTTTCCTCCTCAGCAGAGGTCAGCCCAAGCTGTGAAGTTTTGGCCTAAATCCTCTGAAAGATCAGGTCTCCACCCCTCATGGCTGCCACAGGAGTTACAAGTGTCATGTCCTTCAAAGTCACAGAAAGGTACACGGGAAGAAATATTTTCTTCTCAGGATGGAGAGGAATCCTGTGTGATTAAACATAACACATAATCCTTAGGGTCAAGAAATGAAGCCTTCGTGAATGCTGCCCTGGCTTTAGCTTGCATGAAAGATTAGACAGAAAAATGCCACATATCCTTGGCTGTAGCAGATACAGCCAGAGTTGAGGTTTAAAAGCTGATCCTAAACTGAGACCCAGGGAATGCACTCTTTAATTTGATGTTTGTACACAATAGATGTTTGCTTGTGAAAGGGTCCACTACTTTCAGCCTTTACCACAGTTCTTAGGAGCCCAAGGCATAGGAAGAAAACCCATTGTTGATAATAGAGCTGGAGCTGAGCTAATCTCATCTCAGATTTCATCAGTGTTTGCTTTCAGGAACTTTTGAGAAAGCTCAAAATTGGGAAGGATAAATCCAGCATAGTTTTATTGCACAGGAAGTATTCAACCAGTGACAGGATCCCAGGGAGCAGCTGGAGCTGTGTCAGGAGGTGTTTGGCTGAATATTAGGAAATGGTTCTTCACCCAGAGGGTGGTCAGGCACTGAACAGGCTCCCCAGGGCCTGCCAGAGCACAAGGAGTGTTTGGAAAATGCTCTCAGGCACATGGTGGGATTCTTAGAGTGGTCTTGTGCAGAGCCAGGAGTTGGACTTGATGATCCTTATGGGTCCCTTCCAACTCAGGATATTCTCTGAACCAGTCAGAATTGGGAGGAATCTTTGCAAGTGAAAATGAGATGAGCTGTAATTTGCTTTCCAACAAACACTGGTAGTCAAAGGAACAAGTCCAGAGGCCTTTGAAGATAGACTGCTAAGGCAGAAAAATTCTGTAACTCATTTGTGTACTTCCAAAGCCTGGAGTGAATCCCCATCAAGTGGCAGCAGAGAGGATCCAAGGCAGTGCCAGGAAACCCTGAAAGATGTCGGTACCCATCAGTACCAACTGAGTACACCCAAGAGGTGGAAAAAAACTTTCCAAATGTTGTTTGTTTTAAGTAAGAGAAAGTTTGTGTCCACTCATTCACACAGCTGAACCAGAAATAGAGTTCCCATCTTTCCATTTTTGGCCAACCACTGCCTAAATCATAAAAAAAAATCCAACAAATAAATTATTCCAGGTTTTTGGTCAACTGAAATTAGGAAAAGAACAACAGGAAGAGAACAAGAGCAGCTTATCCAGGACACAGCTTGTTAACAACCTAACTGGTATTCAAGCATAATATTAATTTTTCACACTTGCATTAAAAAATCCCACCAAAAAAAAAATCGAATCCCAGTGAAGAATGATTCCTGCTGATAAGAAAATCACTGTGCTTAAATTCATTAATAGAATAGGCTGTGGGATACATTTCAAAGCACGGGGTGAGAAATAAGCTCCCAAATCCCATTAAGAAATAACAGGATTTATGTGCATTCCTCCCATATATTAACTTTCCCCTCTGGAAACGTCTTGTGCTGAGCTGGTGCCATTTTTCAGGCAGGTGCAGTGTTTTGCAGTTCCCACAGACTCACCAGATAATCTGGCAGCCTGAAAGCCATTGCTCATTCTCCCCAAGAATGGGGATTTTCCGAGGCCCGGCTGAATGAGGAGCTTGGCTGACAAGCGCCGCGGCCAGGCGCTGCGGCGGGGCTCAGTCACACATTCTGCAGTGATGCCGTCAGCAGCTCCGGCCCGGCCGCATCCGCAGCTCCGGCCTTTGCAACCCCGGCCAGCACAGATCTAACAGATCCCGGGGCTTAACAGCCGCTCTCGGGAGCGGGGAACTTGCTGAACTTGACATGCAGGGGTGCCATTTGTGAGCTGAAGTCTTCAGGGGATTGGTTTGTAGGATCAGCAGGGTCTGAAAATTTCCCAATACCTGTAGAGAACTGCTGACCCCCTGAGAAGGAGTGTTCACTGTAGCCCTATGGAAGTTTTTATCTTGGTTTTCTGTTGAGCTTGTAGGCAGTATTTATTTTCTCTATCATGGTAGTGTCAGCAGGATAAAGGTAAAAGCTACAACCCCTTTAATGCTGTTAATAAATCTGCTTCCAGGTCATTGGAATTTACAGTTGTGATACATTCACGAGATGTAAATATAAAACCACAAATGTGGGGATGGGTGAAGAGTGAAGCAAGAGTCTGCAAATGCAGCAGTGAGTTTACTACCTCATACAAGAATGATGATGATGTTGCTTCAGATTTATACATTGTTTAATATTGGATTTTAAGATGTTTACAATGGCATATAATTGCTGGAATAATCATGCCCTTGAAAACTTGCAGTAGTGCCAGATCCATTATTGCTTTCTTTTAAAATTTTTCTGTGAAAGTACATGTTCTTTAAAGGAGCGCTGCATTTAGAAAAGTGGATTGGTCCCCAGTGTCAGACCTCATGTTTTCATACACTGATTGATGACCACTCTTGCCAGTGGACTGAGATAGATCCACATTTCTCAAATTCAGTCTCATAGAAACTGGGAAATGAGCTGATGGAATCCAGACCAAAGATCTGGCTGTTTTCCAGGGGCAAATACATGGCAAGACACATTTCAAGAGAGAGGCTTGAAACGGAGAAAGAAATGTGAAACATTTGGGCAGCGAAGGGTGGGGTCGTGGAGGGAATCTTCATTTTCTCCATAGTCCCTCTCCCCTCCCTCCTGCCCTGCTCCATTTGGTGTTTGCTTAAAAGCAGTTGCCAGTGTTTGTTGAATAGTGTCAGCACAGAAGGGATGCAGCCACTGACCTGACTAAAAGGCAACAGCAAAAGGTTAGCAGAATTAGTCTTGTACTGCAGACTTGTATTAATAGTTGTATTGTGGGGTTGTTGGCACCAACTCTGCAATTAAATAAGTTGTTGGCACTCTTCCCTAGGTTAAATTACTATGGCTGTTCCCCCTGCTTGCAAGTCAATGAATACAACACTTTTGGGGAGGCAAGTTCAAACATTTTTGTTCTTTGGGGATTCTGCACATTTGTGGTCTCAAGCTAAGAGGTTTCTGCTGGCTTTCCAAGCAGACCTCTGTTGTTGTTCTGTCTCTGCAAACAGCCCGTGCAAACTAATGCTGGAATAACCAAGCAGGGAAGGAGGTGGCTGAGGGACACTCCACAAAAGACTGATGGAGAAACAAATGCCCTTAGAAGAGGTCCTTGCTTTCTCTCCTGCCCAGATCCACGGATGTTTCTTAGCACTGGGCTATTGTTGGAGAGGATTAGTTTTCCATCACAGCTTCATCAAGGGCAACTTAGCCTTTTTGCTAGGCCAAAAACACAGCCATAGACAGGGGAGGGGAGGGACTGCCTGCTTCTCCTTGCCCATAAGTGCAGAGCAGCCCCTTTGCCAGCCCAAGGCCCTGTTCCCTCCTGCTTTAGTCAGTGGGCAGTTGGGCTTGGCCCAGGTGTCCCCACACTCCTCTGTGCCATTCTGCAGGAACCACTCTCAGCAATACACCTCCACAGCTGGAAAAACTTTGGATTTTCAATTTAATAACAGTTCCTTCTACTTTAGGAGCAGAAGTTCTTGTGCTTCTTTATGAGCTGCCTCTAATGTAGCAACACATAGACCTGCCAGCAGCACCTGCGTCCTCACCTGCTCACTAAGGGGTACATCCAAAAATCGCTCTACCCTCCATGTAGTCCAGTCCCTGTAAACTCCAGGCACAAGAACTGCAGGTGCTTCAGTCTTTCTTTTTCTATAGCCAGTGTGGAAAGGCAGCAAGACTACGGGGAGACTGTGTTCTGTATGGTCTGAGCTGAGAAACCTGTAGAGAGAACATCCAAGATTTCTAAGAAACTGGTGCTATGCAAAAAAATGTCTGGGCACAATTTTCATCTGTGCTTTCCTTAAGACTGGCTGTTATTTAACCAAGCGTTGGACATTAATCATGAACTGCAGTTAGAGGTTTCCCTGCCCAGCAGGGACATGGCTTTTTCTGGTTTATATCACTGTTTGATGGAGACTGATGGAGAGTGAACTGTGGACACACCAAGAGAAGCAGGAGGTTTGGAGGAAGGAGTAAGCAGAAACAGTAGTAAGTACGCTTGGGTGACTCAGTGTCTCTATGACTTGTTGTGTATCTCATCAGCTCCTGAAACAAAAGGTTCCTGTGCTGCTTGGAGCTGAAGAGAACCAGGGTGAGCATCTATTGTTCTGTAGGTTTTATTGTTCTCAGGTTGGGATCTTGTCAGCTCTCATTATCTTAACAGGTTGGACTGTGTCCCCCCCTTGGATGGGAGAGTTTGCAAGGCAAAGAGAAATGACACAAAGTGGCTCAGTCTGTGGTCCTGCTCCTGCTGAGTCAGTGCTGAATCACTGACCCCTTGGGGTTTGTGGGGAGAGGATGTGATAGCCCTGCTCTGTGAGACCTCCTGCGTCTGGTGATGAGATATTATAGAAGGTCAGGATGGCATATTGTACTAGGGGAAAAATGTGATGCCACAAGCTAAATTCTGATCGGGATAAATCACATGGCAACAACAGCATTATCATCTTGATTTTTCCTGAGTCACATTAAGCCCTCTTTGTAATTCACAGGGAGTTGTAATCTGCCCCTGTACTTTTGGTGACTAGTTGTGGACCAAGCACAGTCCTCAGCCAAATGTCTTTTATTAGTTGCTGACTCTTCAGCACTCCAGAGTGAGTCTGCTTCTCTTTAGGGTAATTTGAAAATGGGGGTAGTATCCTGCCATTTCCAACAAAAGCATTATCTTCCATTGTGCCTGTGGCCGTGGCATTCCCCAATGACTGGAAGGGAGCATATCAATCCAGTGGCAATTGGAGCTGAGTTGGCCCCCTGCATCCCTGTGGGATGTCAATGACCAGCTTCACAGCAATACCTAGAAATCTGCAAGGTGAGATTATTGTGCCAGAGGATGGCTTTAAAGTACTACCTATCAAGGGAACTCAAGGCAATTACCTCTCTATGTGCTAAAAGTTGGGAATGTGGGAGCTGGGTAAGGAAGCCAAAGTTAGAGAGACACCTTTCTGTAAGGCGAGATGAGAGACTGGGCCTTTCCAAGCTCTGTAGCTATCCCTGCAAATTCCCAAGCCAAGACAAAAAGAAAGAGAAAGAAAAAACCAAGATAGATAAAAGGGAAGTGTGTCTGTCTCATAGCTGCTCAACAGGCAACCCTGAGATCCCTCTGGCAAGAGCAACTGAAGCTGAATTTGTCATTGTTTGGCTTGTGTCACCCAGCTGGTCGGGTCAGAGAGCTTCTCTGACCTAAGTCCACGAGTGATGGACGGGTCTGTAGCAGGCATTATCACAACATAATCACATGGAGTGAAAGGGAAACCCTGTGTGCCTTTCTTAACTTCTTCTCTCCCTTTCTCCAAATCTTTAGGATAATACATCTTTTCTTATTTTACTCTGAATCCGTTAATGCTTCTGTTGTGTAATAAGGTTTTCACAGCAAAATATGGCCTGGAGAGTAGTAAATGGAATTCTTCCAAGGATCCCCAAAGATCTGCAAAGATTCTGTTGCACTGCTAAAGGAAGCATTAATCATGGTCAGAAATATTTCCTGCTGGGTTGTAGTATGCTTTCTGATTTCCTCTGTCCCTCAGGCACTAGTGGAAATTCCATCTGATAAGAAGGTGTGGGTTTGGGGTTTTTTTTTTTGCTGGTTTAAGTTAGCTAAATTGGTTTTGGAATGGAGCAGGGGGTCTGTAACTTCTTAGCGGTATTGCTGCTCTTGCCAAAACTAACAGTGGTCTGGAAGAAAAATGCTGGAAACCCAAAGATCCTGGTCAGAAGGAGAACAGAGGAGGAATTTTCTTGGCCTGGGGGCTTATGAAATTGCTTTTCTCTTTCTGAATATCTGGATATATGTGTGTTGCTGGCTTGGGGGCAGTGTAGGAGATTTGGATTTGTGCATTTGGATCAGGCAGTATCAGGAGTTTGGTTGTTCACTTGGATTTACAGTTTTTGTTTACTCACAGCATATTGACCATGGCATGAATACTAATTTTTAATACATGGAAAACTTAAAGAATATAGAACTATGTAATATTCTTGGTTTGGTGGCCTGTATAAAGAGACTGGTTCTTGTGGACCCTGAAACAAAATCATGGCAAGATGGAAAGAATAGAAAAAAATGAGGGACCGGTGCTGAACTGACAAGTTTTGTTTGACCCTGTATAATAAATGCAGGTGAACTTTGAAATGAAAATGATCACCACAACCAAACCTGAAGTATTCTACTTTAAAATGTCAAAGCTAAAAGTTTCAACCCTTAAAAGCTATTTCTGCTTCCATGCCTCTTAGGGATCAACACCCTTTATTGCATTTAACCTGCATGTGGAAGCAGCCTTGTTCTTGCCACTGGAATCACTGTAGTTAAATAAGGGTGCCCCACTCTTGTCTTTTAAACTAAAGCTCTGCTTGAATGTGGAGTAATTTAGCTCTCATCCCACCTATGAATGACACTCCTTATTATCTTTGGGGCTTATTTTGACCTTTTGTCTTCTGGTGAAATGGAACTGAACCTTGCCAGAATCCCCCTTTTAAGACCTTTTCTTAATAGTACAAGGGATATCTTAAGCTCCTAGGAAAACTTAGGTAGCGAGGCAGAATTTTCATAAAGGAATGGATGTGATAATATCACTGGATATTATTCCTGTGCATGTAATATTTCTAATGGAGAAAGATATTTTCCCTTATTATTATTGATAACTGGAGCTGAGTGAAAAATGGATTTTCAGGTCACTGGATGTTAAAAAAATATTTGCACTTGTTTCAGATGGTTTGTTTCAATAAGATTTTTAGTTTTGACAATTCCCAGAGATAGCTACCAAAATCAAATCAAATAATGACACACTAATTTAAATTGAAAAATTGTACCTTTTTGTTTTAAAAATAGTGACCTTCAGGCTGTTTGCTTTTTAATGAATATCTTATCGGAATCATTATGTGTTGGCAAGTGTTTTCACTATTAACATGACACCAATTGGATTTAATCACCCAAGTCACATAGGCATTAGAAAAGTTGTTGAGCAGTCGTTAAAGCAAAGTAGATGAGAACTGGATTTGCAGGAACGCTCGGTGTCCAGAGAGGTTTCCCTCGTTCTTGTTTGAATACCCATAAAAAATCTGGCTTTGTCACTCAAGTTCCCTGTTGGCAACTGCTCTTATTTATTCACCCAGAGCTCTCCCCCGTGATGCCTTTCCACCTTTCGGGAGGGGATATTGTGGCCCTTTGCCCATGAATGCTCCAGTGCAGAGAGGCAGGGAGAGTCATCCTGTAATGACCACCATGCCCAGGTGTGTCAGGGGCACTGGCGTTCCCTCTGCCTGAGCTAAAAATCTCAGCTCTAAGCAGAAGCTTGTGTGGAACTGGGTGAGGCCAGGAAGGAGGCACTGCGTGCTCAGCATCTGTGCTTAACCTCCCCACACAGCCCAGGCTGCCCAAACCTTGTTATTTCAACTATTCCAAATAACTTGTGAGATTTGTCTCTAAGTCTAGGGACAGCACTAATCCAGGCAAAGAGGTTTTGGTAGTGTAAGGCCTTGGCAGTAGAGCAGCTTGTGAGGGTGAGGCAGCTTTTCTTAAAGCTGGTGTATGCACACCAATCTGGTACTTGTGTGCAGTGTGAGCCACTGGCTTTGTGCATCCTGCAAGTGTCTAAGGCTGGGCCGGAAAGGGCTTGGAGCAACCTGGGACAGTGAAAGGTGTCCCTCCTGCCCATGGCAGGAGGGTGAAACTACATGGTCTTGATGGTCCTTTCCAACCCAAACCGTAGGCGATTGTAAAATGGATATACCCCATAGGCTCCATTTGCATAGGGAGCCATAGGTTTGGGTTACAGTGAGCCAGGCATCCAAATGTGCCTGTAGCTTGCCACTCCTTGCTGGGCTTTACTGGCCTGGTGGAGCATGCTGTGGAGATGGCAGCTACAGGTCCCAGGCATCCAAATGTGCCTGTAGCTTGCGGCTCCTTGCTGGGCTTTACTGGCCTGGTGGAGCATGCTGTGGAGATGACAGCTACCTGTGTTCTGGTGCCCAGCAGAACCCTCCAGCAGCAATGTCAGTTGGAAGGTCAGAGACTTGGTCTTCGTGCCCACCCTTGTTCTCAGCTCAGCGTTGCTCCGGCTGTAATTCCCAGCACGTGAGCTCTCGCCCCCGGGAGCTGCCTCGGAGCCACGGTGGCTGTGTCCTGCCCGGGCCAGACCCTGGGTTAGCTGAGGACAGCTCTGCTGCCCGGGGGCGCCGGCTGCGCGCAGCCTCACGCGTCCCCTGCCCGCGGCACATGGGAACAGGCGGGCTGGCGTTTGAGCGAGCCCGGGATGGGTGCGTGTGTGTGCTAATGAGGCCCAGAGGTGCTGCCAGCTGGGCCTCTGCAAGAGCACTTCGCACATGAGTGCACCAAGAATGCATCGGCTATTCAACGGTAATAAGTTTTTATAAGCACACGTTTCTGACCATGTCAAATTTTGTACCCATTCAGCTGCTAAAATCCATGGAATTTGACACTGGGGAAACAATCACATTTGAGAGGAGCTTGTACAAAGGGGAACTCACATTGCTTCCCAGCTAGAGCCTGAACAGTTGATTGGCTTTTCTAACACAATATCACACATTTATTCCTTAAGCAAGATTAAAAGTTTAGAAGAAGAAAGATTAATCAGCAAGATTAGAATAGAAAACATTCTTAGAGAGTTGTATTTTCCATAAAGAATCATCTGCTCTCCACAACTGCAAAAGTAAAAGGACATTTCTTTCTTCCACAGTTTTGAGTAGCAGAGGTCTACAAACGCACAAATGGGGCCTAGTCCATTCTCAGCTCACAAGTCCCGTTACTTTCTCTAATATTACCTTTGTGGGTAAAGTAAAACACGCTCAAGGGTATGATTAAAGTGAACAAACAGGAAAGAATCATATTCCTAGAGGTCTTGGTGTCCCAATACCTACAACAGGAGCAGACACTTATGTGCCCAAGGGGTTTCCACACTGACATGAGGGGAATGTAATATCTTCTCCATTAGAAAAAAATACACAATTTAAATAATGGAAAATCACTGGTGAGAGAGACCCAGTAAGCATCAAGGAGTGACAGCCACCACCACTGCACTAGCAACAAGGTGTCATCCTTGTTAAAGACAAAGAAGGTTCTTAGGTTGGCTCTCTTTGCCTTCCTGGATGAAGTGTTGAACTACAGGAGATGAAGTCTTATTTCCCACACTGCTGGTGTGATATCAGTTTACCACAATAACTGCTCTCTGGAAAAATAAACATTAGCTCAGCAGAAGGCAAACTGCAAAACACAAAGAGATGGAATATTAAGGAAATGGTTAGCAGTCACTTGAGCTTGCAGAGGAGCACTTAACTTTCTCACCCCAGGGGCTTGAGCGAGGTGAGAGGAGTTCCTGGGACTCATTAACCACAGATCCATTGTTCATTGGAAGCTTTTGCTGTGGGGTGATCGATACTTCAGAACCTGCGTGGGAACTGACTGGAGATTAGGAGCAAATAATAAAAGTGAAACCAGCTTATAGGCCTGATCCTTCTGCACTGTGCCTTTGGGCAGGTTCATTCCTGGGCAGTGAGGGAAGCAGAGTGCTTCAAGAGAAGGGGCCCTGCAGCAGGACCAAGGAGCTGCTGCTTACAATCCAGTCCTACCTCGGGCCCTCACTTGTGCCCTCTTTTACCTAACTTCTGTTTTCTGTGGGGCCGTTTGAGGTCTTCCTGCTGGCACACAGGAGGTACAAGACAAGAGCAGACACATAACACAATCTTAGGTGTAGGTGATGGGCCATGAGAATTAGATGGACGCAGAGGGCTTTTTGGGGTGTTGCACAGTAAAGGCTTTGAAGAAATACCCTTGAGTGCCTCTGTGAGGAGGGTGATGAACCATCAGAGTAGGAATCTGCTGTTGGAATTTCCTGTGGTAAACCTGGAAAGAGTGAGTGAGGTGTCAGCAGTGTTTCCTCTGCTGTGCCCTGATGTAACTGGAGCAGAGTTTGGTTCTGGCTGTTTAAGTGTCATGGATGAGCATTATTATCTGCCTGGAGAAATGGAGACATGACAGCAAAGTCATCCAAGGACACCCTTGGGAGCTGGCCAATATCCCAAATCTGCGCTATGGCATCAAAGAACAACATTTTTTATCTGGGCTGCTTCTCTCCCAGCAGCAGGGGAAATAATCTCTCCTGCCCTGATACTCCTTTGCTTCACACCTCTCCTGCTTTTTCCAGGCCACAACTGGACTTGGAATTAGCTGCTGATGGGAGAAAGAGAAGTGAGTGCTGTGTGTGAGCTACAGAGAGGGGATCCTTCATAGGACAGAGTGGCCAGGCCTTAGGAAATAAATTATGCCTTTTTTCTTTTGAGTTCTGGAGAAAAACTTGTATGATGCTGAAGAGCCATGGGACCTCTTTCTTAGATCCTGGTTCAATATTGCCTTCCCCATCATTCCCAAGAAAGCTCCCTGATTCATAAAAATCACCAGATATAACGCATGGAGCAATGATTTCCAGAGGCCAGTGCTTTAGCTGGTATAAATAAACACATTTGTCATACTGGAACAGCACCAGGATCTCAGCTGAGAAATTGCCCTGTGTTTTTCTTTCACTGGAGTGAATAATGTGTCCCTAAGGTACAAAACAAATTACTTAGGCATTTTGCTCTGTCACAAGGAAAAGACAGGAATTCAGGTAGGCAGGGTTAGGCATAAAGCTCAGACACAGTGTTCAGCATTTTGGAACAGAATTTCATGTGCTGCTTCAGCAGGACATTCAGCTGCTGAACTGACATTTTGAAGAGAAGGAGACAAAGAAAAAATGCAGAAAAACTTTAAAAAATGCATCAGGTTATTCAGTCCTTGTGCTGCCCAAATAGCAAGCCACACAGGTTTTGTTCAGAGTGTACTCCTCAGGAAAGCATGAAGAGCACTTATCATCATCCTCCCAAAAGAGAAAGAAGAAATATCTGTTGGCAGACATTTGCTTCAAGATCAGCCACTTCCATCTTTGCTTGTGAGATTGGAAGGGATCTCAGAAAAGTCTGATTAGGCGGCGGGGTGGATCCTTGCAGAGTTGGAAAAAAGGTTTCAAAACTGAAAGTTTCTAAACTCCACTATGGATGTATTTCCACAATAGGAAAATCTGCGTAATGAAGGGTATTAGACAAAAATATTTTGGGGAACTTTAACTCTATATATTTCATGGCTTTCATTCCCTGCACACAGTGAACTGTCTGCATTTAGTGAGTTCTGTGCCCAGCTTCTAAACCTTCTGCTGAGGTAATGGAGCTAGACCATGCCAGACCACTAGATATTAAAACTTGGTCTGTGTTTTTGGACTGATAAGGGAAATGTTGTGTTAACTGCTTTAATGCATTTTCCTATCACATTATGTTATCTGTGTGCATTTATTTATTCATTGTCAATCAAATAGTCAAATTCTGGTTTCAAAAGTAGTATTTTAAAATCTGCAAAGAACTGTATTGATGGGTTATGCTTCGGTACTTAACTCCAAATGAATTTCACCTGTGTGCATTTGGGGACCTTGGCCTTTATTGATTTCTTCCTGAATTAAATAAGCTTTTATGGGACTATGAGGTACAAGCAGACACCTAAACATATTGTGAGCAATTTAGCAAAAGCCCTTGTTGGAAACAGTAGTTTTTAAACCAAAGCACAGGGCTGCAATTTTGCCAGTGTTTTACTTTTTTTATTGGGCTAGGGAGAAGCCATATCTGGAGTTGCACTAAACCTGCAGGTTCTCTGGCTGTGTTTCAGTCTGCCTTCCAGTCAAACTGGCATTTGTCTCCCAGTTCCAGAAATGTTACTGTGATGATGATGTGTGAAATGGAAACAGGACAATTAGCGTTTCAGACACGCCAAGCTGGCACTGGAACCAACTTACGTGAACTCCGAGGGAACAAATCTGATGTGGAGCCCATTCAGGGTAAACAGCAGTCTCAAAAGAGCAGCACGCCTTTATTTTCTGATCACGGTGGGTTAACGACTGCTTGTTAGTCCCAAGGTGTTCTCTCCTTCCCCACATCCATTCCTTGGGAGAAAGGAATGGGGTTTGCCCTTATTACTCAGATTAAGAGTTTTGACCATGAAGTGATGAAGCATATGCTGGGAGCTTTTACAGCTTCATTGGCAAGTGGCAGGGCAAAATTGTTCAGGGACTGTGAGCACAGGAATGGATGATAAGAGCCTTTTCATTTATTAATCATTTTAATTCACATCTAAAACTCAGCCAGCTGAAAAATAACCAGCTCTGGAGAATGGGCACGTAGAGCGCAGCACGGTCAGCTCATAGCTCGGTCATGACATCCATGTTTTACTACTTGTACTTTGGGAGGCTGTGCCAGGATTAATGACTCTGGACAATGCTGAGAAAGTGTTCATTATATGAGGAAGTTTATTAGAGTAACTGACTAGGAGACATTTTGTGGAGATCTTCGCCGGGATGCTGCCAATCCCATGTTTTAAATGGAATATTAAGTATTTTCAGTTGAACTACAAAAAACACATCACCAATAGCTGGATGCTGAAGGAAAAACATTAAACTGCAGGTGGAATTTTTATTTTTAATTCTTTTTCCCCCAGAAAAGTTTCAGATTGGTTTATGCAGTAATTAACTACTCATGAACCTGTGTTATCATGCTGAATGTTCACACATTTAACACATTTTTAGCTGTATTCTAAAAATCTTCCAAGGCTTACATCCCCTGTAGTCCATGGAGATGGAGGTGGCAATAGATACCTTGGGTAGATGGGATAGCTGATGCTGGGAAGCTTGTAAGCTCCCACAGCCTTGGAGGAGGAGAATGTTCATGGTGATAGACACCGTGATCATTCTGTCCTTGCACCAGGGTTACCCTTGCTGCTACTTGGAGTGGAGGGAGACGGAGGAGAGGATTTAAAACATTTTCGTTCATTAAAGTATGACAAAAGACCTCATTCTGCCCAGGCATGCAGCCCACAAAGCTGTTTAGGGCCTGAAAGAATCAATTGAGGCGATCCAGCGGCAGCGGGACAAAAGACCTGGGGCAGTGTAATTAGCTAAGTACTGCATGCTGCTCCTTCAGTCCCCTCTCAGTTAATTAGTCAGGACAGGGATGGCTGGGTGCAAAACATCGCTGAGATCATGCACTGGCCACTGTCACCTGGGCTCCTCTGAAAGCCATGGCTGGCTCTGGGGTTTATAGATTTTATCAGTGATTGAAACCTGCTTCAGATGGACAGATGGACATCCAGACTTAGCAGTTCTTGTGACAAATGGTGACAATGCCAATGGCAAGTAGAGAAGAGGGACTCCATCCCCGCATTGCGCACTGTTTTGCTCTGAAGACAAACACCAGCACAGAGTTACATCTGCAATTTAATAGGGATCTCTAGGGTCCAACAGGAACAGCCAAGAGGCCACCATGATCACTGTGCTGTTTTTGTACTTGGTATTTTGTCTCTCCATGCAGTGAAGGCATTAATCCTGACCTCGTAAGGGCCAGAATGCAGGAGAGAATCAAACTGCTCAGGCTTTGTTCAAATCTGGGGGTCTGTCCTGTCAGCAAAAGGGAGATTCAACTAAAAGAGTCAGCTGGCTCTGTTCCTAATTCAGCTTGAGGAACAGATGCTGGGATTTTACTGGAACTGGTGCTCTGTGCAGCTTTTCAAAGGGCCAGCACTGTACATTTTTAATTATTATGTTGGCAAGGGTGAGAGCAAACAGCAGCAGTTCAATATCAGTGCTCCCCAAAGTCTCTGCTGGGACAGCTGGAAACTCACACTTGCAGCCTTAAGGTTTGTTGTCCCATTTCTCGGTAGAAATCTCCTGCCAGGCCCTTTGAACCTGAGCTGGCCTTCAAAGCTCATCCAAGCTTTTCACAAGTTCACCACAGTCTGCTTTGATACAGACAAGGCAGTGCTTGCTTTTCACAAACTGACATAAAGACGCTTCCTCAGAGAGTACCGTTAAAATTTTGGAAGCCTGGAGGAAGGGTTGCTGCTGGCCATCTGTGGCCATAGCAAAGGAAATGTCCATTCCAAGCCCTCTTACAGAGGGATATTTTCCCTGAAAAATCCTTCTGTGTTGCAATAATGAGTGATGTAGGGACCCCAGGCAGTGCAAAGGAGGGCTCTTTATTGCCAAATCCATGGCAGTTCATGCAGTTTTAAGGCACAACAAGCCCAGGTGAACCAGCCAGCATTCACCACGATGTGGACATGCACCATGTCTCTCACATCCCTCTATTCCAGCTGAGTCACTCCCCCACAGCTCCCTTCTCCTTAGCCTAAGGAACAGGCCAGAGCCCTGTTGCAAGGCCTTCCCTTTATAAAGCCTTACCCATCAGTAACACTTCTGTATAGGCTTCATCCTAACCCCATGAAATGAAAAAGGCATACGCTGAATTTAGCAATGCTTGGTCAAATCCCTGGAAGGATATTAATAAAACTAATTCCAAACAGAGCAGTGTCTGCCACAGTATTTCTGCTTTGAGGTTTCCAGTGAACTTTTTGTTCTTTCCTCTTGGAACTTTTACGCAATATTCAAGTTTTCTGCAGCTTGTTTGTCTCAAAGCTGTTGTTGCAAAATTGTTTGCCAGAAAGGACATTGTCATCATTCACAGGACCTATTTTTAAATTCCACCGAGATTCCTTAAGTGAGAATGTTATTCCAGAGAACTGTACATCCCAGAGATGCTGTGGAGGCTCTTGGAGCTGAAACAATTGAGCACATTCACTGAAGTGGCGGGGGCGGGGTGTGGAGACCATGGGGAAACAGTGTCGTTACCTTCACTGGAATTTGGCCAGCTGCCCAGCTGCCACTAATGCCTCCACTCTTTCAGGAATGTCCTGGGATTTTCATTAATGTGTAATTCAGCTTATAAAAACATGTGCCTGCTGCCTTATCCCCTGGAGCACGGCAAGTAAAGAAATGCTGTTTGGCCTCTGTGTAGTGGCTGGCTTTAGCAGGCACATTCCCTTCCTTTCTAGTTATTCCTGCTCCTTTCCTTCCTCCTCCCAGCCCAGAATGCAAGGATAAAGCTTCCAGTGCATTGTGTAAAAACGTGAAGCAGGAATATGATTTTTCAATGCTTAAGGCTGAAGCTAAGAAAACAGAAGGGCTATTTTTACCCAGAGGTTCATCATCACCACATCTGTAACAATATTTCCAGAACCTGGCATTATGTGCAAGAAGAGAGGAGGCCGGTGAGCCAAGTGGCCTTCTCATGATGCAGGAGTTAGGGCTCATTTTGAGCCAGATATAAAACTGGAGTATGAAATCTTTGTAATCCAATTCTTTCCTGACATCGAGGGCCTTTCGCTGCTGAGAGCCGAACATATAATTTCACATTGCCCTTGTTAGTGGGAACCTCGGAGCTGTTTGTCCTGTCAGTTTATTTTCAATGACATTTTTGGAAACAGAAGAGCAGCAAAAAAACCCCTAACAAACATGAAGAGAACTGTGAGAAATCAGGAAATGGGGCCAAGTGGAGGAGAAGGCAGGAAGGGAATGTGTGTGTTCAATTTGTGTTTGCAGTGCTTGTGTGGGACTTGTCCCTGGCACAATATGGTAAAACAACAATTTGAAACCCTTCCTCTAGAAAGGAATTTACATGTCATCCTGGAGATGCGGGGCAAGGTGTAAATCCAAAGCAAACAGGAAGGAAGAAGACAGCAGGCAATGTGCCTGGTGTTTTTACAGGTCTATTTACCTCATCCATCTCCATGGCACCTGACAGCGCTGGAAACTTGGACCTGCCTCAGCCTGAACTGCAGCTGAATTAATCTGTGTGTCTACTGCAGCTAAAAATAGTTTTGCCAAAAAGTGTTTGGCTTGGTAAATGAATAAGCTTGGAAATGCAGGTATAAATTCCCCTCCCTAAAATGTCTGGATAAGACATTTCCAAGCAGGATGTGGCCACTTCAGAGGATTCCGGCAAAGAGAGGGAGAAGTGCTGCATGTGACTCTGAGAGTGACTTTAGGGAGCACCTGTCCCTGTCACCCATATCTGAAGGGACTGTTTTAGAGGCAGAAGAGAACAAATGCCTTTCTTCTCTCACCCTGTCCGTTTCTGCAGTATAAAATTAACAAGAAGGTTCCTGGAATGCTCTGAAATGCCTTGTTAATCACTAGCTAAGCCTGCTCTTATCATCTTAGTTTCCAGATTGCTCCAGCATTCTCTTGAGCTGATGAAAAACCCTCCCAAGCAGGTTAAAGACATTTTTGCTGAGATGTGGACAGGGAATTTCAGGGGCTTTTGGGCAGTAGTTAAAGAATTGACACAGAGCACTAACAAAATGAATTCAGTGCTTATTAGCGTGAATGTTCAATAATTTTTAGCAGCATAAGGTACTTTCAGGACAAACTCATAGGGAATGTGCTCTCAGCCACAAGGTGAACGATACTATCAGGAAAAACAGACCTCAGAGATCATGTCTGGCAGAGTGGGAAGCACTGAAAGATATCAGCCAGGCAAACTGAAGGGGTCAGGACGCCTTCCCTCTCATTTTGTACGTAGACAGAGGACTGCAGCATCTCCTGATGAGCCCGACTGTGTTTTCAGAATTTAAATTGAGGAATAAGGTAAATACCACTTCTTAAACTGTTTATTCTTGCTTTCCCACATAATAAAATTTATTCAAGCATCTGTCATTGAGCCTTTCAGATACTTTCTGTGGCTTAAGTGCAGCACTGCTGTATTTTCACAACACCAGTAATAACTGAAAAATTATTTCCACTGAGAAATGAGTTCCATGGAAAAGCAGTTGTTCCCTGGAGGAGTCGCGGGGTGGCAGCAGAGGACAAGGAAAGTGACTGCAGGGCGGAAGGGGCCAGGGCTGCGTATCTCCTTCACAGGGAGATCCTACGTGTTGCTCCATCTTCTCTCTCCTGCTCTCAGGAAGACCTCAAGACATCCACACGACCAGAGCAAGAACAGGCGTTTCATTTCCGTGCTCTTTTCCATTTGGATAGCCTGCTTCACAGAAATACCGGTTCTATAAAACTAGCTGCTGCACTTGGATCTGTGGAGCTCACTATCCCTGAAGATCTCAGAGGACGAGTCTGCCTTGGAGACAAAAGAAATGGAAGAAGGTAGAAGGGAGGAGGGGTGACAAGCTGATCTGTAGGCAAGGAAAAGGAATCTCCCGGGCTGTGAGCCTGGCATCCTTCATGGGCACTAAATTCACTTGAGAAGAACTTATAATAATTACAGAAGGCTGGGGGAATGAAGAAAGGGTTTGCCAAGAGTGATGTGATGACAATGGCTTGGACTGTGAAATTCCTCTTTTGTCCTGGCACCGTGGCTCTGAGCCGCGTGCTGTTGCCACCCATTCTCTGTCCGAGGGGAGCTCTGGCTGTGCCATTGTGCAGGGGGTGTGACCTGGCACCGAGTCAAGATGCTGGGTGAGCCGGCTCAGCTCCCTCTGGAAAGTCTGTTAGCTTTTTCTGCTCATCCCCAAGGGTGCCAGAGATACTCTCCTGCCCTGAAGGACACCTCTCTGAATGTTCAACTGAGTTTTATTTGCTGTTGGCTGCTCTAAGCTTTGATCTTCAAAGTGTGACTAAAAATGTTGATGTCTGATTCTCATTAAAATGAGGGAGAAGTGCATCCCTAAATCTCTTCAGCAGCTATTGAATCCTGGCAAGAGCTCCAGTTGATTCATCAAGCGTGGCTCTGCTGCATGATCTATTTTTATTTCCTCTCAGATATACACTGTGTAGTGGTTAATGGTTTGTATTACTGTACTCAGGGAGGAAGAAGAGCATGATAAAGAAGGGCAAAAGGTAAAAAGGCACATGATAGTATCATGAGGGAGAGGACAACCACAGCAAACAGAGGAGAATTAAACCTGTGGAGACAAGTGGGAAGCCAGAAATAATGATGGAAGGACATCCAAGAGCACTTCCTCATGCTTGTAGGAAAGTGAACAGTGCTGTGAGAGACAATGCCCCAATGCTGGGGACATGGATGGAATAATAAAGGTGAGGAGTCTGGCTTGGCATCAGCACAGCATCACCTCAGTCAGAGCAGGGAGTGCGGCTCCAGAACTGCTGTGTGGTGCTTTCTGTGACCCTGGAAAAGTTACATAAACATGGCTCCTGTTTTTATTCCTCTCTAATTTAGGAACAATACTTCCTGCTGTCTCCCTGTGGTGTTGAAAGGCCAAATTAGCTAATGGAAGGAAAGTTCTTGAGGATGATTACTGCTGTTTTCATTACTATCATTATTGCTATTTATAATAGGTATAATGGAAGTGTTAATATTGGGGAAGGGAAATAAGGGAAAGAGAAGTGGCAAACATCAAAAGCAGTAACTGGCCATGCTGGGGCCAAGGTTCTGTCTACAGGAAAGATAAGTACTACCTGTTCCAATAGCCAGAAAATCCCATAGCTTTAGATTCACCTAATTTATGGAATTACCTGATTGCAGGGTGGGTTTTCTTGACATTTCTGCTTTGAATCCATGTGAGCAATATGCCAAGGCAGGAAGTTCACTGCCTAATCATGGGATGAAAAAACCCTTGACAACTGTCCTTTGAGAGCTGCTGATTGTCTCCTTTCTCCTCCAAACTGATCCCAGGTGTGTACATCTCAGCTATATTTTCTTACCTGGGAATATTTTCCAGTTAACCCAAAATGAGACAATCCCAAACAAGTTTCCTGGCGGTTGGTCACCCTGTCAAGCCTCAGGGGGTTACAGCAATATAGGTCATAAAAGCAAGTATAAAAACAGTAATAGAAAAGTCTGGGAAGACTTGTTAAACATCCTGTAGAGAAGGGCACATTGCCATTTGTGCCTTGATTTTAGAACAGCCGGGAGATTAAAGCAGTGACTGAATTTCCTTCTATGGCTCTTGCTGTGATGCTAGGGTTGGCTTTCCCAAACCTTGGAAAGTTGTCCTTGGAGTAGGGAACAAACAATTTTGAGGACAACATCTCCAACTGGTCTGCTTTCCTAGATGGTGAGGACAGCCAGAGGGAGGGGACAGAAGGTACAGAAGGCCGTGCAGAGCACAGCAAATAATCTGCCAACAGCAAAAAGTAATGACATGTGCCTAAACTGATCCAATTGCACTCAATGCCAAAGGGGGCATTTTGAGGTGGGCCAATTCTTGTACCTTTAATCTTTTTGTGAGTGGATAGTAGTCCATAGCATCCCACAGTTTGAGGGATAGGCTGCAACCACCAAGGGCCATTTGGGGATGGTATGTGTGCTCTGTGCAAGTGCCTGTGGGAAGGATTAGGAACAGCTAATGCCACTGACTGTATATCCTAAGATTCATAGGGTTCAGCTAGTCCCTGAACAGTACCTTACCTCAGTTTTAGTAATTACAGCTGCTTCCACAGACCCATCTCCATTTTTGAGGAATGTGTGGCACTGAGTGAGGAGCACGGAGAGGCACAGACTCACAGCTGTGAGGCACAGTCTCCTATGCTGGGTGGCTACAAGCTTGACAGCCTCTTGCCTAGGCTAAATGGGCTTGCTGTCAAGATGTTCTAGGGACTGGATTTTAATTCCTGAAACCTTGTGAGAAATGTGAGGAAGGACTGTAAGGTTGGGGGCATGATGGCAAAGCAGGGTGAAAAAAAAGAATCCTTGGGTGTGTTTGGGGCAGAGCAGAAGACCTTTCCAGCAGACTCTTTGGCAAACAGCTATTTTTAACTCTCCCCTTGCAAAGCAAATATTAACTCTAGCCATGTGCAGCCACTGGCTTTGTGTGCTCTGGAGAGGGGCAAGCTGTATCAGCTACAACAGAGGAACAGGGAATGAGTTCTTGTAGCCCCTTGAGCTGATATCGGCCGATAATCACCGCAGACCAAACAGGATCAAGTTAACGTGCTCCAGGCTCCAGTATTTGTGTCACCTGGTGCTATACTCTCTGTGGCATGCTTGGAATGGATTGTTTGCAAAAACCAAACAGTAAGCAGAGAAGTAAGGCTCTCTGATTCCCAGGAGCACGGGCAGGGTGTGTTCTGCAGGTTGGGACTGGAGCTGGAAGCAGGAAGCAGAGGAAGAACAGGACGAAGTGGTCCCTCACAGGGCAAGAACTGCTCTGCACTTGCACTGGCATCGCTGTTCTGTAGCTGACCCGGGTGTACCTCAGTCCTTCCTTGCCTTGCCCACTTCCAGTGGGCTGTAAGCAACAGGAGGGAAAGGCAGGAGGAGGCAGTGGTGATGGATTTATGCTGGCTGAGAACCAGCTGGCTTTGCCCTGTCCTGCAGCTGCTCTTCTCCCTGCCCAGAGGTTCAGTCCATATGTCGCCCATGTGTGGCTGAGAGCTGACTTTGGTGCTGCCTCTCTGCTTGATCATCACAGCTTTTCCACATCTGTTTTCCATGACTCTGTTTCTCAAAGCTGCAGGGCTTGGGACAGGAATTGTCCATGATGAGGTGTTTGTACCAAGCCTCTAAAAGTGGGACCTTATACAGCTCGAGGCGTTGCCCGCAGCAAACAGAGATTAGTTCCTTGTCTTGTATAATCGAAGAGGGGTGGAGAAAATGTATTGTTGGTTTTGCTTCCTGTTACAGAAAAGATCCTGGACTCTTCCTGAAGGCCTGAATCCAAGCTGCATCACAGGCCCATCTTTCTTTGTGCATTAGTTGAAAGACGACTTGATTTTCCCTGCCCCTTCCTCTTTTAAATGTACAAATCTCTGTGGGAGCCTAGCAATTTTGTGCTTAAGAAGGTGGAAAATTATCTTAAGAGCTAAGCCTTCTTTCCTCCACTGGCTTAGGAATTTAGAGTCACCAAGAGGAGTCAGACGCAAACTCATCCAGGCATGGCTCCTTATCTCTTGGAGCCCAAGCCAGCAATCTGTTTTCCATTCACTTCTCGCCGCTTTTTGCTGAGGGGCTGGCTGCTGAAATTAACCTTGCTCCCAGGACAGGAAACAATCACACAGGAAATGGAAAGGTGTGGAAGTGTTGGAGCCTGAAGGGCAGTCCTGGGAATGACCTTGAATCCTCAGCACTTGTCAGTAACTTGCATCCCTCCTGCATGGATCCCACTGGCATATCTGCAGCTGGATTGCAGCTTTGGTGCCCACAGTCACTGTACCATCTGTGCCACTTGCACTCAGGTCCTGGGTGTTCATCAATATGTTCAGGCTGAGTGGGGGAGAAAATGCCTTCTTCTGCCTGTGTTAAAGAACAGATTTACTTTAAAGTATTGGAAAGGTTTCAGAGCTTGTTTTTCCACTGAATCAAGTTCAGCCTCTCAAGGTGCAGTCATTCAATATGAACCTTGTATGATCACCTGGAATAAATTAGTATGCTTTGTACTTGGGAGCAGAAATGTTATTGTAGAACAATGCAGAACACTATGAGAAAAAAAGCCTTCCTTGCTCAGCTGCAGCATAAAACAATAACTAATTTGGAAACTCTTTCCTTAGCTTGGAATAAATGGCAATAGCTGAATTCTCTCCAGATGCATGTATGCACCAGGGATGGGGAAATCCAACAGAGACATGGCTCCAGGGGGAGACCTTTGACTTAACTATTTCTTGATTGAATTGTCTTAACTGCTCTGTCACGCTGACACAGAGTTTGGGGACAATGGGGAGGAATTTCTGTCTGCTGCATGTCACTGCCCCCCAGTTGGGGCATGGCATTGAGGTTGAACGATGGGAGCAGCATATCCTCTGGAGACATTCAGCAGCTCTGCAACTTTGTTTTTGGGTTTTGAGAACCATGTCTGAACTCCACAGGGGATTAAAAATCTCCAACACAAAGCCCACATCAATTCGGCAACTCAGTGAGTTTTCTGAGCAAGCCAAAATATGTGTGCCCTGCTCTGCACTGGGTGCAATGCGCAAGTGGTCTGGTGTGGCTCTGCTACACCTCATAGTGGACAGGGAAATGAAACAGCCCAGTCTTCTCAGTTTGAAGCTCCAGTCTGGGTTCTGAAAAGTGACTAAAACCTTGGCTGTTGAACTTGTAGTGAATACAGTCAGATTTTCTGGTTCCACCCTTTCCCTCACGTTGCACTGGTGCTGATGACCTTGTGAAGAGATGAACCCCAGATTCAAAGGAAACACATCTTACTACTGGAAAGAATGGAAATGGTTCCAGTAAAATACTTGGAAACAAGAGGTCTAAAGCAGAGAACATTTTTCTGTAATGCTGCTCCTGGGAAAGTCAGGGACTCCTTGCATCATAGAAAGCTCCCTCTCTCTATTCCTTCATGAGGGAAAATTGCTTCCTTTTTCACCCTGTCAGTTCCTATAAAATCTTCAGCAGTTCAGGAATTCTGAACAGCCACCTCCAGCAGTTCATATGTGATGCTTCTCTTCCTATCATTATAATACCTGACACGAAAAGGGCAGTAGTTTGTCATAGCAATTGCTGCCGCTTCTTCAACACCCTGGTATGCTGGCTTGCTGCTTTTTCCAGGGCATCTCCAGGTGTCCCCCAGGAACTGTCCTGGCCTGCTGCATGGCTCTGCTCTCACCTGTGCAACTGCATACAGTGTGCACATATCATTGCTTGATTGCTCCTCTTTTTTGTTGAGAAACTCAAGCAAGTTTACAGTTTCAGAATCACATGTACTATTCATCGTAGAAAGGACACAAAGATGGAATAATCCATCTTAAGAGCTGCAGAGAATTTGATTTTACAAAAGCTCCTAGAAGAAAGGGAAGAGAGGGATAAATAAAGAAAACTTCTTTAAAATGACCAAGAAAGGCTCTCAGTTAGCCAGTGTTCTCTGAACCTACAGTAACCATAGTGAGCCAAACAAAAGGCAGCAGTACTAAGTCTTATGTATCCTTGGTGATCTGCTTAAGCAACTTCTTGCTTTTACAGTAAGCCAAAAAAAGGGGGAACACATGGGTTTGAAGTCTCCTGCAGGATCTATTGAGTGACAAGAAGCCTCCTCTAATGCAAGAAAATGGTCTGGAATGTTCATGCAGAGCAGGACCAGGGGTGGCCTTTGGGATTTTCAGCAGAGGGCAGTGGGCATGGAAGGCTTTGCTGCAGAAAAGACAACGGCAGGACTGGAGTTTGCATCAGCCCGAGGAGACTCTGGAGGCCTTTTCAAGTGGGTGCATTTTAGGAGAGGCCAGCTTGGCAGGGAGCTCCTTGTCCTCTCCTCCCAGAAGAGCCTGACAGAATTGGCTAGATGGCTTTGTGATAAACAGGAGAAATGAGGAGGTGTGGGACATGCTGGAATCACAGAAGTTTGATGGGGTTTCACAAGAAGTGGGAACCATCCTGTCTGGAACTTCCTCTGGAAAGGAATACTTTGCTGTTGCATGTTTCTAATTGGCATGGACTCTCCCTAGGGCCGGGGCCTGGGAGCTAGGGATTTGCAGAGACATCTGGAATAAGAGCCAGGATCTGGATCATCACCACCCACAGAGCACTCACACATTAATTAGACAGGACAGAGGAGGTAGAACAATTGTGTCCATTCCCAGGGGGGAAACTGAGGCATGGAAAACAAGAGTCTTAATGCTATTGACATGTTTTGCTGTACAGATGCTCCTGCTGATTTCAAGGGCAAGGGATTGTTCTCCCCTCCTGGCACTGCCTAGGCTCTGGTCACAGCACCTGTAGTAAGCACCAGCCATTGAATCCAGCCCCAAAGGTTCAAAGCCAGACTGATTTTCAGGTATTCCTCTACCCCATACTTGCCAGAGTCACCTCTCATAACTTGACTTGGCAGAACAGTTGGCCTAATTCAGCCAAAAGGAAAAAAACTCCAGTCCCTGGCTGGCTCCCGATGGCTCCTCCTGCTCCTGATGGTTAAGTGACAATCATTACACCCACAAGGTGTGCTGGCTGCATTTCACCTTGTTTTTATCAGCTTAAATAAACCGTAAGAGGTCTTGCTGGCTACTGATTGGCCCCTTGCACAAGGTCCTGTAGCTTATGGCCATCACATTTTTGCCACAAGTGATTACTGAGGGTGGTTTTGGCAATGCTGTGTGCTGTGGTTGCGCCACTTGCACACTGAAAACAACAGACTGCAGTGCTGGCTGTGTCCTGGCTGAGTGACAGCACTGAGATCCACTGGGGATTTAGGGAACAGTGGAAAACTCACCTTCCCACTTCCACTCACTCTAGATCTGGCGCACAGGGTGAGTCAGGCTGGTCAGAGCAGGGAGCCAGCCACAGGCAGAGGTGGTCCCCACGTGGTGTTGTTTGGCTGCTGTGGCTCCATGGTGTGCACACATCTCCCATCCTCTGCTCTGTGCCTCCAGCACATCCCATCCTGGGCTCTGTGCACCCTCGTACAGCAAAGCAGGTGTTCATTTAACCAGGTTACCTGCATGTTGAGGTTTGTTTGCTTTGTTGATAATTGTTACACTGCGATAGAGTTTTGTGTTTATAGTGCAGCTTGTTTTGTTTGAATCACTCAATCCTTCCCAGGAAATTTCACCACTCCTTAAACACAAATATTTTCAGAGGCATGCAAAAATGAAGAATGGACATGGAGCATCTGAGCTTTGCTTTGGCAGACAAGGCCTTGTTTCTGGACTTTTGATGGAACCTTTTAAGTCTTTTTGCCTTTTTTGCTTCTTTGAGCAGTAGTACCAGGTCACAGGCCTGTTGTGAATGTTTTCTTCCAGGAACTTTCAGGAATTTGTGTGCACGTAACCCCAGCTGGGTAGATGAGAGATGAGGATGCTAACAGGTTAGTAATAGATGAGAGAACAGTGTCAACAATAAAATGTCAGTCCACATCTCCATTTATATTCTCTCTAAGTCCGTAAGTAATACGTGTTTGAAACTGCCATCTAAACCTTCCAAAGGCAGAATGTGGTCTGGTTTTAGGTCTTGCTTATAGACAGTTTAAGCACACAGGAGCAAAGCAATTCACTTCCAGCCTCTGGAGTAACTTGCAGATGACTCTACCCATGCTAACAAACTTTCCTTCAAGGCATCCTTAACTCTGGTACTGTGGCTGGCTGCTTGGCCTTGCAGGCTGCAGTTTAAGAGCCCTTGGCGTAGGGATAAGCTGGAATGCATCAGGATTTGAAGAAAGATTTCTTTCAGACCAGTTAATAACGTTATCAGCATGATCAGAAGTATTGCAGGGTTTAGTCTTCCCTGAAAGTGTTTGATTTCACATTCTTTATAAAGGTGAATATGGAAGAATCCAAAAGTCCATTTTCACTGCAAAAGGAGAAAAAGGAAGGTCTAGCCCCTGTAGTTGCAAAGACAACCTTAGAAGTGTTCCTGTGAAGTGAAAAACCTCAAATATATAATTACAATTTGAATTGTTAGATGATAAAGCACAGATCATGATTTTGCTGATTTTTTTAAGGTTAGGGTTCCTCCAGGCACAAATGAATACAAATGCTTCTCATGAGTATCACAGCCTTTGAAGTACCTGGTATTTGTTACAAAACATATTTTTCCAAGCAGTACTTTTCTCCAGTATACATGCTGTAACATAAAGCAAAACCAAACATTAAATCCCTTCTGTTGACTATATCACAAGTTAATCTAACCCCTAGTACCCCACTGTTGTATTTCATTGAAATGATACCCACCTGTTCTGCTTTACAGCAGCAATAAACTGCAGCAATACTGCATTTTTCATTTGTTATTTATTTATACTGGCAGCAAGGGCTAATGTTTCATCTCTCACCCTTCCTGGTAATTGTGATACAAGGCTCTTTATGGGAAGGCTCATTCCTGTGGTTTATTCATTCTTAAGAAGAAAAGAAAAAACTCATTCATCAGTGGAATGACTTTCTGGTAAAATGAATGACAATGATTTTTACCTCTCTTTGTAGGGGGTTTGGAGACTTTATTGGCTGATGTTTGGGGAAGTCAGATTTTACATTTTAGAAGGTACCTGGGCTGGAATTCCTTGGTTAGAAGGAACCAGCTTTGCCAGTGAGAAATCACCATTCAACACCAAAACACCAAAACACCATTCAACACCAAAACTAATGCCCAGGTAAAAACCTGTGTGTCTGCATGTGCTGAGTTACAAATCTGGGGCATGGCTTAATTACACACTGCTTGGCCTGACTTGAAATAAAAGCAACTTCCAGAAGTATGCCTGCAATTCCACTGCCCCGAAAATCTCACCCCTGCACACAGCTGCCCTTCCTGCCTGGATCTGAGGCAGAGCCAATGCAGCCACATCTCTTTGTGTCAGCAGGATGTCTGGGGAGGTGAGTGCCTGAAGGAAGTGCTTCTACTTCTGCTGTGCCAGGAGATGTTCCGCAGGAGGGAACATGTGGGTCCCGTGGCATCTGCTAACACAGGTCACAGCCTCTGTTGAGCGGGGACTGCAGGGTGCTTTGAAAAGCAGGTGTTGTGGTGGCAGGTTTTGCGGTCAAAGTAATTATCAGTTGCACTTGGAGCTGATGGCACTCCCGAGTCTCCTGGAACTCAGCATTTGCAGTGCCTAACCTGGCCCTCTGCTATGCTAGTGCATGCCTTTGCAGAGAGAGTGCATTAGTGCACAAGACTGCAATTCCCAGATCCTGGGCCAGATTTTCTTCTCCTCTGCCTTGTGTATTTCTACTGGCACACAGATGGGGAGTCGCTACACTGTGTACATGATGGGCCATACAAAGCAGAGGCAAATGCCCTGGGACTCTGCTTCTAGCCTTGCCACTCCATAGCCTGGAGCAGACTGCTTACTTTCTCATAAAATTCAAATAATTATCTACTTTCTTTATATCCCTAGCTGAAAAACCCTACAGAGATGCTGCACTTCATTAACTACCTACACCTGAGTGCTCCTGCTTTGCTGCTGGCCAGTAAGAAAGAAGCTGTTGTTCATCAGGCATCTGGACCCCAAAGGAGAGCTTGAACAAACAAAATCACATCCAAGCTCTTCTAATCCTGGCTTTGCCCTTGGGCTGGTGCCTGGGTGCTCTTATCAAGAGGCGTTCCATGGCTGTTTTGCTGGAGTTCACTGCTTCCAAATAACAAAGACTTTTCAGGCTTATTCTAAGCAGTGCTTCTTGGCAGAGCTCATCTGGCTGCTGATTCCAAACTCCTTTCTATAAGAAATGTAGGGGTGGCAAGCACAGACCTTTGAGTGAGCTGGCTGGCAAAGGGTTTTTTTAATCCAAGAGCAGAGTTTGGGGCTGGTAGATCAATTCTTGAACAGAAACACCCTCTCAGCTCTGCAGGTGAAAGCCAAACCATGTCAGGCACGTCTCACTTTCTCCCTTCTCTCCTGTGCAGATTGAAGAGGGAGGGAAGGCAGATTCCCTGCCTTCCAAGCTGCAGGCTGGTGATGAAGTGGTGAACATCAACGAGGTGGAGCTGAGCAGCTCCAGGAGAGAGGCCATCTCCCTGGTGAAAGGCTCCTACAAGAAGCTGAAGCTTGTCGTCCGCAGGTAGGCAAGAGCCACAGTCTGCCTTCCTGCCTTCCTGCCTTCCTGCCTTCCTGCCTTCCTCCTGCCCCACGGGCCACCCAGCCATGCCCCTCACTTCTCCAGCTGGAGCCCTATGGCTTGGTCTAATCCGAGCACAAGCCTTGTTTTGAGTGCACAGGCATGAGCCCAAGGGCAAATGCTTGTTCTGTCACCAATATTTCTAGGGCTCCTTTGTCACTGATCAGTCCAAGCATGTGAAACACCCATTTCTCTTGCACTGCTCCCCTGCCATGTGGACGGAGCTCCTGCAATGTGCACATGACATTCCAGGATCCCTGTTCAGTGATGTACAGGCAGTAGTCCCATCTTCCTCCCATGTCCCTGGAGCTCCCTGTCAAAGGGTGACAGTTCTGTACATAGCTCTTGCCTCATTTCTGCATGCTGTCACTGTTGCTGTGGCAGCAGAAAGATTTCCACTGGCCTCATCAAGATTTGGAGCTGTTTGGTGTTCTGCGGGTGAGTGATAGAGGATTCTGAATCCAAGGTGTTTGGGTCTGGAATTTGTGTTGTTTGTTTTTTTTTAAACCTTAATAGAAATGCTACCTATGTCTTTTGCTGTGGCCATGTTCAGTTTCTTTCTGTGCCAGTTAAGTGATAGCTGGTATCACTTTATGGAGAGCTCTGTCCTCAAGCTCCACACTGGAGAAAAGAAGTCTGGGTAAAGATCAGCACAGCACTGTCCTGCTCTCTGGGCTGTACTTTGTACTTATGCTGACTCTCTTTGGTTGTTTAACTAAAACATCTTTAGGCAACCTTACAGCAAATTTTGAATATTCATGTACAGAACTGTTACATGGTTTGTGCACCCACTGGGAGAGGATTTGCAAAAGGAGTTCATTGCAATTTGACTGTTTTCCAAAAATACCTTTTGGATTTGGTTTTTACTTTAAGCCTATGTAGATTGTAATCCAAATGTTTAATTCAAGCTACTTTAGCAAAACTGTGGAAACAGAACCTGTTTGTTTTGCAATGCAATAGTTTCTCTGCATTTTTTATATTCCCAACACCTTTCCACCTATTTTTCCCTCTTTGAAGAAATGCAAAGTGTTTTGATGCTTTTCTGGATTGAATTACTATAGTGAACATGAGAAAAATTGGTTGGGAGTCTTTCATTGCTTCATTCATCACCAATAGAAGGATCAAGCACATTAACTTTTAGAGGTATTACATTCACATACCATCCCCTTGCCAAGGTACTTTGAATCCATTGTGCACATTTAAAGCTCAGTGATAATCCATATGTTTAGAACTGGAAAATTGCAATTAAGCGCTAAGAGCCCAGCCTTCAGGTAATTTGACCCAGTCCCAGCTCACCCTGCAGTGCTGGCATGAAAGCAGCAAAAATCAGGAAATGTGAGGTCCTGACTGCTCCCTGGGCAGTGGGTCACAAGTTTCTTTGAATTCACCCCATCACCACAAGTGGCCAGACTCAGCACACAGGTCAGGGTAGAAGAAGAGATTTCGTCTCCAGTTCTAGAAGGTAAGAAGAGATAAAATGGTTGGCTGGAGATCTGCAGTACTACATCATCTGAAAATAAAGTATTTTTGAAATGCGTGTGGTGATGATTCTTGTAAACTTGCCATAATGATTGAATGAAATGGATTACAGTTGCTTGCTGCAAGTACCAGTAGTTTGAATACTCCCTGACCTGTTTGTAACCTGAGTTTTTCAGTGCTCTCAGTATTAACAGAAACTCTTCCTTATGGGGTGACACAAACTTCCACAGACATGGACTTTACTCCTTACAAGTCATATACAAACAACAGCAAAGTCTGCTTGGTGTATGTGCTTCTGGCTCTCTGTAGAGCATATTCCAGGTCAGCATGTTTTTGAGGGTTTAGCTGTTTGTTTTCCAAATGGAAACCTGAGAAGTTCTCTGTAACTGTGTGGTGCTGACGCCAACCATCATACCAGACAGAAAGCACACATTTTTTAAATCATATGTATTGTGCCATAGCCCACACAGCATACTCAGATTGCTATTTAATCTTGGTTTTTTTTTCAGGACAAAGGTAAGCTTTTCGTACTTAAAGGGTGAGCCTCTCCATGTGTTACTAAGCAAAAGTAGATGTTACAACACCTTGCAGGTCTGCAGACTGGCTGATGCAATGATGTGGTACTTCCCTTGGAATGTCACAACTGATGTGTCATCATCAGTCTTCATCAACTCAGGTTTGATTGATCAGTGTAATGGAGGGACAAGGTGGGAATAGTTTGAAAGAAGGGAATGTGAAGGCAAAATTAGGGAAAATTCAGGGCAAGATAAAAGGCTACAATAAGTAACAGTAAGAAAAATGATCTATCTCAGATGACCAGCACCAGAGTATTTAGTACATGAGCACCACAGTCTGCCTCTCACTCCTGTGCAAATGTCCTGCTGTTCCCAGGGAGGAACTTGCGGGAGGAGAGACATGAAGCTGTGAATTTATACACTTTCTGCTTCCTTGCTCACAGACTTAGAGTAGGGCAGAGGCAGAGAATGCCCTAATGAGCCCCAGTGTTAAGTAAATCCTGTGCCTATTCCCTAAGAGGATCTTTATTTGGGAGATAAATGCTGAACAGTTTTCACGGATGCTCTCTAGCTGCATTTTGTTTGTCTTGTCCCCAGCTCAGAAGCTCTCAGTGACAGTTTTCAAATGTTCCATTTTCTCTGCTTCTTTAGCACAGCTGCTCACACCTCCCTTGTTTCAAAGGCTGTTCCCAAAGCCAGGTCCTGCCTCTCTGCCCATTCCTCACTGGTTTTGCCCATTCATTTCCAGGACAATGGACTCAGATATGTGTGTTCATTCCTGTACACCTCAGGCCTGCAGCTGGTGTGCTCTGAGGGGCCTTGCTGATGCTCACTCCATCGTGCTGAGGCCAGAAGCAGCCGGAGCAGGAGCTGCTCTGCAGCCCAGGGAGTGACTCAGAGTGTCTCAACCACTGCTGGCGACAAATGTCTCTCACCATGGGCATGACAACAACCAGTTTCATCAGGCCTGAGGAATTCACAGGCTGATGCTGGGGAGGTCGCTTTGCTCAGGGTTTGCCCATTTGGAGCAGTCGGTGTGAATCACAATGGGAAACTGGAGAGACCAGTTTGCTGGATTTTGTAGCAGGAGGCTGGCCTACTGTTCTCAGCAAACTGCCTTACAGAGGTTTTGATACTCAGTTGATCTTTAACCAGGTGGAGAAAAAGCTGTTTGAAAGATACAGCTACAAAAGAAGTAAGACTTAGCTGGTTTGTTGTGAAATACATCATTATTTCCAACCTGGTTTATTTTCTGTTGCTTCCTCTCCAACTGCAGTATCCAAGCAGAGTTGGATGCAATTACAAAAAAGTCCTTTTCAGTTCTATCAGTCTGATCTAATTGTGTTGTGCATGCCCTCATCAGCTGAAGATAAGGCTCAAACCACGGGCAGGGCCTTGTGTGCTTTACAGCCCCTACAGTGGCCTGGAGCAGTTGCCAAAAATAGGCTTTAGCGCAGGTCAGTGGGCAGGAATGGCTGCGGGAGCATCACACTGTTTACATGGCTGGACATGCAGCCTGTCCCTAACAGCGGCAATTAAGGCAGCCAGGCGTGGTGGCACATGGGGCTGTGCCACCAAGGGGACCCTGGCTGCAGGGGACAAGTCCCACACAGCCTTTCCAGCACAAACACTGCCCAGCCAAAGCCTCCCACAGGTCACTCCTCAGCACTGCAGCTGCAGGGCAGGCACATGGCACAGCCCGTGCAGTCCTTGTTCAGGGGACAGTGCTCTGCAGAGGGACCCAGCTTCAGGCTGGGTTAATTAATGCAAAGCTTTATTAATATTTGCTGGTGGAACAGCTGTGAAAAATGTTCTGCAGAGAATTAACAGGGTTTTAGGCCCTTGTTCTGCCCATACCAATGTGCAAGGGCCCTGCAGATCTCTTCCAGGGTGTTGTTTTCAGGGCTCAGGCCAGCACAGATTGGGATGTGATGTTGACACTTGCGTTTGCAGAGCCAGTGAGACTGGACAAAGCATAAATCTCAAACTAGCTGTGATTTGCAGCAAAGCTGCTTGCTCCGTGATGCACATGTGTGCTCTTAGCATTTATCCAGTCATTCTGACACCAGTGACTGCAAGAAGCCTGTTCAAGTATTATTTATGTGGTGTACACAATATTGTAGTGAAGATCAGTATGCAAGGTGGTTGATTTTCTGCTTTCAGTGGTAGTGGTTTGTGTCTGCCTCAGGCTTAGCAGTGCCTGCAATTCTTTTCCTTCTCAAAGAACCTCAGACTAAAAATACAAGTCAAATAAAGGAGGAGTGGGGATAGAAAACATCCTCCTTTTCCTGTTGTGCTAAAAAACTGTACAAAAAGGAAGGATTAAGTTTATCCTTGGCTATGACCATAATCTGCATGTTTGTTTTCATGCTTCCCTACAGATTCCCTGCATCACTTGGGTTATTTGGTAATTCTCTTGGTACATCCCTGGCCCTGGGCCCCCTTGCCTGAATGATGAGACCTGGGGGAGGTGCTGGGAGTGAGAAGGTGCTGGGCTGCGTGGGCCTCCCAGGGCCAGGGCTGTGTTTTCAGACAGATCTGGTTCTAATCAACTCCTTTAACACCTCAGTGGCAAGATCAGGAATTAAACCCAGACATCCTGAATACTTGCACTTAGGCCATAGCTGCAGAGTTGTTCTTGGTTTGGCAGCAAATTACTATAACTGAGGCTTTAGGAAAAAGTACAGGAGAAAAGTCTTGCACTCCACCTGATAAATGACCCTATGGAGGTGTGGAAGAGCAGGAGGAAGATGTCAGCAAAGCTGACATCTGCGGCTCAGAGCTGATTCAAGCCCATGGAAATCTGTGGAAAGATTCCCACAGACTCCAAAAGGCTTTGGCTTAGACCCTCACTGAGCAGTGATTTCCCTCATTGACTGGGAGAAAATGGGCTATTCCTGGAGAGAGGGGAAGCTGCTGGCATTTTTACAAAAAGACAAGTGCCAACACAATTCTTCAAAGAAGTCTGTCCACTAATCCTTTCCTCTTATGACACTAATGTAATTTTGTGCCGTATTTGACAGTGTGCCAAAAAATTGCATCAAATAAATCCGAGTTTTGTGAATGAAATGAATGAGAATTGGTGCTGGCCCACGCCCCGCTCTGCAGCAGCGCAGCAGTGCCTTCCCAAAGAGCTGCTCTGCGGTGTGCTTGGGTTTGTTCCGTACTGATGGCTGGGGAAATGGCAGAAAGGAAGGCTTCATGCACATGGAATGTTGAACTGACAGCTTAGAGGCCAAAGCTGGCATCCGAGGGCTGCCAGGGTGGTCTGTGTCTAGCGCTGGTTTCTGTTTGTTGTGAGCTCCTCCTCGGCTTTCCAGCGTGCCCCTGCTCATGTCTCCTTGTGTCTCAGCTCTTTCAAAGTGCATCCTTTTATCACTGAAAAAATGAGCCTTTGCTTGGGGCTGCAGCTCCTCACGTAATGCCAATGGGTGTGACCAGCCAAAGCCTGCCAGGGGCCTCACCCACTGTTTGGATGGGATTTCCGAGCCCTGTACACCCTGGTAAGGAAAGGCCTTAACAATTCCTTGTGTCTTGGATCAAACTGGTCAGTCTTAAATATCTCAAGCATCAGTATTTTCATAGATGAGTTTCCCATGCATTCACTGAAATGTTTGCAGTCCCTGCCTCATTAGGAAGGGACAGACAGCTGAGAGGGGAACAGAATTTAACTTTTAAATTCCTGGCAAATCCTTACTGTCTAGGATTTAATTAGCTACAGCTCAGGAATGATAGGGTTTTAGTAAATGTAAGGGAGATCTAGATACAATTTTTGGATAAAAGCTTTTAGGTCACTGGGCAAATGCCTTGGAAAGAAATAAATGCCAGCCGCCATGATGTGTTATGGTTGCTGGGATGTTACAGACTGACCCCCCAGCTGAAGCTGCATTAGAAACCCAGGAATTTCCAGCGACTGCCATTCCAATTAGCTGCTCCTCTCACCCTGTACCTGTGGATTAGTTTGCCTTCTTCAGGCAATAATCAGCCTGGGGTTGTATTTGTCAGCAAGTGACTCTGGAAAAGCTGGGAAATCTCTGCCAGTGCCATACAAAGTACATTTATAGCATGAATCTCCTTTTTTTGGAATTTCCCAAGGATTAGGTTGGAGCTGGATCAGATCACAATAATATGGAAACTCAGACAAACAAGCATGTGTTCTCCCAGCACTCCACACATTGTTCACTATCTGGGATGGTCTGGAGGTGACCTTTAGTCCACAGGGCAAATACTTGGACTGGACAGGGGTTCTGGTTACCTGTCCAGGTGCAGAGGGGTGCAGGGTGATACCTTCACTGGGCAGCTGCAGGGAAAGCTGAGAATAGCTGCATTTCATCATCCCTGTGCTGTAAAGGAGCTGCAGTTGCATGGGAGCTGACTATAAATACAGATTTATAAGGGGTTTCTTGCTTGGGTGGCATTGATGTGGACAGATGTACATGTGTACCCAGCCACAGCCAGGTTGAATATTTCGTTGCTCAGCTACTAATTTAAAGTCATTTCACAAAATCTTTTCCTTGCTTTTCCTGCTTGGTCCAAGGTTTCCTCTGCAAGGGAGGTAGGGTCGGGAGAGGTTAATGAACACTGATGTAATCCTACTGATATAAATTGTGTTTGCCTGGATTTACTTCAGCAAAACAGATGTTAGGGTGTAGTGATTACTGTAACTCCTTTACGTTTTTTATGAATGGGCTTGTACAGGTCATCCAAATCCCTTGGAATTGCTTCTCCCTTAGGGCTGGATACATGGAATATCTCAGGCAAAAGAACAATGAAGAGCAGACACTGCACAGACAGTATCAAATGCTCTTTTATATGCACAACTCTTCCTGTGTGTAGTGCAAAGCAGCCTGAATAACTCACCCAAACACAGATGGACAAAGAATATAGAACTTTTTTTTTCCTAATCCCCCTTTCTTCAGCTTCCTGCCTGACTTTGGCATTAGAAGGGAGGCAGGGCTGATCTTCAGTGCATGTATGTAAAACATTTTTAGGTATGTTATACCTGCATAATGAACCATAACTTTTTTTTTCCTATTGAGAATGTGTAAGGAAATGAAAATCAGAAATAGTGGTTAAAAAATGCATGTTTCAGGAGCTGAAAAGAGACTCAGCTCCAAGTTACCACTTAGGCTTTTGTGTTTACCAGGCTTTTGAAAACGATTACTATTGTCAGGTGAAATGTCAGGGGGTGAGTGAAGGCATTCAAAAACGTAACTGTGTGGAAGAGGATGATGTATTTCCTTTACTTGAAGTCAAGGGGACATTGGAGTAGAGAAAATGTGGTGAACAGTAGGGTTGAGACTGTGAATGTTCTGGTTTTACAGCTGGCCTGGAAAAGAGAACTATTTAGGGTTAAATGGAAATGCAATTGTGTGTTCTGTTTGGCCTGAAATGAACCATTTTGCTCCTGGTAGGAAAAGCATGTTAATTTAATACATTTAATGTATATTTAATGTAGGTTTTCAGTTTTCTCTCGGATGTTAGCTTAGTTGGGTATAGAGCACCTGAACCTCCCATGCTGCATTAGGCTGACTTCCTCAGTAGCAGGATGGGTCCAGTGCATTGAGGGCCATGTGCTTTTCTGGGATTATTTCCATGGACTTCATCCAGTTTCCAGAGCCTTCTTCTGTGTCATCTTTTTCAGCCCTGCAGTCGATTGCTGAACCCCAATTTAGGGGCCAGTGAGCAACCGGAACCAACATCCCTACTGCACCTCTCCTCCGCCGTGTTTATCCCCCACCCTTATCCCAGTTACATTGTTCATTAGCAATGTGAGGGGTGAACTTTGAGAGAAACAATAGATAGTTCCTGGCTGGCTGAAAACACTTTTTCCTTGGATATAGTTTCTTTTCTCCTCTCTCCCCGCAAAGCCCAGTGTTAATTACAAGAGGGGCCAAGCCCAAACCTGCGGGGAGCCGGGGCAGAGCTGACTGGCACTTTCACTCAGCACATTCCCCCTTTCCTCACGGTCTCTGCTCCTGTCTGTCAGGCCTGCTGACGACTGCCGGGTAGGAGGGCAGTAATCCGAGCTGCCTGTGCCGAGCCAACCTCCTGCTTTTTCCTGCGGGATTAGTGCCGAGGTGCCTGCGTGCCCAGCACCTGTACCCGCAGCTCGTTATCGCGCTGCCTGCGCGCCGCGGCTCCGCGCTCCCGGGCGCTGCTGCCCTTCCTTCCCCGCTGCTTCCTCCCTTCCCCGCTGCCGGCCCCGCGCTCCCCTCGGGCGGGATGGAGATCCCGAGCCTGCCTCCGAGGGCTCCAAAGGTAAGCGGCCTCTGCGCGGCTCCGTGCCGGGCCGGCAGCTGCACCGCGCCGCGGGGCTGGGGAGAACGGAGGGCGGGAGTTTTAGGGACTCTCTCTGTCCTGAACCTCACAGGCATCGTAAAGTTCAGAGCAAACGAGTGTTCGTGCAGTGCCGGGGGGGGGGGGCATTTTTCAGGCGCTGTTTTAAGCGATCTCCCAGCAAACCGGGAGCCGGGTGCTGTGCCGGCACTCAGGGTCTGTCACTGGGAGGCTGTTGTGCAATCTAAGCAAAGCTCTCAGACTTCAGGCTAGAAAAGTGCCAGGAGCTCACAGGAGAGGTGAACTTGGGAGAGCCTCCAGAGCTGTGCAGCATGTTGCCATCCTCACCCTCGGTGTCCAAGGGTGATATCAATGCCATGCACTTGGGATGCTGAGTCTTCGCCATCAGGGGCCCTGACTCATATCCACACCATGATTTCTAGGGTGCAGTTTGCAGTTTCATAGTCTAGAAGAATCCATGCTCAAGTTCGTGGCACTCTTCTTGGCCTTCACCTTTTATAAGTTGAGAGTCATTTAAAGTGGGTGGCAAACCAGGCACGAACTTTACATCACTGCTGGACAGAGATGGACCAGCCCCACAATCTGGGATATGCTCTCGTTTGAACATTGCAGGGAGCAGAGAGAGAACGTGAAAGAGGGTGGTTCATGAGAGATTGTGATTAGTACAGCTCCAGTGCTGGCAATCACTGTAGCTCCAGGTGGCCCTGCACAAATTTGCATTCTTTGGAGAACCTGAGGTATGTTGTACACACACCTATCCGCCCTTCTAGATTGGTCATGAATCATAAAACTAAGTTCATTGAACTTGGATTTGATTTTGAGTATTTCCTGACATATGAACTCCTTTAGTAAACCCATTAAAACTAATCTTTAAACTCATTAGCTGCTTCATTGCTATTAGGATATCTTTAGTTTGAAGTTTGTTTGGGGTTGTTTTATCTTTGAGTATGGGCCAAAGCTTTAGCTGTGCACTTCAAGGGAAATTGTAACTGTTTTTTTCATCTAAACTGTGTTGATCCACTGTGCTTACGGAAAGTTGGCAGTGCAGGTTGTAGTGGTGCTAGTGGAATACTGGGACAAAACTAGTGGGCATGGGAGTATCCCTAAAGATTCCTGAGACAGTGGAGCTGACAAGGATCCAGAGCATGAAGGAAGAGGTTGTTTCACAGCACAGATCCCACCACCCTGCTGCCTGGCCTGATGCCTACAGGAGTGTGCATGTTCCCAGGCTGCAGCAATGAGAGGAACCTTCCATCTGAAATTTGAAGAGATGCCTGAATTAAAGAGATTGGGTGGTCACCCCGTTCAAGCAAATTGAAAAAATTCATCTCAGGCTGATGCTACTGTTTTCTCTGGTGTGCTATACTGTGTTAAAGAGAAGTCTTTTGGATGCCTTCAAAGGGCTAAAGGCAATACCTCATAGAAACCCAAGTGGCTGAAGAATTACCAGATATTAGCATTTACCTCAGTCGCCAAAGCTTGGACGTTTCTTTCTGCCTTTCATAAATTACAGCCTGCAGGGACCATTTAGTAATAAATCGTAGCAACTTGGCTTTTAGAGGGCAACCCATGTACAGAGGCACTTCAGGGCTGTGCCAGCATCTCCTTTGTTCAATAAAAGTAACAGCAGGCATTTGATTAACGACTGATAGAAAAGACAGGGAGGGAGAAACATAGCAAAGATTAAAGAAAGAAAGAGCCACCTGGAAACTTCATTCCTCCTTTATTTCCAACTTAAGCTCGTAAATACCAAATCTAAACCATTGTGTGTGTGAGAGGGAGGGAGAATTTCCTGCATGCCTGCACAGAAAAGACTGCACATGCAGCCATCCGAATGACTTTTAGCAGAAGTCAGATTCTTTCCTCCAACTTAAGGCTTACTCCATGTCTGCACTGGAAAAAAAAGGAACTAGAAAATGACATTATCTCCCGGTGCTCTGGGAGGGGAGAGCATTTAGGAGGGTCAGGCGAGTCCCATGCCTGAAGCAGAGTGGCACTGGCTTTGGGCTGAGCCTGCCCGGGAGCAGGGAGCACATTTCCCAGGCTGCCTCGGAGCAGCCCTGCAGCTCGGCACAATGCGATGGCCAGCTGCACACGGCCGGCCCACGGCATCTGCCCCTTTGTCTCCATCATCCTTGCTGTAACACCCCCCAGGAAAAGGAAAACCCGGTGACTCTGGCAGCCAAATGCAAATTAGCCCTGAAGAGCCCCGTCCTGTGTGATCAGCAAGCGACAGGCAAATCGCATTCAGATTCCTCACTGCAGAGCCAGCCCGGCCGTTGTTTGGGTGTAGGAGACCAGAACGCTGCCATTAAGTGTCCAACGGGAGCCAGGGTGCATTTTCCTCAGCCTGCCTGTGCCCTGGGAGCTGGGAGAGCTTTGCTGGGAGTCACAGGCACGCTTTGGTTCCCAGGCGGGATTTGCAGGGCACAAAAGAGGAAGTCTGGGACTGTGAACTCCCTGGGAATGGGGAGTTCAACCCTCAACAACGTTTTGCATACTTTGGGGGCTCTTGCAGGTAATCTTGCCCTACTGCAGCCTAGATGGACCAGCAAGGCAGAATGTTGTACCTGTACCAACCAGTACAGTTGGCTGCTGCATTTGGTGTCCCTTTTCTATACATTTGGACATCTCTGCTTCTTAAATTGTGCTTTTCCCCACCTGCCACTTCTCTTAGTGCATCTTTACATTGGTTTCTCTCTGCTCACTTTCTCTCACGTTTCTCAGCTGTTTGTAACACCTGTTGGACAGTGAATCCTTTCTGGCCGTGGCCTTGGCTCTGAACTGTGCTCTCCTCAAGTGGTTAGGATGCAATGATGTCTTTGCAGCAAAGAGGATGTCTCTGCCTCGGTCCAGCCCTCCCCACCTCGAGCCCTTATCCTGAAGGCTGCTGCCCCCTCCCTCCAGGGAGCAGGAAAATGCCCAGCCCTGCATCAGGGTCTGAATCAGGCCCTTCGGTGCTGTTTTCTCACTCCCAATCAGATCACTACAAGGACGCAGGAACAGACAATGTCTAGGACCAAGCCTCTGGTCAACAAATCACATTCTCCCAGTCAGTGAAACTCTCAAAGTACCGAAATCCCGCATCCCGACAGGATTTGTGGTCCTGCTGCTTCTCACATGCCGGCACGGGCACCTCGGGAGAGGAGAGGAGAGGGCGGCGCAGTGTCCCGGGGACCAGCCGCCCTGCGCCGGGGCCGCGTCCCGCCGGAATGCAGAGAATGCGAATGGCATGCTTGAGTGGACAGCTTCAGAGCCGGGCGCAGAGATGGCTCTCCTGCCATCTGTTGTGAGCCCCGCGGGCCCATAGCAACAGCGGCTCAGGAATGGGGCTGCTGCTTCTTTTTTGTAAAGAAATTCTTCCCGAGCCTCTTCCCCGCTCCTGCATGCGCACACTCATGAATAAGCGGGAACGGGGGCTGGGATTCCTGCTCCGGAGTGATGCCTGCTGAAGGAGAAAGGGCCTTGTAGAGCTCAGCTTGCGTTTGGTTTGGGGAGGCGTTTTCCTTTCTGTGCTAGGACATGAGCCCATGTGTGTAATTTATTGTTAATTGCTGTAGGGGGATAGAATATAAGTAAATAAATGTAGTATAGAAAGTAATCTTACCCCCTAAAGAGTTGCAGCTGACCCAATTATTAACGATTAGGAGCAAGCCTGACTTTAACAGGCCACAGCTATAGCCAATAATAAGAAGAGTGTTATAGAAGAGTGGGCTGGTTGGTTGATTGGGGGGGGGGGGGGGGGGAAAAATCTGGAGTCACTTGGCTGCTGTGTGAAGAAGGAAGAGTCAGTGCTTAGAGGAGCTGCCTATGAGAAACTTCAAGGAGGTACAAAACTCTAGCACTGTGGAACCTTTGCAATATAATGACAATAGAGCTCTTGCAATATAATGAAAACAAATTGCCAAAATCTTGTTCTATTCAAATCAAGTGTGAACCTGTGTTTGCCATGAGGTCAGTAAAATCTCCAGTGGATGTACAAGCACTCCATTGTCCTCGATGAAACAGAGATCACTTTTGCCTTGTTATTTCAAATACCAAGGTTATAACTGATGTAAATAATCCCAGTGGACTGATTTGTTGTGCCCATCATTTTCTTCTGGCCCTGTAGCTCTTCTGTTGTGGCTGAGGGGTTTTGCTGCATCATGAAGTGGTGGGACTGGATTCTCTGAGGTTACAGGTAGGTCAGCTTCACTGGTAGTACTGAGAGATGCCAACTTGTGTTCCAGGGAAGATTTTGCCACATAAGAACTCTGTCTCCTGTTCACCAGTGTGAGGTGGTATGCCATGGGGAAGGGTTAGTGCTGAAAGAGCCTTTATCCTGTCAGCAGGGGCAGGAACAGACTGTCTGTCAGTCTGTCTGAATGGTTTAACTCCTTCCTTTCCTCTGGAAATTCTCTTCTGAAATGCAGATTTCTTTTCTCCCCATACCTTAACCTTTTTTTTCCTGCTGTCAAGCAGCTGAGGCCTCATTCCTGCACATTGCTCAACCTCTCGCTGTGACTCAGCAAAGTGGATTGTATTTAAGTGTTTTAATTCCTTTAAGATGAGGACTTGTAAGTTGCAAATTTACATGAGTGTTTGAAGAGGCTTGACGTGAGATGTTCAGAAGTTAGGGGTATTTAACTCTCCCAGACACTATATTGGTTTCTTTAGTATTCTTTTAGTATTTTATTTCTATGCCTAACAGCATGCAACAAATACCAAAATTTGCAGAGAATCCCCCATGGAAAAGAGAGAATCACAGAACTGGCAGTTTCATGTCCTTTGAAAGGAGATGTCATGAAGCAGAGAGGAGAGGAAACTCAGATCCCCAGTGCTCAGGGCTGTGTTTGAAGCTGGGCACACAGCTACAGTGGCTTGATCACAGGGAGCAGGGTATAATTTCAGTGAAAGCTGATATGTACAGGGAGGAGGGATAAAACTCTCCCTATTACAGGTATTTATTATCACTTGACAGCTGTCAGTTTGCAGTAGGGGGTTTGCCTTCCTGTCAGCTCTCTGAGAACCAGGTATATTTGCCCAAGGTTGTGGGGAAGGATAGAAATCCTGCTTTCAAGCATGGGTATCATTTAACCGTGATAAGAAGGCAGGTAAGCATTTCTTCTGAAAGACGGCTGTGGAGAACAGGGGAGCCAAGTCTTTCTGGCCCTACCCAGATGGGAAAAAACAAGTCATTAAAATCTGATACCTACCTGCTTTTAATGAGAGAAATGTTGTTCGAAGAAATAATCTCAGTCCTATCACCACCGAACTATTTTCAGGAGCCATTAGCCTTTCACCTCCTCATATGTTTTATCTCTTACTTTTGATCTCATTCAGGGAAAACGGCAGTGCTGCTGCAACCAGAGATTTGGGCTTTAATCAGGAGCTTACTCAGTCATAGCCATGCTCTTTGCAGCCATCCTTCCCAGTAAATGACCCCCAAAAAACCATGGGGAATGGGGTGGGGAAAACAGCAATTAAAATCAAGCACTTGGTGTCTTTAGTCACATTTAGTTCTTCACTGAACCAATATGGGTGTTCTTATGGGTTCTGCAGTGCTCCCTTCCTTTTTAGCCTCTTCTCCCTTGCCAGGAACTCTTGCACAGCTGCTGGGGGCAGGGGACTGTGAGCTGCCAGCCTGAACTACAGGCACGAGGCAGTTGGGTTTTTGGCTGGAAAAAGCAAAGAGCAAGAGCCAGCTGTGGAGGGATGCTCTGACCTGCACCAAGCAGTCACAAACTCTGGCTGCATTTAACTGCACCTCAGTGTCAGGTTGTGTCTTTGCTGTGCTCTCTACTTGAAAGCTGTTCTAATGTAGAATAAGATCCTTGATCCAGGCATGGATGCTCCCACAATCCCCCAGCAGGAAGGGAACGAAGCTGAGTTGGGTGGTTTTGGTTTTGGACAGTGGGATCACTAAAGGAAAGCTGTAGATGACTGAGGGCTGTTAAGGTTCAGTCTCCTTCTCTCTCTTGAGTGTTTATCACACTTTTTGTTCTTTGTACCATTCAGAACAACATTTCAAAACAAAACCAGGAATGTAGGCTTGAGTCTGCTGAGACAAGTCTATGCCTTCTGCCTCATGTTGCCCAGGAGCCCACTTCTCCCTATAAAGTGCTGCTGCTGTTCCTACACTGCAACACACCTCCAGAATTATCAATGTTCTTCAGTATTTTCTGCCTCAGCTCCAACATGTTGCATTGGATATTCTTTGATGTCAGTTTTTTTCCTTGCATCTGTTAAATTCAGACTGGGATCCATTTTAGTGCCAGCCCAGTTTTATTTCAAAAGTTATCCATCATCAGTATGTGAAGATAAAGAGAAATAAGTGAAAGAAGAAGGTCAATTCTGAATGAGATATAAGACCTACACATTTATTTCTGTGCTGCTTGTCCATATTTATTTCTTCTCTTTATCTGTGGGCATCAAAAGCACCCAAAAAATGCCAAGAATGCCACATCCATTGAAATTCTCCTGACGGGACATTCAGAGCAACCCACAGCAACAGCTGTACTGCCCATTTATCCTGAAGCAGAAAATTGTACATGGCCCGGGACAATGGCCGACGTCACTGACCGACACGGGGGGCCACGTCTCTGTCACGGTGGGAACGCTCCCTGCGCTCCCCTGGGCTGTTTGTGTGCACAAGAATCATGCTTATCATATTGCTGTAACACAGCACTTTGCATCTAATTTAAGCAATACTGAGCCTTTTGTTTGTCTCACGAGGTCTAACCCGGGGACAAAAGCCGTGGTCCAGCCTGAAGGTTATGAAACGTTAGCAGACATTCATGGTCACATATACACGCTCCGTCAGAGGAATTTATGGCCATTACCATGTTCTCTAATGAGTACAAAATGAGACCATTACATATTCACATAATTAGTTTGACAGATTTTCATTTAAATATAAAAAGACTTCTAGTCTTCAGAGAACAAAAGGAGGGGTTTGTTTCCAGGGCAGTTTTTGACTCGGCTTTGCTGGAGCTGGAGGTTGGGAGTGACAACTGAGGGGAGACAATTTAGTGTGAATAATTCTCAGCTTTTGATTTCATGTTGCCATTTCTTTGCTGCTTTTCCAGTTCCCCTGGAGCACCTCGAGGAGAGTTGTGTGATGGATCCTTTCAGGTGCAGCCAGGAAAGCCCAAGTGTCATTTTTTGTTCTTAGGTATTTGGGCATCAGAGAAAAAGATGTTGGTTTTTTTATTAATTTACTTAGAGTGATTTCTCTTTGGAAAGGTTAGCAACAGATTACCAGCTTGCTCTGTGCCTTTTCCCATGCCTCTTTCACACCTCTTTTACCTGTGGTAACTTGTCCTTCAGGTTATTTATCTTTTTGTATTTCAAATGCACTGTTGGCATCACTTCAGCTGTGGTTTTCCTGAATTGGTTGGGCTATGCAGCTTCTTCAGGCATTCATGGAGGAGCACTTGCTTAATTTCATGTCTGGGTTTTAGAGGCCACATATTGGCCTGGTCATCTCAGCACGATGAACACTACATGTGACACTTTCCAAGCAGGAATTCTTAAAAGTCAACATGAGGTGTCCTCCAAAGACCCATGCATGTACCCAGTGTATCCAAGCCCAAACTCCTTGGATTATGGTCGGTTTGGATTGCTTTAGGTTTGGGTGATACAACAGTATAATTGAGAAGTTCCTTTGGTTCATAGCGTGCGTCTGTGGGGCCACTCACCTTTGTGTAACCAGCCCATGTCCTTATCAGAGCTGACAGCGTTTGTTCCTACACAGGGGTTACATGCTGGGAGCCAGGACTAAGTGCACAGCTACTTTATTTACACATCCAAGTGCCTCTTGGATGATGCTGGTAAATTCCAGGACACTTGAGGTTCCCTGTGACATTTCAAAAAAGAGCTTTTGTGGGAGAAGATCTTGAGCAAAATCCACACAGGCTCGGTTCTGATACTTCCCAGCCCTCCCTTTAATTGGGGAAAGCTCAGGGCCCCCTTGTCCTTTGGCTTCCTGTGAATGTCCTGTCCTGGGATATGCCTGCCACACACTGTGCCCAGCTGAGAGTAGGGAAAACTTTATTCACAGTTAACATGTAACCACACTTTGGAAATAGAGCTGTGAACTCATAGAGAGCACAAAGCATTTTGGCACTTGCAGATGCTAAATCCTCAGAAGAGCCTTATGTTCATCACCTGAGAAACCCCCCTGCCTTGTTCTTCTGGGACATTGCTATGTAAAAAGTGATCTTTTGAAAAGTGACCAAGTGCAAATATAGTACATTTGTGTTTTTTTCAGGATCCAAGCATTTCATTCTGTGTTTTTTAGCTCTGTCTTCCTTAGTCTGGCATAGACTTTTAGAATGATGGCATGAGAAGTTGTTTGAGCTTAATGATGAATTAGTGCTATTGGAATTTGAACTGCTCTTGTTTTTCAAGTTATTCTTATCAGAGAGGCCTTGTTTCTGGAAGGGGAGCAGCAGCCGCTCTGTTCAGTAAAGCTGACAAAGCAGGAAATGATCACCAGCCCTTCACAAAATCCTAACTGAACATTTACTTAGAGCCACAGTGGGAGAGACCCAGACCCATAAATCAACCTATTAAACCTTCAGACATGAGTTTTTGGAACCTCCCAGGCATTTCTTTTTTCTGCTGCTCTTAAGAAGTCTTTTAAAGGCACAAGCTTCATGATGTCATTAAGGACATGAGCAAGTGATGTTGCTCCAGGCCTGGAATCAAGGCAGTGGGTGACCTTACCCTTCCAGGAGCAAATCCCAGTGACTTCAGCCCTGGCTGTTTATTAGACATAAGCACAAGCTGACATGGGATGCCAGTTTATCAGGCAGGAGAGGTGGTCCTTTCTGTGTAGAAGGGGTAGAATCCCCTGGACTGTTTCAAGAAGGTCTGTGCTGCCTTTTATAGCAAGGTGTGAAGGTTAAGCCTAGCCTGGGTGGCTGAGGGGATGCATCTATCCTGATCCATCTATCCAGAGCCAAGCTATCATCTTTTCACAGTCCAGTTCTGCACTGTGGAGGACAAGAGGCATTCTGGTGTGCCTGAAATGGAGCGCTTCAATAAGCCCTGTGTACAGTGTGAGTACGTGGGAACACCTCGTGCTCTGCAGAGACACAGCAGCCCTTCAAGGGAATGTTTAGGGGCAAAAAAAAAATACAAACTCTCAGCACTCAACATTTAAATTTGGGGGTAAGGCAGCTACTATTATTCCTCACTGTTTAATCCCTGTGGAAGATTTAAGGAAAGGATAATTAATATCTGCTGTTAAAAAATCAGCAGTATACTTCTTTCCTCATAGACAGCATTAAACTAAAGGCCTGTAGTTACATGTGTAAAGCCTGATTAGTAGGTGTGCAACTATTCGAGGGCCAGGATGCCTGGGTATCATTTCTGCCTGTGCCACATACTCACTGTGGGATGAGAGGCAAGGTGTTTATACTGCTGTGTATTTCCATTTCTCTGTGCAGGCAGTACATGTGACAGCCCTTCCTAAGGTGAGGGATGTTGTGAGGCTTGATTGCCATGTGTGGTGCACTTGGCAAAATACCCTGCACCACTCAAGGTATGAAAAGGCAATTAAAAAAAAAATACAAGGTCTTTCTCTCTAATTTTCAGAGGAATGTCTTTGTACTGGTTGCTGTAACCGCAGCCTGGATTTTCCTGCTAAGTAGATGGTGAGAACTGCTTCTTAGAAAAGAAAATACTGCCTTCCTCAGCTGCAGTCACCCAAGAATGAGCCTTTGGTAGCTAAAAAGAGGAACAGATTCTTCATCATTCTCCCTCCCATCCAAGGCTTGGAAGATGGGGCTCTGCTCACAGGCCCAGAGTATTCCTGCATCTTCCTGCTTCACCTCTGCCTCAGTGACTGAGTGGTTATTCTCTCTCTGGCATGGTGCTGCCACCATGAGCACTACAAATGTGGCTCATAATTCCAGTGCCTCTGAAAGTATGGATAATAGAGACCCCAGGTGCCTGTAGCTGTCCCTAAGTGTGAGAATATATAGGACACTGGTCTGCTCCTGTCATCCCAGTAGGCCCTTGGCTGAAAGTTTTGCTGCTTCACTTGAGCTCTCTGCTGGAAATCACTTTTAATTCCAGCACTTTGCTGTCCCTGAGGATTCTGCAGTGCTTCTAAGTGGAGTGTTCTCAGGGTTCCTCAGGAATCAAGAACACATGACAGAGAACCATAAAGGAGATACCATAAAGCAATTCTGCTGCAAAGGAGAGCCCAGAGAAACTCAGCGTTGTGCCGTGCTTTATATCTTTGCAGTTGAAGACAAATCATATCTTCCAAGGGGCTGGAAGTTCCTGGTGTGGGAATGTGTATGGGTGGGTGCGGGCCCATGAATGGCTTCAGAGTGAACCAAAAGGGAGCTGTGCTGAGACAAAATCAGTGAGGAACAATGTGGAGTTGGGTTTTGCTCTGCAAACTGCCCATTTGTGTCTTGGGGTGTTTTGTTCATTATATAAATTAGATACACAAAGCCAGCAAGTCACAAAAAGCAAGTTGCAGCTCAGACATGTCTGTTGATAGAAGTAGGGAAGCAAGAGCCTCTTCTCCTCCCTGTGCTGTTTAGGAGGGCAGCAGGAAGTGCTGACTGACCCTGTGAGTGGTGGTGCAGCTTGAAGAGAGCTGAACAGCCAGAGCCTGGACATCAGGAAGAATTTCTTCACTGAAAGGATTGTCAGGCATTGAAATGGGCCACCCAGGGACGTGATGGAGTCACTATCCCTGAAGTGTTAAAGAAACAACTGGATGTGACACCCAGTGCTCTGGGTTAGTTGACAAGGGGGTGATCAGGCAAAGGTTGGACTTGATGATCTTGGAGGTCTTTTCCAGCCTAAATGATTCTATGATGACATTGCTACACAGCACATCCAGCCTGTGACGTGTGTGGGACATCAGGAAACCTTTCCAAAAGCTTTTGCCTCACTGACAAGATCAAGCACTAGAGGAAAAGAAAGGAGAAACAAAGGGATGGACTGGGAAATGCCACAAAGTCCCAACAGGAGAAGTGGCTGATAAAATGTCCCCATGCATGTCTCAGCACAGTTTCCATGGCTAAGGGCTCTTTTCCTCCTTCTGCAGGACTGCATGGACACCCCCTCTCATGGCTGCAGTGGGACTAAGCAGACAGTAAGGACTGCTTGTGTGAATAAAGCTTGCAGGCCTGAGCTGCCTGCCGAGTGCTGCCCACACTCCTGTTTATTCTTCCCAGCACTGATCTGGGCCATGAGCAGAGCACTGTTTTCCAGGGCCCTGAACCTTTTTGCAGCAAACAAAATGTTAATTTGAGCTGTGTCTTGTGACCTTGTGACCCACAATATGCTCTGGGGTGAAAGGTGCTTTGTTCCTTGTTCCAGTTTTGTCAGAGCCTCTGAGGGATGGGCAGTCAGATAATGGACACTGGTCCAGCAGTGTCAGCTGAACTTGGTGCTAATGACCAGTCCCCAGTTTCAGTTTTAGCAGGTGGCAGGCTGGAGCAACTCCTTTGCAATGTCCTAAATCTATTTTTACAAATGGCTTTGTCAACTCCATAAGCTAGTTCCTGTTCAGAGGGTGCTTTGGATCAGGTCTAGTCCTGCAGTGCTGGAGTAAGGGGATTAAGACCAAACATTTTACAAGTAAGTGATCAATGCCTGGCAGAGAGGTGTGCTGGATGCAGGAATCAGGACTCTGGCTCAGAATTATTGCTCATTGTTATCTACATGGTTGTATTTCATACAAACAGGTGGGTTACAAACCAGCAGTGCTTGCTGCCATAAAAGCAGAGCAAAATCCAAGGCAGGCCCTCAAGCAGCAGGAATCTCCAGGTATGCCATCAGGCAGGCAGTCAGTCGGCATCAGCCCGGAGGGCATCACAGGAACCTTCAGGGATGATTCAGCAAGTCACTGCTTACTGCTCACAGGGTGTATTGCCTCTGAACATTTATTTTATTAGTGACATTCCGTGTGAAGCCACTTCTGAAAACTGACATTTTGCAAAGTGTGCTGGTGGGTGACAAACAACAGTAGCTCCAGTTCTGTGCTGGTCAGAGGTGGTGTCACTTCCTCTGCAGTAGTCCAGACATGGGAGATCCCATTGCACTCCCAGCTCTGCCCCTCAGCTCCAGGGTGGCACTAGAGCTTTGCTTCACCTTTGCCTAAAGAAAAGGCCTAAGAGCTGAGCATCGTTTTTTCGTAGTTAAGGTGTATGTAAGAGGGTCTTGCTTTAATTTCAAAGTCATTAACATATTTTCTGTCACAGAGCTTAACAGACAGACATCTTTTATCTGACTCACCCCTCTGTATGGGGGGGGGCGGGGGGGTGAATGAACATTTGTAACAAATGGCTTTTTTAAAGAATGAACAAGGGTTCCTAGTTACCATAAGCTGCCTAAGAATTCTGAAGGATCTTATCTTTTTAATGAAAATGACTGGGTTAAATCTGCCAGCTTGGAGTTCGTGTTGTCGCATTTCAGGTTCTTTACCAACCTTTGCTCTTAGGGGCTAGCATTCCAAGCTGGATTCACTACAGATCAAATTTGCTTGTTGAGAAGATTTTTATTTTTCAGTGTCACTGCCATTCCAGCTTCCCTCCAGGGAAATGAAGAGTGTGATGTAATAGCTGCTGCTGGGATTGCTTGCTGTAAGTCACAGTTCATGCTGAAGGGAGGTGGTATGTGGTGATGCTTCCATAAGGCAGGAATGAGCAAAGTTTACAACAGTTTTCCAGGAAAGGAGTACACTGGTTGCCTTTAGGAAGATTTCACTGTGATGATGCACAGCTGTACTGATCTTCCCAGTTCCTGAGCTCTGCCTCTGGTTCTTCTCCTTAGGCAGATACCCAACATTTTGGTAGTTCCTTCTTCTAGAGTAAGAGAGAGGAATGGGATAGAGACTGGAAAGAAGATTCTTCTTTCTGGGATTTGTCCCCATGTTAGACCCCAGCATTAAAAAAAAAACCCAAACAACAAAATGCCTTGACTTGACTGCTAGCCTGTATGTTTTAAGGCTAGGCCAAGCAGGATTCCTGATCAAGGTCTGATCTCTAGCAGTACTGATCACCTGCCTTTATCACCTGACACAAGCACAGGACAGGAGGGTGGTGGGGACATTTTTTCCCTCAAAGAAGGGGCAGTATTTATTCCTGAGGTCAAGGGACCAGCTTGCCTCTGCCAGATTGGAAGCACAACCTTTCCAACCAGTTTGTCTGCTCAATTGTTTAGCAGCCTGCTTTGTTTATGCTATAAAACCTGGCTCTTGTGTTCAATGTGGAGTGCCAGAGGGCACAGGAGCAACAGAGTGAGCTGCTTTAAATCCTGTGCTTAAACTCCATCAGGCCTTAGAAATGTAAAGAGAAGGTTTCTCTCTAGCTGATAGATTTATTTATTCTCAGCCACATTCCTGTGACCCCAGTGGAGGGAACAGCCTGAACTAATGGGGTGGAATACTGCTCCTGGGATGTGGCTGGAATAGCCAGAGCCCCAGAGCCAAGACCCAAACACATCCTGCACCACTGGGGATTAAAGTCAGGCTGTCAGCAGGGCTTTAACTCCCTGCAGATCTTTCACCTGACATTGTCTTTAAACCCTTTTGGGCTCTAACAGAAACAAAGGTGAATTAGAGGAGATTTTCCTTGAAACCTGAGCTCCAGAGTTTTGAAGTTTTGTCAATGCTCACCTTGCAGCATCCTGCGGTGTGTCCCCAGCAGTTCAGTGAGCTGCTCCAGGCCTGGAGGTCAGGAGGTTTCCTTTACTTACAAGTACTGATGTAGCCAAAGGCAAGCCAAAAATTCATTTAGGCTTCAGTGTAGCTCTGACCTGTCCCAAAGTCTGGCAATCACTGCTCTTGCGGTTTCACTGACTTTATCTCTTACTGGGGGTATTTGCTGGGCTGCTCAAGCAAAAGGGCTTGTAGAATATGATTCACCAAAACAAGTAGTTCCCAAATTACCTAGTGCCAAATATTCTGGTTTGATCCAGCAAAGCTTTTCAGGTCATGATCAGCTTTAAGAGTGTGAGCAGTTGCACTGAAATGCTCTGGATTACCCCTGTGCTGGTGTGGGGACAGTGAGCACAGCCTTGCAGGATCAAGCCTTTGGATAGAGAGGCCTGAAGCCATGTGCTGGAGGAAGGGAGAGGGGTCACTGCCAGCAGTCCTGTCACAGAGTAGCACCCTGGAATTTAGGGAAAGGCACATTGGACTTTTTTTGTTTAATGCCAATCTGCCCGAAGTCCTCAAACTGTGTAAGCCAAGATCAACAAAGGAGGCTAAAACCTCTTAACACTGGTTTCTCTTCTTTGCTGACAGCAATGTCAGGCACAAAATCAAATTCTTTCTGGGTGTCAGGTAAGTCAAAGACTGCAGAGTGCCCCAGAAGGGGATTCTTGGGGATTTATGTTCCATCAGCAAGACAAATGATAATTAAAGCCTGAATATTTCTGCTAAGCTGGGAAACAAAAAAGAACCGTCTTAATTCCTTAAATTCCTCATGCCAGGCTGTAAAATATATTCCATTCATGCCTGTGTCTTGCTGCTTGTTCTCTCTGTGTGTCTTTCTTTAGCATTCAGCCACCTGTTTGTAAGGGGTGTCCTGCAGGTTCTCAGGGCACTTTCCTCCCTGCTCGGCCTGCCCTTGGACATGCTGCTGTGACACTGAGGCCTCCTTGTCTATGGGAGACAGTCCATCAGAGCTCCCCAGCCTGCCCCGCTCCCATAACTTCATTCTTGGAAAGTTCCTGAGTTTCCTGGGTGATAAAACATGAGCAACATTTGCTCTGACCCGAATCATTTCTGAAGGCATTGAGCCCTGTTTTGTTATGAAGGTTAGTCAGGGTGGGTGGTGGGGCATGAGAATTCCCAGTGATGGCAATTCCTGACAAGTGTCAGGAAGTCGCTGCCTGCACCTTTCACGCTGCAGGATTGTTTTGATTAGTTTTTTAGTCTATGCTGAAAAGTACATGCGACAAGCTGAGGGTGAGAGACGCCAGCAGAACAAATTGGCACGTTACAACATTGTCTGCCATGGCTTGGCCCTAGCTCTCACCAAAAGGGGAAAAAAAAGGGGAAAGGAAAAAAAATCCAAGCTCCAGCTCTGTATATACAGCAGCTATCAAACTGTCACAGATCACCAGTGCTACAGCTAGGGTTAAAATAATATAATAGCAGAGTGTTTGCTGGTCTTGTAAAAACCTCCTGGTATTCACTGGAGACCAAACTCATGAATCAAGAGGACAGTGTTTAAAACTGTTAAAAAAACTATCAAATGACAAAAAGCCCCCCACAGTAAATAGCTCTGGAATGTTGTGGGTTGACTCTGGTTTTTGTTTTTTTTTTTTTTTCTCTGCATTATTTATCCCCTTAAAATTAATACCGTCTGCATGATGGGTGGCTTGAGGCTTAGAGAGACTTACAGAGCAAGTTCACTACCAGTTCTCAATTACTGTGGAGTCTGATTCTGTTCTCATTTACTCTAGAGTATATGGGAAATGGTTGTGTTCCCCTTAATACACTATATGCAGGGCATAATAAAACCTTGAGAGTCTGGCCTTTGCAAAGGCCTAGGCCAAACCTAGGCCACGCCAAATACTCTCAGTCAATTGATTTAGCTTTTACTGCATTTCTGGTGGTGATGACATGCTGCATCTCTGCTCCCATCTCAGCTCACTAGACCAACATCACTTCTGTCAGAAATTAAAAAGCTTCAGGTTTGAACTTTAGAAATAATCAGTAACATGTCCAGGCTTTAATAAAAAAGCCCAACACCATTTCCATCCTGAGGGTTGTTGCCTGGCCAAACCTGGTAACTGAGCAACCTGCACAAGGACACTGTGGTGTCAATTTTCAGATCCATGGCAGAGGTTGGGTGGCACTGGCTTTCCTCCTGAAAGTAATAATAATTTTCTGCTCAAAACAAAGAGCTAACTTTTTAGCTTGAAATTTCATTTCCTCTTAGGAGCATGAAAAATTAGGAGCAGGATCATTTAGCAGTCAGACACCCATCATACACACTGACTTGGCCTTTCCTGAACCTTCCCAGCACATTGGCAGCTCCAGCCAGCATGGCTGAAGGTCATTCTGCAGCATCTGTGCCATGAGGAAACAGGAAGGTCATAGCTAATACTGTGCCAAATTAACAGACAGGGTTTTCATTCAACACCAGTTATGGATGAACACTTGCATAAGGAATCCTGGGCATGCTTTAAGCAAGGCCCCTGGGCGTGCACTTCAGGCTAACCTAAGTGTAAGTGCTTCCTTGTGTTGTGTCTTGGAAGTGATGAATGCTGAGGTGCTTTCATGCCCTGTTTCCAGAAATCATATTGCCTTCAAAGAATGGGAATTTTACTGTGCTGCTGGTGGAAGGAGGTGGAATATTAGATGGGAACCATTGTGCCCTTTCAGTTTTTCATCTGAGTAAACTACTTTGCATGTAGGTTGACTGAGTGAAAAGTTGTATTATGAGGATGTTAATTTTTCTTTAGCAATATTGAGACACTATCCAGCAAAGCATCTTGTGAAGTATTAACAAGGTCCTGGTTGGCATCCTTGGGATCTTTCATCCAGACTGTAGCTGCATCCAGCATTAGCAGCTCTGGAGATGTATCCGGGGAGGAGGAAAAGCCATACCAGGCTAATTTGAGAGAGCAGCTGGCTACCTGGCAGTCTAAGGACCAGGTGTAATTAAAAACATTCCTGTCTCCAGCACAAGGCTTATAGATCTGTCCTGGCTGTCTGTAATTAGAGATGTGGAGTGAATATATTGGTTTGGGAGTGGGATTATTTGTACTTTCCTTGTTTCTGGTCCTCCTGTTTTATGGTGACACGTTCTCTGGGACATGCAGGGGAGTTGGACCCCCAGAGTGATCCCAGAGGGAGCAGGCTGAAGATCAAAGAAGGAGCACTGCCCTGCTGCATGTGTACTCTGTAAAGAAAGCATGCTGGATTTCAGCACATGGTTAACGAAGCTGGAGGTGCCCTGATCTCCTGTTACTGATACAGTGAGGAGACACAACCTGCTTGCATGGGGATGGGAAGATAATCACACGTTTAGCAGACACACACTGTACCAGGGCTCTGGAGCTGAGCCTGTGATGTGCCTTCATTTTGCTTAACCCTGTTTCCCATCCCAACCCTGCGTCACAAGCTTTTTCATCAAAAGTGATCCTTATCTTTTTTCCTGCTTTTCCAAAATTGTGTGAATGGCCAAAAAGGACTCTTTGAAGTCAGTGAGGGCTGCAAACTGCTCTGTGCTTTGGAAATTCAGACCGTGAATTTAGACACCTGCTTTTTAAAGATCTTTATCTATAAATTCATTCAAGTGCTTCAGCTTCACTGTCCATATGACAGGTCAAGTAATTCCTGCTTCCTCCAGGATCAGAAATGCCCTTATTTACCTTAATGTGGATGGGCACAAGATATGCTTAACTGAAGCATTATCCTTCAGAATATAATAAGGTATGAAATCCTTTTAATCAATGTTTTAATGTACTCTCTATAAGACATTTAGTTGTTAATTTGATAGCATGGCACCAAATATGCACAGGAAGGTTATCATGTGTGATTCTGTTAGGTGACCTTTTCTCTAAGGATTCCCTTGTCTGCCTTTCTCCATGTTTCTTTGTGGTTTCTCTCATTTCTTCTGGCGTTTCCTTACTAATTTCATCCTACTGCTCCTTTTTCATCCCTTTCCCCCTGAAGCAGAGGAGAAGCAGCAGCAGAGGAGGAGCAGAGGGATACATGTGGCAGCAGCTTTTCCCCAGTCAGCCCTGCAGTATCACTCCACACCAGGAAGCACAGGGCTTTCCCAGGACTGGTTCTCATTGCTGGAGGAGGAAAGGCTGTGTCTGAGCCAGGAGAGATCAGGCTGTTACCCAACCACAGTCCAGATGCAAGGGCTGGGCTGAGAGCATCCCTAGGTGTGGTTGTGAAACTGGCAATAAAATCTGTTTCTGAGCTCTCTTAATGGATGTTGGGGATCACACAGGGAGCTGATGGAAACCAGGAGTGAAGGAACAACCACTGCCATTGCCTTGGCTTTCTTTTGTTAGCATTTCCCAAGGAGCTGTGTCTCCACTGTGACATTGGAATGGGAGCTTGTACAGTTCTAAGATCGTTTCAGGTTCTGGAAAAAAGTGTCAGATGAGGCTGGGCTAAGGCATCAATCCTTTGTGCAAGCTGGTGTGTTTGAGCTTGGACAACTCAGGGTCACTAAAACACAGGGTCCTGCCTTACCTTCAGAGCCACAGCAGTGCTTTCCTGGGGGGTAACAGTCTCCCTCCTGCATCCCTTCTGCTGTTGTTACCCTGCTTTAGTCACCTGGCTCTGCTGTGCTCCTGTCTCATCAGCTGGGTGCCTGCAGCGAGGGCAATTACTCCAGAGCCACGGCTGGCTGGCTGCTGCTCTGTCATTACTGCAGCCCGCCTGTTAAAAGGGTGAGCAGGGCTGGCTGCTCTCTGCGTGCCGCTGGCCTGGCTCCCCATCGCCGCCTCACCGAGCCCGGCCCCAGCCGCAGCTGAGGGCTGCCCGCGGGCTCCGCTGCCCATGCAGAGCCACCTGCACGCCCTCAGGAAGGTTCTGGCCCTCTGGAGCGCATCCCACCGGTGGGTACCCGGCTCCGCGGGGTCGGGGACACCTCGGCACCGGGGCCCGGGAAAGCTTCAGCTCCCTTCGGTGGCAGTGCAGAGCAAGGCGCTGCTGCTTGGTTTGTCTGCCTGCTTTGGTGAGGGATGGGACGCTAGGAGACTCCGTGAGCTGGGACGCCGCACTTTGCTGTCACCTCTCGTTCTCTCTAGTGTCGTTTGCTTGTTCTTTTAGACGTGAATGGTGAGTACAGCTGGATCTGTAGTGCTGACACAACCAGCTGGGCACGGGAGGTGGCATTCAGCTGTCAGGCAGTGCCAGCCTGTCCCAGCCTGGCATGCTGCTGTAAGTGGGCTGCTCTGCTGGCTGCTTTGTGTCGTGCTCTGTGTGTGCTCCATATTGTGAGAATGTGTCTTTCTGATGTTTAGATGATGACAAGCTGATCAGAACAGCATTGTATCACCTGGGATGTTAATCACAGGTGGCACTGCATCACTCAGATGAGTCCTGCCTTTGTGTGCTTGGTATTTGCTCCTTTTCTGCTGGTGTGTTTGTCCAGGGGTGGGGATGACACTCAGGAGTTAGTTGAAGTACAAAAGACTGCAGAGAGATCTGTTTTCTGAACCTAACTCTTGAGTTGTCGATCCTTTTGATCCAATTCTAGAAAACAACTTCTTTGCATGGGTGCATAATTAACTGTGGTGGCACTGAGGATTTTCACCCACCAGGAGTGGCTGCCTAATGATACCAGGTGTGCAGCAGCCTTGTTTTATAGCAACAGAGTATCTTATAATTTAATCTTGACCTTACGAAATTACAGGACACCTTCCTTTTCTGCCAGGGCACTGTTCCTGCCAGTGGCACCATCCTTAGTGCAAATTGCTCTGGGGTTTAGGCGGAGTGGCCTCTCTCCTTTAGAGCAGATTGTGGGCATGGGCTTGTTTTCAGCCATTAAATTATGCCTCTTTCAGAGCTCTGTTGTCACATAGTCTTGAATTACTGTGCAATTCCTGAAAGCATCACTGTTCAAGTGATTACTTTCCTTGCAGACCCAATATCTAGGAATTAAGATATAGCTGGCTTGGTTTTTCAAAAGTATTTCCTATCCATGACAATCCCAAGGAAATTATCATGAGCTTTAGTTTAGACATACTTATATCGAGGCATTTTTATTGAGATGTCTAAGATGTTAGTTTTTACCTGTTTTACTCAGCTCTGGGTTATGTCATTCTGTACCACTTGGAGATTCAAGTGTTTTTCTCTTGCTGTTTACTTGATAAGCATTGAGTGCAAATTCCTTGACTTGGCCTCTTTCAATATAAATAAACCAGAATTTGTTTTAGTGATGGAAGTTAACAAGAGTTTAATTGACGTCAGCACAGGGTGAACAACATCATGGTATCACAGCATCAGAGTTAGGATGTGGAGTGGCTCCCTGGGCTTTTCCCTCTGCCACAGCTGAGGATACCAGCTGGGAAATGGCCAGTTCCAAAAGTGCCATTGCAAAACTTCTGTAAAACATGGATGAAACTGCTGCATGGAAGCAGTCAGAAAGGTTTTTGAGCCCAGTTGACTTGCAGATAGTGACTTTATTCCTACAGGGGAAGCAAAACTTAATCCAACTGTACAAGGGAGTTGAGGCACCTAAACATTTAGTCGGCCGGTTTTGAAAGTTCAAAAAGCAAAGGTTAGTGTAAGTGTGCCATTGCACATGTGGTAGGTGCAGCTGTCACTGCAGGAAGGCGTTGGTGAGGTGTCCCTTTGAGGACTAATGACAGGGCAGAGCAGAGCCATGGCTGTGTGGAGCAGCCCCATGTCCTCAGAGCAGGCACAAACAGTAACTACAGCAGTGCCTGACACAGCTTTACCACAGGCTCCTTCCTGCCTGGTGCAATTAGGCAGCTCACAGACTGCTGGGGCTTGGGAGAGACTTCAACGAGCTCAGCCTGTTCTGAGATAGGGCTCAGAGATCGTCCTGGGGGATCTCATAAGATAACAATTTAATTTCTTTCATCAGCACCTTGACAATGTCTCAGACTTAGTTCCTCACTTGGTGGGAGCAGTGGTCCAGAGTGGTTCTGTTCCAGTGCTAAACAATTGGCATTTGAGGTTCCTGCTTTGGCTTTATTGGTTTGGATAGTTCCTGCTTACTAAACAGCATGTGCAGGAAATGGAATTACTCTTCTTACCAACACTTTGGAATAACTGCACTTACCCCAAGTGTATTTTAGATCCAAATATATGAAATTTGGACCAGCCTCAGGCATTTTTTCCCAATTGATCAAATAGTATTCTTCCTTCCAGGAAACAAATTCCAGTTGCCTTGAGTTCTTATCACAGAGGCAGAGTCCCTGTACATGAGGGACAGTTCTGACTGAGGACAGTTTGACAGAACTAGGCCAGGATCAGAAGCTTCACACTCCTCATACTTCTGAAGCGTTTTTCTTCGTTTTCCCTCACAGCATTCAAACCTTTAATCTCTGCTTTTGGGCCATATTTTCTGTGCTCTGGTGACCCTGCCTTTCTCTCCTGGTTTCCCTGAGCTCTGTCAGTAATTCAGTGTAAACCACCCCTCACTGCAACAGCGATTCTCAAGTGACAGCAGCTCTCATGAGATGTTGAGCTGCTGCCTGGCACACAGGAATGCAACCAAAACCTCCACTTGTTTCTTAAACCTTTATCAACCCATTAAAGCAGGAGTGAGCACTGACCTAGAAATGTGGCAGCTGCAGCTCTGGCCATGGCTGAAGAGCCTCTTGGTGACCTACTTTGTCCCAGCCCGGAGCATCCTGCTGCACAAGGGTGGGTCCTTCCCAGGAAACTCATCAACAAATGCCTCTCACTGCATTTGGTTTCAGGGGAGGTTGCAGCTGAAGGGGTTAAACAGCTTAGGAACCTTGCTGAAGCCCTCCTCTTTTACACCCAGCTGTTAGCCTGGCCTTATCTCTGCAGTTACAGTGGGATACCTTGGACATGCACTTAGGGAGCCCCTGAGGGAATTGCCCAATGTAACCATCACAGACCAGGTCAGACAACTCTCTCCTGTAACTTTATTTTGGTTTAATTATCTTTCTTTGCTTTCCCATTTTGGTTTGTGCAGAGCAACAGTGACATCCATTGGCTTATTAGGTGAATCCAAAGTCCTTTACACACACCATGTATTTACTTAAGTGTGCCTGAGAGATTATAAAATGCTGAAGTCTCTGAATAATTGTTAGCACTGCGGAGCTAGCCCAGGTAGGGAAAAGTTAGAGCAAATTTGCTTCAGCTTTTTCACTCATGATAATACTGAAAATGTAAATTGCTACAATAGAAGTTTGTTCTATTTTAAAACTGCATCCTTTCTTGAAGGCAAGAGGGCTTAGAAAAAGATGAAAATCAGTAGAAGTGGTGGGGAAGGAACTGACAGCCCGAGGGTTGTAAAAAAAACCCAGTGAATGAAAGACCGAAAGTCTGAAATAGAAGATTCAGTGATGAAAAAAAAATAATAAACAAAACAAATCATTCATGTGAGAGGCTGCTCTGGAGGATTCTCATTCCATTCCAAAAAAACTGAAAACAGTTCAATTTCTTTTTAACCATGTGAGTGAATGAGTGGGCATTTCCTGCAGGTATTTCATTGAACAGAACCAGTGTCTGCAGTAAATTTTTGACCTGCTGTAGTTACAGTCCCACTCCAAGGTCCAACGCCTTGACCTGGCAGGGAGTCCCTGTGAGAAGGAGGATTGAACTCTGAGCCCATAGGCCCAGTTTTGTTACTCCATAGCCCAGCACAGCTCTTGGGGTTGTGTGTGCAGCCAGGTGCGGCTCCTTCCTGTGACTGGGACACCTGGGACTTGCACAGGCAGCATGGGGATTTTCCCTTCCAGAACCACCAGAGACAGAAGAGAAAGGGAGTTATGCTGATGGACACCATCTGATCTGGAGTCTGGTTCATGGCTCTTAATTAGAAATTAAATTGTAAGTGCTGTACAGAGCAATCATAACTGAGGGGAGTTATAGGTGCTCAGCAAAAGGTTTTCCATTCCATTCAGCAGCTTTGGAGCAGGCATCATGTCCACAGCACCTAAGAGGGATTTCCCCTTGATTTAGATTTTTATTTCAGTGGGAGAGCTCATGAAACATTCCCAGCTGATGCTCAGTGTACTGGGGAATTTCAGACTGCCCTTTGTGGATATGTGCACAACAGAGAGGAGGAGAAGTTCATGAGGAAGTTTTGCCTCATATCCCTCCAGACTCCCACATGCTGGAGATGCTTTCATCCCGTTTCTGTGATTTTAGCCTTTAGAGTCTCTCTGCTTTATCTTCATATGCCATTGCTTGCCTTTGGCTGGCTCACAGCTTGAAAATATTTCTTCTTGATATTTCAGACACGGACACCTCAGTCCAGCCAGAAGTGTCCCTATGGAGACCCTCTCTTCTTCCTGCCTGCCTTTGGGGACTCCTCTGTGGAGATTTCTTGATACATTCCTTGCTTTCCCTCCTCCTTGTGAAGTGCTTCCATGCCTCTCCATGGCTGCATGTCTGCAGCTAATTCCAGGGCACTATTGGTGTGCTTTCATGGACTGAGAGAAGAGGACATAATTTCTTTTTTTTATCTCTTAGTCATTCTCTGGCTGATCTCTCCATCACAGCTGCTTTGCAGGTAAGCTCCACGCAGCACTGGGGTTTGCAGGCCCCGATCTTCCCAAGCCGTTGCCAAACACTGGAATTCCCCTGGGTGTTGACTTTTTGGTGCCTGTTGAGCTCCTTTTCTCATTGCTGCAGTATGTGGTTTCACAGGGAGTGGCTGGCTGCTGGCTCAGGTTCCTTTGGCTATCCTGTGTATACATTTTCCATGATCAGAGAGGGAGGCCGGCGGATAAAATCCCACTGTTTGAGGATAACAACGGATAGCATTGCTGTGCTAACAGACATTTGCAGGGCAGATATGAAAACAGCCCCATTCATACCCTCCTGTCCTGCTGCTGGGTCTTACAGCTGCTTTGAAATTTGAGGTGAGCTGTTGCTCCATCGCATAAGGCTTTGCCACGGCTTCCCACAGGTACACTGGACTTTCTGAGCCCTGGTCAGCCTGCTGGCAGCAGGAGGGTAAGCACAGCCCTCCTGCAAAACTCCCAGCATCCTGGGGGGAGTTACAGACTGCTCATGGCTGCCTTGTCTGCAGATTTCCAAAGATGGAAGGGAAAACACTCGATTTGCACTCCAGAGCAGGCTTAGCCCTGTTCTTACCCATACAGTAGGGATAATTCAGCAAAACACCACAAACATCCCAATTCCTTTTGGTAAGGAATAAGCCAAAAAGATGGGCTTCTTTCCAGAAAAAGTACTGACATTTCAGTGACAGCCAGAATGTCCCCAAGTGCAGTTGCATGTCTGGAGGCTGCACCAACCAGCAACCTGTGAGGCCGGTGCTCAGTCGGCCTTTCTGGTGAAGACAAACAGGGTTATCTCCTCCAGTGTGCTTGGAGCTGCCATGAAAGTGAGCCTTTCTTCCCCATTTCCGAGAGGAACCAGGGCTGATGCTCTCCTGTCACACCAGGACCTTGTTGTTCCTGTTTGTCCCCAGTTAATGACATCCGGTGCTGATTACTGGTGTCACAGTAGCTTCCTGCACTGCCCACTCTGGTACTTGGTTTTCCTTGTGCTGCTACACCAGATTGCCAAAATGCAGCAGATTTGAGGCAAGCTTTAATTTAGAAAATTCAGCCTGACCTGGGATCTTGCTGGGAGCTAATCTGAGACTTGCCCAGGTGTCTGAGGTGGCACGATGTGGCACATTTCTCTGCCCTGCCTGGGTTATGGTGGGGCCAAGTCCCTGCCTGGGGCTTTTGTGGCTCTGCTGTGGCAAAGAACAGCTCCCACTGTTTCCTTGCTCTCACACACTGGAACTGTTTGCACATTTAGAGCAAGTAATGCTTTATTACTGTTTACATGAAAGGAGGAAGGCAAAATAAATTTAAAAAAAGGAGAGCGAGAACATCTTGTGAACCTGCTGTTCTCAGATCTCTCCGATAAGACAGTTCCAAGTGCGTGAGAAGTTTCCTACTCCCAGATTTATTTACTTCTGAAAGAAAAGCCACCTTCATCTCATTATTTTATTTTCAATACAGGTTTTAATTTGGTGAGAAAATATCTTCCCCTTAAAGAACCTATTCTGCCTCATTAACTCCTATAAAAAGCACCCCCCCCAAGCCTGAAATGTTTAAAGAAGCATAAATTAAGGCTAAGTTTGTTGTTTCCCGCTTTAATCAATAAACAACCTTAAAAAGGACTCACAAAAGGTTCTGTACACTAAATTTATTAGTGAGCAGGAAAACAGGCCCTCAGCTGCAGCCTCCTCCCCTTCCCAGCCCCCTGGATTTGAAGGGGGGTGGATTTTTGGAGTGACTGATTTTGTTTACAGTGTCTTATTCTCTTGGGCAGGTTGTTGTGGTCCCATGGATCTCTGTTAAACTTTTGTGATGCAGCTGAACTGAAGTGACTTGGGACAGTCTGTTAATTAGGTCTTCAAAGCCTTCTCTCTTTTTTCTTCACTGTACAAATGTCCTTTTTTTCCTCTTCTTTTCCCTAAATCTTTTTGTCAGTAGCTCAGAAAGAAAAGAGGGTTTTTTCAGAAGGAAAAGAGGATTTTTTTCAGAGAGGGTTCTCTCTGCCTTCCTTTCACCTCATGTTGGTGGAAAAGTGGATTCACATCTATTTTCTGCACTTCTCTCCTTGGAATGTTTAAGAAACCTTCTACTATTTCCTCTTTATGCTATCATCATGATCCGTTTCTCTGTTAGGGATATCTTCACACACAGAGAGGTGCTCACAGTGACTGCAGTGCCAAGAACTGAGAAAACTTTGGGGCATAGTCTAGAAATTTTCAGTGCAGAGGACAGGATAGTTGAATAAAAACATCAGGAATTAACTTCCCTGAGTTGGCACATGTGAATATGGGAATTCTTGCATACAGATAGAGTTCAATCTTAAACTGATTTTTCACTGGGTTTATTTGGGTGAAGTCTTCATGAGGAAATTTAATAATGGGTTTTATTTGTTGCTGCAGGATTTGGACTTCCTCATTTCTTAATTTTTTTCACAGCTATCTTAAGTTCAGTCTGAGATATGCAGTGTAAGAGAGATCCAATAAAAATCCTTTTTGTTCACTGGAAAAAATGGCCTCGACCCATTAGAGAGAGATTTGATGTTTATCTGAACACCTCCTCACCTTCCAGGAGTTAATTTGACTTGGAGATAAGCCAAGACAGGGAGTTTCTCTAAACTTCTCCCAGCTTTACAGGCTTGGATTCAAAGAGACCTGGCTCTGAACAACTCATGGTTCAAGTTTTCCAAACCAAAAGGCGACTGGGCACGTTTTGGAAAACCAGAGCCTCCCTGGGAGTTCTGTTCCCCCCTGATTGATGGCCCTGGCTCCAGCCACTCTGTGTTCTCACTCTTCATGGTCTGTGGGTAGGTCAGCACTGCAAACACTCCTCAAAGGAAATCATCCCAATGCAGCCCATGGTTTATGTCAAAACCCAATTTCCTCTGTGCATCCCACGCCTTCCCTTCCTCCCCCAGCAGACGTGACAAGGGTCTCACATTTCACACCAGCTGTCTGGGCAAATGCAGGAAAGGCCCTGCTGTGCTGCAGCCTGGCATCTGCAGTGCCCAGCAAGCCAGGGCCACGAGGAACAGCCACAGCATAGGCTCCTTTGGGGCTGTTTCACATCATCTTTTCATCCTTCAAATAAGAGCTTTTCTCCATCTCTGTGACCCAGCCATATCCCAGCCCTGTGTCCAGAAGCTCGTGTTGCCAGAAACAAGAGGCTAGGAAAACAGTGAAGTGTGGGATGAGGGGGAGCACAGGATCCAGGGGCACTCTTCCAGAGCCAGCACTGTGGGCATGCAGTGCTCCTCCCCCTCATAGCTTCATTTTACTGGGAAGGAGAAACCTTCCTTGGTTATCCCATGCCCCCAGGAGCACTCTGTTCATGGCGGTACCAGTACCGGGCAGCTGGAGAGCAGGAACACTGGAGGAGTTTTTGTGGTGACTAGGAAAAAAGCAAAAGAGAAAGGACTCTTGGATGAGTATCTGAGTCCTCTGGTTCCTCACAGCAGAGCTATTCCTGTCATCTCTGGGAAAGGATGGGATGTGGATATGCATGATCCTAGGGCATCTTCCCCTACTCCCAAAGGCAAACAAAGGCAGTGCCATGAGGTGGTGTGTACACAGAGTTTGTGGGCTCTCTGTCCCTGTTGCAGCCCAGCTGGCAGCCCATGGAGCTGATGGCAGCAGTGTGTACACTGCCTGTTGGCTGTGATGTGGGAGCTGAAGTGAAAATACCTGCATGCTTTTGATCCAGGTGGGAAAGGGCAGGGAGATGGGCAAGGGCTTTACTGCACTTTCCTGACACCAACTCTGCCATAATTCTCTGCTTCCAATGCAACTTGCTGCAACTGGCGGAGACAGGTGAGAAATCCATCTGGGCACTGCAGGGTCCAGCTCTGATTTCTTCAGGTGCTCTCTAAGTCCAAGGACAGCCATTTTCTAAGCGGTGAGAACACCAGCAGGACAGAGGAAAACTTACAAAGACCCATGATTGTTGAGGGAGATTATATGACCTCTGCTCGTGGGCTTAGGTAGGATTAAACTGCCATCGGAAGCAAACGCCAAGTAAGGAAACAAAACCCTGAAGAAAAAAAAAGAATTAAAACCAGCCCTCTGGTTCTTACCCCTTGCAGGATATGATATTTGATACTGGTGTCACAAGAGTCACCCGGTGGAGAAATCCTGCTTAGTTACAGACATTCTTTCATTTTTTTGTATGGAAGGGCTTTTTCTTTCCAGAATAAGCACTGAAGGCCATGTAGGCTGGTCCTGGTGGAAAAAGTTCCGGAGGTAGTTCAGTGGCAGCTGAGCTGTGCTGTCCTATCCAGGACATGCCATCCAGGACATCTCCACCTGAGCAGGAAACAAACACTTTTCTGTTGAAGCAGGATCAGGAGGGAATTGCACAAAGGCCGAGGTGTGACCGGGATGGGTTTGGCTGTGTAGGGCCAGTGACATTGCAGCCAGGACACTGGCAGGAGGTGAGCTGTGAACACTGAGCACCTCTGGGCCATGGCTGCCATCAGGCAGAACTGCCCGCAGCAGCTCAGCTGCACCGTGTGGGTGTTTGGACCCACGCCCCATCAATCTGCAAGGGAGGCTGTGCTCACTGCTCCAGGGCAGCAGGGACTGTGCGGAAGGTTTCGTTTTGTCAGCACTATGTACTTGTTGTGATCCCTGCCAGTGAATTCCCACTCGGATTAGCTGCCTGTCATCTGCCTCAGGGCGAGTCCTTGTGCTATCCTAAGTGCTGTTTAGCTTCAGTAAATAGTCCAAGGTTATGGGGAGCCTCAGGTTTATGCTATGGTGGTAATGTTTTTGTTGTTGTTTTTATCACAGAAGGACAAGCGTTAATGGGTTTTTATGATCTCATCCCAAAGCTGGACTTTGTTTCCTTGCCTGGTAACGTCTGTGACCCTGTTTGCCACTCGCTATCTTGCCAATGGCTGGCCAAGATGCAAAGTACACTTCAAGTGTTTAAAATATCAATAAAACCATCTGGAGTCATTTATGGAGCAAATTATTGTGGGCCCTTCTGGGTCCTAATGGAATGATCCTGAGCAGGTGACATACACTGCACATGCTGGTGTGGGAATATACAGTGTTCCCAGTAGCTTTCCAGTCAGGGAGGGGAGAAATCATACCTTTGGGAGAGGTGATAGCAAAAGCCGTGCCTCCAATGGGTGACATCTGCACAGAGGGACTCTGTTGGCAGCAGGGTCACCCTGGCTGGTGGCTGCAGACATCAGCTCTTGAGCAGGGTGATGGGTGTGCTCGGCTTGGATCAGAAAGGGCCTCTTGCTGTCAAAGTGGACAGGAAGCCAGGCACCACCTGAGTCATCCTTATTCCCAGGCTGCTTAATCCAGCTTCCCAAACCTGCCCTTTTGTGTCACAAGGCAGCGATCAGGAGCTGTTGAAATTATTAACCCATCCTGATGACACATCCCTTTAGACACACGCACGGGAGGGGTCTGTTGTTGTCCCCGGTGGAAATCCAGGTGTGGGAGCTCAAAGCCATGGCAAGACAGGTGTGTGACACCACCCCAGGTTTTATACAGACAAAATATCCTCCCTAGGAAGCACAAGTGAAAAAAACCAGGAAATGACCCTTAATCTGCTGAGAGAGGTGCCACCTCATGATAGGTTTCATCAGAAGTGATGCTCACTGCCTTTGTAACCTCGCCTCTGGTGCTTTTCTGCATCTCCCACGCTGGTTTATCACTATGATTTCTGCAGCTGATGAAGTATGAAACATTTTGGGCTGCTGATTGTGAGTGTGCAGGTAGGCAGAGAGACATCAACATGAACAGTAGCACTGGCTGAGCATAATTTCACCTGACACACAGGTATACCTGTTCAATATTTTACTTCAAATGAGACCAAGCGAAACCATTTTAAACTAGGTCAGAATTAAGTTACATATAAACAGAAGTAAAATTATCTTTGTAACATGTTGTGGTAGCTTAACAGCAGATGAACAAATGGCTTCAGGGAGGCCTCTTGTGAAGAGCATGTTGGGAGTGGGATTCTTTCCTGCTCACAATAAGATCACATCCTTTTCCCTCACTCTATAAAATGCCAGTCTCTTTCTGTATAAAACAGGAATATTTTTGGGTGATGTTTGGATATTCCTGGATAAAAGATCCATTATTATATATTGTGAAGAGCAACTTTTCCAGCATCTCCTTCAGCCACCTCTCGGGGTATTTAGCCACCTCTAAAGGTATTTTCTTTCCCTCACATTACCCCACTTGCCATCTTCATTCTGCACCTCTCTCTGGTGCTGCCAGCAGCTTGCAGAGGAGTTTGAGTTCAGGGATTGTTACAGGGCCAGGTGCTGTATTTGCATCCATGTGCAAATCCAGAAAACGGGGATGAACATGGAGCCACCCCTTGAGAGGAAACAGCTCCCAGATAAAAACCCAGGAGGGTACAGAGCAGAAAGGGAGAGGCAGGTGTTTGGCATCACAAGGGCAGGAAGGAGGATGGCAAGTGGCGGGGTGGGAAAGCAGAAACCGATTTCATTTCACCTGCAAAATCTGTCACCACTGGGAAAGGGAAAATGAAATCCTGCAGTCCTCAGCCAGGAAGACTTTCAGAGCACCTGGCACTTCAATTCCTAGGCACAAACCAGCTTGGCTCTGTAATAGCACCATGTTTGTTTTGTGCCAGCTGAAAGCAGGGTATTAGGAGTACAAATTCTTACTTGAAACTTGAACTCCTTCCGTGTGTAACACAAATCATTGTGCAGCATGAAGGGTTTTCTTGAGTTTTCACAACAATATAAGAAATGGAAAGGGTTTATTTATCTTGTCTCTACCTGTCATCTTCCTTTGTGAGACACAACAGTTCAGCTGTGTGTAGTTTTAAAATTAATTTAATACAGCTCATTTGCTGGTTAAGTGTCCTGTATGAAACGAACCTAGCAGGTGACAGCAGACGCTGTTAAAGCCACCACAGCAGCAACGTGGCTTTGCTGTGGTCCGTGACACTCGCTCCCCAGGCAGGACATCAGCGGGCAGGCGGAAGCACCCGCAACAGCCTCTGATTAATGGGAAGGTGCGACTGGACTTTTTCAGGGACCAGGGAAGAGCGGCCGGGCTTTGGAGGGAGCGCAGCTCTCTGAGGTCTGTACCCGGGCGGGAGCTCAGGTGGAGTTGGCGCTGGTGGTGCGGGGATGCAGATGCGGTGGCCGGGCTGTGGCGTGATGGGGGAGCTTGCGGGGGGCTCCGGGCTGCAGCCGCCGTGCCGGGGGGGCTCCCTCGGTGCGGGGCGGTACCGGGGGCGGGCTGCCCGCCGCGGCACCTGCCAGGGGCGGCCGGAGGCGCCGCCGGGCTCCGGCGCCCTCGCCTGGCGCGAGTGTGAGCGCGGAGCCGTCCGCGCCCCGGGGCACGGTGAGTGCGGACCGCGCTGCGGCGGCCGGGAGCGGGGAGATGGATGCGCGGGGAGCAGGGATGAGCGGGGAGATGGATGCACGGGGAGCGGGATGGTGGAGGCAGGGGGGATGGACGAGACCCGGCGTGAGGGGGCTGCCTGGGCTGCGGGGCAAGCGCGCTCCTTCGCCGAATGCCGGGCAGGGCGGGCTAACAAAAGGCGGCAGCCCCGCAGCTTGGCCGGCACCGGCGGAGTCTCCCGGGGAAGGGCGCCCGCCCCCTCCCCTTTAAACTGTTGTTTTCTCGTTCGATGTTCTCGGCGCCTCTGGATGCTGGGAAGAAGCAGTCGGGGGGGGAAGTGGTGTAGGGTGAGACCTCGCCGTGCCGCGCTCCCCCCTGTCCGCATGTGAAACTCGTTACTCGGAGGGGTTTCCAGGTGCGAGTTAAACGCCCTCGTTGTGCTGTGAGTGCACGGACGCGTCCGGGACTGCATCATCCACTGTCGGCTGCAGCTGGGCAAGAGCTGCGGGGCTTGAGGGTCCCTTTACTGCTCTTTCTCTGGAGCCAGTTGCCGGGCATCAGAGCAGCGGGAGGTTTTGTGTGCGCTTTCACTGTGTTACATCTTTTAGTAAGCAGTGTAGTGTTCCTGCAGGGAGTTCTGCTGGCAGGCACCTTGCAACGAGATACTGGGACAAAAGCTGAGAAGTTTTATCACCTGGTTGGAGTGACCCACAGACTCCTTAAAATGGCTAGGAAGAGAATTGTATTCAAATTGAACACTATTAGCCAGAGTTTTTCTTTGTAAATTTGGGAGGAATGTGTCCCACAGACCTCATTTGCCTTCACTCCAACTTTCTCCCCTACTTCTTCTGCCCACAAGGTCCAAAGGTCTGCTTTTCTCATTCCCTGCAGTAATGCCTTTTAAACTCTGATCTCTGTATGTTCTTCTGCCTAAAAAACCCAGCCTTAAATTTAGTTGGATGCCACCAGTGGCACCCATTAAAACACATTCATTTCTCATCCCAGCCTGAGCCCCCCCTGTAGCTCATTCAGGAGAGGGGTGAGGCTCAGCAGCTCACTATGTTTGCTCAGCCTGACTCTGCTCCTACAATGTGCTTGTCCAGATTTTCCTTGACACCAGAAGAAACAACAGTAGGGAAAAATCAATGCACTAAAACTCCTTTGAGTGAGAGAGGTGAAGTCCAGGCCAGCCTACAGCTGGGAGAGGGAGGGCTGCTCTGCACATCCATAATGTGGGGATTTAGAGGATTGAGAGCTTGTTGGCCCACATTAAATGGTGCTTGGCACCTCTGGCTCTTTAATCGAAGAGGGAAGTTCAGTTCGACTGAAATCAGGATTACTGTAAATTTTAAGGAAAGTTCATTTATTAATCACAGAGGCTTATCTTCCAGAGGTCAGCAGGCCAGAGGTTTAACTGTAAAACATTGCTCAAAATGCAATAAAGACATACCAGGCCAGCTGTAGCCTATTTGGCATTGCTCTGCAGAGGGCTGCTGCTGTGGCACGTGGCAGCCCTGCCTCTGGGAGATGGTTCTGCAGCAGCCAGGGGCCTCCACAAATGCCCCTGTGTTCAGTAGGCCTGAACAGATTTTTTTTATGAGAATAAAAGCAGGGTGATTTAGAGCTTTTCTCCCTGTACAGAGTATCCCAGGTCTTGGCAGCAATGGGAGGAAAGCTGGGCTCTAGCAGGAGGATGCAGCTGGCATCACTGAGCAGATGGACTTGGGAAGGCTGCTGAGGGAAGAGCAGTGATGGGGAGAACATCCTTCCTGCCTTTGTTTAGTTAGGGTGGACCCTGCTTTAATGGTCAGCCCTCTGGGTGAGCAACCATCCTTCACTTGGTGTTTGCAGAGCAGCTGGCATGGTGGAGCCTGGTCCATCCCATCCCTGAGCTTCTTCACCCAGCAGCAGTGTAAGTAAATAAATCAGGAGGATATGACATCAAACAGGGTGTTTTATAATGCCCTGTGTGATTCCCACTTGGCTAACATTTGTTCAGGCCCAGAGTGACTGTGGCTGGCGCTGGCAAGCTGCTGGACTTTAGTGGGTGTGGGAGTAGAGAATGGCTCGTGGTCAGCAGGATCAGGCTGTAGCCACTCTCAGTATCTCAAGGTGCACACCACTCAGGTGCTCCAGTCAGTGGAAAAGAAAACCCGTGTGCTTGAAACCATGATTTAGGAGGTTGTTCCCCAGTTTAAGTGGAATGAAAAGCTTGGCTACCCTTGATGAGCTGCATTGCTGCATGCTTGCCTCTGTTCAGATGAGAGCCACTTCCCTAATCTTTTACATTTCAGTTGCACCAGGGCTCAAATTAGTGGCAATGTCCTTGGGTTTAAAGAAGCATGAGGAATGTCAGTCAGCAGTTGTTTGAAGGGAAGGGGATTGGGTGGGTTTTTCATGTAGCAGTAACTGCTGTATTGGCTCAAATCTAGAGGTTGGGATTAGAAGGGTAAATTTATGCCTTTGAAAGAGGAATTTGATGGAAATGAAACCAGCCCACTTCACCCTGATTAGATTACATCGTGTTGTGCCTTCAAAATGCCTTCAGCAGCCTGGCAACAAGGGCAGAGATTTGAGAAATATCCAAAAGTTAAAAGGACACGGTTCCTATGGATTATCAGCCTGTCTGTTATTAAAAAAAAAAAAAAAAAATCTCATCTTTACTATTCTTTCAGCAACTCAGAACGGTGTTGAAGAAAAGTATTCAGGGGGACAATAAAAATAGGCAGGCCAAGTGCTCTCCAGCAGTGACCTGATCCTGTCTCATGTGCTGCAGAGGGCACAGATTCCTTTGCAGTTACAGGCAGGCTCCAGGCTGGAGACAGACTCCATTTCAGCCTAATTTAAGCAAAGTACGTGCTGATAGCTGGTGGCCAGTACAGTCACAGTGGGGACAGGGCCGCACCCTGTGCACGATGGCTGCATCCTCATCATGCTATGGCAGCTTGAATTTCCCTGGGTAGATGGGAGCAAATATGTGCTATAGTAAGGCATGGCTCTAAAAACTCAGCTACAGCCCTGATGGAAATATCGTGCCTGGAGTGTGTTTGTCCAATTCTGTGTTTTCCCATCCAGGCTAGGCAGAAGTCAATGGCATATAGATTCCTGTCCCCAGGGGCAGGAATGATCCGCAGGGAGAAGGAGAAGCTGGGATATTTGAAGTGACTCTGGCAGCCAAGGAGTTTGCCTTGTGAAATCATGGTTTGATTTGTTTGTCTTCCTGTGCAGGCATTGTTTGCCTGGGAGCCCACTCACTCTGTACTGGCTAGAGTGCTTAATTCCCTGCAGTCCAGACCTTGGGATGGATCTGCTCTGTGCTGGACAGAGAGTGGTTAAGCCAGGCCAGAGAGAGGTGTGTGTTGAGATGTGGATTGACAGGGAAAGGTTTTATGGGGCCCAGTGGCTCTGTTGTGAAGGTTGCCAAACCTCCAGGCTGGGAACTGGGGGCTATCACTGTTGAAGCAAAAAGGGAGCTTAGTTTCTAAGTGGTTACTGAGTTTACTACATTGTTTTTGTCAAAGGTTTGCAGGGGTGATGCTGATTAATGTTGTGTCCTTTCCCCAAATCTGTCTATTCCCTTCCTCAGCCTGACACTGTTTATTAGGCCACTCGTCCCTGCTTTGTGAGGAATAAATATTGACACTGATGGCTGCTTAATAGGATTTGGGTTTGCTGCTTTCTCTCCAAACGAGTTTGGCACTTGTGGCTCGATTTGTGTTTGGGGCTGGCTCCTCCATTTTGGGAGGAGTGTTGGTAATGACGGTGTCACCACATATGCTGCATACAGGAGAGGCTGGGAGTGGGGGTGTGTGTTGCTCCCCTTTTCCTGCTGGTATGCAGAGATCTCCGGGCTGGGACTCCAAATCACTGCATGTCCCTAGCAAAGGTGTGGCTTCCTTTCAGAGGGTGTTGCTGTTGCCACTGGGGAAGAAGAGTTTTTGATGTCTTGTTAACCTGTACGTGCCGTGAAGGTCAGGTCAGAGTGCCAGTTGGCAGTGATGTGGGTGCTCCTCTCCTCGCTGCTTCCTTTATGTGCTTGGGGGCATCCACTCCAAGGAAATGCAGCCCATGCTGTTTCAGAGGGGTTTGGGTGGATTTTTGAGATGTGTCTGAAGTGAGGAAAGTCCCATTAAAAGCTGATAGGCATTTAGGCTAAGTGAGGTTTTCTTAGGTTTCCCAAGAGCTGTGAAAGGTTTTGCATCTACAGAGCAGCACCTTCATGTTCCTGGAAACCCAGGAGGATCTGAGACTTCTCCCTGGAAGTCAAAGCCATATGCTAAGCTCTAGTGGAATTTCTCTTGACTCTTGCTGGGAGTGGTTCACCTCAGTGGTACTGGAGGGCAGCATCACTGGGGAACCATCTCATCCAGGTGAGATTCCCACAGCCTCTGCAGGTGCTCATCCAGCCCTGCAGTGCTTGCAGAGAACATCCCAAGACCCAGCCTCAGATCTTGCTTCGAGATTTGGGATCACAAGACTCAGGATCACCAGACCAAATCACAGTAGACAAAGGTGATGGAGAAGAGTTTTCCTGCTGGCAGGGCACATGGAAGAGGTCCCAGACCCAGGGCTATGTACAGGAAAGATGCTTGTGGTATCTCCTCAGCAGAAGGATGGCAGATGACTCCTAATGCTGCTAAAATAGCTCCCTGCTGGGGGGAGTGGAGTCAGGAAGGCCAGCTGCCCCTTTTGCGGGGTTTATGTGAGAACAATGGGGATGCACAGAGGCATGGGACCAAGTGAGAGGAGCCAAGGATTCCTCCCTCATCTCATGTTCCTTGTCATGGTTGCAGTCCTCATCCTTTTCCAAGCTCATCTCTGCCAGACTGGCAGATGCTAAAAATATTTGGAGTGACAAACAGATATTTATTAGCTTAGCAGCCAGCATTTCTGTCACTTGCCTTGGTCTCTCTCACTGAGCTGGCCAAGTCCTCATCTCTTTACTCAATCTATCGTCACTTCTTACTTGGGCAAATCTCCTGCTGAAATCCCCAGGAAGTAAATGGAATGCTGTGTTGAGTAAGGTGCCCAGGACTTTGTCCAGGAAGAGGTTGTGGGATGGAGAAACAGCTCAAAAGGAGTAGCTCATATTCTGAGGATTAGGTATTGCTACACTTTCAAAGGTGATTTACATCTCACACTCCACCCGTCCAGTAACTGCAATTAAAATCTGGAATACCAGGAAGCACTGCAGATAATCAGGTTAGAGAGGGCTGAGAGACAGCTCAGCTGCTGCAGACCTAAGTCCTTGGTGCTGAATGTCCACTGTGCCTGTGACAAATGTGAGTACGAGGCTTTCTTCTGCCCCCTCTGAAGGGATGCTCCAATTGTCACTCCCGTTAGTACAAATCACTGAGAGAAAACTCTAGCAATATGGAACCTTTGCAATATAATGACAAAAGAACTCTTGCAAGAAAATTACAACAGTAGGAGAGCTGCAGTTACATTTTTAGTTTCACTTACACTTGTCCTTTAGAGCCAGCTTGTGCTTGGTGTGTGTAATGTAAGAGAAGTTAAATGTTAAAATTTATCAGAAGGACTTTAGATCCACATGATTCAGTGTGGGGATACCCCAGAAGCTGTCAGGCTGCTGATTTAGCTATGTGTGGTGGCCGTGGCCCTTACAGGGACAGGTGTGTTAAAGACCCTCCAGCTTGCCTGAGCACTGCTGTGCATCATCTTCCTCTCAGGCACCTCTGCCCAACAGATCTGATGCACAGAGAGAGCTGATCCCACTGTTTTATGGCCAGCTCTGAAGGATTGTATCTCACAGCCTCCTGGTCCTGAACAGCCTGTGAGGAGAGGGGATGCTCTGATTCCCCAAACTAATCCTGCAATGTCCCCAGAGGCATCTCTGGAAAACCTCAAGAGATGCTCAGTAATGGTCGAGAGCAAGTTTATAGGATAGTCCTGTTAGTTGTGGGGTAGAAAAGAATGAAACTGTCATTTCTCTGTGGTTTTACTCCTGTCTTGACACAATAAATAGGTAGATGTGTTTTTGAGAGGGTTAAAGTTCTCTGAGCACAAGGTGCAGGTAGAGGTGGGGGTGCAGGATGGATCACGCAGCACTTTTTTGACAGACCAGGACAGTTCTCACCTCTCAATTGTCTCCTCCTGAGAAGGTGAGATCTCCCCTGAGCAGGACAAGTGCTGCTCAAGTCAGTACTGCTTTAGAGTAATTTGCTTCCATTGAACTTGATCCCAGATTAGAACTTCAGGGAATGAAGCCACAGTCCTAGGAAGATGCGGGCCAGAGCTGCACAGAGCACACTTTGGGAACAGGCTGCCTGGGTGCTACTGGGGCACAAACAGCAAGCTGTGACAGAGTCTAACCATACACCACTAATACAAAAAGCCAGGAATTCACTAGGGATAAAAGCTAAATCCCGAGCCACCAGGTTGTTTCTTCCAGCCAGGATCCAGGTGGTTTTGGCAGGGCTGTGCAGGGAGCTGTGCAGCGCTCCAAGCCGGCTGGGCAGCATAAGAAAGGACTGTGGGCTCCGGGACTCCATGCCCAGCTACCTCCCAGGGCCAAGTGCTCATGCAAAGCAGGGAAGGCTCCCAGTTGAGAAAGCGTGGATTTAGGGTGCCTGGAAAAGGGTGGCAGTCTCTGGGTCGAGGTCTGGGCGCAGTGGAATGCTTATTGTCAAAGCTAAAGACCAAAGGGAACGCTGTATATTGTGGGCCTAAATGCAGCTGGCACGAACCAAAAATGTGCATGTGAGTGCCTTTCTAAGTACCCAGTAATCCTCCAGGGCAAAACGGGGATTAGGGCTCTCTCCCAGACAAAGGAGGAGTTCATTTTCTCAAAGATCCCTTGGCCAGTGAAGTGAGGAGCCCAAATGAATGCCAGGGCTCCTTTCAGCTCTGTGCTTGCAAACAGGTACGATGCCGGAGCAGCTGGTTTGTGTGGGGCTGTGCAAACACAGCTTGGCCAGATTGTGGGATTGAGGTCAAGTCAACTAAAATCCATCCACTCCCAGAGAAAAGGGGAAGCCAGAAAAATGCTGGACAAGTAGGACTAGACAGCTTGCACAGGGGAAAAGTGGTCTCCTTTCTCCAGAATTTTTTCTCTGTGGCCCTGAAGGTCAGCGCTCATTGAGGTTGTTTAAGTTGGAGTTGCCTGAGTGAAAAGCCCTCTGAGAAGGAAAGCTGTGAGTCTGAATTAATTCCAGGTGACTTCTCAGCCTCTCTTGCTTTGCCCTGAAATTCTGCATACTCGGAATCTCCAGTAGGAGCCATAAGACTGAGAGTGATGGGTGCCTGAATGGGGGGATGTATCCATCTAAAATTCACCATCCTGTGATTTCTTTAATTTGCCTTCAAACAATGGCTTGTGCAGGTAGAAAAGCACAAGCCCCTCTGCACTGTTCCTGGGAAAATTATTTTCCCTTTTGGGTTGGCTTGTGGCACAAAGATCAGCTCTAGTAATCCTGTCTTACCAGATATCAGGATAGATGTGCTTGTGATGTGTAAAGAAAATGTGCATTAAGTAGTCCTGTTTCTTAGAAGCAGCAGCCAGCAGCACTGTGAATGGGTTTGGGTTGTGTGGGTTTTTTTCTCTGGGTTTTACTGACACATCTGTATCCTAGACATGGATATTATTGTTTCTACCTGAGAACTTGGACTTGCTGCAGATCTCGGGGAAGAATGCCTAATTCAGTCCCAAGGTTCATGTGCTCAGTGAGCCTTACTGAGATTTGAGAGCAGTCTTGCTCTGCTTATGGTGAAAATATGCTTCCAGGAGTTACACAGGTGGAGTCTGTTGCGTTTTGGATTCATGAACCAGTCTTGAATTCCTCATGTGCCTAATTAAGACTGTGGAGTTAAACCTGGCTGTTCCCCATCTCAGGTGAATATTGTTAGTCACAAGCTAGAGCTTTTACCCAAGGACTGAGACTTTTTCTGGCAAAGGTTTTACAGGTTATTAGTGTGAGAGGTTTTGGTGCGATTTATAAATTTTTTTTCATGGTAAGTTTTGTCCACACATTTTCTCCTGGTCTTGGTGTGGCTTGGGGGTCCTGTGAGCAGAGTAACAAACCTGCGCAGGCCTTGCTGCTAGCAGGAGAGCACCTGGGCCTTTGTGCTGTGACACAGGGACACTTGCAGTGCAGCTCAAGGAGATTCTGGGAGCGTGACAGAGATGTGGATTATAGGCTATTTCTGGGCCAGCCACAGGAGGTAACAAAATAAGAAATACGTCAGCACTCCAGTCAGAGCGGGAGGATCTGCCAAGCAGGACAGCGACAGCCAAGGTGGGTGCCTGGGATAGGTGTGCTGTCTCCCGGCTCTACATCCCCCTCCTGACAGGAGGGCTTGTCCTTTGCCAGGAGATAGATGGGCACTGCCATGGAGGTGCTGTTTGCATTCCCAGGAGCTGTAATTCTGGCTGGGCAGCTGTTGAGAGCTTGCCTGCGGGATGAGGATAGCCAGAGGTGAGGCTGCCCAGCTCTCCTTATGTCACTGGGCTGATCTGGGCATCTCAGGCTACCCTGTGACATTGTGTAACCTGGGGTGCTGTGAGGATAAACCAGCAGCGTTAACCCCTCTGGGTCCATGCTGCCTGTCGGAGCCCAGTTCAGCTTTGTTGGTGCTTCTCTGTATTTTTGTGTCTGTGATGTGCTGTTGGCTGTTTCTGTAGTGGAGGGGGGTTTCCTCTTAGGTTCTGATTTAAGACAAAGGGAATAATATCAGGAAATGCCTACAAATAGCTGTAGAAGTTGGAAGAAGAGTTCATTGCTTTAATCTCAGTTTCAGAAGCATCATTGTGCAACCACCTATGTTTCTAGGATGGCTTTTAATTCTGTCACTGGTTACAAATATTCCTGTTCATCCCAAATGATTTAAAAATGAGAATTTAATCTCCATCCTCTCTTCCAGAACAACACTGCATTTAGAGGTAACAAAATACTAAAAATTACTAAACCTGTTAACATTTGGGGATTGGATCCTCTGGGACTCAGGTCATCTATTACTGTGGCAGCAAATCAGGTGTTGGCTTAAACTCAGCAATCATGGCTCCAAGAGGAGGGACCAATAAAATATACCTATTCTGAAAAATTTAAAAAAATTTGATAATTTCTTCACATAGTTCCAAGTGCTGCTTATGGCTCACCTCAGGCATATCCTAGGACTCATCCCTGGAACTACAGGCAGCTAAGCCAAGAGTACAGGGTGGTAGTGCAGCCAGAAGAACTGTAACACTGTTGTCCTGGAAAATAAATGCTATGAGCAGACAAAACTTCCAAAGTTGGGTTTGTGCCACCTCCCTGTGCAAAGTCTGTCTCCTCTCTGGGAATTACAGCCAGGCAGTTGAGCTTGCACTGCATCATTTCCTCAGTGAGAGCAGTGATTTATGCTGCTGCCATTACTCAGGGAGCTATTGTTATGAAACATGGGGTTTAATTAATTAAGAATATGATCTCTGCAGACTCAGATAATTGCCAGGAGAGCTGCTGGGCAGGGGCACCCACCCACACTTTCTGTCCAGGCTGACTTTAGAAAACTGATCTGTGCTGGAATGTGAAGGTTGTAAATAAGGATAAGGAAGACTGAAGAAAGTGAGGAGGAAGAGCCAGGAGCCCCAAAGGTTAAGATAAGTGCTGTGAAACGTCCCAAGCATGCAGGTAACAGGAGGTCAGCATGGGAAGCAGATAAGGGGCCAGAGGAGCTCAGAGTCAGCCCGGCTCAGAGGCAAAGCATCTCCCCAAAACAGCAACCGAGTTCTGCAAGGACTGTGGCAGCTCAGGAGACATCCAATGACAGCAACTGGCAAACCAGTCTTATGGGGAGTTGATTAATATAAAATAAGGCCACCCATGTGTTCTTGAAGAGCTCTAAGGAAGGTGGTGAAAAGGAGGGAGAGTTTCACAGATGCCTGCTGTGGAAAGGCTGTGCTGGCTGTGTGGGGAGAGATGGATGTGAGGTCAGGAGGTGCTGCCTCTCTTCTGGAGGGGGCACTGAAACTTCTGAAGGAGGTTTTCCTTGAAAAAAGCCCTTAATCTCTAGCACTGTATTCTTTCACTGTCAAGCAAGGAGCAAGGAAAAAATCCAAGCAGGCCATATTTTTAAATGAGGAAAAAGCTGAGCAGAGTGTTCTCATGGACATGTGTGGTATTAAATACCAAAGGCACCATGGAAGCAGCAAGTATAAATAACAATTCATAATTAAACACGAACTTTGCAGAAAATGAAAGATTTCAGAGGCAGCTGCCAGCCTCAGGTGGGAGGTAAAGGAGTTTTAAATAGACTGTGTTTGCTGGGTTTCCGGTCTCCCACTTGAGAGCTTTAGAAACAGCATGATAACAAAAGGAACAACTGCTGGCCCCTCCTTGCCAGGGATACTTTTTAGCTGTGGAATTGTGAGGCCCTTTGAACATCCCAAAATAAAATGCAGCCTCAGGCTTTAAGAGCATCCCATTGGGCTGGGTGCTGCCACAGGGAGCTGGAGAGCTGTCCCAGGGCAGCTGGAGCTTTCAGAGAAGGGCCACTTTAAGAAGAAGGTGTGAGGACAGCCAAGAGGAAAGGTAGGCCCCCAACAGCTTTGCACAAGAGTGGCTGTCTCCATGTAATGGTGGAAGAAGTGTCTTTACAGAGATTAGCACCCTCCTGGTTGTTAGACTGAGCTGCCTTACTTAGGAATGCCATAGCAAATGCTCTGGGCTAAGCAGCCAGGTGAGGCAGAAGGCTGCAAGGGCAGGACAGGTGTGGGCTTGGGGTCCTGTATGGGGAGGTGTCTGGCTCTGCAGCCCTGGCTGGCCTCAGCTCTTCTCCCTGCCCTGCTGTCACAGGGACCCCCCTGCATGGGGACCATCCCTCTGGCTGTACTCTGGCCCTGAGGTGGATGTGCTTCCCAGGTGGAAGGATCCTCATCTCTTGTGTTCCCCACTGGGCCTGATTGCTATTTCTAGAGTGGATGATTAGTTTGCAGTGTCTTACTGAGCCTGCCATGCACCACAGAGCTCTGCAATTACAGTTTTCTAAGAGGCTGGGGAAAAACTCTGTTGATTTCCTTGTTCCTGCACCAGCACCTCTGGAGCCCATGGAGACACTAATTAAGGTGTCTCTGTCTCTGTGAGGTAAAGCCCAAAGTTATGCATGCTGGAAGCAGGGGTTGCTCCTGTGAGGGGGAACACCCAAGCTGCCTCTCTTCCCTCCCTCTGCTCAGGGCTGCCCCTGGAGGGTCAGGCTGGGCAGGTCCCTGTGGGAGCACTTGGAAGGCACTTCTTCAGAAAGCTCTGCTCACACACAGCAGAATATAGGGTCTGTGGTGTCTCTTGCTTTCTTAGCATCCTTCAAAAGCTGCTTTCTCTTAAAAGAAAAAAACAAAAAAAGAGTCCAAGTGCTGAAAGATCACTAGGCTGTGGTGCCCGGGGAGCTGTAGGCACTTACTACTCCTTTCCATCAGTTCTTCAGGCTCTTGATGACTCTTCTCTTGGCCCAGGGGCAGTTTCCCAGCCCTACACATTGTCCCTGGCTCCCTCAGAGACAGCTGACTGCATGGAAGGTGTGAGCAGCTTTGCCCACTGCTGTGGTGTGGCCTGGCACAGCCAAACTCTGCTCTCCAGGAGACAAGCAGGGAAGGACAGGGCTCTGTCCTCCAAATGCTGAAGCTGTGAATATATTTTGCTCATGAAACTGTAGACCTGTTTGTATGGATAAATAATTTATATGCAATCTTTTAAATCCTCATCTGTCGCAGGCCTTCTGTCCTTTCCTTGTCTTGCAGTGAAATCTCCTCTAGAAATTGGTAATTTTTCATGGTAAGCTTGGTGAGCTAAGAGAAATAGAGCATTTAAGGATATTGGCACTTCCAGGGCTGCAGGAAAAGAGATTGTGCTCCTGGTGTACAGTGAGGCTGGAATGGGAGCAGGGAAGGGAAACTTTCAAGTTTGATCAGAGACTTGACATCATCTCAGAGGAGAGGAGTGGCAGAGACAAAGCAGGACAGGATTTTGCACATGGAAAGAAAAGGCAGCCAAGGCAGGATTTGCTGTAAAAATTGGATGAAGATGAGCAAGGTGAGCTACAAAAGGCCGTTCCTGACGAGTCGCTTTCCCTAATGTAGGTGAAAGTGCTGCTGCGCTTCCCCGCTGTATCTCATCCGTAATGGGAGGCTTAACATTCCTGCCTGGCACGTGGGGGCGCGGGCAGGGAGCGCGGGGGAGGACCCGGCCGGACACAAAGACGGCCGGGCTCTCACCGGAATGGCATCCAAGCCATCTCAGCTATCCAAAGCCGCAGATGCCGGCATGTGGGCTCAGCACACAACGAGAGGCAATTGCAGCTTATGCCGGGCCAGGCCTGCCGCGGGCAGGGAGAGGCGCAGGGAGCCTTTCAGCCCCGCTTTTATTCGGCGTGAGGGCTCATTGAGCGGAAATCTCAAATCACTTCTGCACTTCAGGGCTCAAAATTGGAGCAAGTAGGAATAGTGGAGCCTTCCAGGGGAAAGGAAGGAGCTGAAGCAATGGTTACATTGTGTTTTTGTGACTTGGACCGGGGTAAATATGTGTTTGCTGACTTGGGTGGAAATATCAGCAGAGGTGTAGGACAGGTTTGTCTTTCTCCCTCTCACTGTGTGGAACTTTCTCTTGGCTTTTCTCTTGTGTGTTCAGAGCAATCCCTGAGCTCTCATAAGGTGGTTACGTGTGGAAAAAGCGTATCCCACAGTAGAACCTGTGAACTCCACACCTGGGGATTTAGTGTCCCCAAATGCAGCTGCAGGATAATGAGTTCTGTGCCCTGTGTACTGAGCTAATCTCACTCCTGTGTGTCGTGGGATTGGTCAGCTCCTCCAAAACACTCTTGAGGGACACTCACAGAGCCAAGCATTGCCCAGAGTAGAGAAAAACAAGGACACACATGACCTGATGCCCCTGCCTTGCCCTCTGGGTCTGTGCATTGCCCTCTTTCCTAAAGTCCTGTTGGCTAAGGGCTGAGGTTTTGCGTGCTGGTGTTTACCTGTCCTTGCTTTCCTTTGGCAGGGACATCCATGCAGCACAGGGATGCTCAGAGCTGTCTCCCAGCCCGCTCAGCCCGGACTGTGTGACCACTGACTTCCAGCCCGGCAAAGCCACGTGGGCAGCAGGAGTCAAGTTACGGCTGAAGACCAGGTGAGAATGTGTTTGTGTGTGTCCCTGAAGCCTCTGCAAAGACAGGGTGGAAAACAGTTACTGCTTTGGCTGCCTGTGTGCCTGAGGGGCACTCACCGGGAAGGAGTGCTGAAATTTCTCCTTAGAAGCTTTTGTCAATGCTGGTAAAGGTCATCAGAAATGCTGAACCCAAATATCTCCACACAAGTGGTGTTAGTCTTCTCTGACTTCCCAACTTCAGGTGCCTGGCATTCCAAAATCACCTGGCTTCTTCAAGAGTCTGGGTGGTTTAGTGGGAGTTTGGCATTCATGACTTTTGAGCACCCGTCTGCATCTTAGAACGATTAAATGTATTCAGAAATCACTTTGCTGAACTGCTCTGGATTGGCTGGTACTGTGGCGGAGCCTGACTCCCCTCCTTTGGCCATGCAGTTTAGAACCAAGTCCTACAGCATTTACTCAGGCAGAGCTTTTGCTGGCATCAGAAGAGCCTCTTACATCAGTCAGCTGTAATCTGGGTGACCTCATAGATTTTTGTGTCTCGGTCTTGTGAGATTTGTACTGTGAAGTGGAAGCAGTGGCTTTTATTTGCAACATTGCATTTAGGTCAGACCTTGGCTTATTTGAAGTCAAGAAGCTACACTGACTTCCTGGAGCTGGTGGAAATGTGGCCCAGTGCCTGTGAGTGAGCAGCTGAGAAGGGAATTCCACATTCTGATTTTATCAGCAAGGATGCATCTCTGGAGCAACTTCCCTGACCTTAGTGGAGGTGCTTCAGCTTCTGGCCGCTGTAGGCAGTCATGGATGCTGACCCTGCCCAGCCTTGGATGGAGCAGATTTTAGAGGCTGAAATATCTCCTCAAGCTGATTTTGTTGAGGAGAGGTTAATCTTTGAGGAGTGGGACTCTGCATTTCCCCAGGTTATGTCACCCACAGGGAATTTGGGAAAGGAGCTCCCCTACATCCACCACCTCCCTATAAAAATGAGTCATTCACCATATGCCCTCTGTAAATCCTTCTTGCCCAACAGTTTAGTACCAGATCTTCACAGAAGCTCCAAAGTTTAGCATTTCACTTTGATAAATTTGCCTTTGGGTGCAGAGCCCAGTGTTTAACTTTACTTTTCCAGGAGCATTGGAAGCTGTGGCTGCACATCTCAGTTTGACCCAGGCTGGAGCTTTAGTTACAGACAGGAAGCTGCTCTAATGTATAAGAATGTGCCTGTGGGAGGGTGTTTGAAACTCAGCAGCCTTTGCTTTGGCCCAGGCAATGGGTGCAATTCCCTGGCACATTTGACTCACCCTGTTACCCCCTGTGTGCAAGTACCTCCACACAACCTCCTGAAGGCCCTGCTGCTTCTGTCCCATTTATGGCTCCTCCACGAGCATTTGGATGTGGAGCCCACACTTGGATGTGGAGCCCATGAGCATTGCCTGTGATTTGTAGCCCTCTGGCTCAGGGGAGAGCCCAGCTGCTGCCTGGAGCCTTGCCCTGCAGATCCCCTTGGTTACCTGCCCAGCCTCATTGTCCACGTTCCGTTTGGATAATCAGGCTCACGGGGCAGGGTTCCTGCTGCCAGCCACCCAGCTCCTCCTAAGCACTGAAAACACATTCCTTCCATTGTTTCCAAGTCTCTCCTGTTGCAAGTTGCTGTGTGTTGGATATGGGGTGGTGAAAGAATCTAAGCTATGCTTGGGTTTCTGTCTTTTTAACTAATTTACTGACTGGAGAAGAATGAGAAAAAATTAATTGAATTGAGCCTGTGGGGCCGGTTTATCAGTCTGGATAAATCAGTGCAGCTCTGAAGAGCTCTGGGCAGGGAAGCCACTGCAGGCTCTGGCTATTAGGATTTTCCACCCTTGCTCTGGGAGAGATAATGTGAATCCCTGCAGAAGACAGGGAATAATAGGATCCTCCTCAAAGACTGTAAGTCAGTTAGCTGCTTCTTTTCCATGTCTGTTCTTTCTTCCTCTTTTTCCAGTAAAGGAAACAGAGTAAAATTACAGAAAGAAGAAAGTTGCAGAGAGTCTTTAACCCAGTGCTCCCCTGCTCCTCATTGTATGCATGGTCTAGGTACCAGGCTGAAGGCTCTCTGGCTTCTCCATGTCCAAGCTGCAGTCCTGTGAGAGATGGACTATCTTGGTGGCAAGCACTTCTCAAAATAGAGATCTGAAATACTCCTCGTTTTGAAATTTAAATCAAACTCAGTCTGTTGCTTGATAATGCTGCCTTCAAAATAGAAAGCTGTCAGAAGATCCCGGTACGACAGAGTCCTTGAACTCAGTAATCAAGAAGAGTGAGGTTTGTGTACATCACCTCTGTTCCCGTTGAAGCCTGTGTCTGGTTAGTATCAGGGAATGCCAGTGGGACCCTTTCTTTGTGTAGGGAAAAGTCCTCAATCTAAATATTGCCTGTCAACCCCGCACCGGGGCGAAGGGAAGATGGAGCTGCAGCGCACAGCCTGGCTGCCAGCCCCTCACTCTTTGTTTCCTTTGCTGGACACTAGATAAATGCCTCTTTCTTGGATAAGACAGCGTGGGGGTTCCCAGAGATATGTGATAATACAGAGGTGTGACTTGCAGGACCAATAATCATTAATTACAATGTTTGACTGTTCCTAAGTTCAAGGAAGGAGCGCCCGTTGCTCGCAGCTGCCATCACCTCTGAGTGATCCCAGCACTTCCATCTGCAGCCTGTGCCAGAGGGCACTTCAGTCAGGAAAAGCCATCAGGAAAAAATCTGTCTCTAGATCCACATGGTTGTCATCTCTGCTTCCACACAGGGATTTTCTCCCCAGTGGTATGGTGGGGATTTTTTTCCCAAAGAGTTTGTGATGGTAATGGTAGAAATTCTGAGCAGAAACTTCTGATTCCCTTCTTCAGAGATTTCAGGGAGATTGGTACCTGTCTCCCAGTTCCCAGATGGCACCCAGGGCATGGTCTGATGCAGCCCAGACATCCTCAGTGATGTTTGTCAAAGGGGAAAAACAAATGGTGTCGGACGTGTCAGCTGGAAACACCACACAGGCACAGGAGCTGCAAAATGAACATTTTGTGGAAAAGCAGGTTGTGTCCTGGTATGAGAGTATTGAGAATATTGACACATTTCACCCAGCTGCTCTCAAGTGAAGGGTTTTTCATGTGTTTTTTACTTAGGGAAAGTTTTCATCCGAGCATTAAGGGGTGGGCAGTGTGGGCGTGATTCTCCCTTTCCCCTATAGATGAGGAGACACTATTGGCCAAGATCCATGGTGTGAAATAACATTTCATAGGCTTCAGGTCTTTCTAATGAGTCTTCCTTATTTTAGTCAAAATTGTGAAGGGACAGAGCTCACTCCACATCCTTTCTGCCCCAGAATTTACCAGAAGGGCTCAGTGAGCCTAAAAAGAGAGATTTAGTGAAAGACGAACCAAGCTGACGCCATTCTGGTCCAACTCCTTTCTAATTGGCCTCGTCTGTTCTGCTTATTTTTAGAACCATGACTGAACCTTAATTAAGAGCGACGTTGCTTTGAGTAGATTGTGGCCTCGCTCTGTGGAAATCCTAATAGGCTTCTGAGTGCTTTACTTTTTCCTTCATCTCCTGCCTAATAGATGGACAGAGAGGCTGCAGCCACGTTTGGATGTCTGGAAAACATCTCTTTGTCATGCTCCCGCTCCTTTAGCAGTGTCTGTCTTGGAGACAGGTCTGTCCCAGTGGGAAATCAGATGGTTGTTCTGCTTTCTGTTGGTGCAGGTGCACACTCATCCTGGAAGGAGGGTACAGGTGAATTGCTGGGATCAGGATCTCTCCATGTACAAAGATCCTGCTGCTGCATGTACAGGATATGGCTCAGGATGTAGTGCCCCTGCCACGTGGGTTTTGTTAGGTTAGAATTATCACCAGCTTGAAATCTCAACTGCTGTGAGGATGACGTGGTAAGGATGGGCAGCTGCCCTCTTGGCTTTCTCACTTGTGACTCAGTGCCTGGGATCAGATCCAGGAGGCACCAGCTCTGCACTTGCATCCAAATCTTTCATTTCCCCTGCAGGAGAAGGGTCTGTGCTGCAGGGCCCCCATCCCTTCCCATCTCCCCACGTGATAGGCTAGGCCATGGCTGTTCCCTTCCAGCCATGCCCATCCCTTCCAGCTCCAGCAACCTCCCACACAGCCACCTGGCTGCAGGGCTGCTGGGGGAAGCACATCCATGGGGATTGTGGTTGTAAGTGATGGCAGAGTGACCTTCTCTCTTCTCTGCCCCATCCCATCTTCTCTGGACACAGGAACACCAGCTGCTAGTCAGAGCCATGCCCTCAGGTCATGGAGGTGTGTCCTGGTGACCTCTGTTCCTGCCTGGATCTGCAGGTAGATTCTGCTTTCCTTGAAAAGTTTTGCAGTCTTTATTTCAGCATTCCTTGTGTCTGCTGAGGAAGGGTTTGGAGCTTGTGGGGACAGAGAAAAATGACCACAAGGTCAGTGGTACAAGAAGCATTGTTCACAGTTCTCTCTTTTTAGCCACCTGGATGATGTTTCTGATGGATGTGAGAATGGTGAAAACAACTCTCCAGGAGCTGTGTGGGAGTAGAAAAAGATCAGTTTATTGGGGCACTGATGACCCTGAGTGGCTGGTTAATCAGCCACAACATCCCTCTCTGGCTTTCACTTATTAGCTTTCTAAGGATGTGGAAAAAATGCAAATGGCAATTTGAAGAAGCTGGGTTGTTAGCTCTGGTTGAAGATGAACTGCACCACCTGAAGGATGCTGGGCTTGAGGTACTTTTGAACCTGCAGAGCACTCAGGTTGTATGTGTACTCCAGAAGTGGCAAGGAACAGTACGTGAAGAACAGCAGTCAGACTGACTACTCTCTCCTGGTTGTTCTTAGTTTGTGACCTTGAGGAGAAGATAACCTTTCAGTTAGACTCTGAAGAAAGCCTCAGATGCTGATTCATCTGTAGAGTTAGTGCCAAAGTGTCTCTGTAAAGTTCCATTCCTGTTTTGCATGCAATATAAAGATAATCTCCAGAGATTACAGAGAAGAGCACACTCAGCTCCTGCTAATAAGAGTGAGCTGCAGAGCTGTTCCTGGGAAGGGCCTCAGAGATGTGGATGTGGTCCCTGCAGCCCAGACTGCTCCCAGTGTGCCAGACTGCCACTGAGGAGCCTCTGCTGGCCTGGGTGTGTTTCCATCTGCAAACACTGGGGCCAGCATAGCAACGGGGAGCTCCCAGATGGCAGCAGCTGGATGAGATGAAAAACTATCCCTTTCCCTTTGACTTTCCAGTCTTCAGTGTGAGCTGGCAGTACCTGGTCTGTAGCCTGGGTTACAGCTCCATTCAGATGCCAGCCTTGCATCACATCCCACTGACTTCTCCAGGTATCTTGCTCCCAGGCACTTGTCATTATGCCAACCTGACTTGGATGCCCAGGTTATCCGATCACTGCAAGTATCCATGAGGAACCAGGAGTCTCCTTTTCCAGCCTTGGCATTTACAACACAGGGATCACTTAGTCTGTTATTTGAAGAGGATAATTTTTCAGTAGTAAGGCTGTCCAGACACATTCACAAGTACAGTACAGAATATGTAAAAGATAAGGTGATGAGGTTGGTTTGTTATTGTTGTTATTATTATTATTATTATAATTCTGCAGTTTTAGATCCTACAGCCTCCTGTGCCAAAGTGTCACCTGTTGCTCCTGGTTTTGTTGCAGGCAACTTAGCTGCCCCAAAGTAATACCAGTTAAAGATCTAATTCTTTTTTGTCTTCATTCAAGTCCAGCATTAGCTGCTGCATTTGCAGGTTGTATCACTCTGCCAGTTTCTCTGGAATCAGTCAGGATCTGTCACATTTCCAAGACAGGGTAGGTGTGGAAACAGTGCAAGGTTATCCCACACAGAGCTGCTAAGCTGGTACCATGTGTCTTGTGATTAAAATTCACAGCTGTGCACATGTGGTATTATTACAAGGATATCAGACAAAAGAGTTAAAATACCTGTGGCTCAGATGATTGGCTACACAGCTCCCTCACTGTTTCTACTGACCAAACCAAGGGATAACATGCCTTGCACAGGATCATTCCTTTTCCCAAGCAAAAAACTGGTGCTGATGGCTTGTACTCCACTAAAGTATTTACAGTCTTTAAATGTCTGCAGAGGAAAAGGTAAGAATGTGAGTTATTCTTAATAAACAGTTTTGTCAACTTCCCATCTGGCAGTGTCCAGGTTCTTTGTTTTCTGGGCAAGGAGCTTAGCAGAAGAGCTCTGTCTTAAACACACCTACACACGTAAAGGTAAAGTGGTTTTGGGTTCAGCTTGTCCTTTGCAGACCTCCAGTCCAGTTTCCCTTAAGACAATCCTGCAACAACAGACATTAAAGAGAAAAGCATGTCCCTTTTTCTTCCTTCTTTTAGCAGACAATGAGGAAAAACCCAGCACTTATAAAATCTGTATGGAAGAAATGCTGGAGAAATGGCTCTGCCTCTCACTCTCTGCCTGTGCTTTTCCATGCTGTCCAACATCAGCAGGTGCTGATGTTAACTGATACTAGGAAAGGACCTGACCCTAAAAAGCATTTTTAACTTTTTGCACTTTCCTGTACTGTTCCTGTTACCAATCTTAGGCTGTGCTCTCAGTGTCTGTGTGCCAAGGGCATTTTAATCTGTGTACTGATGCGTTCAGGACATGCTGTGCTGTGGATTTTTCAGTGAGACAAAGACTAACGATGTGTCATATCCTCCTCTTGCATTTATTTAGTCAGAATTGTCCTGCAAGTGGTCACATGTCAGTAGGACACAGGTCCAGGGCTGCTCCTCACTTTCCCAGGGAGAGAGTGGGAAACTGTGGAAAGGAGTGCTAGAGCAGGGGAGACATCCCTCATGGAAAGCAGCAGGAGGATTAAGAACAAGCCCAAAGGCTGGGGCAAAGGAGAGTCTGTGTGGCCTCTTCAGGGGACTCAATCCCTAATCCCCTGCTTTGACTTTCCATTGCACCACTCTGTGCTTTAAATAAGGTGTCAGTGGGGTTTTTTTCCCTCAGGGCTAACAGGCACCGGCCTTGGTGCTGATGACTGAAGGCACCAAAGGGCAGCTGTGCCAGTGCCACGCCTGGGGACACACCCCGGGGACAGCTGTCTGCTCAGGGTGGATGTGAGGGACACACATTGCTGGCACTTGGTTGTCACGTCTCATCCTGCAATTTTAGCAGCCCCGAGGAGAGATCAAAAGCCCCTTTGCAGGCTTCCACCCCCTCATGGCATTCAGTGATTTGTGCAAATCCCAGAGGGAGCTGTTGTGGGAATGTAGGGACATTCACACGTGGTTACTGTGGGACTTGCTTGGAATGGACAGAAACACAGCAGGGAAGCACAAATGAGCACAAGCAGTTTTAAATGGTGGTGTTAAGTTCACATCCATCTTCCTGGGGAGAGCTGGCCTGTTGCTGATGTGCAAACCCCTTCTGCTCTCACCTAGGCGGAGTGAAACTCCAGGCCGACCTCACTCCTGGCATTCTAGCAAACTCGCGGAGAACCAGCCCGATCCCAGCATGATGCAAATATCTCAGGGTACGCTTGGCACCCCTTGGCATCAGTCCTACCACTCCAGGTAAGTACTGCACAGCTGGGGAGGGAAGGGAGGGGGCAAAAGTGTAGTGGGAAAATGGTACCAGTCACCTCCATAGAGCTGGACAGGTTTATACACAGCCAGGGTTCAGATCAGAGTTGGGAAGGCTTCAGTTCCTGTTTGGTTTCCCAGATAAAGTGGCTTTGTTTTCCTCCTGTAAGTGCTCTGTGGGGTGATTAGCAGCTAGGAAGTCCCCCTTCCTACAAAGATGGGAGCCCACTGCCAGGATGGTGGTAGAGCTCTCTGTGGATGATCTCCCATATAGAAACACAGCATGGTTGTTTTCCCAGCACAGGAAAAGAAATCCAAAGTCTAAATTGGCCTATTGAACAAAAAGGAAGAAAAGGGTGTAAGTGGCAGAAGCTGTCAGTGTAACAGAGCAGCCAACAGTGCATCAGCAAGAGTGCTCCCAGGGTGAGGAGTTCAGGGACGGATTTCCTGGTTTGGCAGTGGCTTTCTGCAGGAGTCAGCTCTATCACAGCTGAACGTGCAGGGCAGCTTGTGGAAGAACAAGTTTAAATTCTGCCCTTGAAAGATTTTACCCAGAGAGGCAGAAGGGTTTGAAACCCTCCATTATAGACTCTGGGATTGAAACATCACTTTCTTCTACTGGGTAGACTGATCCTTGGCAGAGGAGAGGAAAGAGAAAAAAGAGCATTAAAGAATGCGAGGAGATGGTTGCAGAAAATGAAGTGTGTTGGTCTGTGGCCTCAGCACAGCTCATGCTGGAGCATACTCCTTTCCCACCAAGGGGCTTTGCTTCCCAGGCAGTTCCTGGCAGAGCCTTTGGCAGCATGGCTCTGTCTCCCGGGTGCTTGAGAAGGAGCATGGGGAACATCTAGTGGCCAGCTGGCTGGGGCTGTGCTGGGTATTGCCAGGGAGATGGTTATTTGAATCCAAAACAGAGTGGTGCATTTAAATGAGCAAACCAGTTCTGTCCTGAGATTTGCCGTATCTCTTCCTGCCCGTGTTCCTCTGCATCTCCCTGCAGAGCTGCTGTGAGCAGGCTACCTTCTGCCTTTCCTCATCCATAGCACCCTTCTCCCCTGGGTCTGTCACTTGTTTGGGATGTGATCTGGAGCCAGCTTCCAGCTGTGTGCCTTGCCCTGCCACAGCCTGTCCCTCCCTGCTGCTTCCCTGTGGCTCTGCCAGGACAGCACATGTCGTTGCACAGGGAACTAGAGAAAGTGATACCTGAGGAAGGGAAGCTGGGAAGAGAGGGAAGAAAAGTGAAATCCTCAGGCTACCCTCTCCAGTCCTCAGGGTATTTGCTTAAATCTGGAAGGGGAGATTAGCCAGAAGTTTGTGACATCCCCTTGTGACTGGCATAAAGAGCTCCCTTCCCATGGATAGAAAGATCTCTGAATATCCTTCTTTTTTGATCACTTTTCTGATGGCCATGAGTCCTCTTTGGACACCTCAGAGGAAGTGCCAAGGTATACCTGCACCTGCTAAGCTACAAGAAGAGGTGGCAGTGCAGACTTCCTGGGAATTCTCAGACTGTTTCTATGGTTGCACCCCACTTTCCTCCCGGCACAGGCACATACATCTCTTCTCTTCTTGTCAGCTTAGTTTTCTTGCAGCAAACAAAGTATCCTTGGGACAGCTGAATTTCCAGGAAGCCTGCCAGGGCATAGCCTTCATCTCCATAAAAAGAAATGAAATGGGAAAAAAAGAAAGAGATTAGAACCCCCCCAGAATGCCCCTCGTGCTCCTCTCCTCCTCCTCAGCGGCGTCGGTGCTCATTCAGCTTTCCAAGGGCTTTGGATGGGTTTGCTGGGTGGGGTTGATCCTCCCTGGCTCCAGAGATGCACCATCTCTCTGTCTGTATTTCCCTCCCACCCTTCTGTGGTAAATAAGAGCCATGTGTTGCAATGTCAAACAGTTCCTCTTTGTGAACTGGGATGACTCCAGACAGGGGATGGAGCAAGGCCCAAATATGGGTTTTCATCTCAAAACTAAACATCTTGCTTCTGAGCTCACTTATAAGTCGTTGTGCCTCTCCTCTGCTGGCTTTCACTCTTCCCTCGCTGTCCCCCAGCTCCTCCACCAGCGATCTTTCGGCGTACGAGCATGGCTACCTGAGGAGGAGCCCCGATCAGTACAGCTCCCGGGGCAGCATGGAGAGCCTGGACCACTCCTCCCCTGCCTACCACCCTTGCCACCTGTCCCCGGCCAAATCCACCAACAGCATCGACCAGCTCTCCCACCTGCACAGCAAGAGAGACTCAGCCTACAGCTCCTTCTCCACCAACTCCAGCATCCCCGAGTACCCCGTGGCCCCGCCGGGCAAGGAGCACTCGTGCTCCCCGGACAGCGCGCAGTGCCGCGGGGGGCTGCCGGAGAGCATGCGGCAGGCGGACATCCGCTACGTCCGGACGGTCTACGACGCCCAGCAGCGCATCTCCCAGGAGTACGAGCTGAAGCCCTCGGCCCTGCTCCCCGGCGGCGACAGCCGCGGCCACGGCAGGCTCCACGCCTTCAGCCGGCACAACGCCGCCTCCTCCTGGGCGCAGCCGGCGCAGGGCCCCTCGGACAGCAAGAGCCAGCCACCCCTCCCTCCCACTCGCAGCGACAGCTACGCGGCCATCAGGCACCACGAGAGGCCCGGCTCGGGCACCGGCCTTGAGCCCAGCAAGCCCGGCCGGGGCCAGCCCAAAGGGGCCTGGGCACCGCTCATCAACTCCCTGTCGCAGGGGCCGCTGCTGAAGCCGCCCTTCGGAGAAGGGCACCTGCACACCGTGGTGGAGAAGAGCCCGGAGAGCAGCCCCACCATGAAGGCCAAGCAGAGCTTTTCCCAGGCGGCCCAGCCAGGGCAGCCCCTGCTGCCCACCGGCATCTACGCCGTTCCCTCCCCGGAGCCACACTACGCCCAGGTGCCCCGGCCTTCTGCCGGCAGCACCGGCACGCTTTACCCAGCGCTGGCCAAAGAAAGTGGCTACTCCCCAGCCCTCCCGGCCTCCTACGACAAGGCCGTGGCCAGCAGCACCCTGGCCTTGGATGAGAATGGAAACCAAAGCACTACGAACAGGTCGACCATCTTCTACCAGCCCCCTGCCACTGAGAGAAAGCATGAAGCCAAACTCATCCAGCAGAAACCTCCCAGCACAGCAGGCCCAGAGCTCGGCCTGGCTGTGTCGCAAAAGGAGGAGCTGCTACCCCTTTACAAGGCAGCACACAGCCACCGAGAGACCACCGGTACCACACAGACCTCCAAGCCCCTTTTCCAGGGTCCACAACCCCAGCCAAGGGATGCAAGTGAGAGGAAAAACCATTACCAGCCCAAAGAGGACTGGACACCTGGATCCCAGGAGGAGAAAAATGGTAACTTACAGGTAAACGAGAGAGACACTGGTGCTGCCCACCCATGGGGTCACAGCAAGGCCAAGCAGTATGGCTTCTCTTCCTTGCAGAACATCCCAGAGAGCTCCAGGAGGCAAAGCAGCTCTGACCTAAGGGAGACACAACCAGGTGAGGGTTATTCCAGCACCAGACTGTCCTTCCGGAACAGCAGCAGCAGAGAGGAGAAGGATCACAGAGAGCAGGGGCACAGACAGTGGAGTGATGTGGACCCCCAGGCCTTCAAGAGGCAGGAGGAGGAGGGCACGAACATGGCTCTGTTCCATGCTGCTGAGCCAATGTGCAAAGAGCCCCCTTCTCCTCAGCTCCCAAAGCCCTCGGATATCGGGAGGAACCGGCTCAGCTCTAGCAGCACCCAGAGCTTTCCCTACAGCAAACCAGAGGCTGGCAAGCCCCGCTGCTCGGTGCTGGAGAAGGTCAACAAGTTTGAGCAGCGGGAGCAGAGCGCTCCCCGGCCCCAGAGCGCCGGCGTTCCCAGCTTCGGCCAGCACTATGGGCCGAGCAGGACGAGCCAGCCTGCTGGCATGAGGTGCTCTGTGCACAGCCCGGAGGACATGAGAAGCAAGCTGCCCAGTGAGCCAGGCAGGGGCTCCAGCCCGTCCATCAGGAACGGGAAGCTGGAAGAGGCTGACTGGCGCCCCGTCGAGCTGCAGATGGTGGCTTCGGTGAAGCAGGCAAGACCCAGCGAGTACTATGGCCTGTGTCCTGAAAACGAGGTGCAAATAAGGGCGGCTCAGCTTCCTCGGAGTAGGAGCACATTCCAGCTGGGAGGCGAGCCTGAGAAGGAGATCCTCTGGAAGGATAACATCCAAGATGCGCATGGGTCGCACCTGGACACGTCATTTAATAGGGCCTACAGGAACAGCATCAAAGATGCTCAGTCCAGGGTGTTGAGGGCCACCTCCTTCCGGCGGATCAGCCCCCCGTTCGGGAACACACCCAAGAGGGTGCCCCAGAGGCCTGCCTCGGCCCACGTGGGCATGAGGAGCACGGCGGCATCCCCTCACACCCCCAAGGAGAGGCACAGCATCACGCCCACGGAAGGAGGCTTCTCCAGCCTGGAGTACGCCAGGACGCAGCAGGTGCTGCGCATCGGGGGCCGGAAGCGGCTGACGGCGGAGCAGAAGAAGCGCTCCTACTCGGAGCCCGAGAAGATGAACGAGGTGGGCATCTCGGATGGGGAGCCATCCCCTTTCTCCTTCCAGAAGAAAAGCATCCATTTTATCTTCCCAGAGAACACGGTGGCTGACCGGCGCAAGATCTTCGAGAGGGACGGCAAAGCTTCCTCCACAGCCAGCCTGTCCAAGCCAGAGCTCAAGCAGCTCCAGCAGAATGCCCTGGCCGACTACATCGAGCGCAAAATGGGGCGCCGGCCGTCCTCGCAGGACATGGGGCTGCTCCGGGAGCGCTCCCACAGCTCCTACCTGCAGCTGGCTGGCCCCGACAGCCAGAGCCTTTCCTCCGCCTCCAGCATGAATTCCCTCCAGGACCAGAACCTGTACCGCCGCAGGGAGTCCATGGAGCGGATATCCAGGACGGGACGGATGTCTTCTACCCTTCCTCCTGGGCTGATTGACTGCTTGGACACGAGCGGAGATGAGAAGGTGCCAGGGCGCCAGGACAGCCTGGTCACCGGCCAGCCCAAAGCAGAGAGGTGCCGGGATCACAGACCCAGATCGGATCTCACCAAAGGCACGCAGACAGACCTGCTGGGCATGCAGGGCCAGCCCCGCTACAGGAAGCAGGAGCAGGTCTTTGAAACCCCCTCCACCACCAGGAAATCCGGGAAATCAGTGTCTGTGGAAGACTTGCTTGATAGGTACGACAATCAGCCGGTCCCTGTGCACGTGCGCTCCAGGTCGTCTCCCACGGCGGATAAGAAACAGCAGGTATGTGGGAACGGGGTCATGTGCACCCACAAGAGGGGATCTCAGAACCAGGGAACGGGGAGGAATGTCAGAGAACAGGCTGATGTCCAGTCATGGCCAGGACTCCATTGATTAGAGACATATTCAGCATGTACTGAGGCAGTTTAGTGCACCTTAATTAAAAGATCACTGGTGGGGTTCAGCTCTCTCCCTGCTGGGGAGTCAGGGGTGTCAGGGATGCTGGCATTCCAGTGCATGTGCTGGTAGGTTCTTGCTGCTCTGGACATCCTATCTGAGCTGTCCTGTCTTTACCTGCCAGCAGCACCAGAGATGCACTGAGCACTTTTCTAGTGGAGTGTCCCACTGAGATGGTGATTTGCCTCAGCCCATTTTCCTTCTGCAAAGTAGAGAGGATTAGAGGCTGCTTGGAATTGCCTTGGCTCCCACTGTGCCTGACAGTGCTGAGAAGTGCTGGGCAGAGGCACTGCCAAATAACCATTATGTTTAGCCTCCAGCCCTGGAGGGAAACATCACAGAGAAGACTGAACAGAGACCCTGGCCCTTCCATGTCCCCTGCTTAGTGGTTGGGAACATCACACTGATGTCACAAATGGGGAATTCGACTGACTCTGAAGATGGTAAACAGTAGAGCCAGGCTAAATTCTTAAAGAACAACTGCCCAGGCCAGCTCTTCAGCTGGCTGAAATCTGTTCAGACCTATTTAGGAAACTGCAAACTGGTCGAGCCACATGGATTTGCAGCAGTGCTGAGTTTGCTGCCCCATCCCTATTTCCATGCCAGGCTCTATTCATCACGGAGAGAGGCAGCAAACAACCAAAATGTGTGGACAGGCTCCTAGCCCCAAATAAGCTGAGTGTTTGGAGAGGCTCACATGCTTAGAGGGCAGCTGAGATCCAGTTCATCTCTTTCTACTCCTGCACTGACTCTTGGCCCAGAGCAGATTATCCAGGAGCAACAAAATGGTCCTGAGTCAAGTGACAAGAGAGGAGGCTCTGGGCAGCATCTCACAAATGGCCCAAACTGGGGTGGGGGGATGAAGCTGCCCTCCCAAACTCATTGTGTGCTTCATTCTACACATCCTCCCTCAGCAGCCCTCAGCTCCCACGCCACATCTTTAAATAGAGTGAATTAAAAAAGCATCTTGTGAATATCAAGTGACTGGAATGCACTTCCAGAACCACCCCTGTCTCATCCCACCATCAGTATTTTTTCCACCCCAGCCAGGCACCAGACCCATCTGTGCCATTTTGTCACGCTTGATGATCAGAGCAGCAGGAAAACCAGACATCCAGAGAGAGAAAAATCACCAAAGTGTACTTTGCAGTGACAGGTTGGATGACAAGCAGCCCCAATTCATTTTGCCTTGTCTAACTCTTATCAGGCAGGAGGTACAGGGCAGTTCTTGAGATCTTCATTTTCCCCTCCTGGTTAATTTTTAATTGTTCATACACTCAGCAGCCAAACCAGAGGTTCTGCCTGTTGGAAGCCTAGTTGAGGAAGAGGGTGAAGAACATTGCAGACCTGAATACAGGGTCTTAAATCAGGCAATGAAGAAGGAAGAGCCCTTAGGGCTGTTTCCCAGAGGGATTTAGCTGTAACCACCTGTGGAACAAGGATTAGTCCCATAGGCAGCAAGGCACTTGTGAAAATCCTGGTCTTAAATCCTAACTTGACTTCCAGTGTATGTATTCCAGTATATACACCAATCCATAGGGTCTGTTTGAAAGGGAAGTATATGTTGAAGTGCTTTCTTTATTAGGTTTGTTTTTATCCATCTCCAATGCAAACCCACGGCTATAAACATGGGGTACAAAGCCAAACCAACAGAATGAGGGTTTTTTTAATTATTTATTAGATTTCTTTTGGCCTTTTCAGATATTTTTGTGGGAAATGCTATTTCCAGTTTAGCAGCAGACCTCTCTGCCTCACTCACTGTTCGTTTTTCAGGGCCTTGTGTACAGTGCTTAATGTTCCTTTCAGGTTGCATACAAATCACATTGCACTGTCACTGCAGGAATTTGTTTGGAGCTAGGCAGGAGTGAATAGCCATGGAGAATGACTTGCTCTCAGACTTTGGAAGGCATTCTCATCCATGTTTTGGTATTTTGTTTTGCTTCCTGCTGATGCTGTGTTGGTGCCCCAGGAGCTGCTGAGGAGAGAGAGCAGTGAGTTCGGCCCCATGGTGAGGGATCCCTGCTATGTGCTCAGCGCAGGAGCCAGGTGGGTGTGTGTCCCTGTCCTCTGTGTCCCTGCACGGCCAGCTCTGGCCATCCCCCTGCCAGCAGCAGTTGTCTAGAGCTCAGACCTGCACAAACACTGTTCCAGATGTGCTGTGCCCAGCAGATTGAGGAGGAGTTGCTACAAGCTTTTTCTTTCACCACAGACATTAATTTACTATCAAGTCCTCTTTGTGTCATTGTGAGCATGTTTGGGCAGCAAATTCCACTTTTGTAACTTCAGAGTGTGTTTGGTCTGCTGTTGAAACTCGCAGTGTATGATAGCATTAACTGAAGGATCCTAAAGGAAACAGTACCTCTATGTCCCACTCTGGGTGGTTTTATCCACCAAGGATGCTGCCTCCCCAAAAGCAAGGGACTAAACTCAGGATATTTCCTTAATCATGCTCAACTGGGAGCTGGCCTTTGGGCTGCTTCCTTTCATCCAGGCAGGATGTTGTGCTCAGCAACAAGGGAGAGAGAAATGTTTTTAAAAATAGAAGAGCATAAGCACAAAACTCAATGTCTTAGGGCTTATGTAAGTCTCCACTTAGCCCCTGATTGTTTTGAAGTTAATGAGAACTGAAGTTGGTCGTGCTGTATTTACATTTAAATAATAAATAGATGTTTGCCCTAAGCTCTGAGTGCCCAAACAGCTAACTCCCATTACAGTAAAAGCCATCAAGAGGGACTAAAAGCATTGTTCACAAAGGAGCTCTGTTCCTCACAAACTTGCAGTAAATGCCAGCCCTCTCTGTGGTCACAGTGGGAGTTAACACTGCTGTGTCCAAAGGTTTCTTCATGCAGCTCTGGGTCAGGGAGTGACGGCTGGAAGCAGAGGAAGGTTCCTACTCTGGCTGATCCTACTACTGGCCATTTTTGCCCCTAAGAACACATAAATGTTGTTTTAAAGGGACTCAATCTGCCTTCAGGCACATCCTTGTAGGATTATTTAAAACACACTTGTTTACTTTGATTTTGAATAACTTTTTCCATGTTTTTTCCAAAGAGAACAATGCAGCTGTTTCAATTCCTCCTGCCTCCCCTTCTCTCCTAGAGATGGCATTTCATCCTGCTGCTCAATCACTGCTTGTGCCTTCCTTTTATTTTTTTTTTTCCTTTCCCCAACCTATTTTCCAAGTAATGGGATGGAACACCCAGACTGAAAACAAGTTTACTGGGGCACGAAATGCAGGTTTCTCATTTTCATGCTTCACTGCACAAAGATTATTTGTTATTAACAGTTTTATGATGTTTGTGCAGCATAGGCATCCCACATGCTCCACAAGCACATTTCTCCTGGGAGATGGGAGGTTGCTTTCCCTTCTTGCTTGGAATTGGACTTCCCAAAGGATAAAACAAAAGGACAGGAGAGGCGTTTTTCATGCATGGACCCTTCAGGGAGGCAAGGCAGGCAGCAGGAATTACGTTTCTAGGTTTTCTTGGGACACAGCTGCTCCATGTGCTGCAGAGGAGATGGGACCATCCTTACCTACCTCTCCTGATGGAGAGGAAAACACAGATGGTTAAGTGAGGAAAACCTTTGGTCAGCAATCACTTGGCCCAGCCACATGTGCTGTTCCTCTGTTCCCCAGGTGTCACAGGGCACTGGGAACTGCTCCACCAGTTTTAGAATGCACAGTTGCTTCCACAGTGGGAGAGATCTCTGAATTAGAGAATCACCATCTGGCGTTCCTGACAAACACTGAGCATCTGAACAGAATACACACTGCTACTGTCCAGGAACCACAGACAATACCAAGAGCAGCCTGTCTGGAAAGTTTCCCCACCCCCAGGCACAGGCTGCCAAATTCTATTCTCAGTCACACCAGAATAAAGCCAGAACGACCCATGTCTTTGACAGAGTTATTCTTAATTAGTACCAGTACATCTGAGAACAAATTTGGGGCCCAAGTCTCCAGCATGACAGATTGGCAGGATTATTTGACAATGCATCTCAAGAACAGAAAATGCACTGGCAGTAGAGCTTCGTTGTGTTTTACTGTTTATGATATGGCCTCGTGGTTCCAGGCCACCTTGTCTTGCCTCTGCCAGTGCCATTATTACTGCTCAGTTTGTTTTCCAGCTAAACAGCCAGACAGGCAAATAGGTTTGGCTCTAGATTCCAAGCAGAATCCTCAGTCCAAAGGCCAGATGCTGTTTCTCAGGCTCACATGTGAACACCCTAAAAGACCAGGAAGGAATAATTCAATCTGCTGGCTTTGCAGCCTTAACATCTACTTGCAGTTGGAATGTGCTGGCTTTGGTGTTTGTCACACCTGCCTGTCTGAGGGAGCTCTTCCTTCTAACAGGATTCCAAGGCTGCAAGAGCTTTTTTCAATTTTCTCTATAGTCAAAATAGTGCATTTTTTGGCCTTTGTTCATTCTTGGAGACAGTTGAATCATTTTAATGGCGCCTTTCCAAAAGGAGCAGATAACATTATGGGAATATTTGGCTCATAGAGCTGAAATTCTTAAACTTTCAAGCAATTGAGAATGGAGTTTGATGGTAGATAATGTCAAGTAGTCTATCTTACAACAATTGCTACTCACCCCATGTGTAACAAACAAAATTGAAAGCAGAGCAGGAAAGGAAGCCAGCCATTAGGTTCTCCTAATAGTTTTTCCATTGAGTTGCTGCTGTGGTGCATGCTATGTGTGTGATGTAGCACACACTGACAATGATGGGAGATGGTGAGAGGGAGTAGATCTGGCTCAGGACTTCATTTCCAGTTTCAAAGCTCAGCTGTGCCTCACCTAGACCAGCAGGCAGTGATGCTGGCCTCTGGTAGTGTTGGTAACTTGCCCATTAAGGAGGTGCACAGTAAATTTTCCTGCTCGTTGATGAGTTATTAATCTTACCATGGTCTGTCTCTTGGTATTCAGGTCTTTCAGCAAGAAAGAAAGAAGCCACTCAGAGAAAATGGCGTTCACTAGTTACTATCCCCATCCCCTCCACAGCACAGAGCTTGTCGCCGGGCCTGGCATGCTGGTTGAGAGTCACAAGCTCTCAGAACTTTCCAGGCCAGATAGCAGGACTTCTGCATTTTTCCCAGCCCCAACAGAGGCAAGGAGTCACTATCCTGAGCAAAAGCAAGGCTTTAAACCCTTGTTCCTTAACCTTACTCCTTCTGGGCCTGGCCACTCTTCCTCTAACACACCTGCCCAGGCTCCCTCAGACTTGCAGAGCGCAGGTGACAGCCAGGCTCCGAGACAGCACCATGCCAAACGAGAGGCTGTTCCCCCTGAGGGCAGCAGGAGCACTCAGGCACAGCCTCTGGATGCTGTCCAGGACAGATCCCCCGAGACTGCCATGGAAGAGATGATGTGGAAGAGGAAAGCGGGGCTGCTGCACAGGTCCCTCCCACCCAAAGCAGCGTGGGCTCATTCGGCCAAAGACAGCGGCTACACCAGGGCCATGGTGTCTCCTCCGGTGGCCGGGCCAAAGCCCTCCCAGAGGTGGCAGTCCCTGCCCACGCAGAGCAGCACTTCCTCCGACCCAGAGACCCCTTCTCCCCAGGCCGTGACCCAGCTCCGGATCTCGGAGTCGGGGCTGCAGCTCACGCCCCCGCCGCCGCTGCAGGACGAGGAGGACGACGAGGTGTTTGTCGCGCCCTTCTCCCCGCCGCTGCCATCCCGTCCTCTTCCCGAGCTCGGCTCTTGCACTTCTGCCAACGGCACGGAGGAATTCCCACCTCCTGCCCCTCCTGCTGAGGGGAACGGGGCAGCTGGAGACAAATCCTCCCGGCTCCCAGAGGAGGCCAGTGTGAGGTAAGGGCGGGCTGGAGCGCGGCGGCTTGGGCAGTGCAGGGCCATATACAGTAAGATATGCGGGGCTGGGACAGATGGGCTCATCCCTCAGGCCGTGGGACCCCCAGCTGCTGGCTGGGCTGGGAGCTTGCACGTGGTCAGGGGACAGGGAGTGACAGATTCACTGCTGGTCACTCAGATTCACCAGCAGGTGCACTGACAGGTGCTCCCCAAAACCCCCAGGACAGGGGATTATGGGGGAACACTCCTGGGCTGGTTCTCCCTGCAGATTTCAGTGTGGTTGCTTCTGACTCTCTCCAGCACAGAGCTGGAATGGTTGCTGGCTCCTTCCAGTTACTTGGTTTTGAGAGACAGCTGTGAAAATCCATGATGGGTTTCTCCAAACAGTTAGTATTTCCCAGAATATATTTTGGACCTGGCACAAAATAATGCTGTCACAAAGCGGTGATCGTCTGCCAAGAAATGACAATGCAAATATGTCACAGTCAGGCTGTATAGGAAAATTCTCCTGAAGGATAGGACTTTGGGTGAGGTGCCCAGGAGGTTTAACTCAGCACAGCTTCGCTCACTCCCAGGGAGCTGCTCTGATATCCATCTGGGAAGAATCTGGCCAGGGCTATAGTAGTGACTTGCCTTCCAACATAGCAAGGACAAATGGGGTAGAAGCTGCTCAGGATGGCACTCCCAGGTGGGGACGTGCAATGTCCCCAGCCTGCCAGTAGAAAACAAAGTAACTTGGCACTCACTAGTTCTTTCTGTTTTGGAAGGACAATCCAGCAGTGCCCAGGTTGAAGGGACAAAACAATTCTGGTGCCAGTGGCTTCACACTGTGGACCCTCCATATTGGAGTGAGAAGCGAGACACAGAAACAAGTGAGAGAGAAGGAAAACTCAATCCTTGTAGGCCTTTACCGTGTGTTCACAACAGGAGTCTCTGGGTGGTAGGTTTCTCTTCATCTCACAGAATGTTTCTGTCCATAGCAGCTTCAAAAGCTTTCACAAAACCCTGGCTGAGAGGGAGACAACAGGGTTGGGCACCAGCACCAGTGAAAATAACTGGCCAACCCCATTAAAGAGGACTGGCTCTCCATCTGCTGTGGATCAGCAGCACCAGTCCCCTGCTTCTCCTGAAGGGCCTCAGAGCGCTGACAGACAGCCCATAACTCAGCCTGAAGGTAACTCCAGAGAGCCAGCATTGGAAAATGCCAGCCTGGACTCTGGGATAACCAGCACAGCACCCCCAGTGAAGGCAAAGAACAAGACCCCAGAGGATATTAAGTCAGAGGCTCTAGCAAAAGAAATTGTCCATAAAGACAAGTCTCTGGCTGATATCCTGGATCCAGATTCCAAAATGAAAACGACCATGGACTTGATGGAAGGGATTTTCCCTGGTGGAAGCAGCGTGCTGAAGGAGAACAACATGAAGAGGAAGATGTGGCAGACACAGGCCAGCAGGACGGCGGTGGCGGGTGACACGTAAGCACCACTGGGCAAAACTCCCTGCTCCCTTGCTTCTGAAATTTGGCCTGTGCCAAATTTTTCTGCATGTCTGTAGGTGAGAGTGAGTTGTGCAGTTCAGAGGTGTGAGGCCTGGCAGGGCATTTCGAAGCAGCCTTTCTCATGAGCTGGGCTCTGTGCTTGGGCTCTGAGCTCACCTCTCTGGGCTGTGTAGAGAATGATGCTGAGCTTGGGAACAGAGCAGGAAATGAAACATCCCTGGAGATAGAACTGGATTTTGCTATCTGAACCTTAGTAATCTGAAGCAGTTCAGTCCAAAGCAAAGGAACAGAGATAGTGAAGTAAAATCAGGATGAAAATAATAGCAGACACAGAGATAACAAGAGGCCAGATTCTGGAGGGAGGGTTGAGGGGAGCTGCTTATTACAAGATCAGCCCAAGTCGCCCAGTGTGGGTTTTTTAACACAGAGACTTCCAGGTGGCAGCTGGATAACTGTCCAGAAGTCAGGTGTACTGCATGAAGCTAGGTAAGGGAAGTCTGGCCACCTTCAGCAAGGTAAATCCTGTGCAGTGCTATGTCCAGTCACCTTTAAACCCCTGGCTGTGGTGTGCTGGGACCCCCTGATGGCAGGAATCTGCCTTGTCCTGGTGGGTAATCACCTTGGAAGGTACCAGAGGGGGAGTCCTGGAAAACCATGGGTCTAAATACTGGGAAAAATCAGGCTCAGACTGAACTCTTGCTTTTTCTTCACTCTGGTGTAGGAGAGAGGAAAGGGAAGCTCCTGTCACCCTGGTCACCTGTCCTGCTTACTACAGCGTTTCAGCACCCAAAGCAGAACTGCTGAATAAAATCAAGGACTTGCCAGAAGAAGTAGGTGAGGAAGAAGAGCTGCTGGACATCAATGAGAAAAAGGTAAATTCAGCACACAGTACTGTTTGCTGCTCACATTCCTGAAATAATAATAAGCTCTGAAGCGCATTTCTATTTGATGTCAGCTTTTGGCAGCACCCAAAATTGCGTGGGAGCAATTAGGCCACCCGTGAAGCTTTGTTAGACTGACCCTCTCTGTACAAAAGAGTTAATCTGAATTACTCATTGCAGATTGAGTACCAATCTTGCACCACCCTGAGGCGGGCCTGATCATACCCAATGCTGAGTGTACAGACTGTCAGCAGCTGTCCCTGTTCAGCAGCAAGGAAGGAAAAGGGAGAGGTGAAGCAAGTTGTGTGAGGACAGCATGAGATGGAAACAAAAACAGAGTCCAGCAAGTGACTGCACTGAGTGCAGGAGATTTTTTCCCCAGGACTTTCCTCTTCAGTGAAGTCAGTTTACCCATTTAACCTGCTGTCTGCACTCACTGCATCTAAAGAAACATGGATGTGATGGCTTGGAAGGGCAGAGAGCAGGCAGGAGGGAAGGACACATTTTGCTCTCTTACTGAGCCTACATTTCACTGTGGAATGGCCCCCTGCTCTTGCTGCAGGCTTCCATGCTCTGCTTCCAGAGCATTTGAAGGGCCTTCTAATTTGCCCCATGGTTTTCTCACATTAGTTACCTGGTAATTACAGGTATGCTGCTTAGCTCCCACATCCCAGGGGCCACAGCCTGGTGTTTGTGGCCTGTCTGTGCCTCTCCTACACACCTCCTACCTTCCTGTCAAAAGCAGCCATGTCTGCCTCTAAGTCTAAACCATCCCACACTGCCATGGAGAGTAGCACAGCCCAGATTTCATTTTCTGTTCGCCACCTTTTCTTTCTGTGGAACTGCACAGATTCTGGGTCACAAATACACAGGTGGGTCACTGATCAAAAGCATTTGCCCAGGGCCTTTGCCTGCTGCTTTCATCATGTGGCCCAAGGCACTGGTTGCAGCACACCCAGCTCCAAAGGCAGCCCCTGCCACGTCCATAGCATTCCTTGGACTCCCTTCCAAATCTGCCTGCTCATACCAAGGTGAGAGGTGCAGAACAAGACAAGGGTGCTGCACCATGAGCCTGCCATGGAGGGCAAGCCCCAGCTTCACAGGTTACATTTGCATGGAAAGCCAGGAGGAGATGGGAGTGATTAGGCCCAGGCAGCACAGTCTGACCCCTTTGCTCATGGTCTGTGTGCAGGGAAACTTGCACAGCCTTACCTGAGGAGGGGCTCCTGAGGGCAGCACCTGTGGGAAATCTGGATAAACCAAGCACGTTTCCTCTCTAAGTGGAAAGAAGCTCTTGTTGGCTGGTATTTGGGATTGCAGGAGAGTCACTGATTAATGAACACAAACCTAAGTCACAGCCCCTCCAGCTCCCAGGCCTTCAGAACAAAGGTACCTCACTCTCAGGAGCCCCATAGCCTCCTGCTGCAGTTGGAGGGCAGATCTCCTGGAGCAGGGAGGAGCAGCTGCCGGTTCCCAGCAGCCCCATCCACCTGAAAACTTGCTGAGGTTAATGCCAGACTTTGAGACCACCCCATGGAGTCCTGCCACAGAGACTTCCCCACCTAACTGTAACCCTGGACATGGATCCTTCCTGTTGCTCCTCAGGATTTGGTACAGCAATCAACTGCTGAGGATCTTTCTTTGGAAGGGGGCTTTAGAACCACAGCCCCTGAGAAGGGCAAGGGCTGCGTTTTGTCTCTGGGTACTTCTGAGGGAAGAATGCCCATGAAGGAGTTTTGATTGGCCCTTAGGAGGTGGGATTTAGTATTACCTTTGCTCCCTCTCCCCTGAGCTACCCTGCTAGCAGTGGAGGTCATTCCAGGGAGTGGATGTTTGTTTCAGGGAATATTAGTGGCCTTTTGCTCAGCTTTTGCATGTGTGTGGCAGCGGAGGGCAGGCTGTGGTGCAGGCACAGAGCAGTGCACGCCCAAGTGTTCCATCTAGTGGTGCCTGGCCATACAGAGCCATGTGCTCCCTGCTGCCAGAGCAGCTGGGAACCCCACTGCCAGCCCACCCTGGGCACCAGGGCAGCTCAGTGACCCCAGCCTCACCAGTGTTTGAAAATCCTTCCTCCTCTGGAGCAGGACTGCCTCCTGCCTGCAATGACACTCAGTTGTGATGGAAAGAGGACTTAAGAGAGAATTTTTTCAGGCCACCTTGTGACTGACTTGTTCCACCCTGCGGTGTTTGTGTGCAGAGTAGATGAACACAGAGGTGTTGGTGCCTCGGCAGTGCAGGAACTGGAGACACTGAGAATCCCCACCCATTGTATGGAGAGCTGCTGCTGCTTGCTGTGCTCTCAGTTCCAAGTAAACAGAAGCAGGAATTGCAAGCCCTAGGCCAGAGACTTGCTTCTGCATGTGTCTTTCCACTAAATCCTAACAGAAATTGGGATCTCCTGCACATGTGCAGCACTGCTGTTCCTGGAGTAACCGAACCCCGGGGGCCTCCTTTTCTTTGGCAGGGAATAGGTGTCAGTGTTTCTGCAAAATGGGTGTGTTCTCTGTGTTCAGACACTGAGTAAATCCAGAGCATCTTTGGTATGAAGGCTTCCTCGATGCCTCTGTGTGTGAGGCACTTGTTTGGAGCACTTCAAGGCACTTCAGGCTGGGTGTGAGGAGCACATCAGAGACATGGCTACAGCTCTTTTCACTCAGAGGTTTTACAGAACATTCATCGGTAGGTAGCTGAGTATCAGAATACAGTACACCAAATCAGATATCTCTCTATAAATGTTCATGGAACAAATACATCCTCATGCAACCTGATGAGCTGCTTGGGTTATCTCCAAGGTGGGGAATTTCAGTATTTTCTCTGTTTCCTCCCTTCTTTGTCAGCTGTTGCTGACCTGACCCTGCTCCTCAGGACCTGCAGCCATATCCTCTTGTTGTCATCACCCATATGAGCAGGGTGATGCTGGTAACAACCAATGTGGCAATGCTTCCCCTCCAACAGGCTGAGCTCATCGGGAGCTTAACCCACAAACTGGAAATCCTGAAGGAAGCCAAGGAGGGCCTGCTCGAGGACATTAAGATGAATAATGCTCTCGGGGAGGAGGTGGAGCTGTTGATCAGCACGCTGTGCAAACCGAACGAGTTTGACAAGTACAAGATGTTCATTGGCGATCTGGATAAGGTGGTGAACCTCCTGCTCTCCCTCTCGGGACGCCTGGCCCGCGTGGAGAACGTCCTGAGCAGCTTGGGGGACAACGCCAACAGCGAGGAGCGGGTAGGTATGGGCACAGCCCTGGCCTGCTCGGGCCTGGGGCAGCAGCCACCGCCACCACGGCATTACAGCGACCTCCAGGGGCTGCCAGGAGGGCAGCACGGGGCTCTCGGTACTCCTGTACCAGCAGTTGCTCAGGCATTGTCCCTGGGAGTCTTAATCCCCCTTTGTATAAATGGCTGGGATCCTGCAGCCCTTGTCTGGATGCAGAGCAGCTGTGTTGGGCACAGCCACATTTTTACATTTTTGGGGTGGTTTTGAAACCAGATTTTCCTGGTAGTTGTTGCTTTCAGGCGAGGTTTCCTGACTTTATTGCAGCACTTTCTGCCTCCCATTGGCAAGGATGTTCAGAGTCCAGTTCAGTGGGGATCACAGTCACTCTGTGATGAGGAATTCATCCTCCTCTCCCAGGCTTTTAACTGTGCTCTGGGACCTTAGCAGCCATCTCCAGAGGTGGTGCTGGGAGGCAGGAGGGGCTCAGGGAGTGTGGTGCTGCTGGTACTGAAGGGCTCTCTCTGGTGTGCAGAGTTCCCTGAACGAGAAGCGGAAGCTGCTGGCTGGCCAGCACGAAGATGCCCGGGAGCTCAAGGAAAACCTCGACCGTCGGGAACGGCTGGTCTTGGACATCCTGGGCAACTACCTCTCTGAGGAGCAGCTCCAGGACTACCAGCACTTTGTCAAGATGAAGTCTGCGCTCCTCATAGAGCAGCGGGAGCTCGACGACAAAATCAAACTGGGCCAGGAGCAGCTCAAGTGCCTGATGGAAAGTCTCCCCACGGACTTCACACCCAGGGATGCAGCAGCAGCAGCTGCCCTGGCTGCAGCACTTGCTACCTCCTCCGGAGCCGGTGGTAAAACACCTCCAGCAGCCTCTTCCTCACTCTAACCTGGCCCAGGTGGAGCTGGGATGCAGCCCTGCCCGAGTCCCTTTAGTCCCATACCTGGCAGGTGGTCCTCTTCAAAGGCCATGGACAGAGACAGGTCTAAACCAAGATTTTAATGAAGGAAAAAAGAATAGCAATAATAAGGGTTTTATTTTCCTTTCCTTCCACCTCTGCTTCCTGGAAACTTAAATCAATGTGGAGGGAAATCTCCTCCTGCCCGAGATGAGGAAGAATCTCACAGGAACTAAACACATGACCTTTAATAAAAAACATGACCTCCTCTCTTCCCTCCCTTTTCTGCCTACCTGACACCTCATTAAATAATGAAGGATCTAAGAATGAAGCCTTAAAAATAAAACCAACCCATTTTACTGAACATTATTGATATTTATATTTTTTAAAGAACAAGACAGAATGTGTAAGTTTTTGTACATACTCTAATCAGTTACTTGATTCTACTTTGTTCTGTATGTAGAAAAGACATTTAATTTTGTATTTTGTGAAGACCTTAACAAAAAGAGGGAACCCCAAAGATAGTCATGCAGTAGCTTGAAACATCTCATCGTGGTTTTGTTGCTGTTCTTGTGGTTGTTTTTTAATATAATAAAGGGCTACCAGAAGCAGTTCACCCTGTTTTAACACATGCTAAAGATACCATTAAGTGGCCTTACAAAGGAGATTTTGGCCATAAAAAGAACAAATTTTTCCTCTTCTGGATCCTGTGATCTTCTGAGTCTGGAGTTCAAACTTCTTTTATGGCAAGCTACATGTCAGGAGTCCAAGTTAGCATGAAGCAAGGAATTCACTGCAGGAATATGGGGAAAATTCTGTCTTTATTTTGAATACTCATAGCTGTGGCCTGTGTTTCTGTTGAAGCCTGAAAGATTTCCCTGAGGTGTGACAGGGATATCTGCTGACATGATTTATAGGCCCTGCTTTGAGTAGAGTTTCAGGGAAACAGCGGGGGGAGCTGTTTCAATCTAATCAACACATTTCATTTGCCCTAAAAACAAATCCTACCCACTGCTGCAGTTTAATTTATTAGATTTAAAAACACTTTTAATCCAGATTCTTTTTTTTTTTTTTTTTTTTTTGCAGCCACCCTTCCATCTTATACTTAACAAAACAACTCACAAAGACATGGTAGATCTGGGAGGTGTTTGTGTGTTTTCCATTTAGCGAGTTCTTTCCTGAAAAATACAAGTCCTGCACTTTATCCCCAGGTCAGGAAGAGGCTCCATCCAAACAGGATCTGCCTGTTTGCTCCAGGAACCCACATGGCTTCAGGGGGAGCACCTCCAGCAAGTTTGGGGTGGACAAGGCAAGTCCTGTGTGTGTTCCCACAGTACAGAGAAACATCAGCTAATGAGGCAAGTGATAGTCACTGATATTTTTATAACAGCTTATATTTTCAAGTGAGAAATGAGTTAAAGCCGCAATTTTTGTTCGAAGTGCATAAAAACTCTCTTTGCACAGTTTTGTTCAAAAATCACCCTCCTAACTGCAAAGTTTACTGAGTTTGGTAGAAGTACACCTTGATATGAATTTAAAGGTACTTACACATCAGGCAAGCCTGAAGATTTACTTCTCAGCCAAAAAGATTTACTTCTTTTACCTCTGGCAAAAAGTGGAGTGCATTCATTGTTCTTTATCCCACCTTGCTTTTCTGTTGTGGCTATGAAACTAGAGGATAAAGGAAACCCAGAATTTTCTGGACTGGTTTTGTAGGACAGGAATACCAGGGATAAAATTTTACACTTACTCTCCAGTCCTGGTAAATTTACTGACACAAATCTGCATTTTGGGTCTGGCTACATGAGATTTTTAATACTGAACCTGTATTGAAGTGGCTGCAGTGAGGAAAGCCGGTACACTAGATGCAGTGAGCACCATCTGCTGTGCTACTCCTTCCCCAAAATGCACCTCAGGGAAGGGGTTCTCAGCAGCCTGGCAATTTTTGCTAGAAATGAACTTTATAACAGAAACATCTGGTTTGGATATTGCTCTGGAATGCCCAACATCCCACCCTGCCCCAGGGATGACAGCCTGGCCTGTTTGCCAGCCTGGGGGGGCTCTGTAGGTAACAATGGCTGGGACTCCTTCCCAAGTCAGTACCTGGGTCAAGCACCTTCTCCAGAGCTGTCTCCAGCTAAGTCATGGACTGCTCAAGGATTGTGTGACAGTCACCTTCAGCTGGCCACAGGCCCAGTGGGAAAGCAGGATCTCCCTTGGGTGACTTGAGGAAAACCCTGGTAAGGACAGAGCAGTTACACTGCTGACACATGACGCCAGCTCCAAGTAAAATGTCCTTGAGCAAAACCAACACCGTTATGTTAGATTTGCACATTAGTTAGGAACAGCCTCTCTCCTGGGTCAGCCTCACTGAAATTATTATCTCCACTCAAAGCAGGCCAGCTCTCAGTGAGGCCTCACGTGCTTTTAGCAACATGCATATGATAGAAGCCAGGAAAATCTACTCATCCAACTTCAAATTGGCCTTTTTTTATCAGAGCCCTCGGGTGACTGGCGGTCACAAGGAATTCACATCAGATGATTCCCTCAAGACTAAATCTAGTAAAGAGTGTTTACATACCAGGGTCTGTTGGTTGTAGGTTTACACACAAGATCTTTTGTGAAGGTTACCTATAAAACTGGTCCAACCCAGAGCACAACAGTTTATGTGTCAGTTTATCCATCATCTTTACAACTCAGCTGCTGTCCTGATTGTTTAGGCTGGTAATTAAGCAAGTAAAGCAGACTGGATAGCACTCCATACCCACTCCACATAAATCCTGTCCTTTGCAGGACAGGAAACAGAGAGCTTTTCATCGAAGAGCCCCTGCTTTAAATCAATGTGAGCAAACTGAGGCACACCTAGAGATCCTATCCCAAGCTTCTCTGTGCTTCATTCATTCACCCTGCAAGGTTTCCATAAGAGCTGTTTATCCCTTTACACCTCTCAGAGGGAACGTGTCCTGACTGTGGCACAGTGTTATGGCTTGGCTGTGTTCCCACAGGAGTGCTGCTCGTGCCTTTGCACACCAACCAAGTGTCCTGCAGCTCTGATGTGTGAGGGGGTTTTTCTATCCCTGTGTGACTGAACAATCAGCCCTTGTGTTGTGCAACTGGCTGTGTGTCTGTGGCCAGCCTTTGTGCAGTTTGGTGTGCATCGGTGCCAAAACCCATTGCAAAAATCTGCTTTCTTCTTGCCCATTTCAAGATGTCGGGGAGATGGAGCCAGCCAGGCTCAGCACCCTCAGACAAGCTTGAGAGGGGGGTCAGTGTGGCTCTGCCTGCTTTGAGATCAGGAAAAAGGGCTTGTTTTCTCCTAAACCATAGAGGAGACAGGGTACATGTGAGCCAGGCTGCTTTTTCCTCTGTGGTTTGCAGCCTGAGGCCATAGCCTTCTGCTAGGGCTGCACTGAGAAGCAGGGGCACTTCAAATGAGAAAATCCAGCCATACTTGTTAAATTCTTCCTTTTAGCACTAAATGAACTTAGAGAACTGAAATGCAAAAGAAAAACAAAAAAACCAAAAACGAGGACATAATTCAACTGGGGAGGATTAGAGTTGGTGAAAGCTTGATGGAGTATGGGGGAAATCACTCATGAGGTGCTTGTGCTTTTACTGAGGTAAAATAAAACTTTGATTAAACAACAACAACAAAAATAATAAAATAAAAAAAATACACACAAACCACCAGCTTAGAAAGGATGAAATTGGAATATGAGCAGCCATGAGCGGAAGAAGTTTAGGGAGTGAAAGGGGGCCCTGAGCAGAAGCTGCTCGTGGCTCTTCCTGCCAAATTTTTCGGCAGGAACTCTTTTTCCCTCAGGGACCCCAGCTGCCATCTTAGGGGGCTTCTGAGGGGAGGGCGCCCTGTCCGTGAGGGGCTCTGGATACCCAGGCCTCACCAACCTCACCTCCAAAAACCTCCAAAAATCTCAAGTAACTTCCAAAAATGAGAGCAGGGCTTGCTGCCTGTCCTTCCTGCTGTGTTTTTATTGCCAACACCTGTGTGGCAATCAGGGCTAACGAGGGACAGCTGGGTCAGGGCCAGCCGGACAGGAGTCCAGTCTGAGGGAGTGCCAGACAATGGACATCTCAGCCTGAAGCCTGCTGAGAAAAGGTGAGTAAAGCTCTATTCTTTATGCTTTTTTTACTCTTCATGGGGCAGATTGGCAGCATGCAGCTGCATTGGAGGTTTAAGAGGAAAAAAATCCCTGTTTGTTGGAAAGCAGGAGCGTCAGCTGTTTGGTTTCTGAAGGGAGGGAACGTGTTGGCCTGTGGGGATTGCAGGGTACCGACACCATGGGGGTCTCAGCTCCTGCCCACAGCCTGGACAGGACAGTACAGGGTCTGTACCCATCTGACCCCAAGGATATCCAACCCCAGCAGCATCCAGGCACATGCCCAGACCTCCATTGCACGCTGGGAAAGGGGAATGGTGTGGTTATGGTTTCCTGTGTGCTGCCCCAGAACAGTTGTAAGGTAACACAGCACAAGGTTTGTGGCTGACTTTCTGAAGTGAGTCCTGAAGTGCCCTTTGGTTTGTACATGTTGGAACTGGGGCTGAGGGAGTGGGAGGTGAGGGCACAAGGGAGGAGGAACAAGAGCCAGCTGGTGTTAGCCTCCTCATTTTGTACACGGGTTGTTGGTTCATTCCCTATGTGTATTGTTCAGAAGAAATTGTCTGGTGATGTTTTGGTTGTAAATTCTACGGGAAGCGACCCTGCTGGCTTCTCGTGCCTCACCAAGGGCTGCCCCTCAACTTCCTAGCACCCAGCTCCTGGGTGCCCAGTGTCCTCAGACTGTCTTTTGAGGCTGTGACAGTCAGTGCCACACGCAGGCTCGTGCAGCCACAGTCACTTGGATGGCCTATTTCTGTCGAGTGAAGTTAATGTGAACTGCTCAGGGAGAGGTTATTTTCTGAGAAGACAAAGCTGCTGGTCTGTCTTAGCCCTCACTGCTCTTCTAAGCTGTGCATGAGATTTTAATTCCTGTCCAATCTATTGCTTCCAAACTCACCTTTTAGAACTGGTTATTTGTTCTCATCTTCCAAGGTGTGAGGTGAAAGCACCTCTCACTTAATCTGTGTTGATAAAATCATTTAGGTTAGAAAAGACCCTTAAAGTCAAGTGCAGCTGTGAACCTAGCACCACTAAATCCACCACTCTGCCCCAAGTGCCACATCTCCACCTTTCCTAAGTACCTGCAGGCATGGTGACTCCACCACTTCCCCGGGCAGCCTGTTCCCCTGAAAAAAATTCTTCTCACACCCAACTGAGTGTCCATGTTATAAGACAGCCTCACAGCTGTTTTGTAGAGGGTTTTGAGGTCCCATTTTCCCCGGCCATGACGCTGTAAAGAAATAAAATGGTGAGTGCCCACTGTGCAGGATTTAAACTCGGCAAAGAAAGAAAATCTGCACCTTTTGGTCATGTTGTGGTGCTTTCTGCTCCTCCCCAGAGCAAGCAGGGCTCAGGGTTCTCGAAGAAATCTTGACATGAGTTCCCTGTGGTTCAGGAGAGCACACTTGACAGGGACAAGCGTCACTTTCCCATTCATTGTGACCCTCTCCTCTGCAGCAGGCCACGGAGTTCTGGCTTTCCCGATGGCTCTAGCAGGAGACAAAACCTGGTCACCACTCCAGGAACCAGCCAGGGCACTCTGCATTTACTGGTGTCCCTTAAAGGAGCAGAATTATTTATAGCTCCTGGGCATGGGAGCAAAGACTCAAAGCAGCAGGAAATGCTGGCAAGGGGATGCTTCCTTCCTCCCCTTTCTCCTGTTTTATGGTCTCCTGAGTGGTAACTGCCAGCACTCAAAAGCAGGATAAAGCTAATTAATTCTTGTGGGGAGTCCAGGAGGGGGGGTGGCCCCAGGAAGGCGCTGTTTGTGCCCTGAGCACAGCAATCAGGAACACTTGTGGCTAACCTACCTGGCAATCAAGGCTGCCAGCTTAAGGAAAAAAAATGGGATTAGCTTTATTCTTGTCAGTTCTGAGGCACACAGACCTCACCTGACCAGGGCAGCCAGGAACAGAGACACTCACAGAGCTCTAAGCTCTCCTGTGCCACTGCTACATCAGGGCTGTAGTACCTTTTCAGTGTCACACACCTGACTGGACGTACCTTCAGCCAGGTTACGCGACAGAGGGAGAAGCAGGGCAAAAAGTGCTCTCTCTTCCCCAACTCCCCACCCCAAATACCCTGCAAAACACAAAAATCCCCAGCCTTACCTGACAAGGCAAAGCACCAGCAGGACTTGTCTTCAGCCTTCCCTAACAAACACACCCAAGCCTCTAAACACGTAGCTTCCTGTGCCATAAATTATGCAGTAGATGCAGGGCAGGAATGAATCCCTCCATTATCTGTGGCCTCTCCCCTGGGGGTGCCCAGCTCCAAGCAGCTGCTGCAGTGCAGGGGGGACAGTGCTGCTGGCATGAAGGCAGCCTGTCAGCCTTCCCACAAAGAGCCTGGGTGGCTCAAATGCTCCACAGAGGGCTATGGCCCTACCCGGGCTGGCTCAGCTGTTGGAGGAGCAGCTGTGCCTAGATTAGCCAGCAGGGATCACATTCCAGCACCGGAGCAGCCTTTGGCTAAGGCAGCCTCACCTGCACAGGCTGTTGCTGGCTGAGCCCCACTGGCAGCACAGTCACACAGCCACCGAGCCAACCTGCCCAGGCTCCCCGTTCCACACAGCATGCAGCACTTCCTTACTTTCCATGGGTCCTCCAATGCCACAGTAGTCCTAGCTCCAGCCCTGGCTTGGCTCAGCAGGCTGTAGGGAAAGAGCAGCAGCAAACATGTTCCAAGGCATTGCATGAGTACAGAGGTTCTAAGCAGAAGAGATTCTTTACCAAGCTTTTTTCCTTCTTTGTCTGCCTAACTGCAGTTAGTTGTGTTCAGTGCACTCAGGATTAAATGCCCCTGGTAACTCTGTTGGATACAGCCCTGTAGCAGGGAAATGTTCCAGACACTGACCCACAGGCTGCCACAGAGTTTGTCACCCATACTTGACATATTGCTCAGCCCCTGACTGTGCCTGGTCCTCTGTCTCTGGCAATGTCCACACCTCAAGTCATGAGCACCAGGGACAGCCTGGATTCCCTCAAGTCAGTCCTAAGCTTCCTGCCAGGCTTCACCTTTCATTCCACATCTTGTTCCCAGCCTTCCTACTGTTCACTGCTTCTCAGGTACACCAGTGCCAGCCTGCAATGCACACAACTGCTGAGCACGTTCTGGGAAAGCAAAGCTCTTTGCAAGAGCACAAGCCATGCCCCGAGTTCCCTGTCAGTTCCCCGTCCCCAGCAGGGAGCAGCACTCGTGGTCAGGGATGGCACTGTGAACAGCCAACACTCACTTGTTCCTGGCTGGGACTAATCCTACACTTGAGGAACCAGAGAGGGACCACACAGTGGAGCCAGCAGGGTGAATGAAGCAACTCCTGCTAAGGCAGCTTCGTTCAGTCAGGCTTTGCCAGGCTCGTGTTTAGCTCAGTACCAGCTGCAAGGCTGCAGTATAAGGAGGAAAATGGCTGGATACACATCCCCTCCCTGCCCACCCCCCTGCAGCACACACGGGAGCAAGCAGATTAGAGCAGGAAACAGCAGAGGAAGCAGCCATTGCAAGTTTTGGTTTATTTCACTACACGGGGGGCAGAAAACAAAACAAACCAAGCTATAGCTGTTAGCTGAACTTAATGGCTTTGACTTTGAAGTCACCCTCCACGGCCAGGTATTCAATTTTCTCCATGCCCAGCCGATTTGGGAACTTGAACTCTGCCTCGGGCAGCTTCACCGTGGCCTCAGTTTCATCGAAGGAGATGCATATCTGTAGAGAGCCATGAGAGAGAAGGAAGGAACGGAGGAAGGAATGAAGCTGACACAGCTCCCAGGCTTTGCTCACTCCCACTACCTCCCGTCTGGGCACAGGACAGGCAAGGTGGTGCTGCTGCCAAGGCCATGCTCAGCAGCTCAGCCCCCTCCCTGCCAGCAGAGGCATAGGAGGGAGGAAGCTTCTGCAGCCGTGGGATGAGACAGACCCAGTCTGAGTCTGACCTCAGTGCTGTTGCTGCTCTGAGGGGCACAGCTTAGCCCAGAGTGGGGCACTGAGCAGCTGGGAATTGACTTGGGCAGTGCAGCTCTAGACACTTCCTTGGCTCTTCCCCTGGGGCTCATTCCCCTTTCCATGCTTGCTCCTTCTGTGCCACACAGGCACAGGGCAGCATTAAAAAGCTGTGCCCTTGGCCACTCAGTGCCTGGGCCCAGTGCACACCCCTGGGGCCTCACCTCAATCTTGTCACCGTGCTGGAAGGGGAAGTCAGCCTTCCTGTCCTCCTCCCCCCACACGCCATCCTCCTTGGAATTGCACACGATGGTGTTGACATCCCCGTGGCAGTCAAAGCGAGGGTTGAAATGCAGCATGAGGGTGTTGCTGTCCTTCCCCACGTTCACAGCAAACCTGGGCAAACAGAGCTAGTGCAGAGGGTGCCAGTGCAGCAGCTCCAGCTGCCAGTGCTGACAAGCTGAACACAGCTGGAGCTCTGGCTTCCCTCATCAATCCATTCACCACCTCACTCACCCTTTGGCATCAGACTGGATCTTCCCTTTGACCTTGATGCACTCACCAGGCTCAACATCCAGCTGAGTAACAACCAGTCCCTGCAGGGCCAAACCACAGGAGTTAGTCTATCCCAAGGCAAGGCTTCCAGTCCTGCTTGGGCCAGGGCACACAGCGGCTCTGGCACACCCAAAGATGAGTTTTGTGCTAGAGGAAGAGCTGAGTCAGGCCCAGGGGTCTCCCGCTCCCCTAAGCAGCATAAGGTGACAAGGAGGTGGGGTGGGTTGGCCCTGGCTGGATGCCAGGTACCCACCAGAGCCACTGTGTCACAACTGCATGGGGGAGAAAATACAACAAAAAGCCCATGAGTTGAAACAGAGACAGGGAGGGAGAGGTCACTCACTGTTACTGTCACAGGCAAAACAAAGTCAACTTGGGGAAAATAATTTTACAGAGCAGGATAATGAGAAGTAAAACAGGCCTTAAAAATGCCTTCCTGCCACTCCTTCCCGGGCTCTACCTCTTCCCCGTCAGTGGCACAGGGAAGCAGGCAAGGGGGAGGGTGTTTTTGCCACTGCTCGAGGAGAGGAGTCTTCCCCTGCTCAGTGTGGGTCCCTCCCACAGTGCTCCCCTCCAGTGAGAGTCCTCCCTGTGAACTACAGCTCTTCACCAGCTGCTCCAACATGGGTCCCTTTCCACGGGGTCACAGCCTTCCTCGGCCATCCCCCTGCTGCAGCACAGAGTGCTCCCTGGGCTGCAAGTGGATTTCTGCTTGCCTGTTGACATCCATGGGCTGCAGAGGGGCAGCTGCCTCCCCACGGCCTTCACCACAGGCCGCAGGGTGTTATCACAGAGCCACTCCTGCCGTCCCTGATGGGCACGGCCTTGGCCAGCGCCGTGTCTGTCCTGGAGCTCGCTGGCCTTGGCTCTGCCCGACACGGGGGAGGCTCTGGCAGCTTCTCACAGCAGCCACCCCGGTAGTCCCCTCTGTTACCAAAGCCTGGTCACACCAGCCCAGTACTGAGCTACTTAACCGTGTGCCGGGTCAGGTAGGGAGGCAAACTGCAAATTAGCTTGCTTGGGCGCTGCCCCCCAACCCCCTAACGCCACCCTTGCCCTCATGCCTGCTCCCTGCTCTGCCCACACACAGCCTGCCGAGCTCAGGGTTCCTCGAGTCACTGCACTGCTTATCCCCACGGCACCAACTCTGCCTCCTGGCTCTGGAATGCAGCCGCTGCGCCCGGGGGGTCTTTCGAGGAAAGGAAAGCTGCGGGAGCAGGGGCGGGTTAGAGTACACTGCCAGCCTGCTTTCCTCTCCTGTTGCATTAAGAGTTAACCCACTCCTGCACCCAAAAGGCATTTTTCCAGAAGAAAAATACACAGATTAAGGAGAAAAAGTATAAAGAGCCTGGAAACTGTAGAATTGCAAATGGACCCAAACCTTTAGAGCACTTGAGAATATAAACATTCCTCAGCTTCCCCACTTAGATAACATGCTAGAGAAGAGAAGTACGGCTGGTCAACCCTAACTATTCCTCCCAAAGCCATACATCAGCCTTACATTTCCTCCTCTCCGCCCATCTCTAGCACCACTCTAAACCCCACAGGCAGCCCAGGCGAAATCCCAGTCCTGCTTGGCACAGCAGCCCGGCTCGCAGACGGCACTCACTTTCTCCATGCTGCGGACACCGGCCCCGGCAGGCAGAGCAGCCCCGAGCCCCTCTCCCGGCACGGAGTGACGCAGCGCCAGGCTCCGGCAGCTGATCGCAGCGGGCAGGACCATCACATGGTCGGGGGGGACGAGCAGAGGGGGATTGATAATCGCAGCTGTTGGGCTGGGGCCCGAGCCTCCCAGCCATTTACAAGGGGGCGGCGGGAGACCTCTATCGATACTGTTCTTTGCAGGCAGCCTGTGTGTGATTTTAAGAACTAGGGATTGCTTGCTTCTGCGTGATCCGTGCTGTAAGCTCTCCTAGCTGCTGTGCAGGATCCCAGGAACCGGAGCGCTGCTCTGTGCTAGGAGCCAGGTGGCTGCTTTTTGTTCGGCCATCCGTGTCTAAACTCAGGGTTGGGAGTCCTCGTGTTCCTGCTGCCAAGTGGCTGCCTCTGTGGATACGGGTGGATGCGCTCTCCCAGCCCAGCCTGGTGGGAGACACTGGGTACAAAGCCTCGCTGCTTGCAGTTAAATGAAAGCCGAGGGCTTGGCATAGCCCGTGTCAGCATTTCAGCAGCGCCTAAAAGGTTAAGGTTGGTGGTGTGGGGCTCTTAAGTAGATGAGAGAATTCAGGCTGGGGCTTTTGAAAAGTAGCACGATCTCGCTGGTTCCGTTCCAGTTGCAGAAGGCTCCGGAGGGAAAAGAGAAATGCTTTGTTAGGGGAGGAAGAGGCCGGGCAGGGCTGTGTGCAGCCGGCAGGACCGGAGAGGAGGCTGATATCCCCGAGGGTGCCCAGGGCCTGCCATTGCCCTTCCCTGAGCCCCCAGAAAGCACCGAGCACGATTGCCCCGAGGGGCTGTGCAGGGTGGGAGGGTGAAGGGGCAGCGGCTGCAGTGCTTGGTGAGGCCGTGTCCCTGGATCGGCTTGTACCTTTCCATGTGCTTTAGCAGGGTCCTCAGGACTCTGTGCCTCAGTTTCCCTGAGGCCTGAAGTGACGCTAATGACACGCAGCTTCCCGATCCTGCCCGTAAACCCGCAGCGAGAGCTGCTCCATAAGCACAGGGCGCTACTTGCTGGCTGAGCCGTGACCACTCTTGGGAGGGCTGCACCGGGCATCTCACAACACAGAGCAGGAGATTATGGCTGGGTGGCGGTGGGAAACACTCTGCCCTACAGGAGGCTGCTGGAACTTCATTAGAACTGGTACAGGAACAGCATCCTGCTCCAGATGTCCCCCACACCCATTTCAGAACATTCCTGTGGCGTTTCAGCAAAGCTGAGCTGCCTTTTTACTAAAAAGTCACAAGCTCGGATTGCAGCCCTGTGAATGGGGTGCATAAAAGAGGACAAAATGCTGACTGAAAGTGCTGTGGGGAAAATCCTGCACATGCCCTCACCTCCAGCTAAGTCCCTGGCACACACAAGAGCCATCCAGAAGTCAGGAGTTAACTGTGGGAGCAGAGTTCACACAGGTAGCAAATGACACTGAGAGCAAGCCCCCTCCACAGAGAGTTTGGAGAAATCCCAACTAATTCCACCTAAAGTTAGCCCCATTCTCCAGCAGGGTTAGCCAGGATCACATGTTAGAGACAGGCTTTAGGCGCCTGCTCTCTGAACCTGAGTTACTGTGCAGTTGTTCCCCTGGTTGCTGGCACAGGGGAGGGATTGAGCAAATTCTGTTTGGTTAGTTGGGTTTGTGTATTTGTTTTCCTTTCAGCCCTGTGAAATCCCTCGAGACTTCTCTCCTCCTTTCAGTGCTGGGCCCTCTGTCTCCCGAAACGCATGTTTCATGTGAGTTGCTCTTCTGGCCTGGTTTCCTCCTCTGACCCTTCAGACAGTGAATTACCTTTCTAATAACACCTGGAGACTGCTCTGTTTGTTTCCCTTGAGTGCTCTGCACTGGCAGCCTGGTTGGTTTAGCAGCAAAGCTTTTGTCTTTAAAGCACTCCTTGTCGTGAGCCCTGGGATATCAGCAAGGTGTTTGTTCTGGGGCTATAATGCTGAGTTGCCTCACTGTCCTGCATCTTTCTTGGGATTAAGTGGGAGAAAAACAGGGGACACAGTGGCCCTTCAGAGGGCGGGCTGCAAAGCAAGGCCACACTGGCCAATCCCACCCATCAGGGATGATCCCAGCCTCCCTGCACAGTGGGGGGCAAAGCACACCTTGCACCTCCCGCAGGGAGGGACTCGGGCCCCATGCACCCACAGCAGGCAGGCAGAGGATTGGGGTGTGTTTCCAAGGCCTGGGGGAGAAGGGGAGAGGCAGTGCCCTGTGCAAGCCCCTCTCATTCCCCAGGTCCAGCAGGGGATGTTCTGAGAAGAAACTCAGGGCAGAAGAGCCTGAGTGAGCCCCACCTGGGTTGTTACAAGGGCCTCCAGTCAGTACAGGCCCTGAGAGAGAGTAGCAGGGCACACACAGTGCAAGTGTTCCCATTCCAGGCATCACAGCTCTCTGCCTGCTTTGGGAGAAGTGTTGTACCCATCTGGCAGCTCTGGCAGAAGCTGGGAGACAAGAGTCATCTCCATCTCCAGAGGTGATGCACGGAGGAATTTTTGGCTCTGGGGAAAATTAAGGTGGCCTTCCAGTGCTTGGCCTTGCAGGCTTGCTTGTGGGTACAGTGGGTACAGTGTCCTGCCCAGCACCAGGTCTCCAGCCCAAACTCTTCATTCACCTCTTGGTTTGCACAGGCTGAAGGCAGACACCTGGCCAGTCTGATTTCCTTGTAAGTCCCTAGAAATGTCCCAGATTTGCTTCGGAAGTGAAGGGTGCAGCATGCTGAGTGTTACTCTTTTTAATCTCCTGTGAGAAAATATACACCCTAGCCATTGGCAAAGTCGTATCCCTGGCTAATCAGTGGCGTCATTAGAGATGGCTTTCCCCTGGTTTGGGGAGGTCTGAGGGCACACCCTGCTGCTGGCTACCTCAGGGAGCAGGGTGTGACCCGGGGTGCGAGGGCCTGCTGGCTCCTCACTGCCCCTGCCTGCTCTGTGGTGCACGGAGCCCACACACGCTGCTGGTTGCTGCTGGTGCGACACATCCCGAGTGGCTCATGGCTGCAGCTGAGAAGGAGCTCCCAGCTGTTGCAGAAAGAGTGAGCAGAAGCTTTCTCCTCCTTCGGAGAAGGCATCCAGCCGCGGGGCCAGCACAGCAGTTCTGTGCATGCACCGCCCTGGGGGGGCACCACTGCTTCAGGCGCTGCCCCTCAATCACGGACGCTCACCAATGCAAGAATTGTGCTGCTAAAATAATGACAAGAGAAACCCCTCACACTTTCCTAGAGTGAAAGAAAGCTTACAGTTTGCTTTAAGCTAGGGTTTGTTTTTTCATTTTCTTTGGGGAAGATTTGTTCTTGTCTCAGTGAGTTCATTCTCAGTGCATCAGGCAAGGGCTGCATCTTTTTCTCAGGCTGCCTTTAGGGAATATTTGTGTCAATACTGTCTGGATGGGATTCTGTTCTCAGCAACAGCCCCTGGTTACTCTTACAACCTAAATATTATTCTGTTACAGCATAACAGACATATACATTGCATTTCTATATACACTCCCAGGCTGTTTTCTCTCCCTTGGAATATCTGGGGACTTGAACTTAAGCAATCCTCTGCTTCTGCTGTTGAAGTGTCTGGTTCTCTGTTGCTACCACAGCCCATCAGTTTGTCTCATCTGAGAAGTTTCTGTCTTTTTGCTTGGGTAGTCATGACTCCCCTGAAGAGTTTAGTTGCACAGAGTTTCCCTGGACCCTCTGCAGAGCTGGCCAAAACAATGCTCTCACTGCCATGGTATCTCCCAGCCCCATGCTATCCTTGGGGGAACTCTAGGGCTCGGCTGGATACCACAGAGGAATGGAGCCAGACTCCCAGGAGGAGGCTTTAGCCTGCTCTCAAAAAACAGAGTGACTCAAGGAGCCCCAGTCCAGTGTGGCAGGAGGGTGAGAGGCCCTCCAGAGCCTGCTGGCACTCAGGTTCCCAAGACACTGCCCCAGAGGGAAGTTTGTGCCAGGAAGGTCCAGTCTGCACTGGATACCAGCTGGGCTTGCGTGGCCACATTACAGCATTTTTATCCCTGAGGGCTTCCAGATTTCAGCTTTCCCTACATTTAAAAGGAGGCACCTCTATTCCAGGTTAATTATAAATTAAGTTAATTATAAAGAACTTCTCACACTGTCACAAAGTGATGAAAGGAGTTTGCTGATTGTGTCACTGGAATTTAAAGTATGTCTCCTCATTTTATTTCCCTCATTAACATTGACCCAAGCTGATAATCTGTGTGTTTCTCTCATCTCTCAGTGGATTAAATTTAACTAGAGCAAATTGTTAACTACGCAGGAGAACTGGGCCTTTGTTTTGTTGGACTCACTTCACTTTGGCACCTCCCTCCTTTACCTTTTAAGTTTGAGGGTGGCAAACACCTCGCCTCAAGAGTTTACTGCCTCCTCTGAAAGGAGCTGCTTGCATTTGCTCCTCACTGGATGTCCCTGCTACTCTAAAATTAAGAATCCAGGTCCATCTTTCCCTCCTCCTTGGGGGTCACCATAGCTCTTAGTCAGGCAGCTGTTGCAGGGGAACTCCATGCAGAACCCATGGGTTAGTGACTCTTCAAGTGTTTTCCTCAAGGTCTCTCAACTCGGGCAGCACTAAATACTCATTTTCCTTAGCAGCACAGCTGTTTACTTTACATCTCTGACTGCACTGCAAACTTCTGCAACAGGGAGCAGACCCTGGAACATTTCTCACCGGGATGTCACAGCAGGATAGCAGCACTTCCCAAGCCTTCGATATTCCTGTGGTCTAGCCCCAAGCAATCTGGGTTTGATTGGCACCTCATGATCAGCTGCAAGGGGACTTGTGTGGTGGCTGAAGATGCGGACCTATGAATTTTCCTATCCCAACCTGCTGAATAAAACCTGTACAGGCCTTGAAGGGGTCCACACGGCGAGGAAAGGTAGAAGGGAGTGCAGCTGCATTGCCCTCCACAGGGTAACTCCAGCAGTAGAGCTGGTTAGCTGGGTCTGGACGCCATGTGAGTGAAACAAGGTGTCAGTGAAAAAAGGATCATCACTGGAGCAAGCCTTCTCAGCAGCTTTCACCTTGAATGGAGGTGTCTGCACCAGGCTGGGGCTCTAGCCTTTGTTTTGTTTCCTCTTCATAAATCAGTTTTTATCACATCGTGCCACATGTAAAGTTAAAGCTCCCGGGGTTTTGCCAAGTAACCTGGAATGCTCTTCTGAAAGATTTGCTGCATCCCAGACCACAGGACTGCATCTGTGTTGTCATAGTAGATACATCCAGGACACAGTAGACATGTCTGTTGGTCCTTTTATATTATCTCCTTAGGATTGTAATGCTTGATTTTCCTTATGTCACTCTCATTCTGCAAAACCTGCAAGGCAGAAATTTTTCTTGGACTGAAAGACTGTGAAGCAGTTTCTTGTTTTGGGGCTCTAATTTTTGGAGGAAAACCCCTCACAGTGACTTTGGACACAGTGGGACCAGTGTCCACAAAAGCATTTCAGCAACCTTAGGTTAGACTGGTTTAGCAGAGCTCTTTTCCAGCCTGACATAGCACATAGAGCATGCCAAGATGGCTTAGAAACTCAAGCCATCTGGAGTTCTTTTCCACAAAAAAACATGTGTGTGCCAGAATTGGTCTCCTTTGAGCCACCCACAGTGAGAAGGGATTGTATTTAGGCTGGCTCAAGTTTCTTGAATTCAATTTTAGGCAAGAGAAAATGGTCAGCAAGTATTTGGAAAATGCCTTGGAAAGAACATGCTGATTAAAAATGTAACAGTCTTTGAAGGAACATTAACACTGTCCATTCTGAGCCACGAGACACTGAAGAGCCATCAAAATGATGATAGGTGGGGAGAAGTTCCTTCCCCTTCCTGCCAGCTTCTCCCCCAGTGATTTGTCAGCCAGATTTAGGGCTTACCCGAAATGAGTCATGAGGACTCCCTTAGTTCACAAAACAGCTCTGAGCTCTGGCTGTTGAGGTGCAACAAACAAAGAGACACTCAGGTTTGACTGATGTGCTTTTATAGGGTACAGCCACTGTAAAAAGTGTCAAGTGCAGACAGGTCATTTGGTTGTCTCTCATCATTCATGAGGGGCCATTTCACAGGGTGGCATCTCATCTGGTAGGTAAAGGGGAAGGACCCAGTTAGAAATATTCACACACAAATTTGGAAATACATTTAGAAGTGGCAGATGGGTAAGTTCTGCTGGAAAGCAAGAGCATCATTCCCAAGCACCATAGGCAGATCAGAAACCCTGCTCCTAACCCCACTGAAGGCTGTGCTGATCCTGCCTGGATTCGTGAAAGGATTCTGGCACAGTGTGGTGAAACGAGGCAGTGCTTCAGAGCCCTTCAAGGAAAAGGAAGGGCAGGTGGGATTTGTCACCCTGACAGGAAGGATTGGGGAGAGTGTGAGCAATGGCAAAGCCCCAGCCATGCCTCAGGCTCAGGGGAGAGCACAAACCCAACTGGCTGCCCCAATGCAGCCACCAGCGCAGCAGCCAGCAGGGGTGGAAGGCTCCACTGAGACTCTGCCCTCCCATGGCAAGTGACAGTGTGCCCGGGGTGTGCTGGGCCCCAGAGAGGAACAGCCTGGCAGCTGGGCTGCATGGAATCCCACAGTGCCGGGGGACAGGCAAGGCGCATGGCATGCCTGCCAAGTCTGCAAGGTACCAAAACCCGAGGGAAGCACCACTGCACCCGCCCTCCCCTTCAGCCACAGGCAGGAGTAGGACTTTCCAGATGCCATGCCTGATTGCATGGACATACAGATCGATGGCTGACTGCTGCTTGTCTCCAGCACAGACATCTAGCAACTATAAAGTCATCCATCATGAAATCTACAGGCAGCCACTATGAGGAACAGCAACCTTGGGCTTCTTGTGAGGCAGCAATGAGAAGCCATGGAGAGGGCAGAGTTGCAAGATCTTTGCTTAAATCATCTACTCAGTACTTATAAAGCAGACAAAGAATCCAAATCACATGCAAATACCTCCTGAGCTCAAGCATCTGCATTCCCCCTGAGTATGCCACTCAGCATATGACTAAACCAGTTCCAGTGTTTATGCAAAGAAAAATGTGCAGCTTCCCTTGACTGTGCCCATCTGTGCGTCTCTAACCTGCAGGTGAGACTGCCAGGCTTAGTGACCTCCTGGGGATGCTGTTTATTAAAGCCACTTGCCTGGAAGCCTCCCTGCCTTGGCAAGAGCATTTCATCCCTCCTTTTTCCCTCTAAAACGCTCACACCCTGCCCTGGTACATCCCTTGCCCTTACCTGTGGACTGTAGTGACCAGCACTTGGATAGGGAGAGCCCATAACAGCCTTGTGGCTTAGAAACCTCCAGCAGAAAGTATGTTAGGACAAGAGTCAGGCTTTACATTCCTTGCCACTGATGATATGACTCAAGCAGAGCTGGAAACTCAGGTTAAGTATTTTAACACAAGAAAGGAAAAGAACAAGATTATTTCTTAATGCATTGGACTGTTTTACACACCTTTTCTTATGCAAGAGTTAATCCCCTTCCAGTGTTTGCATTTTATACTCTTCAGTAATATTCAGCACGTGCCCAGCAGAGGTCTTGCTGCCTTCAGGGTGACTTGACGCCACTTGGCACGAGCACAGAGGCTGGTAAGGGACCCAGCCTGGCTCAGACACAGGAGGCAGTGTGACTTTGGGTGTCAAACCAGGGTGACAGCACAGGGTCCCACCTTGGTTCCCCAGCCTGCCTACGTGGGCTGAACCAGGGACACTGGAATGGCCGGGCAGGGATATGAAACAAGCCACAGTGACAGGCAGGCTTTCCCTTGGGTGAACTCACAGGGAGAGCAGAGCTGCAGGACTGGAAGCCAGCAGTGGTGCAGGGGAGGGACTGCTGCTGTCCCCAAGTTTGGCACCGTCCTGCAGGCTGCAAGTGAGCAGCAGCATCTGCTTCTCCCTTGGCCCCACGGTCTTCCCTGGCCACTAGCAGGCTTGCAAACAACCTGGCTCTGAGGACAAACCCTGCCCTCATCCTTATCAGCTGCCCTCCTTATCAGCTGCCTGTTTTGTTCTAGGGTCACTTTAGATACCATCACCAGGCAGTGTGAGAAGCACTGGGGAGATAAGGAGGGTGCAGTGTCTGTGGATGGAGGAGCACAGCTCTGCATCCCTGTAGCAACAACACTCCCCACTAAGGCCTGGCAAGTGCCTCTTGTCCTCTCTCCAAGTGAGACTCAAGCCCTTCCTATTTCCCTGATACATTCTCTGCTCTTTACCAGTGGCATGCACCTCCCACGTGGACTTTGGACAACCTGCAGTAATACCTGCCCTGTGCCTGGCTGTGCAAAGCTATTTGTTCCCTGTGGAATTACCATGGGACTCCAGGTCTGTGACACACACCAATTCAAATTCTTCTGATTCCACTGAATATCCTGAATATCTTCCACTTCCACTGAAATATCCTGGGCTTCATGAAAGTCTATAAAATATCTCTTCTGGTATCAAATTCTTTAGAACATTCCTTCACTCTCGAGCTGTGACTCAGAAAGGCTAAAAGAAAATATTTAAACCAAGATCTCTCTTTACAGAGGCCCCTCAGCAAGGGGGAAGCTGCTGGGACACATCCTGAAGGACTGTGGTCCTTCCTTGCCATGGAAGCAAAAGAAATGCAAACTGAGGCCAGTCCACATGGACAGACATGCTTGTGTGGAGGACCTTGCCAATAGTTTTGATGGGCCTTTCCTTCACAGCAGAAACTGACACTTGTTAAACAATTAATTTTAAATAGCTTGTGGCTTTTGAGCACATAGAGCATGGCTGCCTATGAAACACTATCACATAGCAACGAAAGCGCCCAAAATCTTTATCAGACCCATCTGCCATGAGCAGTTTTGTGCTTTCCTCCAGTACCATCAGAGCTAAAAAAATCTTAAGAGCAGTGTAAAGATGTATTTCACAAACAGATTCTGGGTTACTTTTTATTTTATGACAGCCTGTACTGTAAGGAAGTCCGGTAGGTATGAGGAGCTTAAGTGCCTTTGCTGAAATCCTATCCAGATTTAAAATACCATGAGCCTTAGGCTTATTTAAACCATCCAAAAAGTAGTTTGCTCCACCAGATCAAATTAACAGCTCTAGGAGAAAACCAACTTCCACGAGATCACCCATCTGTGTCTTTACAGACAAGTATTTCACTATGTGCTCAGTTAAGTGTTTAACACAATAGTGCCTCTGTACCAAGCTTTTCTTGGTATCCTAAAATATATTTATTTTAATTAATGGTAAAACACATTTTCTGTGCTTAAATAGACTCATGATGGGGATGAGGGGTATTAATTTAACTTAACTAAGAACTCTCCTTTTAGAGCTTTCCAGTGTGACTGAGTTTCCAAAGACAATATTTGTATTTCCCTGAAAGGCTAACAGTTCTCATTTGCTGGGGAAATTCAGGCTGTAGTATTAATTGGGAAGGGGTGGGGGGCTTTCTTATGCTAAACCCCACTCTGCTAACCTACATCTGGTGCTACCTGTAGTAAATGTAGTGATGAGAAATTCTAGCTTTAACAGCATTTAGTAGCATTTGTGATTGTTTCATTACTTGCTAAAAGTGTGGAAGACTTTCTTCTCACTGTGGAGTTGTATACAAACTATTTAATTCAAAATGAATTTTGTCATAGTAAGAAAAAATGTTTTCTGTGATGGACTCTCCAATTTTTTTTTTAATTCTTCAAGTTCTGTTTGCCTCTGCTTCATAAAGTGCTGTGGTATAAAGGGTCCTATAGCCATTAGTTTCAGTTTGCAATGTTCTGTGCTCTTGCTCACCTGCCTTGCCCAGGAACACTTTTTTAATTGCACAAAAGCCTCTTGGGCTCTTTGAGCTGGGCTCCCACCATTGCTCCAGCCTTTGGTCCTTGTCCCGAGGCGTGGATCCAGCTGAACATATGGCCATGCTGCGCGCCTGCTTTCAGCCATGGCACAGTGGGCGTGAGGGGTGTGCCCCGTGAGTGGGTCATGAGGGGTTACCTCTGCCAGGCCTTCCTAAGGCTCAGGTTTGACAACCTGTGCTGGGCAAAGGCCAAGGCAGGGAAACGCCCTCCCCCTCTGCAGGACGTGGGCTTTGGAGTACAAAGCAGCTGATCAGAGATAAGCGTGACAGAGGGGAGGGGTGGACTTGACCAGCAGCAGCAGCAGCAGCAGCCGCCAAGTGGGAGGTGTGTTTAAATGCAGTGAGAGGAGAGGGCAGAGTCCTGCTGTGCGTTAATCTTGCGTTTCAGGGCGGTGCAAAGTCAGATGCCTGGACTGGGTGTGAGGCAAGGAGCCACGTCCAGCTGCAATGAGGAAACAGCAGCGTGCGCAGGTGTGGAAGGGGCCGGGCAGGCTGACAAGTAAGTAGCAAGGAGATCAGGAGAACTTGGAAATGGAGATGCTCAGGCTGCATGTGTGTGTATCCAGTGGTGGATTACTCCTGGCTGACTGGATCTGTGACGCACCAGGGTAGCAGTGGCTGAGGGAACCCTGCCTCCCACCATGGGCTGGAGATGGGTTTCACCCTGTCCACTGCTTATTTCACCCACAGAAAACTTGGGAGGATGAGGCTTTCTGGGAGTTAAAAGAGTGGTTATTCCCCCAAATAACTGTGTGGTGTAGGAGCTGTGCAGTATAAGTAGAGTAAGCAGTCCTAATACCACTGAGGTGATAAACCAGAGTGAATGCACACTGAATCCAGAATGGAAAGTTTTGAGCTTCCTAACAGTTGCTCTGTAATTCAAAATTTGGAGAATCCAGCTTATCTGTCTCATCTCAATAGGCAAGCAAACAGTGATCACAAAATCAGGTCACAACTTATTTAGTTCAGCAGCCTGACAACACTGCCAGGGAGAGGAAAGGGCTCTGAAAAAGGTGACAGGCAAGGGCTGAAACAGTGTGCAGGAAAAGAAAGCACCACTTTGGTTTGCGTCACGGAGAAAGGTCAGGGAAAGGCTGTAAGATGAGAATCCCAAGGTAGCAGCATGGAAGATACAAAGGGGAAAACCTTGTTCTTTGGAAGCTGTCTTTGGAGAAAAAAAATATGCCCCCCGCCCCAGTTTCAGTCAGCTCACAAACTTCATTTATTTGGGGTTCCCTCTGAGAAGCTCTCTGTACAGGATGGCTCTGATGGCATCCTTGACATCCCCTGTCCAACAGGGTTGCTTTTAGGAGCTCGTAGCCAAGGCTTGTGGAAGGCCTTAGGGATCCCTTTCCCCAGGGAGCCTGGTATATGATGTGAGTAGTGACAATGGCTCTAAATGTGGTAGAAAAGGCTTCATTGCTTCATCAGGCAGCAGATACTTTGTGTGTTGGTGTGACCTAGAGTATAAACCCCAGCTGGATTGAAGAGAAGGGGGAATACACAGGATTCCTCCTGCTCTGGGAAGTCCCAGAGGGCCCTCCATGTTCTCCTGCTGGTGGCTCAGAAACCACTTCACAGCTGAATTTCTTATAGGACACTACTTTGGTTTACTGAACCCTATCCCTGTAAAGGGAGAAAAACAGGCTGGGAAAAGGCCTCAACCTTCTGTGGCCCGAGAGTCAGGCAGAGTAGCTTCCCTTGTGCAGGAAAATGTTCCTCCCTCAAATAAACCCCAAGCAAAGCGGAGACCTCAATTAGTGCTTGAGCAAGGACTCGAGGCATTCCCTGGCACGCGTGTTATGCAAGGGTCAGGTTCTGCTGCCCTCGTTCCTGTTCCTCCCCGAAACTGCAGGCACTCACACACATGCCTCAAATGCATGAGCGCTCCCACCTACTGCTCTGCTGTGCCCCAAAGCCTCCCACTGAGGCTGAGACAGAAGTCCCAGTTTCACTGGTCCTACACCCAGGGTCACCCAGCAGCAGCATCAACCTGGCAGCACTGGATCCCTGTCTCATGTATCTTAGCTCACTTCCTGCCTCCACAGAGCATCTATAGGAGGGACAGATTAGGTGCAAGATGAACTTGTTGCAATTTTTGACACTTTAGAAGCTCATTTATGCTAAAGCAGAGAGCAGAGTACATTATAGGACCCACACAATCCACTGAGATTCCTAAAGACAGTTTGATTTTTGTAAACTCTGAGGAATTACTCCACTGGACACCTCATGACTGCACTTGGCCCCCAGTCCCACCTGCCCCCATCACATAAACACCTAACAGGCAATTTGGGGCTGGTGTCTCTGGGAAGATGCAGCTCTGGTTATGAAACTGCCTTTCCTCTGCAAGGCTGGGACTCATACTACAGCACAGCTCCTTTTCTGCCCAACACACAATCCTACCGGAATGCTTTCCGTGCTGGGGCGTGGGAACAGGGCTCTAGCCACAACACAAGTACCACTTCCTAATCCTGTGGTGTGAGGAGAGCAACTGGAGGTGCAGGAATGAGGGAGCAGCAGAGATACTGCTGGGCAGCCCCAGGCAGCTGTGGAGGGGAGCAGGGCTGTGGTGCTACCCTGCATTCCTTTCAGCATGGAATGGTGGGCAAGGTGGCCTGGGAAACGCCCTTCCCTACTCACTGGAAGGCTGGATCTTGATCAGCTGCATTTTTAAAAGAGGGACTCATCCTTAATCTGCTGGGATTAAAAAGGGATGTCATTTTACTGCTCCCCAGAATTTAGGTGGTGTAAACAAGTGTTTTGCAAACCCCGGGACCAACAACAATCTGTCACTGTCAGCAAAAGCAAGTGCTCTACCTGGATTGGGGCCAGACTTGAGCCTCACCCCAAAGCCATGGTCCCATTAATGCTGGTGGTCGTGGCTGCACGCAGCAGCTGGTCTTGGCCCTGTGGGCTGCAGAGGACTTGCCTCCCGAGGGTTCTTCCTGCTTCCAGCAGAGTTACTGCATCGTTTGCTGGTAGAAAAGCAAGAAATGGGAGGGAGGGCAGAGAGGCTCAGACAACAGTTCATTGGAATAATTTAAAAGTACATTCTCCAGTAGGTTCAGTCTGTTTCACAACTTTTGTTGTGCCTGCGTGGCTTCCTCTCTCAGGGTGGCCACCAAGGTCCCATCTCCACTGGCAGGGATGCCGGGAGCTGTCTCAGTCGCTGTCGCTGCTGGATTGGTGGGACACTGCCCCATGGCCGAGCTGCACCCTGAGGCAGGCAGGCAGCGCTGCCCTGCCGGTGGACGGCGAGACCTTGCTGACAGAGGAAGCGCGGGGGGCCAGGGGCTGCGTGGGGAACATGATTGTGCCACGGGGTGCCTCCAGGAGCTGCCAGATCTCCCCCGAGGTGGAGCTGCCCAGGTATTCCCAGGGCCGGCGCCCGCTGCCATCCCGCACCTGCACCTGGCACCCCAGCTGCAGCACCAGCACCTTGATGACAAGCTGGTGGCCATGTATGGCAGCCAGGTGCAGTGGCGTGTACCCGCAGCCTGAGCGGGCGTCCACGTCCAGGGCCAGCCCGAGCTGCCGCGCCACCGCTGCCAGCTCCTGCAGGCCCGGCCCGTCACCGTGCTTGGCCAGCCAGTGAAGGACCGTGAAGCCTGATATGAAGTCCTTCTGCAGGGCCAGCTCAGGCTCTTCCAGAAAGAGCCCTCGCACCTGAGCCCAGCAGCCTGCTGACATTGCCACCAGCCAGGCATGCTCCCGCTGTCCCAGCGGCACCAGGGGCCCCCGGCTTGTGGCGTTCCTAGGGGAGCTCTTGGCGAGCATGGAGCGAGGCTGCCGCCCACAGTCATCGTGTGCTGAGGAGGGGGTGCCCTGCGCCTCCGACAAAGCGAGCTGGCGCCTGATGCTCTGGAAAACAGGCAGCGGTGCTGGGGGCTGGCTGTCTGCGGCTTGGGGCACTGCGGGGCCCTGTGCTGGCAGCAAGGACTGGGATGGGGGTGACCTGGCAAGGGGTGGCTGCAGGGCACGGGATGGGGAAGGGAGAGTGGCGGACTGTGACAGGGATTGGAGTGGGGGGCACCTGGTGGGGGGCAGGATCCCAGGACCTGATGGCAGTGTCAGGCTTTGACACGGGTGCAGTCGCAGGACTTGAAGTTGGGTTGGTCCCTTGGGGGTCAGCCCCCTGGATCCCCTCGGCAGATCTGGGGATGGCCTGGTGGGGAGCTGCTGCAGGGACCTGGACTGCGATGGGGGCAGCCTGGTGGAAGCGAGCGCCTCGGGGCCTGACAAAAGCAATGGCGATGAGGAGGGGCTGGCAGGGAGTGCCTGCAGGGAGCGGGACAGGGGCAGCACCTCCGGGGCGGACAGCAACGGCAAGGATCGGGAAGGCGGCAGGTCCCGCGGGGACAGCGGCCTGGGGCCCGATGACAGCAGCGGGGACGGGATGGATCCGGCGGGGGTTCGCCTCTCCGGGCTTGCTGAGGGCCGTGGAGCCTTCAGCAAGGGCATCCCGGTCGCGGGCTGCGGCAAAGATCGGGGCTGAGGCAACCTGTAGGGAGGCGGCATCTCCGGGCCCGATGGCGGCGGTGGCGTCCGGCACCGGGACGCTGTGGCAGAGGGCAGCCCGGCGGCAGGCAGCGGCGGCGATCGGGACCGGGGCGGCACCGCGGGGGACAGCGCCCCGGGACCCGACGGCTGCGCCGGGGGCCGGGGGCGCGCTGCGCCGCCGGGGCGAAGCGCCCAGGGGCCCGAGGACAGCGGCTGGGTCCGGTACGGGGGCGGCTCGGTCCGGTACGGAGGCGGCTGCGGAGGGGGCGGCGGGGAGCGGGAGCGGGGCGGCCGGGGGGTGGGCGGTGTCGCGGGGACGGCGGCGGCGGCAGCGCGGCGCGCCCGGCGGCACTCGCAGCACGGCCCGCCGCGGCCCCGGGCGGAGCAGCCCCCCGCCCCGCCGGGCCGCCCCTGCTCCGCCGCCTCCCCGCGGGGGCCGCGCCGCCCGTCGGGGTCGCGTCGGGGCGGCGGCTCGTTCTTTTCCTCCTCCTGCTCCCGCTCTTCCTCCGGCGGCGGCAGCTCCTCATCGAGGAGGTCGCGGTACCTGCGGCGGAGGACGATGTCCTTGGAGGCGCCGGGGGCGGCGGCGGGGTGGACGGTGGCCAGGGAATTGACGAGGCTCTTGAAGTACTCGCGGCGCTCTCGCCGCTGCTGCTCCGTCAGCGCCGGGTCGCGGAGGAACCGCTGGAAGTGGCGGAGCAGCGCCGTGTTGGGGGCTCGCCCCCCGGCCGCCCAGAGGAAGTCCAGCACAGCCTCCTGGCTCAGCTCCCGCGCCATGCTCCGGGCCGGCCGGCTTTCGGCGCTCGGTGCTGTGCCTCGGTGCTCGGCGCTGCACCCAGGTGCGGCGGGGAAACCCGCCTCCTGCCGCGCCGGGCCTCTCCGCCTCCTCCTCCTCCTCCTCCTCCGTGGCCGGGCCGCCACCCCACGGTCGCCTTTGCCCCGGGTGGCGGCCCGTGGAGGTGCGAGCTGGGGTGACAGCGCTGAGGAGAGGTGACACGGAAGGAGAGGAGCAGGCTAGGGGGGCGGGAGGAGGTGAGAAGTGCGAGGATCCTTTGCTGGCAGGCAGCGAGACCAAAGAGCTGCTTATCAGTCATTGTGTCAGTGAACGGACAGGAGATGATAAGCACAAATTGAAATGCAGGAAATTCCATTTGTGTGTGAGGGAAAACTATTTTACAGTGAGGGTGGTCAGCTATGGGAAGAGGCTGGCTGGAGAGGGTTGGTCTCCATCCTCAGGGACATTCAGTGCTCCATGAAACACCCAAACACCAGAGGTGCGTCCCATCCTGAACTGCCCTGTGGTGCAGGAAATGTGGACTTAGGAAAACTGACAGTAAAGACTCACAAGTCTGCTGTGGTTTGGGGTAGCTGTTATTACAACATGTACAACAACCCATGTACAACAACCACACACAAACACCACGAGTGTCTGCAGTCGTATCGTATCTCACCACATCTCATCTCTGTATCTGCTGCATGGCTGAAAGAGGTTGGACACACGATGTGCTGTTGTGGGGATCTCACTTTGTTCTATACTGCCCATGCTGATACCACAAGCGTGTACATAACAGCTGAGAGGGATGGTAAGATCAGTGCTCCCGTGGGCAGTGTGCCCTGTGCACACTGAACAAATGACAGCCCCTGTCCCAAGCAGTTTGGGGACTGAATAGTGGGCAAAAGTGTGGGAGAGGTGTGCTGGATTTTCTGTCTCGCAGTCAGAGAATTAAGGGACTGAGCTCAGTGTGGGCTCTGTGGCTTTAAAGAGGTCTGGGTCAGGCCCTAAGTCACACTTCAGAAGCCATCTCTGCTGCAGGCTCCCAGCTATCCATAAATATTTTTAGCTGCCTGTCATGTAAGCAGCTGGAGTATCCTACAGCTTGCTGCAAAACCAGAAGCATGTGCAGCCCTCACAAACCATGGACAGAGATTGCAACAGATGCTGCTGTACATGTGGGCACACAGTTTGTGGTCACTGGGAGTGGGGCTGTGGCCGAGCATCATCCCCAATGGGCTCCAGCTCTGAGCAGCAGGTGAGCATTGTTGAGGGTAACGAGCCATGGAGTGTCCAGGGGCACTGACCAATCACCACAGGGAACAGAGGGTGCACAGGTACAGTGCATGAACCATGAGGGTATAAAAGGTTGGGCTAAAGAACAAACCGACTGGTGCTTGAAGCCTTTGGCTGTGGTATGGTGTCACTGGGTATACGTTGAGCCTTCTGAATTGGTATGATGATACTCTGTATATTGTGGCTTTGCAAAATGTATGCCTAACATCTTTGGGAATGTTGAAGCAGTTCCTGTGGGATCTCTGGAATGAGGGGCTGGCAATTCTCTTTGGAAACGTTGAACCAGTTTCTATGGGGTTTCTGGAATGAGGGGCTGGCTGGCAATTCCCTTTGCCCAGGCATTGATTTGTTAGCAATGGGTACGAAATTTTGAGGAGCAAGGTACTGAACACTAACAGTTGCAAAGAGCTGCACTAGCTGAGCTCTGGGAAGGTGGCAAAACGTTTCTTTGTGCTGATGTTTTTCTCCCCCTGCTCTTTCAGCGTGGATGGCCATACCCAGAAAGGTGTCTGTGTGTGAGTATCATGGAGGAAATGTGGCCACAGCTCTCCCAGCTCCAGGCCTAGGAAGGACACGGTGAGTCACATCAAGGTTTTGTGAGCACAGGAGATTTTCATGTTGGTTGAGTTATGCTGGTGTAGGAGTATCATGCATCTCTAATCCAGACGAGGGGAAGCTTTGTCTGCCTCACCCACAGGTACCACAAGGGCAGCTCTTTAGATAGGATCACCAGGTTTCCACTAGAGGCTGCACTGGTCCGGGCGCCTTTCCCGGCGCAGACTGGCTCAGCACCTCCTCACCTGGAGCTGTGCGTGCAGGAGGAATTTGCTACAAGAGCAATAATGAGTCTAATGTTGAAGCCTCCCTCGGATCTTGGCATTAACGCCTGACATGTTAGAGTGATGAAAGCCCTGCATCAGCTATGCTTGCCAAATGTTCTTGATAGACACCTTTGCATGTCTGTTGGGGTAGCAGCTTTGCTGGTGGGGGCTGTACCTGTACCCAGCTGAGGGCACTGCTCAGGTGCAGATCTGCAGCTGCTGTGGGGGAGGAGGGTCTGGTAGTGCACTTCATTGGTTCTGGTTCAGGCTGGGGGCGCAGGAGCTGGTGTGGGTGACCACTCTCCAAGATCAGCTCCTGAGTTCTTCAAAACACAATTATAAAAGCTGCAGGAAGGCGATACCTGGACTCTGTAGTCCTCTTCAAACAGCCATGTGTTACTACATAGCCATACAGAAATAGTTTTTTTTGGAGGGAAAGGGATGAGCCTGACATCAAAGGGGCTACAAATGGTAAGTGCACTGTGAAGCTCTATTTGCTGACCACTACCTTGGGTGACCACTACTCATTTACTTGTGCTCTCAGTTTTTATTCTGCTGGCTTTTTTCTTTTGATTCTGTGGATGTTCTTATATGGGGGTAGCTCTGGGGTGTCCATAATTCAGTGTATCCTTCAAGTGTGCAGCAAACAGGGTCTCTTGTCTTCTGTAGCCCTTTGGGGTTTTATGTCTCACAAAGCAGTGCAGGGCCTTTTCTTCATCCCTACCTTGGCCAAAAATTTGCAAGCAGACATGTTTAGTTTAGCCCTAAGAGTCCCCACCTTTTAGGTAAAGGGATATCATGCTCAACACCAGGATAAGTGTTTGTCAGCTGGAGTGGCAAGGAGCCAGCAATGCTTCTTTTCAGCCCTAGAAGTCATTTAGTGGAGCGGGAGTGTGGGCACACAGTTTGTGGAATTGGGAGTGGGGCTGCTGAGCCTCATCCCCAATGGGCTTACATCTGTGGGCAGCAGGTGAACATTGTTGAAGGTAACGAGCCATAAAGTGCCCAGGTGCACTGACCAATCACTGCAGGGAACAGAGAGCACACAGGTGCAGTGCATGAACCATGAGGGGTGTGAAAGGTTGGGCTAAAGAGCAAGAAGGGCAGACGCTTGAAACCTTCTCAAGTGGTGTGGTGATACTCTGTATTGTGGCTGTCTCACCTGTGACATGCTGTGACATGGGAGAGCAACTGGCCACCTTGGCTGCTGTTTGGTATACCAAGTTTGTTGAAAAACTGTGTTTGTGTATTTGACAGAAGTGCTCAGAGAAACAAGAGGAATGAGGTAGCAGGTTTTGTCCTCTGTGTTGTTTATACAAGGCCGTTAAGGGCTTCTGTGTGCCTCCTTGTTAGAAATACCTCTTTGCTGAATCCCTGTGCTCCTTGCTGAGGAGGATCTTGCTGAGCGCTTGCTTGGCTATCTCTTTGCAAGGGTCTCTGGAGCAGATGTGTCTGTATGTTCATCTGTGGCACTGCCAGGGTGGGCGAGAGAGACCCTTCGGGGTTAAGGGGCCGGGTACCGCGGCCCGGCGTGGGGGGCGTGGGCAGGAGAGGGATTAGTGGGGGGTTACCGCTGGGCACTGACTGCCGCCCCCCGGGACTCCCGCCGACTTTCGGGGCTCCCCGAGCGGCGCGGCGGCGCCGGCCGCCTGCCCGCGCTGCCTGGCGGCCCCGGGGGAGGGCCGGGGGGGTCCCGCCTCGCCGCCCGGCCCCTTTGCATTGCGCATGGGCCCTCCCCGCCGGGTGGCCATGTTGCAGTGCTAGCAGGCAGCGCAGAGGCGGCGGGCGGCAGCGCAGCGCAGACACCGCACCGCGATGGCCGTGGCCGTGGGCAGACCGGCGGTGCGCGGGGCCGGGGGGCAGCGCGGGGCCGGGGCCGGATCGCCGGAGCGCGGCGGCGGGGGCTGCAGGGGCGCAGCGCTGGGGATGCCGTGCCGGGGGCTGTAGGGGTGCGGTGCTCACGGGGGGCTGCGAGGGTGCGGTGCCGGGGGGCACGGTGGGCTCGCTGCGGCGCGCCGGCTTTGCCCCTTTCCGGGGCCGGGGGAGCCCGCGCAAAACTTTTTTTGGCCCCGTTTTGTGGCCGCGGCTCGTGATTGCGGCGGGGCCGTGGCGGCGGCGGGCAGCTGCTCCCGGAGCCCCGGGGGGGACGGCGGGGATGGTCCTGGGCTGCGTCCGCCGCCGCTGAGGTGTTGGTGCCTTCCCCTGGGTGTATCTGCCCCGCCGCTGCCCGTGAATGGGAAAGCTGAGAGCGGGAAGGGCTGTGCCCCGTGCGGGTGGGCGGCCGGCGGGCGGGACGGGCCCGCGCTCCCCGGGAGGCTGCGGCGGGCGCGGCACGGCAGTCCCGGCATGGAAGTGTTCTGGGGCACGCGTGTCCTGCGTTTTCCAGCGTGACCGTTTTTCTGGGGGTGTGGTGGCCGAGAGGGTTTTATATTCGTTTTGAGAAAGACAAAAGATTTTCCCCTGACGGGGAGAAAGTGAAAAAGCCCCCAAACCCACAACAACGAAATATGCCGAGAAAGAAAAGGAAAGCTCTCTGGCGTCCAGCTTTGCAGAAATGTGAATGAAACTCCACCGTGACCAGACTGAATGCACTTTTGTGCATTGTCGGCCAGAGGAGGGAGAGACTTGACCGACTTCCCGGTAACTTTTTCAGTGCTTGGGAGTAACATAGAAGTTGCCCATGAGTGGAGGACTTGCATGTGACTCCCTCTCAAAATAAGAAAATGGTCTGCCTTCAAGATGTGACCAGGATGAGACAAGTTTCTTTTAGCGTTTATTATGTGCTTGCGGATCTGCGGGGCTGTATGGTTCCTCTGATGTGGAAAAGCAAATGTATAGAGATGGGGTTAATGGTGTTACTGGTGGTGGGGAAGTTATGCTACTAAGCAAAATGAGAGCTGGTGCTTCTTAACTGAATGCCTGTAAATTATACCAGCCATTTGTAAGGCTTCTTCTGAAATGTTTCCTTGATCTTAAGGTCTAAAGCATGCTTGGAAATTGAAGTTTGGCTTTCAGTGTAAGAATATGCATTGAAAGTGTGGCTTCAGATGATTTTTTAGGGCGAGCTGAAGGGTATTGCCAAGCAGAGCCTTTTGGCTTTGTGTGGAGCAGTAACTTTGCAGCATGAATAGGCTCAGGAACGTCGCTTATTGCAAGATGTAATTGCTGTTTGTTCTTGTGAATGTGTTTGGCGCTTTTTTTTAAATTATGTTAAACTGGTCCTGCTGCTGAGCCCCTTGGGTTATTTTGGTGAATCCAAGTCCACAGCCATCCCAGAACCGCATCCACAGAGGGTTTTGCACCAGTTAAACCAAATTCTTGTCTGTGGACTGCTGAGTCCAGCCCAGTGGGACTGACTGGAGGATGAAGCATCCATCAGCATGAGAGAAGCATGTGGGAGAGGGAAGGCAGAGGGCACTCAGCTTCCTCGGAAGCAGCTGCCGGGCAGACCCTCCATCCTGTGGAATCCGTGATTTTTGGACAAGGGAGTTGTTTTATCTTGGGTTGATAAGAGAAGAAAGGACGGTGGCCTGGCACTCAGGAGGTGTTGGGCATGTTCTCTCTTATGTACCTCCTTATCTAATCCTCCCTGCTCCCACTTTGCATGCTGCTGTTGTGCTGCTGGGAGGGTGGCAGGGAGTCGGAAGGAAGAATTAATTATATGTTAGAGCAAGGCAAGACTGGTGAAGGTTTGCCTTTCCAACTTCGTTACAAAACATGATTAAGTGGAGCTGCGAGTGGCATGTATCTTGTTGGAGGGAGAATTAAAGGAAGGGGGGGGAAAGAAAAAGGAAAGGAATGAAACCAAAAGCGAGTCAGTTGGAGTTAAAATGATGATAACATTCCTGAGTCACAACCTTTTACGTCCTGGCAGGATATGACATTATGTCAATTGTAAAAGTATGCATAGAAAAATAACTTGAGTGAACTGCTCTGAAGTGTCTGTGTTTAATTGTAGTCGAGCAGGGCGTGTTTTGGTAGGATGGGAGGCTTTCCCTTTAAGGCTCTGATCCCACAGATGTGGAGGCACATGTGTAATGTGCTGCCTGTAATTTTATTTGACTTAATGGAGACTGATCCTGGCATGCAAATGTAGAGGCATGCATAAGCAAAGTTTTGGCAGGATGGGTGCTGGGAGCTGCTGTGGGAGCTTTCAGCTGATGAAATCCATTTCTGTGCTTAAACATGCACCAGGCTGAGAGCATGCTGTGGTCATCTGGGCTCAGTGTGAGATAAGCCACTTCCAGTCTGGAAGCTGTTGAGATGTGCTGGCTAGGGGACACTTTTCTTCCTCTTGGATTAATTCCCAGCATCTTGAGCAGTGTTGGATGGTTTGTTTGTAGATCTGAGTATGGAAGAGGGCCCTGGCCTACCTACTCTTCCCTTTATGTGTTTATCCTAAATGAGTACAGAACCACAGCTTGGTTGTGTTACAGGAGTGAGACTCATGTTCATTTATTAATGTACCCCCTGTTTCTAAGCTTAACAAAAACTGAAGGGGAAAATGAGGCTGGAGTGCAGATTTTGCATGGGAACCATAGAAAATGTTATCTGAGAGATTAAAACAGCACAATGTATTCTTACTCTTCAATCTGTTTTAAAAATACTTGATAATGAGAGACTGCTGGTTTCCATGGAGGGGGGGAAGGCGAGGGAGATGGGAAGGTAGTGTGGGGCTGAACCCTCTGTGCTTTGTCTTTTAGCAGCAGATTTGCTGACACCCACTGGGCTCAGCAAGAGCTGGGGGCAGCACCTTTGGAGAGCCACATCTGTGTGTGCTGCTGAGTGCCACTGGGCCACCACTGGCCTGGGACAAGAGATGGGCAGCAGGGTAGGGGGAACCCCATGCTTCTGCCTTGTGGGGCTGCAGACTGCTCTCACTGAATGTGGTGATGCTGTGGGTGTGGGTGGCACTGCTTGGGCTGCTGAGGTGGCCAGGGCACAGGGTTTGCCTTCCTGGCCTGCTGCTGCTGAATAGGACTTCTGGGCCTGGCCTGGCTCAGCTGTCTGCACCAAGGAAGCCCTGGGCAGTGCACACAGGACTGTATTTTAGTTTGTGACCTTTTTGTTTCCTTTATTGACCTTGCTGCCTGTTTGCAGTAGGAAATTCTTTTAGACAATTCTTGCTGCACCTGTTGATGCTAACAATGGTGGGAACCTGCCTCCTCCTTGCTTTTATTTCAGCACAGCCTTGGTCACAGGGCAGGTTGTGTGTGTGCCCACCACACACTCAGGACCTCTAGCTTTTGCAGTGTGAATGAGCTGAGCTGGAGTCAGATACTTTAGATACTTGCAAAGTCCTTGCTTTGTGTAGGTGAGATGATGGGGAAGCAATTTTAGTGCCTGAGTAAGGCCCCTAAAATAATGATGAGCATTGACTAAGCATGAATCTGAGGAATAAAATATTTACGCACAGCTGAGGCATGTTTTATGTATCCCCTTCCCACCCCTGCAGCAGCCCTGTGGCTCTTTGAGGCAATTCTGGGAGTATGGGTGTGAGGCTGCTCAATGCTTGCTTGGCAGGAGAGATGCCAAGGGCACAGGGTCTTCTGTTGGCTTGGCAGATGCTGCAGCTTCATCCAGCCTTCCCCTTGGTGTGGTTTGGCTCTAGGCTTCAGTCCTGTGAGCTGCAGGGGCTCTTTCAGGGAGAGATACTGTAGCAGCTTCAGCGTAGAGCAGTTGGATGTGACCAGGTGATGTAAAAATAAACAAGAAAAGCCTCCCAATAGTACTCTAAGCTTTTTTTAGGTACGCTGTGTAGCTGCCTTCACTTCCAGCTCTGTGAGCAGCTCTCCAGCCCGCTGGAGGAAGCGATGCGGAATAATGGTTCAGACAAACACCACGGCACGGGGACAGTTCAGCGCTGCTGCTGCTGCTGGAGGAGGCTCTGGAGCAGAGACACAGAACCCACTTTGGGCTCTCTCTCTTAGCTCACAGCAGCCTCAATGGAAATTTACCCCAAATGTTGTTCTTGCTCCACAGAGTCCTTGTTTTTGTCCACTATGCAGTGGGAGTAAGAGATGCCCCTTCTTGGCTGCTCCCTCCAATCTGGATTCATTTCCCCATCCTCTGCACCCTGGTGCCTGGTTTAGACACCTGTGGGCCAGGGCTTTGTTGCCAGAACTGCTCTTGTCCACAGCTTGGGTAGGTGTGATGAACAGGAGTGTAGGCAAGGTCCATTTGGCTGTGCACAAGGTGCTGAAGGAAGAGCTGCAAGAAGGAAGAACAGCTCCCTGTGGTTTTCCTTTAGCAGGTCCCAGTCTTTCTAGAAACTTTCTCCCTCTGTGAAGTGCTCTGCTCATCCCATCTAAGTGGTGCTCTGCTGGCACAAGCTGTATTCCGAAGCCCAATACTGCCTTTCCCTGCTAGTACAGTTATTTCGCTGAGCTCTGTGATTTATGAGTCTTGAGCTATCTTTGGGACTCCTTACTTAAAGACACAGGCTGTGCCCGTGTTTTTGGTGACACAGGCTTAGGATCTGGATTTGCAATTAGAGCTTTTGAAGTGTCTGCAAATAGGAAGAAGCTGCATCTTTTCTTGCAGGCTTTTTGTTTTCTGTAGTAGCATCCCACATAAGGTGCTGACAAAAAGCAGACTGCTGCTGTTTTGGGGAGTTGGTGCTTTCTTCCATCTGAGTTTACAGCTTCTTTAGGTCTTTCTATTGTCTAATTGGATTTTCTATTTCTGGGTTTATTTTCAGATGGGATCTAGCTGCTGTAAATATGTTATTGAAGTACTGTAATTGTGGGTTATTTCTTTACCAGATCTGCTCATGAATACTTGGCAGAAGCTAATAGAAAAAGACTTGGTTTAAAAACACTTCAGTTTTGCCATGGTTGCTGCCTCCGCTTTGCCAGCGGCTCCTGAGAGCTGATTCCTGTGCACAGCAGTAGTTCTAATATAAATTGTTCCTGGAAATCTGCATGCCTCTCATGACTTTCATTCAGGAATTACATTAACCTCTCTCACATGATGGGTGTGGAAGTGAGGCACTGTTTTGACTCCTTGGTGGGACATTCTTAAATGCCTTTCTGGGCTGTTCGGGGCTGTCGGTGGATCTGGAGGTGTTGTGCCAAGTCTGGGTGTTTCACTGGTGGCTTCGCTGGGTGCAAAGTCAATTATTGTGTCCTGTAAGCAAAAGGCTCAACAGAACTTATTTACCAGATGTGTTGAATGCACCAAGTGTGCAAAGTGTTTTGTGTAAGCACATGAACTTGACTTGAATTAAGATTCTGGCAGTCTGGTGGTGACAGCTCTGTTTTTGTCTGTAGAGAAAGTGAAAGGCTCAAGCTGGGGAGATGGTTTGTTTGGTGACCCCATGAGCTTGTGGCTCTGCAGGGCAGCATGAAGAGGGGCTCACAGGGAGTACAGTAGTGTGACCTGCAGTAGAGGTGGAATTGCAGGGCTGCTTTTAGCCTTCCAGATAGGGGTTCCTACTGTAGCCACAGACAAGCTTTTGCCTTTTGATGCACTTATCATCTCCCTTCAGTCCCCATGCAAACCCTTCTCCTCTGATCTGAGTCAGTCTGGAGCTTTTGGCGGCTTTCAGATGAATGAACAATGCCAGGCTGATGGTTATGGCTTAATTTTTCTAGGACAAAATTTGGCAGGCAACGGTCTAGCTTGGAATTGCAAACTTGCCTCCTGGAAAGGTGAAGGTACCAGGTTACAACTGACACTCATTCCTGGCATCTCCCTGCAGGAACATGGATTTTCCCATATCGCCTGGATGTGCCTAGGAAACGTACAGGGTTGCCAGTAAAGAGATTGTGCATACATGTAGTTGGATTTTCCTTTTCTTGCTTCATCTGTGGTTAAAGATTTTTTTTCTCTCTGTTGTCTCCTTTAGTTTTAGTTAGTGTGATGACATTTCTTGGGTATCTGGGAAGGAACACAGAAACAGTGTGGCTGATGTTATTTCAATAGTCTTTGTTGTCGTTTTGTTCCTAGCTTGAGGTATCAAGGCTGGTATTGTCAGAAAGTATTGGAATTCAATAATTGGGAGCAGTACTCATTTATTCTGAGGTTTGCAGAGAAAAGATTAGGTTGTCATACTGTGAGCAGGTATTGCTCCCTGTAAGTTCTGGGAGTGATTATAAGGCTTAACGCAGCCATCTGGGACTGAACATATGCACAGTCCTCAAATCTTCATGCCAAGACCCCAAGAGGAGCAGGGATTTTGTGATATCGTCTGGTGACACATCGCACCACTTCATCACCACATCCATTGGCTGCTGCTTTTTCCTCCTTCAAATCTGCCTCATGTCTGGGTTGGCCTATGGCAGGCCTCGTTATATCTTTGTGGTTTTGGGCAGAGTTCTGAGCCCTGAGGTTTTTTGCCTGAGTGTAAGCACAAGGGTATGGACACTGGAGGGCGGGAGGGGGGAAGTAATCTTTCAAATCTTGTTTCAGCAGTTCAGCTAAAGCTTCCCATAATTCTGGCCAGGTAACTTAACTCCCTGCTACTGTGGTTATCTTAGCAGAAGAAACAACCAGTCAACCATTAGGCCTTTGTTAACCTATAGAATCAGAAGATCAAGATTTTTAATTACATTTGAAAAGGGTTTTGTTGTTTTCCTGTATCTTGTATGTAATTTCCAAGCCAAGAGAAATCCCTAGTGCTTTTAAATGAATGCTTTTCTGCCACAAGCTGTCTTTTATCACAGAAAGTGCCAGCCTAGTCTCATTCTGTTTCATCTGCCTCATTAATATTAAATACATGGCACTTGAATATGGCAGCCGGAGCAAAAGCAGGGAATTTCAGCTAATATCTGACAATGGCAAGCTGAGATTAAAAGATATCACAGTGCTGTCGCTATGTATAAAGGAACTGGCATTTTTCAGGAGCACTTGACCTAATTTATGTCAGTTCTTTTCTCCCCCTGCTCCCTTAAATCTTTGCATCTTTAAGTGAGCCCTTAGATCCTCCTGCCTTTCTTGCAGGCCTGGTGCAGTCTTCTGGGACAGGGGAGAGTTTGATGCTTGCAGCACAAGTCCCTGGTGTCCAGTGGAGGCAAAAAGTGGCACCAGATCCGGGAGATCTCCATTTTGGGGAGAGCCTTCATGGAAGAAGTGTGGACTTGGACTGTGGGGCAGCTCTTCAGCGAAGCTGTAGTAGACTCTCCTGATGGTCTGACTTAGAAAGCACCTGGCTGAAAGTAAGAGAATAAACAACTTCTCAGAGCAATGCCTCCCCTTCTGGGATGCACAGTTGATGGTCACTGCACAATTGGAACGATTCATGTGCGTTTCTGATGTGTGATTGACTAGGGCTGTCAGGGGACCTTGGGTTGTGTGTTTCCAGGTAGCTGAATATTCACCCAGCTGGAAAGCACTCCTGGTATTCAGCATTTGCAGTTGAGCAGTTATTAATTATTAGAGCAGTAATTAGCAGAGCCACTTAGGATTGGGGTTTGTGTGGCTGACAATGCTGCAAGTGTTTCGGCCTCTGATTTGGTGTGTGGTCTTGGGCAAATGCCTTTGTCTTGGTGTGCCTTTGTTTTCTGCATGTGTAAAGTAGGAGATAATTCCCTTCCTTGTTTAGTGAGGTGCCAAGCTGTGATCAGAGAATTAATAGCATGCCGTAGTCACCTCTGCAGACCTCGCCCTGTTGCACCAAATCGAGTGAACTCTCGTGGCACAGAGGCATTAACAGATTAATGCTTTTAATTAAAACTGCCTTCAAGAAAATAACTATTCAAATAGGGTAATATGCAAGTTGTGTTTTCAAGGAGATGTAACAAGAAGGAGGAAGAGTTTAAAGGTGAGCAGTGTGAGTAACTCTGACCTTGTTTCTCTGGGTTTGCCCGAGTGCAATTGAGGGCAATTTTCACGTAGCGCATTCCTTAGTGATACTTAATTTCTCTGGTGTAGGCCAGAACCATTTAAACAAAAAGCCAGAGGTGTTTTGTTGCTTAAACAAAACATTATTTGAAATTGTGGGTTGCTATGTGACTCCTGTCTGTTACTGAACACAGCTACATTTCCTCTAGGTTTGGCGTTGCCAGGCATGGAGCTTGGAAAAGCTTTATTTTTTTTGCAGTGGGATATGCTTTACAGCATTTTGATATAACCTGAGAAAAGCAGGATTTTCATAGCCTAACCAAGTAACCTGATGATTTCTTCCAGTGGGTTGAGCCAGAAAGCCAGAAGTATAAATGCAGGCTAGCTGTGATACAGTTTATGTGCTGTCCTGGTTTCAGTTTGAAGAGAGCTATAAAGTTCACACGGGCTAGAAAGTGTTTCTGGCATGAAGTAGGTGGTTGGTCCCTATGTAAAATCCATGCTAAGGAGTCCCAGGGGAAGGGTGTGCGGATGTTGTCAGTATCTGCACTGTGGTAAATGTATCTTTTCTGAGCTGTGTGTGCTGAAACATCTTGGCAATTGGAAGCTGCTCAGGGCTGGAGCCTCGTATTCCCGTTTTGGTGCCGTGCCTTGCAGAGGATAGTGGCCTAGTGTGTAGGGTTCAGTGATGCTGGGTGGAAGGAAGGAGGATGGAGATGGCTGTATGTGTGCTATCCTCCTGGGTACTGTGTAAGTAGGAAGGTAGTGCAAGCCTGCTCCAGTTGGCACCCTCAGGGACTACTGAGTGGCCTCAGAAAATGTGAATTAAGACATCAAGCGCCTGAGGAAGGGCTGCTCCAGCCTGCACTGACTCTCCTGGGGTCGGCATGTGCTGCTGGCCAGGTGCTGGTGTGTGACATGAGAGCCCTCATGCTGTGTGTACAGACTCGGCTCCTTCTCCTGGACAGCTGTGGGAGGAAGAGCCAGGCATTAGCCTTCCTCTTTGAAGGCTTCCCGAGTTCCTCAGCAGGTATTTATCTGTCAGACCCCATCTGCTCTGGGATATGAGTAACCCAGGCAGGGCTGCTTGTGGCTTCGTGCATCACCTCCTGCTTTGAGCAACGTGGAGGTGGAGGCTGCAATCTTAATAAAGGATATGCAGGAGCAGATCCCTCGCTTTGGTATCTCATTAAATAACTGGAGCCAAGGGCAGAAACGTGCACTGCACATGGGAATTGTGCCCCAGTTTTGGCTTAGGCGGGTCTGCAGCACTTGGAGTTACAGAGCATGTCAGAGCAAGGAGCTCCTTCATGTGAACTAATTGTCCCTAGACCTCTGCAGGAAGTGCTTGCTTGGAGCAGCCTTCATTTGCCCTGGGGTGCGTTTGTCTTCCTGAATCCTTAGGTTTGGCTCCATAAATGTGCAGCAGGATTTACCTGCTCTGTCAGGTCTTTAGAGCTGGGCTGCTGCAGGAGCTGAGGCTGGCACAGCAGAGCCTGCTCTTCTGTCACAGTCCTTCTCAGCTGCTGTGTGCTGGCACAGGGCTTGGCCAGGCCCAACAGCCAAGGGCTTTGCTAGTGGAGGGGATGCCTCACTGCCTGTCCTGGCGCTTCCAGGGAAAGAGAGGAGTCAAGGAGAAAAAAGGGTTGAGAAATCTGAGTACTGCGAGCACAAAAAGCTACAGCGTAAAGTAACTGTGGGAGGTGCAAGCTAATGGCAAATCCTCTTGCTTATTGTTGTTATTCAGAGAAACTGCCTTGCAAAATGTTCTTTTCCAGAAGCTGTCCTTGAGCTATGGATTTCAACCAAGAGCAGTGCATTATGTATCATCTGCACTCATAAGGTTCCAAGAGTTTGGGTTGTGTTTAGCTTGACTCTTCTGGAGAAATCCGAGCAGCTGGACTCTCCAGAAGCATAGTACTCCAGGGAATTCTGTTTGCTTTTGGGGTGTAAGGGAGAAGAACACTGCAAGTGTTCTTTAACACTGTGTTCATTTAACACTGCTCTGTTACAAGCAGCGGCATAGATTGCTAAAGCACAAGCCTTGACAGGAGGGCAGAAATTAAAATTAAGTCTGAACCCAACTGCTTCTGCTTTCCCTTCGAAGTGCAAACATGACTGGGGTGGACAGTCAAAGCAGAATGTGGAGGCCAGCATTAATTAATATGTGGGGGTGGGTGCTCCAGTTTAACCTTCTAGCAGCTCCCACAGCTAATGGATGTTGCAGCAGCTTGCGTACAGAATAATTTATGAATTTGGAAGGACATGATTCCAGAGAATGTGGGTGAATGCCAGTGGTTTGCAAACCTCTGCCAATGGTCTTGTGAGCGGCGGGCTGCTGTGGGAAAAATAACATTGGATTAGTGCAGGGTAATGTTTGGAAGTGTCCCACTTAGCTCCTAAAGCCTGCCCCTTGCGCAGGGCTGCACTGGGTTCTCGGCAGGACGCTCCAAAGTACCAGAAATGCATTAAATCTGAGTCTGCTGCGTGCACCAAACTAGAAGTGGGGAGCAGCACAGGGAGATGGTTTTGGCTGCAGGCTTTTCCCAAGCAGCCTTAGCAGCATCTTTGTTGTTTGGGAGGACAGTTTCCTCATTCCAGGTAATTGGGCTGTCTGGGCAGGTGCAAGATTACTTGATCTTGCAGCTCCAGGGTAGCTGGGTCCCACTCCAGACCTGTCCCCTGGCTTGGGAGCTGGTGTTGGGTGCCTTCCCTTGGCACTAGGCTCCTGAGGCGGATGTGAGCCCAGCAGCACTCCAGGCCTCTTTCCAGCTTTGCAGGCTCCTGCTTTTAATTAAACTGTCGCGACACTGGGACGGCCCGAGGATGACTGAGATACCCGAAGCCAAAGGTCCGGCCCACAAAGGTGTTTGGGAGCCTTGGAATGCAGATGGGAAGCCTTGGACAGTGCACAGGGCAGGATCCGTGCCTGCCTCCCACCAGTTGTGGTTTATTTGCTCTCTGCTCATCCATCCACTCTGGCAGGGCTGAAAACATCTCTGAGTTCTGGCTTTAATATCAGAGTGTATCCTCATAGCTGAGGGGATCCTTAAATGAAAGCTATGCCTTGGCAAACCTTCACTCTGCCCAAGTTGATGTGCACCACTTACCTGTGAGGATCTTGGTGGATTTGAGATAATTACAGATGGCTCCAAGGAGATTTGCTGTGCTTGATCTGTGTTATATGGAATTTCTCTGCGTTTTATGCCTCTAGGCTCAGTCCCGCGATAGAGCAGTGCTTGCCTCTGAGCAGCTGCCTGCCTGCTGGATAACTTGGTCCCCTTGTGGAGCTTATTCCTTTGCCAGCCATGAAAACATCTTCTCTCACACATCCTGGCCAAGTGTTCCTTCTGCTGTGTGTGTAAAGGACTGCTTGCTGCCTCTCTTGTTACAAATGCCCATTGTTCCAGTGGACAGGTTGAAATGCAGCATAATCCTCAAATGTTCTGCAGATTTGACACATACCTGGAGCTCTCTGAGCATACAGCTCTGCCAGACACTGTGTTGGGATGAAGAATTTGAGAAGAAGTAGCAGCTAGGGCAAGTCTGGCTCTGGAACTGATGTGGGGGGAATGCACCAAGCACAGAGTTAATAGTAGGTTTTGGATCAAGTCCTTGGAATTGTGTGTAAGTCCAAAGAGAATTTTATTGTTAGAGGATTTGTTTAATTAGCATCTGGAACATAGCCACTAACATAGGTTTGTGTGTAGAAAGATGGTTGGTACTTTCCTTTAGGAATTGTTGCTTTCTACGTGTAGGTGTTCAAACAATAGTTAGGGTTAATAAAACTTAGCAACAGCCAAAAGGAAAATATTTTTCTCTTGCTTATTTCCTTATGCTGTACATTTAGACACTGTTCTCATTGTTGGGTTTTTTTGTTGGTTGTATTTTTTTTTTTTTTTTTTTTTGGTTTGGGCTATGTGTGTCCCTTTTTCTAGGGCAGAAAGAAAATTGTTCACTAATAAAAGCTAAGCTTATGGAAACTACCAGTTGGCTGAAGGTTCAGGGGCTGGAAGCATCTGAACCTGCTGACATGAGGGGACTTGGGGGTGTCACTGGAGCCTCCAAAGCCCTTGCAGTGAGGGAGGAAGGAGGAGAAGGGTGACTGTACAGGCTTGTGCTTTAGTAACAGCCATTGGTGAAGGGGGATGTGGGGAGGTTTTTCCATATGCAGCAGCTTATGCCAGTTTTGCATCTGCCTTTATTTGCATTATTAGGATTACACTAATAAATGTGCTCTAAACCTTTTTGAAATCCCTGATGCTGTGACGCTGCTGTTTGCCAGCACTGTGCACGCTGCCCCTTGCCAGCATCCAACCCTGGGGTGGAAGCTGTGCTCACACAGCTCAGGAGGCTGCTGCATCCACCCAGCTGTGGCCTCGCTGCCTTTACAATAAAATCCTACCTGCACCAATGACAGTTTTAATTTTCTTCCCCAGGAATTGCTGCCCCAGTTATAGATGTGTCTGGAAAAGAGGACCCTGCAAAAGAACCTTGTCACATAAGCCTGGTGTTGGGTGTTATTGCTCGTAATTGAGGGAAAGATTCTTCCCCAGTGTGTGGAGTTCCCAGGCTCATCTCCTGTGGAAAAACCCTGTTCTTGTAGGGTGATGGTGCTGCCTGAGCTGCCTTGGGAGGCCACCCTGGGCTTTGGATTTCCTTGCTGGTGTTTGCAGGGGAGGCTGGGGATGTGTTCTGGAAAGGACATCCATGGTAAGCTGCTGGAGGGAGTTGGGCTGTGCTGTGTCAGACAGAGACCTTGGTGGCCTGTGCTGGGGCCTTGTTCTGTCACGTCCTTCACACTGTGTTACTTTGTCACCAGCAGCTGGAATGCAAGGAAAGCTTTAGCTCTTGGGTGGGGTGGGCAGGAGCAAGATAAACTCCAGAACATAGGTGTGGGGCAACGTGGGACTCCTGATACTTCTGGGACTTGGTTTAAATCTCTGGAATGAAAGGTTTTATCTCTGCTTCAGCTCAAAAACTGGAGCTGTCAAGCTAATCCTTGGATTCCTTGTGAGTAGAGAGTTAATCCTTTCTTCTGGTGCTGTAAATGTTTGTTTAGCTATGCATTTATGGAGTTCAGACACTTTGGAGTGTATGTTGGGCAACTGCTGGTGTCCTGTCTGGGGACTCTTTATGGCTTGGAGCATCACCAGGATTGTAGTGGCCATCACACCCCTTTGTGGTCCTTGCCCCTTAGCAAGTGATGGATATGGAGAGGGCTGTGGGAACATTCCTGGCTGAGGGCTGCATGTGAGAAATCTGTTTTGTCCTGCAGTGTCTATCGACTCCAGAAATATGAAGCTTCTGTAGCAGTTATCAGTGCAGCAAAACACAAGGAGGATAAAAAACCTGATGTAGGGTGACCTTCTAGTTCCATCTCCTAACAATCCCAGTGTTATGGCTGTGCTGCAGGCCTAGATCAGATGTCCTTTTCTCTGGAGAAACTCCAGCCAAGGAGGTTTTTTGGAAAGACAAAACATGGTCTTTCAAGGTAACCACAAAAATTTGGAGTTAGTGCAGTAGAGGGAAGGAAGTAATTCAGTTGAAATATAGAATTGCTCCTATTCATAAAAATTTTAGTGTTGGCTTTCCCTGTTTAGGGCAGGAAAACCAGGACTTGCTGAAGGCAAGTGGGGAACTTTATTGCTTTGAGGTAGTTGAGAGCTCCAAGTCTATGGACTAGTATTTCCAAAACTGTGGGCCAAATAATTGAGTAAACCTTCACCTTTTCCTCCACATGCAGATTCAGTCTAACTTAATTCCCCTTTCTTCTTGCTGAAGATGAAAAACTGTGTGCTAAGGCAAGCAGTATTTGTGATTTTCAATATTTATTGATTGCTGACCTTTTCTTATTCACGTTGAAGGATTTCTGTGGCGCCTTGGAAGAGCTCTGTGTGCCATGAGGGACTCAGTGTGTTCTGTTTCTCTTTTCAAAACAGATGTGAGGGCTGTGACTCAACACTCAGCATATTCATAGGCTGTGCCATGAATTCATTCAAAGCCGGTTCTTTTGCTTTGTTGTTTTCTGGTTACTTGGTCAGTATCACACTCAAGTGTGCCTGTTCCTAGTGAGGATGATACACTGGGCTTGGCTAGACACAGGATGTTTTCTCTGGTCTTTTACTTAACAACCTTAGTGCAATATATGCACATACATGTTGCATATGAATTTAAGAAGAGCCGGTCTGAGCCAACTCCTTTCAGTCCAGTTGGTGCTGGATTGACACTTCCTTGGTAATGCTGGACCAGTAAAGTTTGCCTGGGGAATTCCTGTGTGTATCTAGCACTTTTTTTGGACTCTACAAGCCTTGGTAGGGATTTGTCAAGGAACTGGGTGATGATTAGTTTGATGTTTAGGACTGGTTTATACTTGCTGCTGTGGTACCTGGGCATGGGATAAGCCTTGTGTGTATGTACATCTGTGTTAGCTCAGGATTTAGGTGTGGGGACAGCTGCTGTGATAGATCTGAGCTCTTTAGTCCAGAATGAAGAGAAGTGGTAAATAAATGATCTGAACCTGTGTGCATTGGTAGGCACAGCTCCTGTGCCCTGCCTGGGAGCTGTGTCTGTGCAGACACTGGCAGTGTGTCCATGTGCCAGGCAGCCAGTGTCCCCCACCTGCCCCTGAGCAGGCCAGCAGGGCACAGTATTAACATGGATCCTGCTTCTGAGTCCCAGGGATCATTCATTATCCAGAGCACGATCTGGGGCACCTTCCAGTCCTGCAGCTTGTTGAATGGGAACTGACAATATGTGCTCCTGATGTGTGGCTGCAGCTTTTCAGGAAGGAGCACATGGGGTTAAGGAACTAAGAGGCAGCCCTGCTGGGCTGTGCTTTTGCCACCTAAAGGAACGCTGCTGCTTTTGGTGTCCCAGGGGCCCCTAATGTGAGTTAGGTATTGGAACAGTGATGCCTTGTTACAGCCTTGTAAGCAAGCCCTTTGGGCTGCTTTCTCAAAATCCTTCCTCTGCTCTGGTTGTGCTCACAACCCTAACTGGACTCGAGTTGGTGGAAGGTTGGAGGAAAACCTGGCAATGGGGTCAGGTGCTCTGTTGCCAGGTTTGTCTGAATTCTGCTTTTTTGTGCCTGGGGGCAGTGTCCCAGAGAGCTCCTTCCTCTCTGTGGGTGTAACTGGAATCTTGCTGAGTTCATGTATCACCCTTCCCTCTGTGGCGGGTCCCATGTTGGGCTGTGCCTCCAGCTTTGAGCAAAGTATAGATCCAATGACTTAATGGCCCGTGGTGCAGCTGTTTCAAGGCTATTTTAAGAGCATGACAGTGAAATACTTAAGGAAATGGCTGTTGGATTTTCCCTCTCTGCTGCCTTGCTGGACTGTATCTGTGGTGGTGTGGCACTGTGCAGCCAGAAGGGCTGGAAAAGGGCAAAGGACTGGAAGAGAGAGAAGTGTTTCTAATGGCCATATAGCAATGTGCCTTCCTGCTGTCTCCCAGCTGGCTTCTGTCCTTCTGATGGGAGTCGTTTTTCACTCTTAAGGTGGCAGGTTCTCAAGTCTAGCAAAAACTGGGCCTTCTCTGGTCCTGGCTGGTGTCAGCTGGCCTGGAGTCACAGCCTGACTCGTGTGTTATGTCACTGTGCAGTGTTTCAGGGCTCACGTGAAGGAGCCTGCAGCTCTCTGTGCTGTGTCTGGCTGAGGGAATGGTGGGGATGCTCCAAGGGGTAGGTTTGCCCTTCCCTGTGTGCGGCACTGCAGCAGCCTGAGGGTAGGGGCACCGCAATTGAAGCAGGAGGAGAGCAGGGGGTCGGCAGGGGCAGCTGGCAGGAGCAGCAGCTCCCATTTTATCCCTCAGCCCGGCACAGGCGGGCAGAGAGGGAATGTTGCACGTCGTCCTCCTGTCAGGAGAGAGATTGGCCAGAGAGGCACAGAGCATCTGGTTCTCATTGGGCTTTGCCTTTGGATGGTCTTCATTCTTGTTTGTCACATTATGTCTTTTTTTTTTTTTTCCCCTTCCTTCCTCTCTCCCTTTTTTTTTTCCCTTCAGCGAGTTTACAAGCCTTGCTGGAATGCACATATGGTCCTTATCATCCCCAAGTCCAGCTTTTTTTTTTCTTTTGCTGGTTAGCAGTTTGTGACATCAGGGGCTGTTAGAAGCATTAGTCACTTTGCCTCCAAATAGAAAGGTCTGTGGTTTTTGGAAACCTATGGAGGAAAATGTCTTTTATGTCAGTCCTTGGCATACATGGAACTGTGAGTGCTCTGAGCTTGTGCTGACCTTTAGCCAAACTTTTTGCCTGAAGACAAATGCTCGTTCCCACTCTCTGCTGCCCCTCCTGAGTGGTCGGATTTTGCTGACTTCCCTCTTTCCAGAAGAATGCAACTGTATCCTTTTCCCTCCATGCTCCTGCCGAGTTCCAGCTGCTTGCCAATATAAGCAGCTCCCCTCGCTTCCCCGCCGGCGTGCCCGGAGGCGCGGGGCTGGATGGGCCGCGGGAAGCGTGTCCTTGCCGTGTGACAGGGGTAGCTCTCGCAGCTGTGAGCGCTGCAAACCAGGACATTTGGTGCTGCGTGTTCGGGAGGTGGGCCCTGTGCTTCCCACCCCCTGTGGCATCTGTGCTGGGAGAGCTTGGAGCTGCTTGGGCTGGGGCACGCTGGCTCTGTATGTGTGGGCTGCACCTAAGCAGGGACCGGCTTGTGGTGCCTGCTCGTTGTCCCCTCTGCCATCCTGCCCCTCGTTCAGGGGGTCAGCCCTGGAGAGAGCATTGCTCCCCTCTGTTACTGCCTGTGGAAGTGTGTCCAGCATCACCAGAGCCTCTGGGGGCATCTGCTCAGGGGAACCCCTTACTTGGTCTCAGTGGCAGCCTCCTCTGGCTGGAGGTTCTGCAGTTCCATGAGATTTTATCTGTAGAGCATTATTTTCTGTAAGGAGGGCAGCATGAGTCCCACACCTGATCTTCCCCATCTGCTGCTGCCCAGTGCTCTGTTGGTCAAGTTGCTTCCAGCCTTCCTTCCACAAAATAACCTTTTCTGCCATCCTGATTCTTTGGGCTTAAAAGCAAAATCAGGTAGAGCCTTTTTGTATTCCCTGTGACCTCCCTGTTTAATGAGCAAGGGAGCCAAGTGTGGTGTAGCTCTGCTGACAGCATTCCCTGTTCCTGGGAGCAGAGACCTGGCTCCTTGCTGTTGTGGTTGATGTTGCTGGAGGGCTGGGGCAGGGGCCTGGTGAGGAGCTGTGTGTCCCTGGGCAGCTGCAGCTGGTGCCAGCTTTTATCCAGGAAGATCAAGATGGTTTCCTGCAGTCCATCCCTCAGGGACAATAGCTGCAGCAGTGAGTCACTGGTGGCTTGGTGGCAGGCAGGGAGGCACGGATCTTCATGGCTTGACTGACACATTAATGTACAGAATGAGAGCATGCCTTCCACAGGGGTCTGCTCTCCCCGTTGAGAGAAAGGGGGGGGAGGGGGGGGGAAGAAAGCAAGGGGGAAGAAAAACAACCAAGGACCTCCCAGACTTGAGTTACTTGTGCAGACGTTTGCCCGAGCCTGCAGCCAGCCAGCAGCAGCAGCGTGGAGCCAGGAACTCCCCCTCCTCTGCTGGTGACACTGATGGTTATCTTACCCTGAAACAACAGCCAAGAAGTCCTTCCTCTCTTTCTGAACTGATTAACTGATTGATTGCTATCAGCCCTCTTCTTCTGGCATCCCTGCATGCCTAGGAGGGGAAGGGAGTTGTTCTTGCTTCCCATGTTCTCCCCATGCTATTCATAAATCCATTTGTCCAACAGTTAAGGGTTTGGCCATCCCTTAACTCTGTGTAAGGAAGGGGAGTGGAGTTATGGGTGCTGTTGGGAGGAACAGGGAGCTTGGCTCTGGCTTAGACACTGGGAATACTTGGTACCTTCCTGGCAGGGACATCAGCTCTTGGATTTAACTCTGGGAGGGGGATAGATCTTTGTCCTCCTGACTACTCTGTGCTTCTGTGTTCCTGCTCTTGCCTGAGCTGCTTTTTTATCTGAGCAGACTAAACTGTCCCTGAGGTCCCTGGCTGTGGATGCAGCATCTAAGATGATTTGACCTAGTAATGAGTCAAAAATGTTGCTGGTCTGAGCTGCTGACAACAGTAAAAGCTTTTAGAATTTCTTAAAGGTGCCTCCTAAGTCGTGTGGCCTCAAATAACTAAACACTTGCTTCATATTTGGTGTTGAGCTCAATATTTTGCATACCAGCCTTGTTCCCCTCTTGAATTTGAGGCTGGTTTTTGTTTTCTTTAACTCTTGGGAGGCCGTGTGAAGCTGACCCCCAGCCTCCAGCAGCAGTGGGCCGGGAGGGGCCCAAGGGGAATGTTTTGCCAGCAGCCTTAAAGCAAAAGGGGCTCAGCCAGGAGCTTGCTTGGACTGGGGAATAGCCACCATCATGGTTGAGTCCTGAGCGAGGGGACAATAAATGTCCTTGTGGAACTTTCCCTTTGGCCTTTTGGGAGTGGGGCTTTTTTCCTGCCTAGGAGAGGAGCAACTTTGCTTTGCTTCCAATCAACTGCCAGGCACTTTTGGAAGCATAAGGACTCAGCTCTGCTTTGTGCTGCCTCTGGAGGAGTGACATGGGACCCACCTTTACCTCCAGCTCCCCATTCACACAGAGATGTGCTGTTCCTGACTCCAGGGAGGAGAAAAACTTCATTCCTGCTGGCCCTGCCAAGCTGTTGTGGCTTGAGAGGAATGAGCTGACTTGCCTTGCACGTGCCTCATCAGCTGAATTGTTTTATAGGGCTTCACTGATTCCTGTCCAGCCAAACCCACTGTTTGCCACAGACCATCCATTAGAGCATTGCCTGACCCGTGAAACCATTTCCACCAGGAGTTATGTGTTAAGAAAAAGATATCTAAAAGAGCCTTGAGAGGGTTCTGAGACTGCAAACCCATTCTTGTCTTTTGCAGGGCTTTTTTACCCCCTTAAAATTAAGAGCAGTGGGATGTGAGTGCCTGACAATCAATCTTTTTATATAAAGTGATGGGAGGTAGTATTTGCTGTGCCTCTGGGGGCCTGTCTCTGCTCAACTTACCCCTTCCCTTCCCCTGCTGCAGTTAAAGCCAGCAGCTGTGATAACAGCAGCTCCAAGATCGTTGTTGATCCAAGAAATATTGACTGTGGGATGCCTTGTAGGGCTTTCTGCAAAGAGAAGTCAAGTGATCAGCATCTTTTCCCAAGAAACAAGCATTTATTTGTTCATGTCACTCCCTAGTTTTTGTAGGGGTTAGCACATAGCTCTGGCTGTTCAGAATCCCTTTCTGCTCATGGATGGTATGGGAAGAGGGAGGGAAACAGTGCCCTGTAATGCAGGGTTCAGTACAAGAGACGTGACTGCCTTGAGGAAGAGTTTAAAAATACAGACTGCTTTTGGGATGTCTTAAGCTCTCCAATGTGTGAGAACATCCAGACACCCAAGTCTAGCAGCACATCTGGTGCAAGCTGGCTGGTGTCTGCAGGAGTGTGTGGAGCTGCTATTTCACCCATGCTCATCTTGTCCATGGATCCTGAAGCTGGGAGCAAGGGAGCAGAACACCTGTGGGTTTGATTATGACCCATGGAGCAAATTACCAGCTTTGTGTGAGGACCTGGAAGCTGCAGAAGTTTAAGTAGTGTAATAATAAAATTATCACTGGGTGAAAGGGTGGATTTTGGTGTTTTTTTGGAATGGGGGGTTTTTGGGAACAAGATGGAAGGACTTGGGTGTGTCCAGCCTTTCTTCTTCTTCTTCTCTGCCTCCATCTCCTGCTGTGATGCTGGCACTTTGGGGTTGGTTTAGAATAGAAGTTCACTGTCTAACATAGGTGATAGGTATTGGAAAGTGATTGTAAACATGTTATATGTAGTTCATAGTATAAAGAGCCAGCACTGCCCCGAGGGTGGTCAGAGTGCCGCTGGCTGTCCTGCTGAGCAGACCTTGGCTGGACAGGAGAAAATTTTTATAGATAAGATATAATAAACAACTCTGAGACTGAAAACTGAAGAACTCAGCCTCATTCTTTGGACATATGGGCCAAAATAGAGACTTTTCACGTATCTCGGGGCTGCAATAACCAGCAAACTCCCGAGAGGTGCACACAGGGCTCTGGGGTGGAGCAGGAGCCATGTCAGCCTTTGACTGCTCTTCAGCCCGAGGTGCCCAGTTCCCAGAGGGGTGGCTCAGCTGGGATCAAACCTAGCCCACTGACTGTGCTCAGGAGCTTGTCATGGCAGTTCACAGCTGGAGAGGCAGGGCCATCTGACTGAGCATCCCCTTGTTGGTACAACACTTCTGCTCTGCCAGACCGAAAGCGTGAATCACTTGCCTGCTCTGCTGCTGATACCCTGAGCAATCAGGCTTGTTGCTCTCCAGCAGAGGCTTCCTTTCCTTGTGGATGAAGCTATATCCCCTTGAAGGGGTGAAAGCAGGAGCAGAGACCTGGCTGCAGTGGGAAGTGGTTATGCAGCATGTGCACCTCTTTACTCTGGGGAAAAGCAGCCTGCAGCTCCCCCAAAAATGTGTTAGCTTTCCAAGGGCATCTGCCTGCTGCAGAACTGGTTCTGTTTGTGTGTGGAGGAGATATCTAGAAATGTAGTTCCTTTGGCTCTCCTGCCTCCTCCAGAATGTGTATCTGTGGGCCTTGTGCAGAATTGCAGCTATTTTCTGTGTCTGCTTTGCTCAGGGAGATGCGCTGCATCCTGGGAACACAGAGGGAGGTGAATGCTGGGGTTTGTGTTTCATCTCTGCCTGTGCCTCAGGCCTCAGATCTTTTCACAGATCTTTTCTTTGATGTTTTGAGCAGATATCAGGCTACTCCTGTCTCCTGTTGTGCAGCACAGCCTGTGAAAAATACTTGGCATTGCAAAGTGCAGAGTTAGTTTTTGTTTATTCCATTGTTGATGTTTGCCACTTGCAGATGAAAAAAAAATGGAGAAGGTCTCCAGCAAAAATAACTGACACAGATGCAAGAGATGAGTCTAACTCCTGTTCCTGCTGAGCAACTGATGATAGGCAGTACTTGCTTTCCCAAAATATATCAGGGAAAGAGATACTGGTGCTGTGCTGAGGGATGTTCAACACCCACTACTTTCTGTGAAGCCTGTGAGTCATGGGCACTTTTTGCTTTTGGGATCTGCTCCACACTCCCTTCACTTATCATAAACCCAAGCCCAGCAATTTTTTTAGAAATACTCCTGTTACAAATATTTAATTTCACCCATTCATGTAATACATCAATCCCAAGACCTTTTCCAGGGAAATCCCTGTTGGGGGTGAATGAGATGATGGTCTTTCTGGGTGGTTATTCTTTACCCAGCCTGAGTGAAGGAGATAGCATCTCTTAATCACCTTAAGCTTCTGTGGTGTGGTGCTGGTGAGTAGCTCCCAGCTTACAGAGGGATGGAGGTGAGCAGGCTGGTAAATTGGCATTTAGCTGTGGACAAGCCTGGTTTAGATGCTGAGAGAAGGCTCAGGTGCCTAGCACAGGTGCCAGGCTCTGTGTGCCAGCATGGCAGAAAGGATCCCTTTGCCTAGGCTCCTGGCACAGACTGAGGCATTTTCACTTGGAGATGTTGCTTTTCTCAGGGAATTTTGGTATTTCTTTAGGTCTGAGTTTATTTTCATGACACTCAACCCAAATGTAACTCATTTCTCCCTGCAATTGATGCCTGGTCCATTGTGTTCTGAGGAGAGAAGTGGAGCTGCTCAGCAATTTTGCAGAGAATGGGAAGTCCTCCTCTGCTTTTGATTCTTAACAACCAAAGAGTTGTCTATGTCTGGTCCAAAACCCACTTTGTGGAAAGAAGCTGGAGCTTGCCAGCATCTTTAAACTAGGCTGAGACTGCCCATGACTGTAATTTATTGTGGCCTTGGGGGAGTGACTCCATTGGAAGGGTTTGGGTTTGGAGAAAGCTTCCAAATTAAGGACAACTAACTTTAGGAGAAAAATGTTGTGAAATAACAGCAGAACTGCTCCATGTCTACCAAGCTGGTGGGGTTTTTTTGCTTGCTTGTTTTACTGGGGACCTTGGCATAACCATGACTTGCCAGGGAAGGAGGTAACTGGGCCAGGTTGCTTTTCCAAGCCTCTTTGTGGAATGCCATATAGCTGCTGCGGGAAGGGCCCAAACACAAACTAGGGGTTGTGTCAAACCTCCCTTCTGCAAGGTTTGTGCTGCTCCCTTGCCCTCCACAGAGCAGCTTTGGGGTGTTGGATGTTGTCAGCTCAAGCCCCGAGGAGGAGAGCGGGTCATGAGGGGTGACTGGCACCACTGGGCTGCCTGGCCTGACTCCTTTTCCTGCTGAGGACGTGCACAGGCAGCACCGGGGGCTCTGTAGGTCACACAGGAAACACTGGGAACGGTGCCCTGCTTCCTCACCTCGTGTCAGATCAGGTTATTTGTAAACCAAGGCATGGCAGAGCAGCTTGCTCATTTTATTCCCGTTCTGTTAAAGCCTGGAAAAGCTGGAAAGAATTTTAGCTGGCTCTGGTGGCACAGTTGCTATCTGAGCTGTGTCCTGCTGTGGCCATGCTGAAGGGTTGCAGGAAAGGGCCGAGAATGTTGGCATTTCCCTTGAAGTCCTGGGAGGACAGAGCACGTGTGAGAGCTGCTCCTTCCCTTTGGCACACTGAGCCAAGCAAAGCACCACCTTGGCTCTCAGCTCGCCTACACAGGTATCTGTCAGGAATAGCTTTTGGAGCTGCAAGCAGTGCCATATCACAACCTGTGTCACTCCTCAGTGTGTTTCTTGAGGGAGCCAGCCTCACTGGGAAGTTTGGGGAGTTTCCCATGCTGCTGGGGAAATTCTGAAGTGGAAGTTGGCTGGTTTCTGCTGTGTAGCTGTGTAGTGGACACGAAGGAGGCAGCCTCAGCTGCTTCACCAGCTGAACAGGAACTGGTCAGCTCACAGCTCTGTGTTCCACTCTGTTTTCCAGGTGTCTGCCAAAATAATATTAGGGTAAAGAATCTGGTTTATTGGTGACAAGCATGGAGAACCAGTCTGGTGATGTTTGGTTTGGGGATGTTTTAGTTCCTGAGCCCCACAGCAGAGATGGATAGAAGGAAAAGGAGAGTGTGTTTGGGAGGGACACCCACACAGATCCTGTGTCCCAAATGCCTCTGTGTCCTTAATGCAGTTCTGACAGGACCTCTTCCCTGCCAGGGGTGTTGCAACCCTGCTGAATGCTTTTCTGCTTTTCTCCTGGCTCTTTCAGAACGATGACCTCAGGAACCTGTCCCTGTCCGGCCACGTGGGCTTCGACAGCCTCCCAGACCAGCTGGTCAACAAGTCAACATCACAGGGCTTCTGCTTCAACATCCTGTGTGTGGGTAGGTCACCTTCTGGGCCCTCAGGGGCGGCAGCCCCACACTCACACCTTCTCCCTCTGCCCAGGGCAGGGCTGAGCCTTGTCTTCCCAGAGCTGCTCCATGGTGAAATGGGGTGTTCCTCTTTCCCCTTTCTCTGCCCTGTCCCCTGAGTCAGAGCATGGCAAGTGCTAGCTGTTAAAATCTATCCCTCTGATCATCCAGTGGTTCTGCTTTCCCCAAAGGCTGCCTGTAAGGAAACTGAAGTTGGGAACTAAATGTATTTTTAAAAGGATACTCACTTAAATCTGCTTTTCTCTGGATTGAGTGTGGAGGGTGTTTCTCACCAAATTGCATTCCTTCCCTTCCAGGGTTTGCCTGTATCCTTACATTCTTAGTTTCTCCACTTGGAAACGATGCCATTTTTAGTCTCCTAATGATATACTGGAGAACAAAGCTTGTCACCTATCCTCTGCTGTATTTAATGTGGAAGTTGGTTTAATAGCCTGAGTTGCTTTTCCCAAATTGTTCAGAGGGTGAAATACAAGGAGGCAGCAACTTCTCTTGGCTGTGGGGAGGTAGCTGCTGTCTTGGTACGCTGTGGCTGCTCCACAGCTGGAAATCCATTGCTCAGCCCCGGGAGCTGTGAGCCAAGCCAGCTTTGGCTTGTCAGTGAACCCAGAATCTGGTTCTGTAAAGAGACAAAACTGCTGGGTTTTTCTCTTAGCTTGGCAGTGCAGGCTGCAAACATCATCTTTCCATTCATTGTTCATTCAAGCCTCCAAGAGGGGAGTATTGTCCCTTCTAATTAGTTACATTAATTAGCTGGAAAAACCCCACAACCCTCTGACTGTGATTTTTCTACAGCAAATTGAGAATTTCTGTGAGCTGCCTGAAAAGAAATCTAGCAAACTTGACTCCTCTCTGTAGCTCTGTGTGTGAAAGGAGGAGATAAGAGAGTAGTTGCACTTGTGCACACTTGAGCTCCCAGCCCTCACGTGACTCTCATAGCAGCATGAAACCATTTCAATCCAGCAGGGAACAGCCTGATTAGCAGGCAGCTCTTTGATCAAAATGGCATAAATTAATTGCCTTTCTCTCTTGAAGTAAATATGCCTTTCTTAGCGTGACTTAATATGTCTCCATTAGCAATTTGATCCACCTCTTTTTTCCCTTGTGAAATGTGCCCATCCACCGATTTTCACCCCATATTAACGTTCCACACAAACTGCTGCAGTTGGCCAAGGAACAGAAATCTCAGCCTTGAAAAAAAATTACTGTTAAAAATTGTGATTTGAGAGAGGACACAAATTCACTGTTGTAATGTGAGACTTCTAATTGGGATGTGAAATGCTGCAGAGCTTATCTGGCATAGAACACAGCAGTTCACATCAGGAGCTCCCTAAAATTCACAGCTTCAGCCACAGGCAGTCTGTACCATCAGTTTAGGACTTGGCTTTCTGTGTGAGTTGCCTCAGCTCACCCCTGCTCACAGCATGGGTAGCAATAGCTGTTTGAGAGTGTAATTGCTAAACAAACAGTTTTGACTGAAAAATGGGATTTAGGCTAATGCTTTCATCCATGTTGCTAATTGCACTGGGGATTAGTGAAACCGTAATAGTTTTAAAAGTTGGTATTTAACCAGTGTGCCTTTTTCTTCAAGAACTCTGGATATATTTCTCTGTATCAGATTTTTATTGTCTTAAGTTGCACTATGGGTATTGGATGATCTTCTTGAGACAATAAAACTGCCTGAAAAACGCTGAAACAAAATGAGGGAATCAGGTGTGGAGTTGAGAGAATTGGCAATTTGATACCATTAAGAAAGTTCCTGGGTCAGTCCTGGGGCAGTGGTCAAGAAGGGGACTGTCTCTGAAGACATCTGTTCCTGCAGGGATTATCTTGCTTAGCGATGTGCATGTAGCCTAATTCCACTGCTGCCCAAGTGGAATAACTCCTTAACCTGGGGAACGTGCCAGAGAAAGAGGTGAGGGAGGCCCTGTCCTGACACTTCTGTCACTTCTGTGTGCTCAGGTGAAACTGGCATTGGCAAGTCGACGCTGATGGACACGCTGTTCAACACCAAGTTCGAGAGTGAGCCCGCCACGCACAACGAGCCTGGCGTCAGGTTGAAAGCGCGCAGTTATGAGCTCCAGGAGAGCAACGTGCGCCTCAAGCTGACCATCGTGGACACCGTGGGCTTTGGTGATCAGATCAACAAGGATGACAGGTAATTTGAGTTCTGCTGGGACACACATCCCCCTGCTGGTGCCCTCTGAGGTGGGCAGCAGGTTCTGGGGGTGTTTCCCATCCCAGATGCTGTTTCTGCCTAACCCTGTGGAGAGAGGGGTGGGCAGCAGGGCTTAGGGAGAGCTTGTGTCCTGTGTGTCCTGGCACATATGACTGTGGTGGGTGTGATTCGCTCTGTCCTCCAGTTTGAGGCTTCCCAGTCGTCCTTTGCTCTGCTTTTTTTACGGGGTTTTCTCTAACATTTCTCCCAGTGTGAGGTCTTACTGCTTTCTTTGCGCATGTCTCTGAGGTTTTTGGTGTCTCATGGTCAGAGGCAGAATTTCCATAAGCCAGGAAACCAGAGAGACAGTCATTTTACAAACCCACCTAGTGATGTCCATGAAGCTGCCCTTGGTGGAGGGGGAACACATGGAGCAATTTTCTTTCCAGAAGCACAAACAGTTAATTTGAATAAGGACATGTTACGCTGCACGAGCTGCCTTTTCTCCAACAAAATGGTCCCACCAATGTCCATGAATGATGCAGTTGTCTTCTGAGCTTTGCTCATAGGCTTTAGTTCCTGACAAGTCCCTCTTATCTTGTGACTCTCCCTTCCCTCTTTTAAGATGATGAGATTTTGGACAAGCTAGAGGGTAGGTCATGTATTCATGTTTAAGTTTTTTTGTTAGATGATTTTCAGTGAGATTGGCAGAGCAGCAGCTCAGACTTGAATAGGACTGCCAAAGGCATTGTTCTTCAGGTGAGCAGTCTTGTGTGGTTTCCATGCACCTGAAATTGAGGGCTGTCATATCTGTTGTGCTTTGCCTGTGCACCAAGTGGAAACACACCCTTGTGAAGGAGGGACTGTAGGGTGGTGGGGAGTATCCTAAAGCAGTGCTTGTCCTGTGCCATACAGAGCTCCTGAGTGTCCATCAGTGGCCTGTGTGGTCCCAGCTCCAATTCCCTGCTTTTCTCTGTGCCTTCTCTCCCCAGCTACAAGCCCATAGTGGAATACATCGACGCCCAGTTTGAAGCCTACCTGCAGGAAGAGCTGAAGATCAAGCGGTCCCTGTTCAACTACCACGACACGCGGATCCACGCCTGCCTCTACTTCATTGCTCCTACTGGACACTCGCTCAAGTCCCTGGATCTGGTCACCATGAAGAAGCTGGACAGTAAGGTACTGGCTGCCTGGGTCACCACGGCCCTGTAGTGCTTTCATTATCTTGCCATCTGCTTGGGAAAATCATGTCAGGGTTTAGTAGTGGAGAACTGCAGACAAAAAGTGTGAGAGGTGTACCTGGGGCAAGCTGCTACAATGGGTCATTATTCTGCTTCACGTGCTGCACAGATTTATTGAGAGTTTGGACTCCTGCTCTTTTCCAGCTCTACTTTGGGTGGGGAGCTTGGCCACGTGCTCCCCAGCTCATCTTTAAAGTCAATAAAGACAGTTGAGGTTGTCTTTCTAGTCAGTTAAAAACAAATGGAGGTGCTGTGTCTGCTTGCTCTGACCTCATCCAGCTAGACAAAAACAGTGATTTGATCTGCTATGGCAAATGTAGTGGTGTTCTAGCTGTAAAGTCATAAACAAGAATCTGAATAAATATGTTAGTTGGCATCTTCCTGGTACCCTCTACCTGGCTCTTCCAGGTACCCTCATGGGCTTGGTTTAAACCATGGTTCAAAAGAGATTGCCCCTCTTCTAGGAAAAATAACTGAGGTACAAATGTAGAGCCTGAGTAGCTAAACTGAGCCTTCTCTGTGCTCCTTTCCATCATGATTAAGCAATTTAAATCAGTCCACTGTGCACCTCATTGGCTCCTGATTCTGCAGGACATCAATGATGACAGTGGTTCTTTGTTTCCTAGAGAGGCCAATCGATTGGGTTTTATGTGGGGAGGGAGAAAGTTCCTTGCCTTCTTCAACTGAAAATAAGGTTACGGAGATTTATCCCAAGTGAGCTAATTGACATTCCTGGTCTGTCTTTTGGCCAAGGGGGATTTAATAGCTCCAAACGGAATTAAGTGACGTACTAGAAGAGGATTTTTAAGTACTATAGTTAAGATCCCTCCATATGGGTCGATATTACTGTTATCCTCAGTACAGTTTCTGTCTGCTGTTGCAGGGAAAAGCAAACCTGCAAGATCAAAAGCAGAAACTGTCCCTCTGAAGGGAGGAGACAGGGAAAGAAGGCAGGATCTTTATCCTTGCCAACAGCCTGCCTAGGGAAGAGAGGCAGTAACTCATCTTTCATCTCAGAGCTGTGCAGGGAGGAGTGATCCCTGGTTCTGCAGTGTCCAGGGGCACATAAGGGCACACAGGTGGGGGAAGTGTGCCTGTGTTACTGCCAGCCCCTGTCCTGTGTGTTCCAGGGCTGGATAGACACCATCTGCTTCCACCTCCTGTGGGGTGACAGCAGCTCTGCTGCCCCTCTGGTGTCCCTGGTGACATTCCCCAAGTGGGGGTCTGTGACAGGCTGTTGTCTGAGCATGGCTCCAGCTGAAATCCAGCCAGCTGCAGTACCAGGGGATGTGCAGATATGGTCATTTCCTTTCTCTTTTTTTTTTTGGAGCAGTTCATAATAATCTATGACAACATTTCCTGTCCAGCCAATTCAGATGAGGAGGGGAGTATGACAGGACAGGAAATAACATGTTGCCAAATTGCATTTGACTTCTTTCTAAGGCCATCACTGCTGCCTGGAAATCCTGCCTGAGGTGGTGCTGCTGGCAGCAGCAGCCCCAGGGAAGTTCATCTGCTGGGGGTGCTGGCTGGTGGCACTTCAGGGCTGTCACTGTGTGTCCTGCTCTGTCCTCGCCCAGAGACGCAACCTGTGCTGTCCTGTCTTGCAGGTGAACATCATCCCCATCATTGCCAAGGCCGACACCATCGCAAAGAACGAGTTGCACAAGTTCAAGAGCAAAATCATGAGCGAGCTGGTCAGCAACGGCGTCCAGATCTACCAGTTCCCCACCGATGAGGAGACAGTGGCCGAGATCAATGCCACCATGAGTGTATGTTATCTGGGGGGGTGCCTGCCCTTGCCTTGCTTGGTCCTGTCCTTGGTGGCCCTGCTGGGTCTTGCTTGGCTTCAAAACTGCAATTTAAGCACGGACATCAGCCTGGCCAGAAGGCTTTTGGGAGCTGGCAGTACCTGGTCTGATACGTTTCCTTGTGTGACAAACCACTTCTCCCCCATTGCAGTTCTCACATCCTTCCCCTGTTGCAGTATTCCCGTCTCAGGAAAGGAAGAGGATGGGAGGCAGGGCCTAAGTGTGGTCAGGGCAGAGAGCTGAGGTTTGGCTTTCCTGTCCCAAACGACCACTGGCTGCTTCATGGGGGTGATTCATTCGCTGCCGCTTTTGTTTCGGTTTCCGCTGGGAGTGGGGCACCGGCACTGATGTTCCAGCTCTCCACAGCCCATCAGTGGCTCTGGCTGTTACCTCCTCTAGAGGCAGTGTCCTCCCTTGCCTCTGGACACTGGGTGGGAGGGCACTAAGGGCTAGACTGGACCTAACATTTTAGGGGGGGGTTACCAAGGGAAGCAGCACTTTGCCAAGGGCCTTACTCAGGGTGCAAAGGGAAGAATCTGAGCTCAGGGTTGCTGGCAGTGAGGTGTTGATTGGCCCCAAGAGGATGTGCCAGTCTTAAAGCAAGTGCACTCACATTAAGCTATTTCTTTGCTACTTGAAGGCTGCTATGAGTTTTGCTGCTCAAGGGCTTGTAGATGGGCATTATCTCATCCAGCTGAATGTTAGACCCTCTCCAAAGCTCCTTATTGCCTCTCTTGCTGTTTTGAGCAGGGAGAAGCTGGCACAGAGAAGGCATGTTGTTCTACCAGCGTGCACTGTGTGCAGAGCTCTGCCTTCCTCAGGTGCAGCCTGGCTGCTGGGAAACCCCTTTTCCAGATAATCCTGTGTCCTCTGCCCTGACATCTTCCCCTCCCACCCAGGCTGTGACCACAGCTTGGCTGACACAGCTCCCGCTCCCAGAGCTTGCACCCAGCCTCTTTGGATGCTGTTAAGGCCGGGAGAGTTCCGCTGGGCTGGGCTGGGCTGGCAGCTGAGGCGGGCTCCCTCCTGGCAGCAGCCACACTTCTGGGAATAGATCCCAGATTGCTGCCACCACACCCACAGAGAGACCTGGACGGAGCAGAGCTCCATGACTCAGATGTGTCAGCCGGGGGCTGGGTCAGCTCCGCTCTTCCCTTTGCTCACAGCTTTGCCCTGTGTAAGAGGAAGCATTAGCAGTTCTTTGTAGCAGCAAAATCCCCCTGAATTTTGTCTTCCTTGAGAGGATCTAGTGTATTTTCTTTTTTATTGTTTCATGGTTCTTTTTTCTCGGTGTTCAAATTCAGTTCCAGTTTGTAAGACTTGTTCTGTGCTTAAGACAGTAGTGCTTTGTAATTAAATGGAAAACAATGTACGTATCTTGTGTTTTTACGACTTCAGAATTTTGGGCTTTAAGTCTGATCAGGTTTCTCATCCAGATTGTCCTGTTGCTCTTCCTGAAACACCAGACAAATTGTAAAGGCGTTTAAACAACTTAAATTTAGCAGAGCTGCCCCAGTAAACAGCTTTCTTGAGAAACAATCTCTGGCAAGGCAGCAAAGGAAACCCCCAGCCTCATTGTCCCTTTCCTTTTGTAGGTCCACCTTCCTTTTGCCGTGGTTGGCAGCACTGAGGAAGTGAAGATTGGCAACAAGATGGCGAAAGCCAGGCAGTACCCCTGGGGTGTTGTGCAGGGTATGTTACCAAGGGCACGAGCCAGGCCTTCTCACCCTGTCCCCTTCTGATCCAAGAATAACCAGTTCTGTTACTTCCATTTCTGGATGGCCCTTACCAAAATCTGAGAGAGCACAGCTTAGATCTGAGCATGAGCATCTGGACATGCAGCCAAAAGCTCCTTCCTGCAGGAGGGCAGAGTTTGGCCAGGACACTGTTTGCAGTCCAGGCTTTACTGAAGCTGCCAAAAATCCAGAGCTGATCCTTGCTTTCCAACTAGCACTGAGAAGTACAGGATTGAGATGGTGATGGTCTCCTTGTGGCTTCGGTTGTGTATCCCATTGGAGAATGGCCCAGGAAGCTGCAGGGGAGCATTCACAGTGCAGTTCTGTACAACTCGCTGGTTTCTCAGTAATACCAGCTGCCCCTGAAGCAGCTTCAGAGACCTCAGCTGTGTTTACCAGAGGATGGTACTGGGAAAAACAGTTAGGAGAGAAGCTGATGTATTTGGGAGGTCTTGGACTTGACCTGTATCCTTCTGGGTTCTTACTGTTCCCGGAAAACTAGGACCAAATAGCTGGAGATTGAGTTTAGACTTGGCCTCTGCAAGCCCCTGTGAGTGCTAGGATTTTGAGTGGGTTTGGGTGGGAAGTGAAATCCTGTGAGCAAACAGATCATCACCTTGCTGGTGGCAAAATGGGTGGGAGGTGGGAGCCCTGTGACGGATGGGCAATGCACAGATCTTTCAAATCCAATGCAGGCCTTGAACTCGGGCCCGTGCTGGCGTGGGATGGCTTCAGCCCCAGTTCAGCAGGGCGTTTTGGTGCGAGCTGACTTGGAGTTGTGCTTGTGTGCCTGAAGAGCTCTGAGGTTTGCTGCACTGGGGCCCAGATCCAGGGAAGGGGGGAGCCCAGCTCCCGGGTTTCACGTTCTCCCTGTGGATATTGTGTCGTTTTTGCAGTTGAAAATGAAAACCACTGTGACTTTGTGAAGCTGCGGGAGATGCTGATCCGAGTGAACATGGAGGACTTGCGGGAGCAGACGCACACCCGGCACTACGAGCTGTACAGGCGCTGCAAGCTGGAAGAGATGGGCTTCAAGGACACAGATCCAGACAGCAAACCTTTCAGGTAGGGATGTGCAACCCAGGCACTGCTGTGCTCTGCAGTCTGCTTGCTCTGCTGCTGCTCAGGGCTGCCTGAAATTCTGGTTAGGAAAAGTGCAGCCATGTCTGTGTTACAGCAAGGTGGCCCATGCTCTGGGGTAAATGATCTTTTGACCCTCCTGGAGCTCTTCACAGCTGGCCCAAGGTGAGCTGTGAAGAGGGTGCCACGGTCTCATGCCTGAGGTTTGGCTGATTACTGAACACATAGTTCATTCTGTCAGACAGCTTTATTGGTCTGCAGCCCAAGCCATTAGCCAGGGACAGCAGCTGTGTGGGAATTTGGGAGGGAGTGTTTGTTTTCTCCCTTTATTTCCTGTTTCCCATTCCTCCCCAGCTTTTCCCCATTAATTGCACCCCCTGCCTCACAGTGTTCCATGTTCCTCTCTGCCTCCTGGGGAAGGCAGTCAGAATTCCAGTGCACCGGTGGAGGCCTGCCCCTGTAACACACATGTGTGTCAGGGGCTTGGGGTCTTGTTTCTGACTTAGTGAGTCGATGCAGCTGCACTTCTTCTGCAGCAGAAACCTGGCTGGAATCAGTCAAGCCCAGTTCTGTTACTAAGCCCAAGTGTGAAGCTTTATTGGATTTCCTTTCTGGAGAGCAATGGCTTAAGATGGGCTCAGCCCTTCCTTTGGAGGAATCTGAGGAATTTCCATTGCTTCCTGTACACGAGGCCTCTTTTGACCAAGCTATAAGTAGAAAGGAAATGAAAATGTACAGAATTCCTCCATCTGGTACGTGCTAGTTCAGAGCAGCTCACTCTGGGTGCCTTTTCCCTCCAATAAACAAACAAAACCTATGATCCCAAGCTGTTTGGCTGAGGCTGATGTATATCTGAAATGAGGGAGACATTCTCTCTGAGCTCAGGGATCAAAAGGATGCTTTTCCCTGCATCTTGGCCCCAGGAGCCACAGGAACTGCTGCCCTTCAGCCAGCTTGCATCAGCCGGGGGCAGGGAGCCTTTGGCAAATCTTAGGGGGAGCAGAGCAGGAGGTCCCAGCAAAGCCTTGGTGCTGTGTAGGAGCTTCTGTGAGGTGTGGAAAAGGGGCACTGGTGATGTCTGAGACCCCCACCTTGCTTGGCCAGGCTGCAAGAGGTCGGGAGGGAGCCCCAGGATCCCAACAGGCATCAGCTCCATGAAATGAGGTCTCTTTGCACAGAGACCCTTCTGCTGTCCTCTGTCTGTTGTGGGCTGGATTCTTTGCTGTTCTGGTTGAGCTTTTCAAAATACTCCTTTTTCAAATAATATTATTTGCCAGGGCATCCTTCAGTGTGTGGGGGCGTGTTGGGAAATCAAGTTACTCTTGTAGTTTAGGTTCATATGGTTGTGTACTTAAAAGCCAATTCCCTTGTCATCTTTGCCTGTGAGAAGCAGCAGGGATCCCAGTTGGTTTGGACTGTTATTCCTTAGGGCTGTAATTGTTTTTTTCACATGCAGCCTGGGAGTTGCCAGGCCTGTTTCTCTGAGAACTTGGCTCCTCTGGAAGTCAGAGTCACTGCGGCAGAGAATGAAGCTTTGAACCTGGGACAATTTAACAGGAAGCCCCTGCCCCTCTCGCTCCTGCCAGGCTTTTCCTGCTTGCCCATCACCCAGCACGGTGTTTTTGGAAGTGAGCTTTGGAAGGAGTGGTTTGCAGTCCATGATCCTATGAGCTGCATGCAGAGCTTTCTGTTTCACTCTCTGAGGCTCTGCTGCTCCCTAGGACAGCGTGGCACTAATTGCAGATTCAGTTTGTGCTCACTGAGCAGCCAAGGCTCACCTGCCCTCAGGCTTTGCCACATCCTTCACAAGGAATTGAAGTTTCGGTGTCTACAGTCAAAGCATTAAATCCAGCACTGAATTTTAGGGAGGTTTTGTTTTGAGTCTCCTGAAGACTGTATGCTGTGAGAGGTCTGGTTCTACATGTAGCTAAAAATCCAAAGATAGCTCTTGCCCTGCTCTCCCACAAAAGGATTTTTGTAGTTTTTAGAATCAGTATTTTTGCTTCCATGTGTAGGAAGCTGGTGTGGTCATGTGGAATGGTGTGATTTCTCTGGGGCGGCCAGTGCTGTGCCAGAACAGCTCTGGGCATCCTGTCTGGAGGGTATTTTAGGAAGTAACTGAAGTGCCTATTAATTAGCAGAGTTAAATACAAGGCTTGAGATAAACTGACAAGTTGTGTTCCCCAGCTCAATATTGCATCCCCTAAAAAAACCCCAACCAATAAAAAACCCATCAAACCCCCCAACACTGCTAGGAAAAGTAAAAGTTTAACTTTGTGGGAATTAGGATGTTCCACTGGCCCAAGAGTTAATGTGTTCCTTAGGCACATGGATGCAACGTGTCTGTGTGACTTCAGTGGAGTTTTCATTTTAAAAATGCTTTTTCAGAAAAGCCTCTTGGGGGAAATAGTTATCATTCCCACACTATCATTATGGCTGGGCTATCCAAATCCATTTAAGGAATAAAACAAAAGAGGAATTTGGCATCCAGAGTTCCTAAGAGGCTTTAAAAATCTCAGAGGTACATGGACAACGTATTTCATGTCCCAAGTCTTCACTGCCTATCTCAGTGCTGGGGAAGGAATGCCAAGGAGTGGAGGGGGAATGAAGGAATCCAGTCATGTGGTTATTTGGAGTAGGAAGGCTGCTGATGGTTTGCAAAGGCCAAAGGAGAAAGGGAGGTCTCCCAGGATGGTGTTATCTAAATCAAGCTCCCGATGTGACTCTATTAGCAATGAGTAGTGAAAATGAATTCTGCTCTGTGTCAGTGTCGTGCCTAATGAGCTACACAGGGGCAGATTTCTCCCGGGTCTGCTACACAAACCTTGCATTTGGAACGCAGAGACTTGGCCCAGACAGAGGGAGAAGGGAGGCGGTGTGGGTCCGAGGGATCATCGGCCTCGTGGGCATCGGGGGTTGCTGCAGGCACTTGTGTAGAGGCTGCTTCTCTTCCAGGACAGCCGCCCTGCCTGCTGAGTGATGCACGGGACGCTGTGCAGGGAGCTCGGCTCCTCCTTTCCATTCGCCTCCCACTGCTGCCACCTAGCAAGCTGGGATGGCTTTCACGGGGGTGATGCTGCCTCTGCTGGAGCCTCTGCCGTGTTTTGTGACACGACAGCCCAAGTGCTGAGGTCTCCGGGGGCTGGAAGCTCCTGGCTGTGCTTGAAACACTGTTCTGACTGGGTTTTGTGTGCTTTTAACAGTCTCCAAGAGACTTATGAAGCAAAGAGGAATGAATTCCTGGGCGAACTCCAGAAGAAGGAGGATGAAATGAGGCAGATGTTTGTCATGCGAGTGAAGGAGAAGGAAGCAGAGTTGAAGGAAGCAGAGAAGGATGTGAGTATATTGTAACTGTGAGGGCAGGGCTGTTAGAGAACATGTCCTGCTGGGGCAGGAAGCTGCTCCTCAGGCCTTGCGCTGCTGCAGAGGTGCAGACAAGAGTACAGCTCTCAGTGCCCAAGTTCCCTTGCTCTGCATGAACCTGATAGAGTACCAAGGTACCAAGCACTGAGGAATGGAATATGGAGATGTGCAAGTGTCCAGAGGCCTGCTGCTATGGGAATTCCTGCTCTCTTGAGTGCCAGTGAGTGTTACCTGCAGGGCTTTTCTCACGAGTCAGGCAGACTGGGGACAGGCTCATGGCCTGCAGGCAGTGCAGGGAGGCCTCAGTGCCAGCAGGAACACCTGGGGCATCATTGCCAGTAAATCAGGGTGGAGCATTCCTTCCTCTCTTCCCAGCCAATTCTCACTGTCTCTGTCCCGGCAGCTTCACGAAAAGTTTGACCATCTAAAGAGGACTCACCAAGAAGAGAAGAAAAAGGTGGAAGACAAAAAGAAGGAACTTGAGGAAGAGCTGAACAACTTTCAAAAGAAGAAGGCAGCAGCTCAGCTATTACAGTCACAGGCTCAGCAGGCAGGTTCTCAACAAACCAAGAAAGACAAGGACAAGAAAAAGTAAGCGGATGTCACCCACACCCTTTGTAGGGTTTGTTATCAGTTTTGGGAGGTTGTTTTTTTCTTTCTTGCTGCATGTCTGTATTTGCTTTTCCCCATTACCAGACTGGAAACAGGCCTTTTCTCAGCCTGATCAAATAAAATATTTTTTTTTCTAAAGGGTGGGCCAGGGACATGATCTTAATTTTCCACTAGAAGAGTACCTTCAAATTTTATCTTCAAGTCTGACTGGTGTGGGAGAGCAATTGGATGGTGGAGTTTTGATTTGTGATCTGTTCAGCATCTTCTGGAACTATGGGATGTTCTGGACTCAGATTTATCTGCCTGAGCCAGAAGTATTAAGGGAGTTGCTACCCTTCCTTTCTTTCACCAGTAGTCTCCAGATCCCATTCCTTAAGGTTGTAGTTGTAAGTAGAAGTAAATTAGAAACCAAAACCACCATGGTTTTTTTACATGGGGAATGCTAGTGCCAAAAGTGATGACTTGGAAGCTTGCTTTAAAGACAAGAAGCTTTGGTTTTGTATTTTTTTAGAAAAACAAACTACTACGGTACTGTAATTGCAGTTAAATGGCGTTTGTGGTTGTATCAAGTTGACATAATAAGCTAAGAAACCCTTACCTTTTAGTCAAGATTATGGCACTGTTTTTTACTATTTTATATTCATGTCCTAGGAGTGTGATCCTTTGCCCTCCCCTGGCTTTTTCCATTCCTAGTAAGAGGGTGCTCATGCAAGTCCTTAGTGAGTCACCTGTGCTAAGGGTGCTTAGTTGGTACTGCCATTGGGAAGGCTGGGGATGCAGCAAATCTCATTGGAAAACACTTGGTTAACCCACACACAAAAATGAAAGTTCCACGCTGCTTTCACTGCCCAGGAGAGAATGGGGTGTTCCTTAGAGTAACCGGGGTGGTGTCACCCCTGGCAGAGCCAAGTGCCAGCAGGGCTGTGCCTCAGACTCTTGTGTCTCCTGTGCCAGCCTGGGAGCTGCAGCCTGGCCTGAGCTGTATGGCAGCAGCTGTGCAGCAGATGCCCTGGGGTTTCACAGCTTTCACCCTCACTGCATGGCCCCTGTCTCCAGTTCTGTGCCTGGCGTTGGTCACTGCTGCTTGGGGCAGGTGGGCAGGGCCCGGGGCTGGCTCCTCAGCTGCTGTAAATTGATGTAGCTCCTATGGAGCCGTGCTGCTCAGTGCTGCCTGAGGACCTGGCCCTGGGCCCTGCCAGGATCCGTGGAGTGGTGCATGCTGCACACTCTGCTCGGGGAGAAATCCTTACAAACCAGACCCAGGGGTGTCGGGCTGAGCACTGGAACCGGCCAGTGTCGGCAGCTAAGGCCCAGGCATGCTGAAACCCCCTGCTGCAGGTAGCTGGGACACTCATCTTCTCTCACCTGAGATCTCAGACATGGTGATGCATTCCCTAAAGAGAATACAAAGTTTTGAAGACCCTTTTCCTTATCTCTCAGAGTCAGCCTAGTATTTTTAAGAACTGTGCAGTCAGATTTTTTTGTCTCTCAGCTGTAGGACCAGTGCAGTACAGAATGGCCTGGGGAGTTCTGTCCCTTTGGGTGGTCAGTGTGAGCTCCTGTTTGGTTCCAGCCTCATGGGTGAGACAGGGCTGTTCCCAGGGACCATGACAAACACAGGTTCTGCTTTGCTGCTGCGTTCACAGAAATCCAGCCTCGAGGAACATGCCCGTGTTTTAGTGTGTCCTTTGTGTTGCTCCACACCAGGTGCTGTACCTGCTGCAGGTGTTCTCTAGTGTAAAAGTTACTAACAGAGGCTTTAAAGGGAAATGCTGATGCTCCTGCCTTGTAGCTCGCCTTGGTTTTCTGAAGGCTTTCAGTTTCTCCTTGCACTCTAATGTGGAGCTGCAGTTTGGGTATTTAAGGCTTCCAACCTCTCTCTCTGCTGCCATGGCCTGTGGTGCTTCTTGTGCAGTTGCCAGAGGAAAGCCTTGCCATGCCTGACCCTTACAGCCTCCCCACAAAGTAATTAATAGGAATGCTTGATTTTTCTCAAGGTGGGATTGGATTTCTCTGATTTAGACAAGAGAGATTTCCCAGTGTGCTGTGCATGCTGGAGGGAAGGCTCAGGGTGAAATCTGCTGCTGGCCTGACTCCATGAGGGAAAGCTCAGCCTTCTTGATTTCCAGACTATTCCTCCAAAAATTCTCTAGCTTGTACTCTTTTTATCTAAAAAGCTTGGGGCTGTGGCCTGACAGCAGCAGTGTTTGGGGACAGCACACCTGTGTCCCTCAGGCACCGAAGGGGTGGCTGCAGAGCAGACTCTGGCACTTGCCTGGACGTGGGGCTGAGCCCCTGCTGTAGGGGACTGTGCTTCCAACCTGACCAGTCCGGAGAGAGCTCCTGGCAGCAGGGCCAGTGGGAGAGGCAAGCAGCCTTCTGGTGCTGGCCTGCTGCTGGCTGGATGGCCACATGCCTCAACATGTGCTGTTGTTGCTGCTCATCCGCAGCCCCCCAGGAGCCAGGACCATCTGCTTGGCTTCTGTCTCCAGTTATTAAAAGCTGTCTCTGAAAGCCAAGTGTAAAACCCTTTTTTTTTTTTTTTCCCAGTTCCTTTCCACTTAAGTTTCCAATCCAATGTGCCTGGTCTGGCCATCAGGGACCATGCTAGTCCCAAAGCAGTCCCTGAGCTACAACACCCCTGTCAGGGCCTGGCCCAACACCCTGTAAAAAGAGGGGTTTGGTGGTGCCTGAAGGATCTGAGCTGACTGTGAAAGCCCTAGTGCTTGGAGACATCATGGTATCCAGGTATGAGATACCTGAGCTATCCTGCTAGGATGTCCAAGGGAAGTACCCCAAGCTGGCCACCTGCACCCATGTCCCAGCTGGGAACAAATGAGCCCCGAAGCCACCGAGCTCTGTGGTGACAGGCTGTCACCTGGGCCGGCTTACAGGGCTGGTTGGTCAGTACTTCTGTCTCTGCAGTTTTTCTTTTTACTTCTGCTTGCCATAGGCCAGAGTAGAGCCCAGCCTTGAGGTTGAATATCTTTGTAATTCCATAATCCATCTGCATGTCCACCCACCGGAGCGGGTTGCTGGTGTTGGCTCTCCTGGCTTTCTTTAATTTTTTTGCATTTTGAGTTCAATTAGTGCTAACTTTTTTGTTTTTTGTTCTGTTTTTTTAACTTGCAGTGCAAGCTTCACATAAAGCCTGTCGAGCCAAGGATGTTCCTGCATTCACCTGCTTTTGCAGTAATGTGTCTCTGCCATCTGTTTTCTTTTTATATTTTTTTTTCCATTTTTTAACATGAATAACTATTAACTCATCTAATAACATAGTGGGAACAAGAAGGAAGAGGGATTGGGTGCAGGACTGTGTGCGAGTGGAAGTTCAGGGCTGGGTGGAGGGACGAGGTAATCATGATGACACTGTGCATTTTTCTCACCAAAACCATCAGCAGTAAATTATTTTTGGCCCCCAGTCTGAACCAAGACTCAGAGTTGGCTGTCAGCAGCTCAGGTATTGGCTGGCTCAGGTGCCCTCAGTGCTGCTGGCTGTGCTGTGGGATCCCCAGGGAATGAGTGATTCAGATATGTCCCAGCCAGCCCAGGCCATGGCTGGAGCTGGAGTTTAGCCTGACCCACGTTCCTTGAGGAGCTGATGTGTTCAGCAGCCCCAGTCCCATCGGGCAGAGGGAGGGGGGTGTGTGTAGATAACCAAGTGTAACTGACCCTGCATGTCGTGACATTTGCATGATAATTTGTGTAGCTCCTGTTGCTTGCTCTCCGCCCGTGGCCTGGTTTCCAGCCTCCCTTCCAGCTCAGCCGCCTCGGGGAAGGACCATTCCCAGCACTGTTCCCCCTGCACCATTGCCTCAAACCTTTGGAGCCTCCCTTAAAATCCTGCCTGCTTTCCAAGGGGCAGGATCTTAACAAGGCTTAGCAGCCCTCATGGAATCAAATGCCTGGGCAGGGGGAAGATAGAGCCTTCAGCATCCTCTTGGAGCTTCCAGGATCATGTGGGATCCACAGTTCCAGGTTAAGGGAGACAAGGTGCCTGGACACAGTCTCTGTGCTGCCCCCAAGCCCTCCTGCAGCAGGAATAATGTCCCATTCAGGTGTTCCTAGGACATGACAAGGAGCTGTAGGATAAGCCAGGCCCTGCTCTCTGGCCAGCACACAGTGGAAATGGGGCTGTTTCAAGTGTTTTTTCCATGCCATTGCTTGCAGACAGTGTCATTCCCTTCCTTCCCAAGGAGTGGCAAGCCGTGCTTACCCTGTGACTCCTGGATTTCTTCCTCTGCCAGTGCACAGCCAGCACTTCCTAGCTATGCAGTCTCTTAAAAGCCTTCTTTAAACCCTTCTTACACAAAACTCTTCCTACCTGAGTCTCCCACTGCAGCTGTTTGCCTGCTTCTGGATGGAATTTCTCTGGGGAGAAAAGAAAAGGCAGACTTCTCACTTCTTTTAATCACTTTTTCCTCAGGTGTTGGATTGGGAAATGCTTGGAGGTTAGCTTATGGGTTGTCCTGCTTTTTAACCCTCACCGCTTAAACATGGCGTTAGGAAGAGAATATCTATGAACCATGTCTTGGTAGACAGCAAAAATGGATAAATAAGCTGGAAATAAAGCAGTTATCCTTTTAAAAATTTTATAATTTTTTTTTTTAGATTTTTTTTTAAGTAGTTTTTAAAATTATTATTCTTTTGTTGTTGTTGTTTGGGTTTGATTTTTTTTTCCCTCCTGGAGTTGCCAACTATGCACTTTTCATCAGATTAAATAGGTTTGCTGCAGGGTTAGTTGGAAAAATGAAATTCTGGTTCTTGTGGCTTCTGGCAAACCCAGCTTTAAAATCTTGAGTTATGAAGGAAGAAGTTTGAGTTGTTTGCATGAGTTTTCTAAGTCACATCACATGCCCATCACCGAGTGCTCATGGCAATATGCTTTGCTTCAGCTGCCTCTATGCATGTCATCTTTTTAATTACCAGTGTTTTGTGCCAAGTAGAAAACTTAATTTTAACATTTATTTCTCCTGCTTCATTTAACAGCCCTTCAAGGGATGTTTAGCAGGGGAAATCAGCTGAGCTGAGCTTTTCCTTTTTGACAGAAAGCTGTGGCCAAGTGCATTAGTGTCTTTTTGGTTGAGTTTTTCTCCAGCAGAAAACCAGCTGTGTTGGAGAAACTGGGAATAAACCACAAACTTGAAGATGTCAAAGGTACTGTTTTGGTTTTTTGCCAAAGGAGATGGAAACTACTTTTTTCCCCATCTTGAACCCCTGGGCCATGTTTAGCTTGTTCCTGCTGCTCTTGTTGCTTTTCCTTTCCCCATGCCTTTTTTCCCAGTAGCCCCTGATGTGCATGGAGTGAATGATAGACTCAGGTCTGGCTGAATGTGCTTTCACCTCTGCATGTAAGTACAGCAGGAAGAGACTGACCCTTCCTGCCTCGCTCCTGATGGGAGAGCAGCTGTGCTTTTCTGGGAGTTGCTCCAAGTCCACTTACTTGCAAGTGGGGTGGTTAACATCCCTCTAAAACTGCATGTTCCTCACAAGGTGGATTTCAGTCCTTAGGCTAATACAGAGGAGCATGTCAGCACGCTGAAACATGCTTTTTCTGGGATGGGGATGTTCCCAGGGCACGGAGCAAACCCCCAGAATGGAAAAGCAAAGACAATGCAGGTCTCTGTGAGGGGCTGTGGCTGATCTGTAGAGAGGGGGCACACGTGGGTCTGGCAGGCAGTGGGAGAGGAGGAGATGGATTAAGGGTTTGCTCCCCCAGAACCTTCTGGGGATGACACTGTTCCTTGCAGGGAGGGCAGTGAGTAGGAAGGTGCCCTTGGAGCTCGTGGTTGTGAAATGCATCATCTTGAGATGCATCTCCTGTGGCGCTCCAGGAGCCACAGGGGAAAGCAGGCGCTGGCAGCCACCCCAGGCTCCTCTCCAGCTGGAGAGCTGCCGCTCCTGTCACCCCTCCGTGTGCTTCTGACAGCTTGAAATCCCAGCAGGGAGCTGCGTGTCTCCCTGGAAGACATCCATGTTAAACCGGGCTGATGGTTCTGCAGGCAGCTCTCCTCTGCTTTTCCCAACCCCTCCCAGTGCAGATGGAAGTGTCTTTTTGTGTGTGACCACCTCAGCTGTGTCCATGTGACTCCAGTCCCCTTCTGTGTCCCTTCTCCCCGGGCCTGGGCTGCATGTGCAGGGTGTGAGATCTGTGGTGCTCTTGCCAGCGTGTGCCAGCACAGAGCTCTACAAATATGAAGGTTTTTTTAATTAATGGGAAACAAAGCTGTGAACAGCAGTAGAAATCTTGTATTTTTAATATCCTGATTGCCTTAAACCATAGATGTAGGACTTTATTACCTTGCTATTGGAAAATAACCCATGTTTGTAACTAAACAATTGTGTAACCTACATACAGTGTTAATGCAAATGATATGTATGCATCTGTTAGATATTGTCACTTTATTTGATGTTAAAATATTTCAGTTTTTGAATTACAGATGGAATAATAACCTTCTAGCATAAGCTCAGTTATTTCTTGTATATGCTTCAGGCTGCAGATCCACATAGTGCCAACACTTGAAGTGGCAAGAGGAAATATATTTTTACCCAAAGCTTTGGTCTTTGTGTGGCCTCTGTGACATTTGCTGTTGCCGTTCTGTGGCGGGGTGACAGGAGGGTCACCTGTCAGCCTCTGCCTCCCCAGCAGGTTATTCTGTGCCTCTGAGGTGCCTCTGTAGGTTCGTGCTGGTGTTTGTCAGTCGCTTCTTGTGGTGGTCATGAGCCTGGTCCCCACCCCAGCTGATGTCCCGGGGCGCTCAGGCCAGAGTTGATGTGTATGACACCTGTCCAGTACATTCCCTCCCCCATGACTGATATTAAAATGTTGTTCCTCCTTTGTTCCACCCTCACTTTTTCATTTCAATTCTGAATCTCTGTTTCTTTTCTCTTCTGTTTTTCTCTTTTTTTTCTGTAGCTTCTTCTTTATGTAACCGTCACCTTGCCAAAGCCCCCGTACCCTCTCTCCCAGTGGACCGTAGGGCACTGGAAGAGCTGCGGATCCGGGCACCCCTGCCAGGAGAAGAGCCATCTCATTCCTCCATCACGTCTGCCCTCCTCTCCTTCCCCCTTTGTTTCCACCCGTGCGTCTGAGGGTGTGCTGTGCTGTGTGTCTGTGCGGGATCTGCCCGCTCCGGCGCGCCTCCGACACCGTCCAGGCTTCCAGCACTGCCAGAGGGAACGGCCGCCGGAGGGAGCTCGGCCGCACTGTGCCTCGTTGCTCTGGGTTAGTTGGATTTTTTTGCCTCCCTCCCTGCTTTCTTTTGCCATAATGTGCACACGCTGCTGGTGACACACACAGTGACAGACTGGGGGGTGAGTGTGCATAGCTGGAGGATTTAATTTCTGCCTCAAGCCTGGCTGCTTTGGACACCACAACTTCATCTCAAGAGCGTCCTGTGCTCCTCTGGCATGGCTGGAAATCTCTCCATAGACCTGTGATGTTCTCAGTGTGTCACTGTGTGACAGTGGATGTCCCATCCTGTGGCACTGATGGAGCCTGTCCGGGACAGTCAAGGCCTTATTTTCTGGCTGTGCCTCGCTATGGGCAGAGCGGGATTCTGGTTTTGTACAGCCGAGCTGCACTGGCTCGCACGTAGATCCAGGGCTTCATTTTGTTTTCATGAAGCCTAATTAGCGATTATTTTTTTAACAGTCCTGAATGTGGGCAAGTTGTTAAAATTTCTATCTTGTTTACTTTGGAAGTGAACTCAACTGAAAAGTTTGACAAGTGCCAAAGGATTGCTTGAAGGTAAAAACAAAACCTGTAAATGTGTGTAGTGACCTCCAGCTGGTTTGGGATGGAGGGAAGGAGGCAGCCTGAGCCTCTTGGGATGTTGGTTTGTGTAGAGTGATGCACTTTGATTTTTAACCGAATACTAGTGATTTATTCTTTGCATCTGTGAACCTTAATCAAGGACTTCCCCTCCTTTAGCCTGCCAAGGTAAAGCTGCCCTGAGTTGGTTCAGGGCACTCAGTGTGTGACAAGCCAGCTGCTGAGGGGCTCTGCTGAAATCTGCTGGGGTTTTTTTCACAAGCACAGTGTTTTGCAGCACTCTTCAGTGACAAGGGTCAGCTCCCTGCTTGTCCTGGAAACCTCTGCAACCAAATAAGTGACTTTATAGATACACTCAGAAAGGTTATTGAGTGTTGGCCTTGTGTGTGCTGTACCCTGGTACGTAGCTGGACTTGCTGGCTGTTGCCCAGCCTGAAGGGCTGTGAATATTTGCACAAGTGTAGCTTGGGACAGGACTTGCAGTGATACCAAAACCAGAGCCTGCCCTGCTCTCGAGGCAGGTGGTACCCAGTGCCTCCCACCAGATAGCCAGGTTAGAAACCTGTTTAATTCAGCTTTAACTGAGTACAAAGCAGGGTTGAGGCCATTGCTGGATTAAACCTTGGCTGTGTCTGTCCCTGTCTTGCTCTGTAGAGCTCTGTGTTTGTCTTAACGGGGAAGCACCACTTGCAGGATGGCATCCCTGTGTGTCCTGGGCCACCATCCCTACCAAAAAGCCATGGCCTGGGTTCTCTGCACACAAAGCTGCTCACTGTTGACTGAGAACATGCTTTGCCCATTAAATGCCCAGTTTAGGCTGGCTTTTCTTCCAGTGGTGGCACCTGTGCCAGTCTGCAGTGCCAGTGACCACTGCTGGGGGCCCAAGGCCATGGCTGTGCAGCCATGGCAGCCTGCAGCTTGCCCAGGTACCCTGCTCACTACTTGCCCAGCAGCCACCCCAAGTGCTGGCTGCCTCCTGCAGGCTCCTGTGAGACCTCTTCCAGGGAGGGAATCCTCTCCTTATATTCCGCTCTGTCCTCACACCTCTTTGTTGCTCCTTCTAAACTCCAGATGGAATATTTTAAAAGCCTAATGTAAGGACAAGCAGCTGGGCACACCCTGGATGCCAGTACTCACACGGACTGCCTTTATTTTGCAGCTCTGTAGAGTTGTGCTGTGCTGGTGCCTTGAGTCCTGCTGGCAGCTCTGGAGCTCGTGTCTGCGGGAGGACATAGCGGAGTTAGAGAAAGGCACTAAAGGGAATTGGGATGGAGCAGCAGCGTGCCAGGTGAGGCGGCTCCCTTTGGAGAGCGAAAGGCAGAGGTGAGGGACGATCCAGCCCTGCTGCGAGCTGGAGGTGGCAGCACATGGCCTCTAGAGGTCCCCTGCAGCCCAAATTTATTTGTGACTGTTCCAAAGCTCGATGGCGGTGCGTGCCGAGCTGCTGCTCACCAAATCCTCACAAACTGAACTCAACTCGAAGGGAATGGGCTCAAAACATGGAGTAGCTTTCTTACCGAGCAGGTACTAAGCTTCCGGGCTTTTTTTGCCCCAGGTTGTTGAGGTGGACGGTGTCAGCAGAAGGTTTTGGGGTTGGTTGAGGGTTTTTTAAGGGTAGATTCAGGGAGAACATGTCCAGAAGGAAATCAGTCCCACTCCGTTGGTGGTGGATACCGGGCGGAGGGAAGGGAGCGGAAGGCAGAGACGCTGCCAGCGGTGTCTGTGGAACGAAGGGCGGAGCTGCCAGAGGCTGGTGGGGGCTTTCCCACACCCCAGGGGGAAAGGGGCTGGGACAAGGGGTGGGACGTGACCTTCAGCTGCTTCCTGCATGGCTGCAGCTCCTGGGGAAGAGGTGTCAGCGAGGGGAGGGGGCGGCTCGGGGAGGTTGTCACCAATTATCCCCCAGCAGAGCTGGGAAAGCCACTTCATCCACTCCCAGTTGAAAAGTTTTGCTTCGTGGTTAACACTTGTGTGGCTGCTGCAGAGCATCCATGCTCTCATGTCTGGAGGGCAAATCCTTCAGGGGTGCTGGGGGGAGCAGCACCGTGTGTGAGGGTGAGCTGGGATGACAGCTGCAGGCTTGGGGAACAAGCAGCAGTGCTCTGGCGGGGTGTGGCTGCTGTGCCTGGGGAGCTGCCTGGGCTTGGGGCACTGAGCAAGTGCTTGGACTTGGGAATGCAGTGGTTTTATCTCACTGCTCCTGTGGGAGATGCCGGGCTCCTGGCCTGCACTGCTCTGCTGCTCCACGGGGCACAGACCCCATGTTGGCATCTTGGGCTGGTCCATGACATGAAGCACTGGGGTGCTGTGAGATTTGTGGGAAGGTCATGAATGTGAGGAGTGAAGGGCATGAGGGAATGTTTTCCTGTGGGAAACAAGGAGCCCTGGCAGTGCTCCAGTGCAGCCCTGTGCTCCAGCAGTGGGAGCAGCATAGCAACCAGCCTGCTGCTGAAGGTGGTGGGGGCCATGCAGGGTGGGGTTGGAGGGGGCAGCTGCTGCACCTGCTCCAGGGAAGAGCAAAAACAACGAGATGCTGTCAGGTGCCACAGCCAGAGAGGTGCCAAGCATCCAGGGCCCATGCCAGGACAGCAGGACACTGCAGAGATGGCTCATCTGAACCAGGATCAGGGTTTGTGCACAGCACCAAGGAAATAAAACGTGTCTGTCTGTCTCTGCAGCCCACTGGGGCTGGGGCATGCCTGTGTTTGGGACTGGGGAGAGGGAAAGCTGCCTCGGCAGCCAGGGACACTTGAGTCCTGCTTCCCTGGGCTGGCCAAGTCAGCACTGTGGCTTGGCTGGCGCCAGGCAGCACGAGGCCAGGAATGGTTTGGGGCAGTTTTGGGAGAGCCACAGTAATGCTCTTAATTGGGTGTGTTTTGGAAGGCAGAGTCTGCCCTCAAGGCTGGCATGAGTTGGGGCAGTGCATGACCTGCTCCTGTCCTGTGGCTTTGGGAGTGGGAAACAGTGATAAGGACACATTTACCTTCCCAGAGTGACACACAGCCATGGCTGCCACACACCTGGGACAGCAAACTGCCCCAGAGGCACCCAAATACCTCCTGAGGCCCAGCTCCCCTCCTTGCTGTTCCAGCCAGGCCCCTGCCAGCTGGCACAGGCTCCCTGCTCCCACCCTCATGCCAACTCCTCTCCCTGTGTGCATCTGAGTGCCTGTGTGCTGGTGCTGAGAGTGGGGAATGCAGGAACATGCCCTGAAACCTGGGGTGGAAAGAGCATGGGCAGGGGAGAAGCCAATGTAATTTAACTGGGAAAGATGTGTAACATGCCATGAGCTGGAAGCAGGGAGCCCAGAACTGGGATAGCCTGCACTGTGCTTTGCTTGGGGGTGTGCTTGTCACACCTTGAGCCTGCTCAGCAGCCTGGCTTTGGAAAACTGAGCCATGGGATGAGAAGGTTAGGGACTGAAAATTCTGTAAGGATGGCAGGAAGGGCTGGAAGGGAAGGAAGACACACACCCTGCTGAGAAATGTGGGCTTGAGGGGGAATTTTTGAGCCATGGCAGGAAGAAGCCAGACCCAAGAGAAGGTATCACGGTGGACTGCTGCAGTAAGGTGGCACCTTGGAAGGCAAGGAGCAGGAAGGGCTCCAGGACAGGGGACATGGAGCAGTGTCCCAGCCAGGCACTCAGCCTGGAGTGAGGAGCACCAGAGCCAGGGCCAAAGCTGGAACAGCAGGAGAGGCAGTGAGTTCATGCTGGGTGACTCCCCTGGCTGCCCAGCACCTCTCATGTCACCTTTCCAGGGGTCTGGCACAGAGCAGCTCCCTGGCAACCTCCAGGTAAAGCCAAGCCAGGTCTTGGGTGAAAAGCACAACACCAGAGTGGGAATCCAGGACAACTTTCTTTATTGCTACCAGAAGGCTTTCATCAGTACAATGGCTCTGGTTACAATACCTTCCTCAGGGCTGTGGAGAGAGCTTACAGTTGGGACAGGGTGTTCTGAGAACAGGATGTCACACGGAGGAGACGCGTTACAGCGCAGACTCTTGGTTAGAAGTTACATGAACACAAAACTCAAGGGTTGGGGTGTTTTGTTTTGGTTCTGTGCCTGATGATGACACACATTCCAAACCTCAGGTGTCCACGGCTGCCCCAGCACCTCACCCAACAGTGCTGGGGAATGTGCAGGGAGAACCGGGCTCTGCACAATTCAAGGGTTACATCTGATGGAGAGAACCAAGCCTTGGTGAGAATCCACACTCAGTGCTACACAGCAAGAAAAAAATGGTTTCATTCTAGCAATGCATAACCCAGTAACAGCTTTCTGTGTTGGGATAGACAAAATGGTTTAACAGGGAGAAGTCTCTGTGCAAGGCACAGAGCACCCTCACGCTCTCTGTGGGAATTACTGAAGTGTGGAGCAGCTTGCAAGCATTGGTTTGGGTTTTTTCCCTGCCTAATCTTTTGTTTAAGTCCAGTTTTTCAATATTACCACATTTAAACACCCAGCTATTAACGAAAGAGGTTTTCTGTTTAGAAGGGCAAAAGAAAGCTATGGTGGAGGTGGGGCAGGACAGAATGTCATGCACAAGACTGGCTGAGAACTAAAAGAGGAGCAGGCAGAAAGGGAGCAAGGAGCGGGTGGGAATGGGATCAGAGAGGCATTAGTTGGCTTGGAAACCCAGAACAGCTCCGCAGGGCTGATGTGTGAGCTCTCGGATGTGGAGAATGGGTTACAACACACAGGAGCAGAAAAACAGTGGAACCGACAACACTAGAAAGGAACAGGTTTTTGCTACTTTTTTTGTTTGGTTTTTGGGTCTTTTTTTAAATTTTTATACTTTTTTGTGTTTTTAAGTGCTTAAATAGTGGAACTATAATTAGCCGCACAAGAAATAAAATTCAAAAAAGGGTCGGGATTTTTTTTTTCCTGGTTTTCTTTTGGCTCCCTTCAGTTCAGCCTGACAAGGTACGGCCCCTTCTCGCCCCGCTGAGGCCACAGGTTGCCAGGTCCCGTGGCGGCACTGGCAGCTACATGACAGACACCGGCTGCAGAGGGGGACAGGGGGACACGCTGCCCTCCTGCCGCGAGACGTCGGCGCCGCAAACGGAGCCCATGTTCTCCAGGGCCACCGCCTCCGGAGCCAGCTCTTCATTGTACAGGCGCTTGATGCCATCGTAGAAGTCGTCCACTTCCATCTCTTCCACCTTGCGCTTGGCGGAGCCTGCCTTGCAGCCGCCGGCGGGGGCAGGCAGGCGCGGGCAGAGTGTGGCTGTAGCTGTGACGGGCGCTTCTGGCCGGCCGTTGTCCTGGGAGAAACCCGGCCCTGGGACAGAGGAGGGCTGGCGGTGGAACGCTCCTCTGTTACAGGTCACCAGGGTCTGCTGGAGGGGACTGTAGACATATACAGAGTTGGGCAGCAGAGAAGGCTGCAGAGTGGAAAGGTGATGTGCCACCAGCTCCCGGCAGTGGATCAGCTGCGAGCTGTCCATCTGGGAAGACAAGCAAAGGTACCGCTGCTGTGGGATCACTGGCAGGGTGAGGAGAGGACATGGGCTCCCATCACCCTGGCCACCTGTGTGCCTCACTTGCCAACTACCACAGTGACTTCCCAAGATACACCCCCTGCTCCTTCCTGCACCTTGTGAGACTCGTGGGGGGAGCAGGCACAACTTTGAGATATTGAAGGAATGATTTCACTGCCTCTTGTTAGCAGCTGGAGTGTGCTCCCAACCTGCAACATTCCCTGTATGCTCTGAAAGAATGGAAGAGCCACTAACAAGTGGAATTGTTCCCTGATGTGTTTTCTCCCTGGTGCAGTAATGGCCTGTGTGTATCAGGGCACATGGCTCCTGCCCCTGTCACACAGTGGAGGTGGTCAGGACTGAGACCTGGTAGCACTGTCCCTCCAGGCTAAGGCCCAGCCATCCCCACAGGAGCGGAACAGCAGGCAGCCATCGGCAGCAAGGAACCACAAAGCCCCAGCTAGCCTGGAGCACTGAGCAGGATATGGCCCTGGTCCCTCCCCGCTCCGTGTGCACTGCCCTCCTCACCTGTGCCTTCTGGAGCAGCTCGATGATGAGAGCCAGCCAGTCGGGGAGCAGCTTCTCCAGCTCCAGGCTGACGATGGCCAGTGCCAGCATGGAGCCCTTGAACTGCAGCAGCTGGAAACAGGCCATGCAGTGCAGCAGCTGCTTGGTCAGCGCCGCCACGTGCTGCGAGGGGCTGGGCGTGGGCAGCAGGGCCAGGAGCTGCGGCCTGCTGGACACCGCCACGGCGTGGAACTGCGGGACACAAGCACAGGGGGCAGCTGGCAGCGCTGGCCAGGCCATGGCACACCTGGGAAACAGTCTGCACACACAGGGATCCTCCAGCCTGATCCTGGAGCCAACTTCTGCCCCATGGGGAAAAACCCAATGTGCCAACCCACCAAAGCTTGGTGCAGCCTTTCTGGTGGGATCTGCCTGGGCACCAGGCTCTAGGGCTCTGCAAAAGGCCTTCCCATACACCCTTCTCTCTCCAGTGCACATGTGGCATTCAGGGGTCCTAGACAAACTCCTCAGGGAAGGAGTGAGGATAAAATTCCACAGAGAACCTCAGGACCTCCCTTGATCTCCTCTCATGCATGGATCTGGCTCTTGGCCGTGCGGATCTGCAGCAGGCATGGATCCACACTCACAGCCCACCCTTGGGGCTGTCTCCATGGCTGTACTCCTTGTTTCCCTGCTGCCTGGTGTTTAGCTTTGAGGAAAACCAGTGGCAGTGAAGAGTTAGGGGCACAATTTCCAGGAGCTGTGAATCTGTGGCTGAACACACCCCAGACCAAGACCCAAGGGTCAGACAGCAGGCTAACGTTTTGGATATTGCATTTCAAGAGTGACAAGTCTCCTCTGGAATTCTCTGGCAAGGCATTTTCTTTCAGAAACTACAGGTACAGAGGAATTCCAAATATACTCCAAGGTCTTTATTCCCCTACAGGTATAATTTTTGTCTTGGTGCTTCTTGACATATTACCTGCACTGACAGACACCAGGAAGAACACTAATAGCCCTTTACTTACAATATGAAGGAAATCCAGTGGCGTTGCCATGTGAAGATCCCAGTTCAGTTTATCCAGGATGATCTTCTCCATTCTGCGAATTTCAGCTGGAGAACAACCACAAAAGCTATCCCGAGCCAACACCTTCAGAACTGGAATCCTCTGCAAAAGCCAAGGCAAAAAAACAAACAAGAGAACCAGTCATTAGAGAAATCACACCAAATGCTTGTTCCTGTCCTGGCAAGTGGCAGCTACCAGGAGCAAGCAAAGGCAGGGATAGGAGGGCACAGTCCAACAATGCCACGGTAGGAAGAACAGAGTTACCTCATCTTCCTCAATGGTCTTTGCAGCGAGGAAGAAGCAGCTGATTGCAATACAGTTCAGGTACTTGGGACGGGCCTGTGGGACAGGAGAGCAGAGAGGGCTCTGTGTCAGTGTGATGCAGCAATGATGCCCTGATCCTTCTGCTGGGGCATCCAAAGCCCCAGGTCTCCTTCTGGATGTGCAGGCTGACCTCTGGCTACGCCCTGGCAGTGGTAATCTGTGCCAAGCACAAATCCCAGCTCTGTGACGTCAGGCAGGGCAGAGATCTGCCAGCCCTGTGATCTGAGTGGGCAGCACTGGACTGGAAAGAGCTCGGGTTTAGGCACTGCAGCACAGCAGGCAAAGAGAAAATCCTGAGGGGAGCTCATCCCCTCACAGAAAAGCCACTTCCCCTGCTGCAGCAGAGCTCTGCTCCGAGTGCTGCTGAGGGTCACACACGGAATGGGAAGGGAAATGTGAATTGGAAAACACTATCTTTGCCTGGGAAAGTATAACTCAGGAAAACTTTTTTAAAAACCCTTGTGAAATTACCACTTGTAATTTCACACTACAGTTCCCAAAACTGTGGCCCAGGGATTAGTGAGGGAGAGCTGGTCCTTTCCACAAGGAGATGTTATTTAGACAAGGTAAGAGGAATTTGGAGGGGAAGGGGGAATTTTTTGTGAGCTTTGTACATGTGACCACCTTGACAAAGAGCTTCACTCCCACTGGCAGTGTAACAACCACTGGCCATGGCCACATCCTCCAGAGTGGCGGGGGCTGGAAAGACAGAGGCTGTTGCTAAACCCTGGCACAGCTGCAGAGCCATGAGCAGCTCCTGGCAGCTGAGCTCTCCTGCCTGTGGTCAGAGATGCTCAAGGCAAAGGGAAATGAAAATCCTGCACTCGCACCCTGCACTTGTGCATGCAGGTGTCCAAGGGAATGAATTCCCTAAGGGCAGGACTGGGACTGGGCCCTGCCAAGGGTGCTGTGCAGTGAGATACACCAACACTGCTGGCTCTGGGGAACAGCCAGTCCCTGCAATCCCCAAGTCTGTTCCTGGGGAAGGGACTGGTGTTCATAATAACATCCCACAGAGAGGCCCCTGGTGAAACACCAGGAGTTCAGCTGCATCAGAGGAATGAGCTTCGTGGGAGAGGAAAACTGGGGAGGGAGCACAAAGCCCCAGAGTTCACCAGGCCAAGCCCCTTTCCCACTTCCCACTCACTGCCCAAAGGACACAGTGGGCTCTGGACTCACAGTCCCACGCTTTCTGTACAGACTCCTTGGCTGCTCCAACTTGCTGGAAGAAAACCTGCACTTGAGGCCATTGGCTCCTGAGGGATCTAAATATTTGCCACCTCAGCATTTCAGTAAATCAGCTTCTTCGGATTCTTAAAAATAATAACTTCCATGGCTTGCATGAAAACACAATCAATATTTATTAATATTTAAGGGCTGAGTTAATTACTGATGTCACTTGTGTTCTACCAAAGTCTCTCACACGGGAAAGCAAGGGCACAGGCTTGGAATGCATCCTCCAGCTGCCACCTCCTGGGGGATATTGCTTACCCAGCAGGGTGGTGGTGTGGGGTGAGACACGTCCAGATGAGACCATGGATTGCTGAGCATGGAATGTAACTCAGCAAACATGGTAAGAAAGAAACTTCCAGAGCCTGACTTCACCGCTGCAGGCCAGGGCTTCCAGCTTGGAGCACACTGTGTTTGGTCACTTGGCAGGTGCAAAGCACAGCCCAGCTAAGGGGGCAGAGGGGCAGCAAGGCCCACTTGCAGAGATCCCAAATATTTTTCCCCCTTTTTAAAGCAGTTTCTATGGAGGAACAACCTGAAACCCAAAGGGGCTCATCCATTCCAGCTGGGTTCAGCACAGCAGGAGGGCACAGTTGTCACATGGACACTTGCACCTGTGTCTGCTTCCCTTTTTTCTTCCCACGTCTCAGACATCAGTCCAAGACGGAGTCCATCAGGCTGTAGAGCAGCTTGGTAGGGAACTACTCCTCCGAAAGCCATCGTCTGTATTTCAACCTTCTTCACCCATTTCCCACCCCCCCCCCCCAGTTCCCTGCACCACCCTCCTTGGCAGGCTCAAACCTTTCAGTTTTTTTCCCAGCTGGTTTCCTGCTAGCAGGTGCCCCAGCATTTTGGGGTGGTACAAAGGGGAGGAATGCAGACATGGAGGTGAACAAGGCCTGTCCCTGGTGCTGCTGGCCTGGGGCTTGTGGCACTGCCTTTGCCTTCCCAAGGCAGCCCAGGCACTCTGGGGCAGGGACTGCTCTCTGGGTGCCCAAACCCCCCGCAGCTGTGGCTCCAGAGCAGAGCAGGTGCTGCCCACCCACGTGTGAGCAGGGCGGGGGCCAGGGGAAGGAAGCGCTTCCGTCGGGCCACACCGCTCGGACTGCACACACCAACCATGCGCCGTGTCTGTTCCTGTCCGTGGAGCTGCAAATATTTACCTTTACTGCTGCTAAAAACCTGTCCAAGAGGCTGATGGCCAGGGCGAGCGTTTCTGGGTAAAGGTGGAACTGGTACTTGAGCTTGGCCAGCCACTGGATGACCTCATCCCTCTGCCTTGGAGAAATGGCTACATCCTGGGGGAGAGAAAGGATCAAAGGTTTTACCTCTGCAGGAGTGACTCAGCACAGAAACAAAGCCTCCTTTGCAAAGGGGGAGCCTGCAGCGAGCCCCAGTCACCACTCTGTCCCTGCAGTTACTTATCCCATCCCAAAAACCTGCCCACGAAAAGACAACTTTCCTTACAGCAATCTCAAACCTCACTCCAGTGTCACTGTCCTCTCTTCTGGGGAAAAGATGATGGGTGACTTGTAGTTTGTCAAGCACTGGCAGCCTCAGCTTCAGAGTAGTTCCCAAAAATTTATTATTTATTTATTGTTTTTTAACCTGCTCAGAACCATGTGGGTGCACAGCAACCACAGCTGGAACAAAGCTGCCCTTGCCAGCAGCAGAGTGGAGGGATTCTGTTGGGGTTTTGTGGGGAAAGGTTTCTTTTTTTCTTCAAATCATGGGGATTTTTTTAGCTCAGTACTTGTTATAATAAGGAAAACTGCAAACAGCTGACACAAGGCTCTCAGGGAACTGGGAAGGGGGAGGCAGCAGCTACAGCCTCACCTGCAGTTTGGGTTTGGTGTTTAGTTTGGGTGTTTGGCCCATGTCTCCCCATCGATCTGTTTGGACAGCAGCTAAATTTCAACCACATGCACAGCTCAGTCACTGACACCAAATCCTTCCCCGTGACCCAGTTCAGAAATATCTCCAGCTTTCCTAGAGCCTTTCACATCACCCAAGGAACTGTCTGGGCTCGCTCACAGCCCAGATGTGTCCAGAAGCACAAAAAGCTGGGCTGTAACTGCCCTCAGTAATGCCATGAGGGCAAAGCAGCAGGAATTTAGGAAAAAACCACCCCAACACTGATACTAAATAAATACTTCAGGCTACATCTGCCACTAGAACACCTATGTGTACCTTCCACCAACAGTAAGAGTGCCCGTGTTCTGCCCTGAGTCCCGGCAGTGCCCCGTGTCGCCGGCACTGTCTGCTGCTGCTCCACATGGGCCCCTGCTCTCAGCTCTGCTCAGCTACAGCCTGGCCCTTGAGGAAGAAGTACCTGCTCTTTTCTCCAAGGAACACTGGTTCTTCCTGATATCACTGATGCAGTTCCAGGGTGAAATGTGAGCCCCCCTGGGGGCAGGAGGGCCCAGGAGCACAATGAACACACCACACACCAGGAGAGTTATTGAACGCTCTGCTGAAGGTGCTCCCGAGAGTGGGAAGGGACCTGGGCTGTACCTGGGGGGAGGAAAGGGGGAATGCTCGAGGAGGGGGTGGAAATGGCACCTGTGGTGTTCCTGCTGGGGAGGGAGGGCTCTGCCTCAGCAGCCTGGGGGGATTCCAACACCACCACCCCCCCAGTCCTTCTATCCCTGGTAAATCCTGTTGCTGCTCGATCCCACCTGAACAGACAGCAGCTTCCACAGCTCCCAGTGGCCTCTGTCCTGGCTGGGTGCTGTTTCCCTGTGCCTGCCAAGGCTAAAGGTGAGGTCTTCTCCTAAAAACAGCATGGCTGGGAAGAGTTAAGACTCTCTCTCTATGCTGCCTCTCCTCCCCAGCCCTCCAAGACCTGGCCTTGGATCCTACTGCCCTTTGTGGGCAGCCAAAAGGCACCATTTCACTTAGGGAGCACACAGTGCCTGCAGGGCCCGGCCTTCTGTGGGAAGGGAAGAGCGTTTGACCCAAACCCAGAGCATAGCTGGGATGGGAATTAAACCAAGCACAGCCCCATAGTGTCTGGGGGAGCAAGGAGCAACTGCAAAGCACCCTCAGCTCGGTGCGTGCCCAGCACAAGGCTGGCTCCAAAATTCACCTGGCTCCTTAAGAACTAGCTGGGGAAGCAAAGGAAATGAAGGGAATCTCCAGCTCTTTTTGGAACCCTACAAGAGGGGTGTCTAGTCCAGACCCTAGGTGCAGATAAAGGAGCAGGAAGATGGGAGCAGAATCCCCTCACAGGTGAGTTTAAGCACCAGGAGAGGTTGTTACAGCCTGGTTCAGGGAACAGGCAAGCAAGAGTGAGAACTGGTCCCCCTGCCCCCACAAACCCTGCTGCTGCTGCACCACACAGGGCGAGGAGCTTCCCACACAAACACCAGGCTCTATCCCTGTCTCTCAGAGGTGTCCCTGTGACACCCTCAGAACACAAATAACAAAATGCAGCACAGGAAAATTAATTAAGCAGCAAGGTCACTGATCCTTAGTTAATTGAAACTAAAAGCAAAACTGAGATACTCTGGGGGCTGAAAGTGAGGAAGTCCCTTTGGGTGGAAAGAGAAGGTTCCTCCTTGGGGCAGAAGTACTTTCTGTGTGTCATCCCTGCTCCAGACAGGAGAACCAGGGGCCAAAACATGGGTGCTCCTGGAGAGCAAGCACAGAGCAAATAATCTCTAGGGATGCTGATCTCTCCCATACCTTGAAACTTATGGAATATGTAGGCTAAAATAAATATTATCTGTGAACTCGAACATGACTCTGTTTTACTGCTGCCTAATTGAGAGAAAACACCTCAGCTGATAATCTTCTCCTTCATGTGTCCTGTCCCAGACAGGTGTTCTGCCCTTTCCCCATGTCTGTTGCTGCCTGGTCCCTGTGGGTCCCTGGGAGCTCCTGGGCAGTGAGCAGATGACCTTTATTAGGACTGGAAATAAACCGAGCTCTCTGGATTCCTCAGGAGGTACAGAGAACAAACGGGGAGACAGAGTGAGCCAAAACAGGAAAGAAAGGAGGCATGACACAAGTGACACTCTCTTTCTATAAAACATAAATTCAAAAATCTTCACTGACACCCCTCTCAGCCACAAAGTTACTCTGTAACAGGCAAAAATCAACCTTTGACCAGTCTTTACGGCTCCATTTCTCAAGCCCTAATCCCAAGAACACTCCTGAATGTCACCTGCATCTCATATAACACATGGGGGAGGGGGGGGAAGGCAAGGGGAACCAGAAGGGAGAAAATCCAATTCCATTCAGAAGCAGGAGGTTCCAGACTCAGCCCACTGGTTTTTTATGCTGAAAAGACCTTTGTGACATCTGGCTTTGGTATGTTGCACATACCCAGAACACAGGCCTGCATTTAATGGAGGGAGTAGGAATTTTTAGACAAGTACAAACAAAACAGAGGAATCAGGTACATTAAATCACCAGGAACCAAGTCCCCAACAGATTCTGCACCCCATCCTAAAATAGAAAGTCTTCCTGCTTCTTCAACTGTGGGTTTCTTTCTTCCTGTCAAAGACCTCACTGTCACATATTTAGAAACTGAGTTTGTTCCGGCTTTAAACACCAGAACCAAAAATGTTTCCTAAAGAGTCAAAACAGAAAGTTTACTCCCCAAAAATACCTCCCTTGAGTCTCCAGTCAGATCACTGGATGTCTGCAGTGGACTCAACGTTTTGCCACTGGCAAAGCAGGTAAGTCCATTAAACCTCCGTGAAGCTGATGAACCCTTAGGGCAGGGAATGGAAAGTTCCACACTCTGGCTCCGGTGTGCCAGATCTGATCCATAGAAGGATGCAGATGTCCCGATTGCCACAGGAAATAAACAACACTGTCATGAAAGGGAGGTTTTAGGCTGCTGCAGCTGCTTTCAGAAGGAGGCAGTGGATGGTAGGGAATGTGACTTTCTCCCAGATATACAGAAAACAGGACAATTCACATTGCACATCAGTGCCTGCACCATGGCCAAAGTGAAGGCTGGGGGAACACGGGACAGTTGGACAAGCTGGGTGTCCTGAACCACAGGAACAGAGGGAAATGTGTGGTTACAGACAGGAGTGATCTCAGCTGCTCCGTGGCCTCCCAAGTCCGTGTTTCCCCCCAGCAGGCAGCTGTGTTTATGCTCTCCTCTCCTTCTGACCTTCCTACACCTCACACTCACACACACAGCTTCCACTCCCAGTTAGTGATCCCGTACTGCTAGAAAACATTTAGTGGCGCAGCACTGATAATGTCAGTGTCTGAGCTGGCATGCAGGAAAACAGAAAGGAAAAGGTTAAATCAAGACAAGAGTTTTGGGGGTGGAAATTCAAGGAGCAAGGACAAGCACAGAGGAGGAATTGCTGGGAAGTCTGCCTGAGGCAGGTGGTGGTTTCTGAGCCACCAGAACCAACTTCACCAAGGCAGAAAGGCAGGTGCCTCATCCCTGTGAAATCCTCACCCATCAATCTGGTTTGGTTACACTCGAGTCCCTACCCTATCTTATTATCCTGTAATCTTATCTCCCTGCAGTATAATCACTCCAGGAGTACAGCCAGCAGGGAATGACAGGCTGGTTTACCATAAGCCAGAGTCTTAAGCTGTTCGTGCCTCAAGACAGCCACAGCTACAACACACTCCACACCTCTGACAGCCAGATCACTTGTTTGGAAACCGAAACAGGGATTAACCAAACTAATACTGAGGCCCTTAAAATGTATGTTCTCCTGCCCAGCAGCAGCAGCAGCAGCAGCTCCTTGTTAGCCAGACAGAGAAAACAAACACAACAGGGATTAGGTCTGATGGCAGCTGACTTACCTGTGTGAACATCTCATGTGGTGCAACAACAGCAAGCCTGGATCCCGGCCCTCTGTGATTATTTCAGCCCAACCCGGCAACAAAGGGCCAGAAATTCTGTGACCATGAGCTCACATTCCACATTTTGTTTCAGACAGAACTTTGTGGTGTGCACAGGTGTTTGTGAGTGCTCAGGTGAAACAGAGCCTCCCAAAGTGGGAGCACAAACCCACTTTGGGCTGGGTGAGGCCATAAGCAGCCTGGTCCAACCTCCCTGCAGGCCAAGAGGGAGCCTGGACTATGAGCCCCAGTGAGCTCTTCCAGCCTGAATTTTCCTCCAGTCCTGTGAGAACATTCCTCACTGCAACAGGCCAGTGCCTGGCTCTGCTCCCTTGACATGAGCTTGCACCCTGCTCTATAAATAGCCCTGCTGGACTCAGTGGGGGTCTTCCTGGAGCAGGCATCAGATCAATGCTGCCATTAGAGAATTACTCCAAGAAAATGAAGCTGCTTTTAGGAACTGTTGCAGAGTTGGTGCCCAGCAGACAGAGGCGCTAATAATCCACACAGTTTGCAAAATGAATTTAATCAGGACTATGTGTGTGTGTGTGTGTGTGTGCGCTGCCACAAGCCTGGCAGAGACCTAACCCCATGTGCTGTGCAGTGTGCTCTGCACCCCTGGGCCAGGTGTGTCCATCAAGTAAAGAGAGAATCACTTCTTTCAGAGGCTGATTCCCCAGGTGTCAGGAAATCCAACTGCTCCTGAACACCTCCAGTTACTCCCACACCACCCCTCCATGGACAGTCTCCTGCCTCTGCTAGCATGGATGATGTGAAGGACAGACATTACCTGATTGGGCTGAATTTTCGGCACATGTGCTTTCCACATTTGAGCTTCCCTAGAGATTGCCATCTCCAGAAGGAGAGACAACCTCTGGCTCTCCAGGGGTCCTGAAAACTTCATGGTGACCCTTGGATCCACCTGCCACCCAGCTGGATACAGCTACCTGCAAAACCAAAGACAGCCTGGTGAAACACTGGGCTGTGCCTGTCCAGGCAAAAGACAGTGAGAGGGGAATAAAGCTGCAGGAAATGGAACTGTTCCCCTGGCCCTGGCACAGCCTCCCTCACAGGAACAGCCTGTCAAAAACCTTGTCCATTACACATGGAAACCAAAGCAGAGACAAGGCTTTTGTCCTTTATTTCTTTAAAGACAACAGATTGCACCACCTGCTCTCAGATGGAGAGGATGATCTGATGAAAAGGTTATTTAGGTAGTAGCTTTGAGACTGCCTACCAGCACTATGGCTGCAGATTTTTGACAGTGTTAACTCACTTAGGCAAAACAGGGAAATGGTAAATGAAGGGTAAATCCATGGGAAAGTTATTGAAACTTCTGATTCTTTGCAGGAGACCTTGTGCAATCCCCCCAAGGTGGATACTGGCCAAACACTAACCAGGCATTTTCATGTGAATACAACCGTCCAGGCTGTACTTACAGGAAATAAGCAAGGTCCTGACTCTGAAAAAATAAACAGAATCCACAGGGAAAACAATCCCTTATTATAAATAACAACAAAAGCAGCTCTGAGCAAATGAAAATTCAAGGTGCCTTCCCAGAGCTAAAGGAAACCTTAAAGATCAAGACTGACAGAGAACAAAAGCTATTCTTTATTCACACAAGCTGCACCAGGTATAAACCACACTCCAGTCCCACTTAAGAGCCCAGAAGGTTTCAAGTGGCAAATAAATGTCAGGGCCCTCTGTCCTGAACAGGGACCCTTCCATATTAGGTTTTTATATAACAAATCCTGCTCCATTAACAAGGGACAGCCTGTACCGGCTTGGAAATGTCCAAGTGTCACGGAACAGGCAGAACACCTTGGAACCAGGAGAGCTGAAAAGGACCCCTAAAGCTCCGTGGCATGTCTCTTCTCACCAGCCCCCAAACAGCCAGTGTGGGCTGGAAAATCCCTATTAAAAGTTCCTCTCTTGCCCAGAGGGAGACTCTGCCTGGGGAAGTGAAACTCCAGAACCTCCAACCACAGCTTCTTTATATGCATTTACTCAATTTTGCATGTGTTTTTTAAACCTGGGGCTGATCCTGAGGACACTCACTGTAAATGGGGCTGAAGGGGAAACAGGGACACAGAGTCACATCCTCCCCTCCAGCTCCTGCCCTTGGAGGCTTCATTAGCATCTCGTGAGCCTCCCATCAGAGCCACAGTTTTCCCTGTGGCCAGTTCCCAAAGGCTGGATCCCTCACCACCTCATGGCCAAGCTGTGCCAGGCACTGCACCAGCTGGGCTGTGGCAAAGGTGGGAGCAGACCCACGGCAGAGGCTGAGGCTGGGAGCAGTGCTGAGAGCAGGGGGACCGGGAGCAGCTCGCTCCACACTCATCAGGAAAAAAGCAGGAGCTTTATTTAGCCCGGCCATGTCTCCTCCTATGAAATATTGATGGTCCTTCCTTGGTTTTGCAGGAAGGAGAGAGTAATTAGCCAACCCCCAAATCACTGGAGACAACACAGGGAAAAATTTTCCGTTTTCTTCTGTTGTGACTGATAAACATTCCCACCCTGTTTACAATACAAATGGGTTTCAGAGCCTCTGGAAGCAGACAAGAGCTCTTAGTTACCTTGATCCCCTCTGAGGTGGTTGTCCCTGTGCTGCCTGGGCTGGACAGCGGTCCCAGCAGAGAGCTCGGGTGTCCCTGGAGCCAGGACACACCCAGGGCCTTGCAAGGGGCATCTTTAGTGAGCGCTGCTGCCAACTGCTCTCCGGTTGCCAAGGGCAAAAGAGAGGGGAAAATAACCTTTCCTTTGTGAACTAGGGACCTCATTCAATTGAGGGCTGAGGCACAATAACCTTTATAAGGGAAAAAAGAAGAGGAATGACGTGCTTGAAAGTTTCCCTTGGAGCAAGAGGGTGCAGTTTTCCAGCAGAGAGCACAGCCGGGAGCCTGGCCAAGCACCCCGGGGCTGAATCCAGTTTGCATTTCCATTTACATAGCTCTCCATCAGATAAATGCTGCCTTTGGAAAAAAAACGCCAGCAGGACTGTGTGCAGCCTTCCCAAAACACAAGGGAGCTCAGGCAGAGCAGGCTCTGAGAGCATGAGGAACAGCAGGGCTGACACAGCTTCCCAAAATCCAGCACAGGGAGCTCCATGGGCTCTGCTCTCCGCCCAGCTCAGGACTTGAGCAGCCCAGAAAAGCGGCGGCAGCTGAACTGGAGAACCCTTCGGTGGGGCAGGGCCAGCAAGAGGCCTGAGCCTGCTCCCACACCAAACATTTCCTCCAGCCAGAAACTTCCCGCGTTTTCCTGAAACCCAGCCCGAGTCACCCACGGCTGCAGCAACTGCCCAAGACGGGACAGTAACCATGAACTAACTCACCCCAGCCTCCTGCTTCTTTCCCTGATTTACAATTAACCTTTAGCTCCAGGGTGCTGGACTTTTGGGTCTGGGGCCTTTTTCCTTGTGGTTACTTTGTTCAAACAGTTCCTAAAGTTCCTGATCTTCACTGGAAGGTCATCTGGCTGAGCTGAAACCTCTTAAAGTTTAACAGTTGGGGAGCTAATAAAGGAGAAGTGAGCCCAGTAAAGGGACTGGCTTTGACGCCTCCTGTGAGGAGCTGCAAGTCAGATCTTGCTCCGAGATTAGAGAGTCAAAACCTTGGTGTGAGGTTTTCACTTGTGAGAGGCATCAAAAAGCACCTCCTTATTCACGGTAAACACCGAGCTGGTCCATAAAATAAAGATCTCTCATCTCCTAAAGATCTCACTTTGGTCCAAGTTTATAGCTACCTTGACTCAAAGAAATGCTTTTCAGTTTCCCAGGGGAGATTTTAGGCTGCCAAGTGCTGCAGGCTACAGTTTCCAAAAGCAGTTTCTGCAGGAATAGGGGCAGATAAGTCCCTGACCAAGTAACACTTCATGGTTTGGGGGGTGCATTTGTGTGGGATGCAAAAGAGAGGAGGTTTTTTATTTTTAGGCTTTGTATTCACTCACAGTGCCTATAAAAAGTGCCTCCTGCACACAAAAGATGATGCTCCAGGAACACACCATCCACTAGAAGAACAAGCTCCTAACACAGCTCCTGATTTTCCTGCCCCCAGTTGCAATTTAACCGTCCTCATACAACTGAATTACAAACAGGATCACTGAAATAATTCAGTAACAAAAACCTCCTTGGTTCTGATTGTGGCTTGTTGTCTGTTTGCTGTATGGGGGTTTGTTTGTTTGCTTTTTTTGCACAGCTCATTTTGTAAACAATGAACAAGACTTCTAGGGCTAGAGACAGGCCAAACCCCACTATGTTTGTTTTGCACATCAATCCAGGTGGGTGCTCTGAACAAGGGGAGTAATTCCCATAGAGCTGGAGCACCACACAAATTTCTGCAGACCTCGTATTTTCAGGGACCAGCAGCCAAATCTGCTTCAGCTTCAGCAAGCAGCAATAAAGCCTCACAGATGACCTGCACACAGATTTTTCTGGGCAGTGAGGGGAAGGCGAAGCAGAAGGAAGAGAGGAGGAGACTGAATTCCTTGGAGCTCCAGCCAGCCATCTGTGATTTCAAAGGATCCAAGCCTACTGCTAGCAGATATGTCTAACTGCAAGTTGTGATTAGAAATTTCAAAGCTGTGGCCGGGGGCTGGGATGGATGTTAATTTTAGTACCTGGGGCTTTCTCTCAGCTTAACTCTTTCCTCGTGCCCTTGGCAGTGAGGCAGTCTGGGACTCTGTGCTGGCCAGAGGGAAATGCCAAAGCACAGCCTGAGGTGACAGCAATAAATGAGCAGATGACCAGTGTGGGTTCAAATCAACTGGTTTGGGATGTACAAAACAGATGGCCAATGAAAACAGCTCGACAGTGTTGTGAGACAACAACAATTATTCAGGCTGAATGGCTGGGAAAAGTAGGTTTGGGAATATAATTCCAAACGTTAACACCTAAGTGAGCAAGTCAGTTTGAAGGAACAAACTGCCTTCTGGTCAAATAGCAAGAGCAGTCAGAATTCTCCCCACGAGCAGCGTCAGTGGCTGAGGGCCTGCAGGTGATCTCACACCTTTAACCAGCAGCTCCTCTGAGCCGTGCCCAAGCCCAAATTGGGAAAGAGGCAATTTTCTGGAGGCTGGCAGAGGAACAGGGCCCTTGCCACTTGCCTGTGTGACTCAGCCCAAGCTGCCTCCCACAACCTGGTACAAAGGCAAGGCTCTGAGGTATTCTGGCAGCATCGTTCAGGCGGGCTCTGTACATCACACGCTCGCCACTGCTTTTCCTCCAACCAGATTTTTCCTGGGAGTGCAAATAAAGCTGACCTCATTTTAGTGCTGGTTTTCCAAACAGATGAATTTTTCCAAACATTTTAAAGGAACCTGCCAGCTAAAACCACGGGTCAAAGAGGGAATGCAGAGCAGTGTTTTGATGGAAGGGGAGGGGTTTTTACGTCTTGTTTTGAAACAGAAATCCCAGGGTCCATTTTGCAGCTAGGAAGGAGGAGCCCTCTGGAAAAGCACTGCTCCATAAACGGGACCACTTCTAAGAGATCTCTGCTCCCCTTCACTCCCCCAGCCTTCTGACTGACATCAGGGGTTTGCTGTTTACAGGAAACTTAAAATGATATTTCCAAAGTAGGAACTTTTAAAAAACAAGGCAGAAGATGAACTCCTGACTGAACTTTCAGACAATGGCATCATTCTTCCCTCCTGTGAGATGGGTGTGCTACCAGACCCATGCCCACCCCACGCCCTGTGCTAATGGCTCTGGTAGGAAGGGCCAGAGGAGGGTGAGGAGGATGAGGAGGATGAGGGTTGCATTTCCTCTTTTGTCTGGCTACTGCCAAGATGAGTCCATTCAAGCAGCCTTTGCCCAGAAAGGTCTTTGGTCAGTAACAGCTTAAATATTCCATGTCACAGCTTTCAAGTGTGTAAACAGGCTGCTTTAATCCCAGCTCTTTTCCCTGCTGTGGCAGCAACAGACCAAGCAAACTGAGGATAAAAGGGAAACTCAGGATTCAGCCCTACGAGAACAGTTCCAGCTGCAGAACGTATGTGTTGATACAAAAAAGGAGATGAAACTCTATAAATTTCTGTGAGTTCAGCTCTGAGATTTTGGTTTATTTGAACCTAAAAATTAATGAAGATGTAAATTCCTCAGAAGGTTTACAGAAATCAGCCACGGGATAGATTTCAGAAGGAATGGGCCCTGCTATTGTTTGGCAGCAGAGTTTGTCCCAAGGCTCAGGAACAGGTCCGGAATGTGATCCTTTACTGTGTGAACTGGGGTGTCACGTCAAGGACAGTCAGCCCTCTCTTGGGACAATCACAAGGGTCACGTGGCAAAAAAAGATGGTGCCATCTTCTTGTTCAGAACTGAAGCACCAGACAGAATAAAGCAAAGAGAAAGTAGTGTTTGCTGAAATGACCCCCATTAATTTCATGCTTTTTCCACTGTAAATGACAGATAAATCCAAGACAGCAATGGCTGAGCCTTGTACAAATTCCCTGTGCGCCACTGGCAAAGGAATGAGCAGCTCACACAGGCAACTGACCAAGGTTTGCTTGGCAGCCTCTGGGTTCTGCTCAGGGACTCTGGATCTTTTGGGGACAAGGTTCAGGACTACTGGGGAACACCTGTGAACCTCTGAGGAACTTGAGGGTGCTGCTGTTGCTGAGCAACTAAACCAGGGGGCTGAAGGAACCCCAGCAGCTTCCAAGGAGCATCACCAGCTGCCCTGCATTAGGGAGAGCCAAGCACCGTCTCAGCAGCGCCTGGGCTAAGTCTGTGTAAGAGAGCTGAGGCAGCAGCAGCAGCACCTTTTGCCAGAGCTGCTGTGGAGCTGGGCTGCTGTGAACGGGGACTCTGGCAGCCCTGCTCCAGGATAACCAGTCTCAGGCATGGTGGTGGCACCTCACGGGGCCATTTCCCCCCAGGGAGTGCCCAGGGACTTGGTCCTGCAGAAGGTTTGGCTGCCTTGGAAGAGCCATGGTGCTGACTGAAGGAGTTTTGGGAGGAAGTGAGCAGGCTGCACAACATCAGAGTTTCATGGGATACAGATAAGATTTTCTCTGGGACTGGCAGCTTGCAGAGCCTCAGCCCCATCTGCAACAGAGAAGCAGGCAGTGCCCACCCCCAGCATCGAGTTAAGTGAAGAGTCTGGGGACAAGGGGAAGGGTGGAAGTGGGTCATTGCTGGCACTGAAAGGAAACTTTCTGCCCCAGCTCAAGGTTTGTCACTACAAAATAAGTTCAAAGTGCGTGGGGTGAGATGACAGGAAGGCATCAAAAAAATAACAACAAATGCTGCCTAAGCGGGGTCCCTTTCAGCATTTGCATGTAAGCATGGCCATGTCTAAGAGTTTCCATTCTGGAGAAATCCCCCACACGCTTTCTGGTAGGGAGAAAGCACTGAGGTGTGAGTCTGCTTATGAATGGTGTGGGGAGCTAACAAGGAGAGCTGTGTGCAGCTAAAGAACGCAGGCTTGGATCACAGAGCTGTGGTGGGATGGCTCCCATGACCTGCGAGTGCTGCAGAGGAGGGATACAGGCTCCATTGCAAAGAGCAGATGCTGGTGCCCTGGTCCCTGTGGGACTCCCCATGACTGTGAGGTGTGCAGGCAGAACAGTGTGGCAGAGCACAGGGAGCCCAGGAGCACCCCGGATACAGGGGTTCCACAGGACCCCCACCCTCCTACAAAGAGGGACTTGTTGGGACTTGTGAGGGTCAGAGGCTGCCTTGGCTGCAGTGACCATGGCGTAGTGGAGGCAGCTGGGGATGAAGTCATACGACAGCCAAAGCCCAGCTGAATTGTGTCTGGCAAGCTATGGGACTAAAGGGGCTTGAGTACTTGGGTAGCAAGAGGAAGGCCAAGGAAAGTCTGGGCAGGCTGCTGGCTGGAAGCAGGATCTGGATAAGCAGACAGTGAGGTGGATTGCAAAGTGGCTGCATGATTGTGTCCAGAGGGTGGCAATCAGTGACCTTTGTTTACTGTGAGGGTGATAGAGCTTTGGCTGGGTGGCTCAGGGAGGCTGTGGAGTTTCCATCCTTGGAGGCATTGAAAGAGTGCTTGGACATGGTGCAGAACAACTGGTTTAAGGAGGCCCTGCTCAAGCTGGAGTATCAGATAAATTGACTTTGAGAAGTACTTTACAGCCTCAAGCACTTGGGGATCCCAAGGGCTAAAGGCTCAAAGCAGCCCAGAGCAGCTTGTCTGTTCTTCAGGCAGCAGGAAGGCTTTAAAATAAAAAAAAAAAGGGGCAAACCAAATCTGGCATTATGTAATGTCTCACTGGTAGTCTCCTCAAAGCAATACATGCAGGGCATGATTCACTTCTCCCACCACCAATGTAACTTGGTATAAATCACCAGTGACTTGAAGGAAGCCGCTCCAAGGAAAACCAGGCTCACAAAGTAGGAAGGAGAGCAGTAATTTCATAAAATAGGGCCAGAGGCTTTCAAGCCCATAAAAACTAACTCTCTAGAGGCAAGGGCCAACAGGCATTCAGAATTTAAAGCATCATGCAGCACCTTTTGAGTAATATAATCCCCTGAAACCAAATAAACACAATGCCTCTGTGGGCAGAAACACAGAGCCAGGATTCAGCAGTACCTCTTTCTGTCTGTCGGCAGCAGTCAGTCAGTCATTAACATCAATGAACAGTGATAAAACCAAACAAGTTTATACCCAGTTCAACAGCCACATCCAAAAAATGTCTGACTACCATGGCTTGATTCCTCTTGACAACAACAAAAGAGAATTTCGTCTGAAAGCCTAAGTGCTCACCAAGGCCAATATTTTGCTTTGTAGATTCTGACTGGCTTCAGGATAAATTAGTGATTACAGCTAATATCAGGATACAGTGTGAGGCAGTAAAAAGAGATAATTATGAGGAAATGAGGAATTATCTGCTGTTGAAACAATAGATCAATTACGAGGTACAGCACAGTAGCTGCAGAGCAGCATTCTTGTGCTCTGAGGGTACTGCCTCCTCTTTCTCATCAACCAAGGAGAACCCACAGTTGTAAAGCTTAATTATCCTCCAGGAGCTCGAGCTTGCTGACTAATTAGCCTCTTGTTGAGACAATGCAGGAAAGGATACAATTCCAATTGTCCGCTAAAATGGCACGGCACAGGCACAGTCCTGGCTCTTCCCTGCCTCTTCATCTCTCCTGTCCTATGAGAGCCTTGATATAACCACAGTCCTGGAAAACCTAAAACCATTCCTGAGCCTAAAATAAACTAAAGCCAGACAGGGGAGCTCTGAGAGGGGGATACAGACGACGGGGAAGGAAGCAGAGTGTCTGAAGCAGTGTGTACGGCAGCTGGAGTTGTGTGAATCCCCCTTTGCTCCTGGCACTGTGTGCATGGACACCCTCACAGGGCTCCCACAAATGGGGACTCAGCTGAGCTTGATGGGTCAGCTGCATGGCTGCAGTTAGGAGAATGTCAACACCAAGATTTACAGTCAGAATTATTTAAAAACCTGAAGGTTTTAGGAGCCAAATTCTTGCCTAACAGACCACTGTAGTCAAGTCACCCCAGCCAAGAAAGAGGGTCTTGCTGTGTGCAGTGAAAAACCACCAAAAAGGACCAAAAGCCTCTGGCAGATGGGTTCATCCAGCAGCTCCCAGCACTCTGGTAAAGGTGTTTGGTGTCTGGGCTGCTGAGCAATATGGAATATCTGCAGCAACATGTTATTTATGAGTGAGCTTTTAGAGGAGTTTATGGCACAGCAAGTGCAAATACCCACTGTGGTTAATGAATGCGTGTTGATAATATTCGCAGTCAGCAAACACACAGGAAGGGAAAATGTCACACCACATCTGCTTGGTACACACACTGGAGACACCTGAGATTTCCTTCCATCTCAATGACTTCACTGTGCTTCTCTGGCTTTTCAGAATAGTTTCTTTGAGAATGCAGTGCAATAATAGCTATTCTCAATGTAGCAGAATCCCCCTTAACATCCACCTCCCTGATGGCCAGCTGGCTTTCCTGCTGCTTCCCTGGAGTGTGCTGCTGAAAAGGCTTTGGTCAGGAGCTCCTCGAGCCCCACAAAGTGATGGGAGCAGAGGAAAAAAGGCAAATACAGGCAGGTTCCTGGGCAAGTCAGTACTGCAGGGAGGGAATTCTGATCCCACAGCTGTGTTACACTCTATCTGGAGATGTAGGTCTTGTTCACTCACAGTCTGGTCCAGGCTCAGGCAGTCGAGTCCTAAGGTTACCTTTGGCACTCAAAATATGATGTTCAGTTTTCCTGAGGCCACTGGTCCAGCCTGACCTTTTTAAAATCCCTCAGTGTGGCATAAACTGCAGATGTTTTTATCTATCCTTCCCATCACCCAGTGCAAATGGATAATTTACACTGGTGTGCTGCTCAACTTTATTTCCTAAATATAAAAAGTGCCTCGTAAAATCACAGTGATTAGACCTGTGCATATAAATGTTCCCCAAAATTCAGTTCAGCATCAGGTCAGGACTAATTAGTGCTTTAACCATTGCATGGCTGCAGGTGTGCACAGCAAAGAGTCTTCCAGCAGGCCCTGTGGGAAGGCACCATCCACCACAGGGATGCTGCGGGAGGTCTCGTTTCAGTCCCTGCATGAGAGGTGCTGAGGCAGGTGAGCACAGAAAGGCTGAGAATGGAAAATCAAAGAGGCTGTAATTACAGGGGAGATGCTCAAAGCTTTACAAAGCTGGAAACACTTGGAGAAAAAGCTTCTCGCAGGGCAGTAACAGGAGCAAAGACAGCAGCACTGAGCAGTGTCCTGCTTGGACTGACCCCTGATTAAACTGATACATGTAGGTAGATATTACCAGAACCACCTGAAAACAGGAAAACAACTCATTCACTCACAGATAATGACTGCACCCAAGGGTCACTATAAGATGGAAGACAGGTCTGGAACCAGGGAAGCACAGCTCCCCAGAGCCAGGCAGAGCAGAGCAGTGCAGCTCCTGCTCCCAGCACGGGCTGCAGCCCTGTGACACCCCAAACATGGAGCAGCAGCACAGCCTGGCCCCGGCTGGCATCCAGCAAGGAGGGCCTTGTGTGGAAGGGATCTCCACAGAGCAGGGCTCTCACCAGAGCCACTATCAGTGTTTTTAGCCAGGGTCCTTGAGCAAATCAAGTGCAGGGCTTGGGAATGCAGAACAGACACAGCAAAAGCAGCAGCTAGGATCAGTCCTGCCACATCAAAATGGGCCTAAGTTCTACAGAGGGGTGAAGGATAATTAAAACTCTGTGTGTGTGTATCTATATACACACACCCCCCCATGTGAAAGTTCAGTTCCTGCTGGGGAGAAGCCAAAAAATCAGCTTCCCACATCCCACGCCGAGGTCTGTGTAGGCACTGATGAGAACAAGCCCTCCTCCTGCCCCACGAGCCAGCCAAACTACTTGAAAACCAAATCTGAATTGTGTGCAGGGATCCAAAATCCAACCCTGGAGACAAGGAAAAGATGCCACGATTTGGTTTTTGAGAGGCAGCCTCACCTTGCCTGACCTGGGCTCCAAGCGCATCTACAGTGGGGCAGAGGTGGGGGGCACAGCTGCCACCCCTGCAGCAAAAGGGGAGATGGTCCCCTTTCCCAATTGTGTCATGCATCTTGCTCAGTTTAAACATTTTATTAAAAAAAAACTCACCCTTCTGTCTTTAAAAAGGGCTGTACCATATATGTGCTGGTGCAGCACACCACAGAAAGCAATGTCTAGGAGCAGACAAAGGCTGCTGCCGAAAAAATTTTTAAATTCAGGCTTGAATCAGCCTGCCATGTAAGATCCTTACTTTTAAGAGTGGTAAAATTAGGGATTGTTTCTTTTTCCCTCTTTCACAGGAGAGCAGGTTTTTTCTGTGTTCAATGGACAAGTTTTCATTGGAATTTTTTCTGTCACTCTGCTTTCTACCATAGGCACAAAAACCCACGGCAATCTCACTCCCTCCAGTTTCCCCCGCTGGAGATGGATTCAGAGGACACAATGCTGCTCTTCCTTCAAGGAAACTTCATCCATCGCAGCCAGGAGAGCTAAGAGGGAAGCGGGGAGAGAGTGCAGCCCATCTCTGCAAATGAACTACACGGACACAAGACAACAAAACCCAGAACGAGGAGGCCTACAGGGAAGCGGGAGAGAAACTCTTCTTCAGGTACTGTACTGATAAGACAAGGAGTAATGGGTGCAGATTGAAAGAGCGTTAATTTACGTTCGGTATTCTGAAGAAACTCTGTACTATGAGGGTGGTGTGACACTGGAACAGGTTGCCCAAGGGAGGCTGTGAATGTCCGAACCCTGAGAGTTCCAAACCAGGTTGAACAGGGCTTGGAAGAATCTGGTCACCTGGAGGTGTCCTGCCCACGGCATAGGGGCTGCGAATACGTCATCTTTAAGGTGCATTCCGACACCTTAACAATCTCTGATTGTAAATGCCGTGCTTCGCGCTGTGACCAGAGTCACACCTGGGGCAGAGATGCGCTGCTGAGCCCCTGGAGGGGACGGGACAGGGACCCGCCGGGCACCGCACCCGGACGGGCACACAAAGCACCGCTGGCAGGATGCTTCGAGCGCGTTTACTTTGCGCCTGTATAATCATAGCGTTTGCAACTACGGCGTCGCCCAGCACACCCCCCGCACCCCCGATCCCCCCCGTCCCCTTCCCGGCTCTCACCTCCCCTGCGCGGCGGCGGGGTGCCCGGCGGGGCCCGGCCATCAGCACCCCATGGCGGGGCGGCGGCGCCGGGGCTCCTCGGCGGCGCTTCAGCACCGTGCGGGGCCCATGCCCGGGGCGGCGGCGGCCGGCGGGCTCCTCATGTCGCCATGACGGGAGCGGGAAGGGTGAGGGGGGGGGTGGGGGGGGGGTTAGGCCGCCGCCGCCGCGCGGGAGGGAGGGAGGGGGGGTTAAATTAAAATAAAATAAAATAAAAACGAAAAGGGAGGGGAGGGGAGCGAGAGGCAGCCCGCAGCCAGCCGCTTCCCGGGGGGTTCGGGGAGGGGAAGGGGGGGGGGGGGAAGAAAGAAGCGCCGGTGAGGCGGCGCGAGCGCCCCTCAGCGTGTAACCGCCGCGCCGCCGGCCGCGGACAAAGCCCCGCGTCAGGGATGCGGGAGGCCAGCGGCAGCTGAAGGCGGCTCTTCCTTCCCCGTTCTCCCCTCCCGGTTCACCCCTCCCGGTTCTACCCCCGGCCTGGTGGCTGTTAGGGGGAGCGGGAGGGCGGGGGGAGGACGGGACAACGGGGACTCTTTTCCCTGGCGGAAGCATCGCGCGGCAGTGTCGCTAGCGTGTGGAGGGTCTGCGGCGCGTGCGCAGGGTCTGCGGCGCGTGCGCGGCTCCATGAGGGCGCTGGGGGGGGGCGGGGGCGCTCCGGGCAGGGCCGGGGGAGGGTCGGTAAAGTGGCGTTTAAAACAGCGGCAAAGCGACGGCAAAAGGTGTTTGTTTATAAATTAATTGCAAGCAAGCCCCGAGTTGTGCCGATCCTCGGCTAAAGTGTCATGGTCTCGCCTGTTCCTTGCGCATGCCGTGTCTCCCAGCCTGTGTGTGCTAGAACAGAGCTGCCTGTGTTATCCCTGGTGATCTCTTGTTTACTGAGCTGCAAAATGTAAATAGGGATTTGCCCTGGACTTCATTTACTTCCTTAGGCCTTCCCCGGCACAGAGGCCTGCAGCACTGTCCTTTTCCTTGTCGTTTCCAACCTGAATTCCCGCTGACAGCGCAAGATGCCCGAAGTGTGTGGAAGCTGAGCCGTTGTCTCACAGCTCCGTTTATTCCCTGAGACCTGGACAAGCTTTTGAATGTTTAAATCCTTTTGTAACCTTAGCCTTTTTTTTTTTAATGGATTTTGGGCTGTGTTACAATACTGCACAGCAAAGACCAGGAAAAGAATAAATACTTGTCATGCAAATCCTAGTACGGTGATGAGTGTCAGAATCTTGCCGCACCACCAGCGGTTGAAATGAGGAGATAAAAGCAAGAAGTTCAGAGCAAAGGCAAATAGTTTTCTTTAAACTCCTTCCAGTATCTGTAGTTATTGGCTGTTCAGACAGCGCACAAAGGAGGATTTCCTCCCGAGATAATAAGCACAGTGACATAAATCATTGAAAGAGAACATAGATTTTTTTTTCTATTCATTTTCCAGCAAATTAACTCTGAAGCAGTTCGCTAAAAATTCATCCATCTCGATCTTTTTTTAACCCCTTCCCTAGTAACATATAAGACTGAAATTAGAGTCTATTTTTGCTGCAGGAGCTCCTCTATGCTCAGGGTAAACTGTTCTTCAAATCCAAGCCTGCCATGTGCTGCTCCCTTCCATTTTTATAAATTTTTATCTTGCAACAGACTATGACTTTTAGAAGGTATAGAGAAGGGCAAGTCCTGCTGGAATTTTATCTCACTTTCACAATCCCATTCTAGGTCTTCTGGGTCTTGTTGCCTAAGAGTCAGTGTTTCAGAAGTCTGTAAAGCAGTGGCAGCTTTCCCAAATCCCAATGGTAGTTTGTGGCAGTGACCACAACCAAGGGATTCAGCAGCACTGCTGGGAAGGAGATGGAACATGAACTCCATGTGTTTGCAAGGAGAGATGGAAAGAGGCAATAGGGCTTCGTGCTGACAACAAAGGCAAGGGTTAGATGGGATTTTAGAAGGAATCCTGTGAGGGTGCTGAGGCCCTGGCACAGGTTACCCAGAGCAGCTGTGGCTGCCCCTGGATCCCTGGCAGTGCCCAAGGCCAGGCTGGACAGGGCTTGGAGCAGCCTGGGACAGTGGAAGGTGTCCCTGCCCATGGCAGGGGGTAGGACTGGAATGATCTGTAAGGTCCCTGCCAACAAGGGATGCAAAGGTGATTTTCATACCTACCCAACCTAGCTGCACTCAAAGTTCAGCTCAGGGAATTCAAATCACACAGCAGCCTCAGAGCAAGGGGAAACTCACCTTGGTGCCAGGCGGGTTGTGAGGCTACATTAAAATAGTTTAAGCTCCAAGAAATGAAGGAGCCATTTGAATATCCCAAGGGGCTGGAAGCATGCAGGCTTACAAAAATAACTTGTAAAAAAATAAAAATAACAGCTGAACTGTTTGGGTTCAGCTGGTCAAGTTCCCTCTGTGACGGAGCACGTCCAGTGATCCTTGCAGTTACCACTGTGTCTGTGCTCTGACTCCAGCCATTACGTAACTTATCTATATTTATTGCCAACCTGTGATCCTTCAAGTAGCAAGCAGGCTTTGATCAGCCCAGAGGAGACAGTTTTGATGTTGGTTTAAGAAACAAAGCCTTAAAAAAAAAATATAAGGGAAACAGACTCTGAGGATTTCTTGATTTTCCAGAAAGAAAGTTAAACTCTGTTTTCTTTGTGAGAGGGACAGCTTGCAAATGTGGAATGCTGGGGAAAGCAGCAGAAGGAAACAAGGAGAACCCTAAAAACATGGTTTGTGGTGAAATTACCTGACAAGGCTTTGCTCAGCTTCCAGGGAGTAAGTGCTTGTCAAGGAAAAATTATCACCACAGAGGAATTCTCCCAGGGGAATGAAATGGGGCTTGAGCACTGAACTGTCTCGTCTCTGTGAAAACTGAACTATACAAAATCACTAGTAGTTTTTGCAAAACTTTCACTTTTTTTTGTGCAATGAATCAATTGATGGAATGCTGATTTTCCAAGTAAGCAGTGTGAAAATCAGTATATACAAATTATTAGGCTCTTCCACCTCATGATTACATCAGCTGTTCTTGTTCCTACAGGCAATAATTAGCTGCTCTTTGGGGAAAAAAAAATTTAAACCCCCCAAAACTGGTATTCCTGAAGAATGTGGCAAAGGAAAAAAGGAAACTAGATGCAGGCTCCTTCATTTCTTGGAGCTCAAACTTAGCTTTCCAGCGCAGCTGTTAAGGAAGGCTGTTGGCCTTGGAAAGCACCATCAGTGGAATGACAGGAGTGTCAGCTCCAGTGGAACATCTCCACAAAGGCCCCTCAGGACTTTGTGTAGCTGTTCCCACCTGCTCTTCCTACCAGCAGGAATATAAATTATTTACTAGGAAAACAAACCCTTCTCTTTGAGCTGCACAAGATTCTCGTCCTATCTGTTCCCAGCATGGAGCTCCTCAAAACACCAGGACACAGTTCTGCTTTCATCCAGAACAGTCAAATATGTGCTCACATTTAGCAAATGAAGCACCTCTTTCACCTCACTCAGTGATTAATTCTGAGAGGGGAGCTGCAGACACTAAATTAACCTTTTTACCTGATTTAGTTTTACTAAATAAACAGCCCCATAATGTAATTTTCTCAACCAGAGCTGCTATTTTCTGCCATTTGCTTTGCTATTTAGAACGTGTTCTGTTCCAGCTCTATTTCATTTAACTTGGTGACAGTGATATCTTCAGACTGTCCCCTTCACCCTGGGGATGCCACCAGTAAATCCATCATTCTTCCCAGAAAATAGATTATTAACTGGAAACACATGTCAGAACATGCAAGAATACCAACAGTGACACAAATGTGCCTCCTCCTTACAGCATTCCCAGTTTTACCTTTTTAGTATTTGCAGAGTGGTGCCATTGAATACAGCTTTTTTTTCCATTTTTCCCTTCCAAAACATAAAAATTCCTTGATTTTGTCAGTTTTTAAAAGGCAGTTCATGTTAATTACCTGGCTGTAGCTATGCTTTCCTGTCGAGATCAATATATATAACTGGATGTTTTGTGTCCTGGGGAGTTGATAACCTTACAAAAAGATTAGTGTTGCTGTGATGGGTGTAGATGTGCCTTTCCCAATGGGTAATTTGCACTTCTCTGCGTGGATTAAGATCACGTTTGCTGTTGGTGCCTCTGAGAAAGTCTGTCTGGATGATTTCTTCTGGCAGGGAGCAGCAATATGTGAGTGAGACATGCCTGGATGCAGTATCCTGACACAGAGCTATGCTGGCAATGTTCCTGCAGCTGTTCCTTGGGAAACATCTGTGGGGCTGGGCTGGAGCTTTGTGCATCTCCCTTCACCCCTCTCAGAGCAGTTTGTCTTTGGAAAGCAAGGGGGAAATGGGATATTCCTTACTGGCACAGGGATAAGGGCAGCAGAGTCCTTAAGACTTGCAGAATTCCAGTGCCTGTTATTTCAGTAGGAACAACTGATCCACCTGACTGAAACTTTTCACATTTACAGCTGGGAAAACCCTTCCATCTGTGATAGTCTGTGTTTGTGTTGGCTGATAAAGAGAATTATGTACTGGCTGATGCCATCTCATAATTAGTGATTATCTCTGTGCCAAGTATAGAAGACATTGTCCCAAGATCTCAACTTTAGCAAAGGACATACAAGAATTTAAGACAGCCTGGGAAAGGAGAGAAAGGAGTATTTTGTGAGATAATTAAGGGCTTCTCGTCTTTTATGGAAAATGGAAGGTGAAATTAGAAAATAAGTGTAAAATCATAAAATAAATTTACAATACCCAGTCCTTAGAGCTGAATGCTTCCTAGCAAATCATTTTACTCAGCAGTTGCCTAGTTCTACAGGCAGGAAGGTGACTGCCTCTATTTTTTTCCCTGGTTTAACTTTTAATGACTAATTTAAATTCCATTTATGCAGAATCGCTGTGATTTTGAAAACGCCTCCTGAAATTATGCAGAACCACCTATCTAAAAAAAAAAAAAAAAAAAAAGCAAAACTTTCCAAAGCTTTAAGTACAACACTGCCTAGAATTACCCTGTCAATTAAATAAAAGAACCCACTTAAAGTAAGTGACAAAAATACACAGTGAATTAAATGCACCTTCCAGTAACAAATGGTTATTAAGAAGGCCTCTGAGCCAACTGCTGGTTCTGTGGTCATGCTTCCACAAGCAGCAGGCTGTTGAAACACACAGCTGCCTTTTAGACAATTGAACTTGCACTAAAAGGCAGATTATTGCCATTTGATGGCATTCCCTGGGCTCCTGGAAGGTTCCTTGTGCAGGACTGGGGCTGCAGCTCAGGTGCAGCTGGAGCAATGAGCTACAAAAGGCAGGAAGTTGGATTTTGTTAGGCCTGGAGATGCAGAGTGGGTTTCTGACAGGAGCTGGAGTGGGAGCCAGCAGGACTAAGACAAAGGGTGCTACCTGTATCCACCTCCCACAGAAATCATCACTAATTGCACTCACTGGGCAAGTCCTGAAATGTGTCACAGATCTGGAGATTTGGAGTCTCTCCTGCTCCCTTCCTGTTTCTCAGTGACCATAGAGTGAGGTTTGAACAAGGTGGGGCAGCCATGGCTCCGCTGAAGTCACCAGGAGTGCCTCCCTTTGTGCTGTCTTTATGTGAGGGTTTGCACTTGGGGCAAGGCTCCTCCTTCCTCTTCTCGTGCCAGAGCCATTTTTAACCCTCTCAAATGAGATTTGATGATCCTAAAAAAATTAGGTTGTGCTGGACTCGTGCTGTGTTTGCTCCTGGGCACTTTCTGGATCTTTCCAGCTCTGTGTGTGGAGAGAGGCCTCCATGACAACACAGGCAGAGCATGGGGTTCAGCACAGAGCCAGCTCACTCTGCAGCCTTTTCCTCCTGCTCTGCTGGTGTCAGGGATCATGGAATTCTCTGCTTCCCAACATGGTATACATGGGCTCGCTCAGAGCTGTGAAATAATAGCCAGGGCCCTGTCCCTGGTGTTATTTCTGGAACAGAATCCTTTTGTGTCAGTGAAAATTCTCAGTGAAGACTTGGAATTTCTTTCAAGAATCAGGGTTTTAGCACTGCATGCAATTTAGTTTAGTCTGTGCTTTACAAGTTTTATGCCAGCTACTGGGAATAAGAACATTTTCCAAGAAAGAAACTGTTTCCCAGTAGATTTTTGGACTTCTCTCTTTTAGGAAACTCTTCCTGGGAGTCTTGTCCCAGGACTGTGGTGCAGCTGTGCTGGTATAGGGGTTCTTATATAAATAAGGCAGTTATTGTCAGTAAACAAAGTATGTGCTATCAGTGCATGGTAGATTTATTTAAATTATAACAGAGATTCTGTCCAAAACTTACTAAGTTATCACAGATTTGCGTTTGGGTCTTGTCAGCTCAAAATACTTTGTGCTCTGAATTTTCTGAGCAAACAGGCTGGGTTTCTCTTTTCTGCCCCCTCCCTTCCTTTTTCCAGCAGCTGCTTGGAACTTGGGTTGTGGTCTCTGGGAGAGGCACTGTCACTGCTCCTCTCTGGGTTTGTCCAGTGAATCTCTTCCCTAACACCAAGCTCCATTTCATCTCTTATTGGGATGCCTTGCTCTCCTTTGGTCTTGTAGGCAGCAAGCAATAAATCGGAATAAATTAATTTCTTTATGAATGCTGAACTCGATTTCCAGGAGCACCAGGTGAGAGGTGTGGAATTACACTCCTCTGGGCAGACAGGAGCTGGATCAGAGGGAACACCGCTCCCATGGCTACTGGAGGATCAAATGCCACTTTCCCTCAGGGGCTGCTGTCTGGGGAACAAGGTTTAAACTCTGACAGATTTATGAATCATTTCATCTCCTAGACTTGTTCCTTCCCAAGGGCCTGGTGAGGGGAAGCCCATGCCAAGGTTTTGATAGCTTTTATCCCCTAGGCACTGATCCCATTGCTCTTGAAGAAACAGCATCTGTGAATTGTTTCTCAGTGTATGTACAGGTGGAGCCTTGATGGGTGTTTTCTAATATGTGTGTTTTGTATAAAAACACCACTCTGAGACTCCTGCCTTCCAGGTGTCAGCAGTGCTGCTGTCCTCCATACCGGAATAATGGGGTATGGAGCATTATAAGGGACACTTGGCTTAATTAGAGGCTGTAAATCGGTGGAGCTCTTTGCATAAGTGGCTCAAGGGAGCTGTTGTTTCAAGTGACCCCTGTTTTTCCTCCGTGGGTGTCCAGAGTGGGCAGACAATGGCTGTGTCTGGAGTGTTAATTACTCTGTGTCCCTTAATCACCACGGTTTGTAATCCTATTTCAGTGTGGAAATCCACATGCTACAGGGCCCAATCAACACCTCTGTATCATCGCCTGCCACTCAATACACAGCTCTTAGCCACCCAGAACCATTCCTGGGGAGCTGCTTTGGGCATGCCTGGACAAGTTTTGCCAGGCCCTATTGGAAGATAGTTTAACCAGGCTGGTCACAACAATCCCTGTTCAAAGGATGTGCATCTTTGGGTTCCCAAAGAATGTCAGGAAGGAATTGCTGCTCTGTAAAGCACATTACAGAAGAGGTAAATTGTGTTTCCTCAGAATGCTGGAAACACTTCTTGTTCTCCCCCCACATTCTCACTCCCCTGAATCCCAAATAAATGCCACATTGAAAGAAAATTATTCCTTGCATAAGGGAAAAAATAGAAAAGAACAACAGATTTTGTTCACTGACCTCAGCATGACTCCTCCTTTGCTTACAACACTCCATTGTTCTGCCAGGTCCAGACAGCACAGGGAGCAGACTCATTTTCCCTGTTTTTAGTCCCAAAGGTGCAGTCCATCACTTATATTAAGGATCCTTGGGGTTTGGTTGTTTTGTTTTTTGGTTGTTTTTTTTTTTTTTTTTTCCCTTGATCCTACTGAGCTGTTTTCAACAAGTATCCCTCTCTCCTAACCTGGGAAATGATCCATGGTCTGATAAGAGATTCCCCCCTTAGGCTACATGAGCTATGAGGGATAATTTTTCAGAGTGTTCTATGAGGTTTAAATTAGTAAAGGGAAAGAAATGTATGTGTTCAAGCAGGTATCTGGACTGGTACATTTGGAGCTGTCATCCTCTGTGCTTACAAAATGAACCCTTTTTGTCCTTTTAGGTAAACTGGAACAAGTGGTGCTTTCCTACAGCAGCTGGAGAAGGAAGAACATCCCTACTCCATCTCTGTGACAGCAAGATACACTTTGGAATGTGGAGAAGAAAAGAAGGGAGCAACTACTAAGGGGATTTTAATACCAGAGACTGGAGCTGAGACACTCATCCCATAAACATTACCTGAATGATGTCACTGCATGCAGCTGGCTGGAAGTCGGTTCCATTAGCAGCAATTGTTCAATCTGGAGCAGGTCCATGTCTCAAACAGCTTTTATCCTCCCCAGAAATCAGTCTGTGTGATGGGAGGGATGGTCAGGTAATCTCCTGGTAGCTACAGGAACTCCAGCCCACGTCAAGAACGTCCTAAGGAAAAGTCGAGCATGTTTACAGCGATCTCGGAGTCGTTGGCATCAGAATAAACTTGACAGAAGTGTTGGCCGTCATCACTGGCACTGCAGACAGGGACTGTGCCTTGAAATAGAGCTTGGCAGAGCCCAGTACTGCTGATGGCTCGGTGGAGAAGGCGGATTTACTTTTCCAGCCTGTGACATTTCATAAACATTTTCTGTTTGTTGGAGCTGTGGAACCTCACCAGGTCAAACCCAGCACTAATCTGTCAGAGTTACCACCCCAGACTTTTGTCTCCAGTGTGTATACACATCCAATCGCTGCACTTTGGGATTGTCCCGGGACATTTATCCCTTTGTGTTTATCCATGAGCACGTTGGAACAGCCCCACAAAGCCTCCAGATGATATTTATTTTGTTTTTTCTGGTCCTGAGGACTCCATTAAGCAGAGAAGCCCTTTGATGCAGCCTTTGACTTAGGGGGTTGATCCACCACCTCCTTCCTGACCCACTGGGGCTTCGATTCTTTCCACAGGAAGGGAGGTTTGGAAGTGCACATCCCAAAACCACTGCAACACCGGGCTGCACAGAAATCTCTCGGTCTGAAGTAGGACACGGAGGGGTTTGAAATCCAGACGGGTCTTTGGGAACCCTCAAGGAACAACATGAGGAGAGTCCCACAGAGTTACACGGAGAGTTTGATCCATGAGGGCTGAGCATCCTCAGGCTGCTCCAGTCAAGTCAGCGTTCATCTTTATCTTGTATCGGGACACGGGAGCGCCGTGGGACAGACGCTGTGGGGACACGGGAGCGCTGTGGGACTGAGGGTGAGCAGTGCCACACCCCCCCCCCCCCCCCCCCCCATCGTCTCAGGGCGCGCGCGCGCGGGCTCGTCGCGGTTGCCAGGGCTCGGAGCACTGGGCGGGGTGGAGGCAGAACTCGGCTGGCCAATCAGAACAGACCCGACCTCAGTCGGTGGCCAATCGCCGCCGGTAAACAACACTCCCCTCCGCGAGGCGGGGAAGGGGCGGGGCGAGCGGCTCCGCCGGCCCATCAGAGGCCGGGAAACGCGGGCCAATCCGAGCGCGGGAGGATTTGGGCGGTCTTTTCAAAACTGATGAGGCGCCGCTGGTGTCCCTTTAAAGGCGTGATGCGTCCCTCGCCGTGTTCCTCCGCGCGGCCTCCCCGCCCCGCCGCAGCAGCGCGGTGCCGCTCCGATCCCCGATGTGCTGGAGCTCCGCGGTCCGGCCGCGCCCTCTTCCGGACCTCGGGGACCAGTTGGGGCGCGCTCGGGCCGCGTGAGTGGGGGGTGGACTATTTGACTTCCGTGTGCCGCCTCACCGGCGAGGATCGCTCCGCGCGGGACAACAGAAGCCGTGGGCGGGGACGCGGCGCCGCCATCTTGCAGCGGGGTCGGGGCCGAGGCGGAGGGGAGCGGCTGGGGATGGTGCCGTGACAGTGCCGTGACTCCCCGCGGGGGTCCAGGCCGCCCTGCCTGGATGCGGGGTCAGCGGCCGAGCCCACCCCCGTCCGCGCGGTGACGGGAGCCGGGCTCGCCTCCCCCTCCCCGAGCGGTGAAGGGCTGCGGGGGGGGCCCGGTGTCCCCTCGCCCCCGGCCTGCGGGGCCCCTTTGTTTCCCTGCTGCGGAGGGGAAGGAGGCGAAGGGAAGGGAAGATGAGCAGCGAGGCGCTGTGGCTTTTCAAGCAGCTGAACCTTCATCTGGAGCTGGAGGGGAGGTTCCAGCCCCGCGAGAAGGGACTCAGCCTCATCGAGGGGACCGCCGAGGTGGGTGAGGGTGTCGGGGGGCTCCTCTGGGCAGAACGAAAATTTCAGAGAAAATTCCGGCTAATGGAATTTAAAGCGCGCTAACTGCGGAAAGTTAATTATTTTCTCTGTATGCGCCGCTTGCCTTTTGTTTTAATTCTGTGTTCGTCTGTAGGTATTAACGTTACCTTATCCAAGCGCTACGACCTGCAGGGCAAGGCGTTTAGTACTTTAGGTGTTTAGTATTTATTGTTTAAACTTGGAGTGAGCACGGGAGCGAGAGATTGTGTATTGTTTCCATTAGGGGAGCTTCCTGCCGCTGCAGAGGAGGTGGGATGTAACAAACAGGGAAACCACTGGCTTTTCATTGGCGCTGTCTGGGGAAATGAACCCAGAACCGCTCAATGCTGAGCAGCAAAATGTAAATAGACCATAAACATCTCCGCGTTAACGACCAAACTTCCTTACTGAGTTTGGGGCAGGCATATTATGTGCCTTCGGGTGCTTATGAGTTCTTTGGGAATAGCCTTAATATTTAACAAAAAAAAAAAATCCCTGAGATAAGTCTGCTTGTTTGTTGTGAAAGCAGAGCTGTTGCTTAAATATTGACATGCAAGGCAGAGAGCTGTGTGGTCATTTTTAAGGGCGGGAGTCACTGTGCATGCCTGCAGTTGGTGACTTATTTAAGTCTTAAATGTGTCTTAAAAGAAGCAAGTGGAGAGCAGGAGATGTGGTTGTGCTGGCTGTAGCACCAGTGAGACTCAGGACCTGGCTGTAATCTCTGAACCGTGGGTGTGATTTGAGTCCTAAGTGTCTAAATTTATTTTCTTTTCAATTCAAGTGAAATAGAGTATTTAAGGAAAAATTTTCTCCTGTTTGAGCTAAATAAAAGGGTATTTAGGGAGTGAGGCACGGCAATTGCTGCTGCCACAGAATAATTCTGAGTTTGCCTCTCTTGCCATAGAATGAGAACACTCTGTGTCCAAGACAAAGGAATGCCAAGGTGGAAGATCTTTGGAGTCTGACCAACTTCTTTGGATTTGCAACTGAAACGTTTGTTTTGGCTGTCAACATTCTGGACAGATTCTTGGCTCTTATGAAGGTATGAGTGGCTCTTGATTCAGCAGCAGCTCCAAGGTCTCCTTTGTGAACCTGGAGTTGAGTGCAGTTCCTTTCACCCCTAAAGACAAGTAGCAGCTTGATTTACTTCCTCTAATAAATCTGTAACCATCACCATGTAGGTGTCTGAGAAAGGAGGAATTAAGGGAAACAAACCAGTAAGTGTTAGAGGCTGTCTCTGGGCACTCTGCTGAAGCTTAGCTTAGCCTTGGGACTAACACCAAGTGATCATTTCCTGGTTGTTTGTGCTGCTTTAAGGCAGGAAGCTTGGACTGAAACCAGTTCCTCATTATTAGATCAGCAGAAAAAACGAAGTTGCATCACTTCTCTGGTCGGACTGGCCTTGAAGTGGCATGGAATGTACAACCGTAGAGGGGAGAGAAGAGCAGGGGCAGGAACAAGCTGTGGAGGGATGGGGCTGCCCAGAACAGGCTCAGACTGGATTTGTGTGGGCTGGGCGAGCACTGCCGCTCGGAGGAGCAGGGAATTGCAGTTCCCACCGCGATTTGTTTGTGTCCCGGTGGGGAACAACCTGAGGAGAGGCTGCTCAGCTGTGTGACTTCAGTTCCTCAGCCCCAGCAGATTGGTGCTGCCTCGTGGCGTTTGCTCCAGCTCAAGTGAGGGGACTGCTTATGGCTGGGGGAGGAGAAGGAGCTGGCCAGCACCAGGTTTGGTGGAGATGATTCCAAACACACCTGGTGTTGAAGCCCAGTGTTGCTGAGGGTGATGCACTCATGGCTCTTACTCTGGTTTTTAGGTGAAACCCAAGCATTTGTCTTGCATTGGAGTTTGCTGCATGCAGCTGGCCGCCCGCGTGGTGGAGGAGGAATGCAATATCCCGTCTGCTCACGAGATCATCCGGATCAGCCAATGTAAATGCACTGTGTCCGACCTGAAACGGATGGAAAAGATAATTTCAGAAAAGTTGCACTTTGAATTTAAAGCTACTACTGCCTTAACCTTCTTGCACTTGTACCATACTATTGTACTCTGTCATACCTCAGAAAGGTGAGCTGGTGGTGTTTGCTGAGCCCCTGTTAATCCCCTCTGAGATGATTGCAGCCTTGGCTGTAGAGGAGCCAGCTCCTCAGTTCTTGCTTCCTGGTGAGGGAATGCTTGTTCATGCAGACCCTTCCTTCTTCTCTTGGATGTCTCACAGGAAAGAAGTGTTGAATCTGGACAAGTTGGAAGCACAGCTAAAAGCTTGCAACTGCCGTCTAGTGTTCTCTAAAGCAAAAGTGAGTAGAAGCAGTTGTTTGTAGCTGCTGAGTGGGTTTGTGGTGGTTGTGGTGCTGAGTGCTGTTTCCTGGTCCTTTCAGCCATCTGTCCTGGCCTTGTGCCTTCTTACTCTGGAAGTTCAGACTCTGAAATCTGTTGAGCTGTTGGAGATCCTTCTGCGTGTTCAAAAGCATTCAAAGGTGAGTGTTCTCAGTGGGTTGTTTGAGCTGACACTGTTAATGATGGGTGATGTTACATTTAGGGGTCCCTTAAATGCATCCCTGAATGTGTCCTTACAGGTTCTGTTTGGCTGAAAGAAGTGATTAAAAAATAAGCTTAAATGTATAAAATCAGAGGAACTGCTGACCCAGTGTGTATTCAATGCATGCTTTAACAGGCAGCTGATGGAACTTCTACAGCTCTGGCTGTGTGGTCTGGGGAAACTTGAGGTCTGTTCTGGGACTGCTGGGCTGCTTATTCTTTTTGCCTGAATAATTAAACCTGGGGGTATTATTATTATTATTATTATTATTATTATTATTATTACCTAAGGGTCTTCTCCCTGGATGGAGGTCAGGCACTGAACAGGTTTCCCCCCCAGGGAATGGGCACAGCATGAGCCTGGCACAGCTCAAGGAGCATTTGGACAATGCCCTTGGGTACAGGGTGGAATTGGTGGGTTTGTCCTGTGCAGGGCCAGGAGTTGAACTCCATAATGCTTGTGGATCCCTTCCAGCTCAGGATATCCTATGAACTAAAATGGGATTCATGGCCTCTAGCTGTGTGCTGCCTCCCTTGATGGCCTAGAAGCAGCTTTTCACTCCTGCAGTCAGATGAAACAACCCCAGTTTCTTAACGGATACAAGTAGTTCCTTAAAGTACTATATTATTCTATTTTAAAATGATGGTTTAAAGTTTTTTCTTCTATTTTAAAGCAGTTTAAAAAACTTCACTTTGATTTGAAAATGGAATTTTAAAAAAGTTTTATTCCATTTTAAAATAGAATAACCTTTGTTTCATTTTTCCTTTGGAAGTGATAAAGAAAATGGTAACAAGGACTGACAGGCAAACTGTCAGCCTAACTCCACCTTGAACAGGGGCTTGTCTGGAAGGTGTGTAGGAGTTGGTAGCTCACCTTTAGAAGCAACTTTGACAAAGGTATCACAGTTATGACTCACTTCTGTCTTGACTGATATTTTTTCCCAAGAAGGTAAAATGGAGGCAGGAGTTATCCTTAGAGCCTGTGTGTTATGGACTAACCAACTTCTGGGTTTTGGGTTTTTATTTTCAGATAAGTGATAGTGACCTCCTTTACTGGAGGGAGCTGGTCTCTAAATGCCTGGCAGATTATTCTTCTCCTGAATGCTGCAAGCCTGATCACAAAAAACTGGTTTGGATTGTTTCGAGGCGCACAGCCCAAAACCTACAAAACAGTTACTACAGTGTTCCTGAGTTGCCAACGATCCCAGAGGGTGGATGTTTCAATGGAAGTGAGAGGTGGGTAACACTTGGCGGCTTCGTTTGTGGGGAATTCTCCTTTTCCTCTGTATAACTATGGCTTAATCGCTGCTGCTTGGGAAAAAAAAAAGTGCTAGCTCTGACAATATTGCTGGGCTTAGAATATGCCTTCAGCACATGGTGAGAAGGGGGAGCTGTTGTTGTTCAGCAGTTCTTGGCCAGGTGGGGGGAGGCACTGTTGGGTTTAAGGAAGGCTTGCAAAGGTTTTCAGTCTCCTGAAGGAATTGATGCTTGCTGCCTGGAAGACTGGCTTCTTGACCAGTAGGGTGTTGTTGGCATCAGGAGGATTGTGCCTTGTTAGGATTTCAGCTTTAGGAGCCCTAAGGAGCTTTAGGCTGAGCAGCATTTAGATGCGGGATGTTGCTGCTAGCAACACAGCGTGCAAGAAACGCCAGGATTGAGGAGTGCTTTTCCACTTTGAAGGGGCTGTGCTTTGTTAAAATTACCTTTCCCACTGTTCCTTCTAGTGAAGACTCCTGTGAAGACATGAGCAGCGGGGAAGAAAGCCTTAGCAGTTCTCCTCCGAGTGATCTGGAAGGCACCTTCTTCTTTGAACTCAAACCTAAACCCAAGTGGCAAACTCTCAGCTGTCGCTCTTAGCACTGAGTCTGGATTGTATTAGACTGAAGTGTTGAATGCACCATAGAGTCTTTTGGCAATAATAAATGAGGTGGTGATCTGTAAACTGTATTAAGGCAAAACTTGCTGTGGTATATCAATGCTTTGAATGCCTGCCTTGGTTTTTTGTTGTTGTAATTTCAAGGAATTAAAAAAAAAAATTCAGGTCCCCAGATCAGCAAAAAAAGAAAAAAAAGCTGTTGTACAGTTCTGTTGTCAACAGCCATGAATGTAGTTCTGTACCTAGTGGTCCAAAACCCTCAGCAGCTCAACACCTGAGTTGATTTCAGGGTCTTGTCTGAGAAGCATGGAGCAAGAGTGAGAAACTTTCCTGAAGGTTAAATGGGAAGCACTTGGTTAATGGAAGAAACTTGCTCCATGGGTGCAGTCAAGCAAGGGAGGGGCCCAAGAGGAACTGTGCAGTTGTTGTCCTGGGATGTTCTCAGGATTCCACATGACAGAATCCCAAGCTTGGCTTGATTTCAGTGTTGACCCTGCTTGGAGCAGGAGATTGGACTGCAGTCCCTCTCGAGGGCACCTCCACTTCTTCTGGGAGTGGTGTTCTGGGATTAGATCCAAGTGGCTGGGTGGGTTACATGGAGCATGTATGTGTGTACCTAGTGCCAGGCTGGAATGGTTTACTCTCCAATGGGCCCAACACTGAAACTGCTTTTCCTTTTCAGCAGGGTCTTGAGTTGTGTACTCTAAGTAGCAATTTTTGAAGCTTGGCTTTTATAAACTTCAGGGATCCCTATTTCACACCAGGAGTATGTGTGGTAAGCAGGAGGTTTCTAGTCAATATAGTTTTCACTTTGAGATAGTATAAATTGTGTGGCCAGGAGTAATTCCATGTTTTCTTTAGTACGGATGTTTTTACACTGAAATTCACATAGTATATTTCAGTGTGTTTCAAATCCTAACATGTCAATCCATGCTATTAGCTTAGACTTCTTAACTTGGTAAGCCTTGCTAAGTCTACATTCCTTTGAATATTTAACCCTTGTAGTTGTTTTTCAGTATATTCATGTTATTGATTGAGTCATAATCAGACTTGTTTGCATGCTGATGTAAAGCAGTTAGTGCAGGAGAAGTGCTGTAAAGTATCAGGTAAATGTGATGGTGAAGTAATTAATGTAATGGTTTTTCTTCTGAACTTTGTTATCAAAGCACAAATTCCAGTCTAATTGTGTTTCTCCCTGGTGAGGACATGGCTAAAGCAGACTAAAGTAGCTCAGATTAACAGTGTGAGGTGTGGTGGTGCCAAAGTAGAAATGAAGGAGCAAACAAGCTAAAAGCTGTTTCCTAGGTGCCAGTGTTGCTTTAGAAAGGTAAGAGTGATGCTGTAAGTCCATAACGGTTACGTAGTTTCAGTTTTCTAAAAACACACAAAAGTTTACAAAGAGTGTATATGAAAATGTAAATTTAAAAAAATGTACAGAAAAAAATTTTAAAACAAAAAAACGAGCAGAAAATACTGTATTTTTTTACATTGTATGTAACTTTTTGTAGGTCTGTGGCATGTAGATAGTAATTTATTGTGTACTCTGTATGATACAAATACTGTACCTCTGAAGACTTCTTGCTGCAAGTCTCTGCTCACTTCAGGAGTGCTTGGGTAAGGAACCTACTGAGTCTTGTTTCAGTTGAGAATGAAAATAAACCAAGTGCTCTATTTGTTACCTGCTGTGAGTGGCAGTCGGTTCCTTGAAGCTTTTGGCTTCCTCTTTTTCTTTTTTTTTTTTTGTGCGCTGTGCAGGGTGTGTGATCCCACAGCTGGGTTTCAGCTATCCCAGGAGTTGTGGCAAGAACAAGGGGAGACTGCACAGCACTGGATGGAAATCTCACCTCAGTGTGAGAAGCTGGGCTGAGGTATTCCATGCTCATTGGCACGTCCAGAGCCCCTGCCAGGGGTTAAGGGTCATTCCAGCTGGATTCTTCTGGGTTCTGCAGGAATTGTCCTTGCTGCTGTGTTTGTGGTGAAGCCTGGTTACCACATCTTGAGGTGCCACTTGGGTCCCCTCAGCACAGCACCCTCCTGGCTCGGGAGTCGGTCAGGGGGAGTGCACTGTGTGGGTGAGCTCGGGGCAAGGTGGGAAGCCACAGGCTGTGTCCTGGGCTTGCACAGCTTGGGTGTGCCATCCAGCCCCTTTCAAGTCTGTTCCACATGGAGATATGGGCCTGGGAGAAGGTTGTGGGCTTCACTTCTGTGGTTGGAATGATGTAGGCTCATCTTTGATTCTGCCAGGTCAGGTGGCTGTGGATCTCCCCGAGGAGGTTTGCCTGGCTTCCCCCAGAGAGCGGGGATTTTGATGGTTGGCTTGTTTAGCAGAGGTGTGCATGGCTTTTAGGTGCTGTTTGGGGCTTGTGGTCACGGGGGTTTAAATGCCTGCTCCTTTTCAGAACTGCTCTGTCAGTAAGACTGGTTTGGGTGGGGGCTGAGGGGGCTCAAAGGCAATAGTTTTGTGGGGAAGCCATCCCCTGAAACAACTCCTGGCTGTGTCCACTTCCTGGGATGTTGCTTCCTGTGCTGCTGAACCTATTGGAAACATAATGCTGAAAGTTCACACAGGTTTCTGAGAGCATCTTGAAATGTCATCCTGCTGCTCTCCTCCAGCTGGACTGGGCCACAAGGGTTCTGTAGTGGAAGCACTTCTGTTCCTGGTGAGTTGTCATTGCATAATTAAAGAGTTATAACAATGGCCTTTTAAACAGGAAACTTGACTTCCCCACCACTTGATGGCATGTGACAAGTGACACGTAGCAATAAAGTCTTCAGAATAAATCAGTGCGTTCAGACCCTGGTCCTTAACAGCTCCCCCTTTTTTTCCTGATGGAATAAGAAGAATATTCCTGTCAGAGCTTAGAGCACTCTGAATTTAGAGCAGCATGCACTAAAGAGCTGAATGGTCTTAGGCCATCTCTTTGCTTGGCCTAACAGGTGAGTGAGTTATTCTTGTGATTTCACTTGTCTGTCAGGGCTTTGGAGCTCAGCAAAATGAGAATCAGTAAATGTTTGGCACATATATAGTGTTATTTATCTTAAAATACAGTTGCAGCTGTGAGGTGTCACATGGCTATGCTTTGTGGTGTAAGCCTGTGGCTGGTGTAGTGCATCTCCTGAAAGCAGAAAGTTGCCATAACAACTGAATGAAATCAATTAGAGTAATAAGCAATTAAAATCTCATCCTTAATGTTGCATAAACATGGCATTTCGCTCATGAATTATTAGCACTCTTGCCTCTAGACCTGTTCTGGTTCTGATTTGCAATCTTGACCATTTTTGAATTAATGAAGCATTTAATTTCTCCTTCAAAGAGTGTTGGTGGGTTTTTTTTTGGCCATGGCAAGTAGGTGGTTCATCAGGGATGTGAACACTGTTAAACTCCTAAATGGAGGAAATGTTTGTGATGGGATTTCTGGACTGCTCAGCACTGGCTTTGTTTCCACCCAGTGAAGTCAAGAAGGAAAAGAATAGCCTGTGGTCTAGAGAAATTTAGGTCCTGGGCCTCTGTGGGGGAATAGAATGTAAGAAAATAAAGATAGCGCAGAAGGTAGTCTCATGCCTCAGGAGTTGCAGCTGTACTAATCACCAAAGGTTAGGAACAGGCCTGCCCTTAACAGGCCACAGCTGTGTCCAATAAGAAGACGAGTGCTACAAAAGGGTGGGTGAGCTGGGTGAGGGGAGAGTTGGAGTTTTTGGCTGTGCTGTGAAGGAGTCAGAGCTGTGAGGAGCTGCCCATGAGAAATCACTGAGAAGGTATGGGACTTTTGGAATAAGATGACAACAGGCCTAGGAAGGCAAAGGCAGATCCTTCTTCTGTTCCCCACTTCCTCCTTGACCTTCTGTGTATTCCTGAGCCTCTTGCTTCCTTTGTTCCCCTTGTAGAACAAAGCCAGGAATAGCCCCTTGCGGTAGTGCTCAGTTGTCAAGGATAAATCAGCTCAAACCAGGGAATGGCAGAGCTGTTGTGGAAAGGTGGGATGTGTGAGGGCCTGTGGGGAAGCAGGGTTTGCTGACTGTTGGCTTTGCAAGGGCCTGTAGGCTTGTTCTGCAAGAATTTGTTGTGGCTGGGGGTCAAATGTTTCAAAGGTCAGAGTGCAGTTTATAATCCAGAGTCTCCAAGGAACTTTGGAAAACATGTCTGCAGTCTAAATAGCGGTCCTGTCATGTGCGGTGGCTGAGTCAGGGATTTAGGAAGACTTTGACATCCAGAGCTCAATTATTAACTGGTAGGGAGCAAAAGCACTGGAGGTGATCCCTGGCTTTCTCCTGGCAGGATGACAGAAGCCAAGGCCAGTGGTCTGAGGGTTTGTGCCACAGATGATCTGAAGGTGGGTGTGGTGTCTGTGCCAGCTCCTTGCCCAAGATACTGGCACAGTGCATCCACAGGTTATCTGTGTGGTGCCTTGTGCTTTCCTCAGCTTTTATTGTTCCATTAAATGTAATCCTGCCACCTTTATCCTGCCTGGGCAATCAAGAAAGGGCCCACACTGAGTGCTGTAAATGCAGTGTGGGCTGAGAAATCAAACGGGGCCTCCTTGAAGGAATTTGGGTTTTTCTGGTCCCACGATGTGCACTTGGATTGGTTACCTCTATAGCCTCCAACTGGCACTGGAATAGCTGTTGGAGAATTCTTACAAGCCCAGGCTGGGATTCACTCTTGCACTGTCTGATTCCCTGTTAGTTTTCAGCATGTTTTCTTTAACCCCAAGCGGGTGATGATGTCTTCTCCTCTGATCCATGTGCAGGGAGACTCTGTGGCTCCTGCTGCCTGTGAAAACATGGATTTATGCTCCAGGGAAAAACCTGCGCACTTACTGTGCCAGGCAGTGAGGAGGGCACAGCCATACAACGTGTCCAGTTCTTTTTCCATAGTTAGCTGAGTGCTGGACAGCTGTTGCAGCTGTAAGTAGTGTGGAATTCTCAGTGTAAGAGATTGGGATGCTTTGGATTTCAGTAAGAAGCAGCTGAAGGCTTGCTTGACTGTTAAATGAAGTCCTATTTAGGCTCTATTGAGGTACGTTTTAGTGGTGTTCATCTGGAAATCTGCACTACTGCCACACTTGTTGGGGAGAGACTTTGTGGAGAATTCACTGACTGTCCTACTCTGTTTAACAGCCTTTGCCCACAGTTGCCATGGAAGCCTTGCCTTCTGTCTCTCCTTGGGATTCATCCCTGAACAAAAGGTCCACCTGGAGTCACAGGGCTGCACTCTTCCTATAAAGCCTTGCCTCCTCAGAGGCTGAGAGCCCTGCTGGCTCTGGTTATAAATCATTTTCTGCTTCACTGGGGTCAAAGCTTTTATGTTCCTCTTCCTTCAGATCCTTCCAGGCCCATCTTTCAGATGCTGCAGCGTGTGGGGCATTTCAGTCTGCACTGGCCACGGCTCAATATTGCTGCTCTGGGATCAGTTTATATCTTTTGACAGCAGGGAACAACTTATTTTAATAGGCAATAGTAGGTGACAGTGCTCTGTCACCCCTCAACTGAAGCCCTGAGTGCCTTGTTACATAAAAGGCAGATAAAATGCTTTGTGAAATGTCTTGCTCCTCGGAGGTGTTGGGTCCTCAGCCCTGAGGATCAAAGTCCTTTTTCAAGTGACTGACATCAGCATGCACTTTTGTGTCCTTCCTCTTGTCCCTGCCTCAAACCCAACCTCAAGAGAAGTGTGTGTCTGCCATGGAAATTCACCCAGCTCAATAAAGCTGTTTTCCCACCTGCTTGGAAATCCCCTCACACACCTGCATGCCAAGTTAGGCCTGGTCATTTGCCAGGCTCAGTCTAGTGCTGTCACCTTGGTTATGGAACAGGGAAAGGGCTGGATTAGTCCTTCTGTTGTTGGGTCACTCAGGGGATAGCAGGCTTCGCTTTTTCTGGAAAGGCTGAGATAGGGAGCTACACAGGCAGGCTTTTGCCACAGATCTTTCAACACATTCACACTAAATCTTTAGTCTGGACCACATCCATTCTGTGCTCCAGCTGCCAGTCCACCTCCTGGGATCCTGGAAACACTTCATCCAGGCTGGCTGGTCATCTGTCACCTCCACCAGTAACCTAGGCTGGGGTCCAGTTGTACAGTTGCAGTTGGAGCAGGGATTGCTCCTTCAACAAGATGCATGCAGGTATGGAATTCCTTGAAAAGTACTGCTCAGGTAAGACTGATGAAGTTCCCAGCATAGGGCATTTAGGGAGGCTGTTTGGATGGCCAGACTGGAGCACCATTTTTCCTCCTATGTGTAGGGAGGGTGATATTTCCAGTCACTGCACACCTCCACCTAGCTCTACTTTCTGAAGAGATTTATGAGCTCCAAAATTCATGTCTTGCACATCTTTAGGTAATCCCAAAGGGAAGGCTTTGGATGTAAAATGCCTAATCAACACCTGGGTTTTGCAAATGGTAGCTTGAGCAAGTTCTCTTTAGTAACAGGTTTATTGAAACAAGCAATCAAAGCTGTCCTGCCTTCTTGTGAAATGAAAATTAAGTCAGAATGCTCCTGAACTTCAGGAAGTCTCAAATTCAAATCTGCACTTGCAGCCTGGGCCTGTGTCTTGATTTCCATTTCAGAAGTGGAAATACCCTGCTGTAGATTGAGCCAGGAGTAATTGGCCAGACCTTGTGTCTTAACAGAAAGTTTTAAGCAGACAAGATAGAAGGAAAGATCACAGAGTGTGAGATGGGGGATCTCTGACCATTTTATCTCTAGTCACAAGCATTTTTAGAGCTGACTGGCAGTGCTGGTTGTACATGCAGGGAGGAGGATCTAGGCTGGAGCATGATTTCCAGGGAATGGGGGATTAGGAGAAACCACCTCCTCTGCCTTACCAAAGGCAGAGAAAGATAGATTCTCCGAGTGTAGGATTTTCTCATTAAAAGCCTGAAAAGAAACTATTCCAAACACGTTTGGAAAGGTACCTGAGCGTGATGGCTTCTTTGAACCTTGTGAGAGCATTTCCATGCCCTCCTGGGGAAAAGGAACCTCCCTGCCAGATAAATCATCTGGGACAGAGGTTTTCAAGTGCAGCCTGCAGGGTGCTGGAGGCTTGACAAGCCTCTACGTGCAGCCTGTCAGGGGATTTGTTTTAAACCAAGGCATTGTGTTTATCTGGGGTATTTATGGCACTGTGGGTGGGGGAGATGTGGCCCAGGCCTGGCAGCCCCCTGATGGAGAGGGGGACTGTGAATGGTAACTGTGAATTCTGTGGGAGGGCTTTTCCTAGCAAGAACCTGCTACAGCTTTCTTTAGGTGTGAATAAGGACAGGTTGAATATTTCTCAGTGCCTACTGAGAGTCATAATGACATTTCTGAACTCTGTTTCTGGCTGCATCTGTCCTGGGGAACTGCCTCAAAGTGGCTGGAATAGAAAGGAACCCCCTCTTTTGCAGTGTGCATCCTGTTTATCATGGTTAAAGAAAAACAAGCTCGGAGCTGCATCTGTGTGCAAATATGAACAACTCGAAAAAGTCTGGCTGCAGAGCCCCTTCCACCCTCAGGGCTGTGTAAAATGGGTCACTGGAAGTGTGGAAGCAGAATGAAAGGAAAGTAAAACCTGTTAATCCTGGGATTTTTGGCTCCTTGGGGACAAATTTAATGTTAAAGTGCTTTCTGACTTCAGGGATTGGCATGTGCTGAAAAGCTTTGCTACAAAGAGGGGAGAGAGCAGCAAGGCAGAAATGAAAGGGTACTCCTGTGCCTCTGAAAGCAGCAGTGATTTAGTGATTTTACTAAAACATTTGAGAAAGCATGTCAGAAGCCTCTAGGAAAGGACTCTGAGGCTAAAATGTCAGTAACTTGTCTTCTCATTAGCTCAAATAATTTCCACCTGCCTCCTATCACCAGGTAGTTGAGGAGGGCAGGGAAAGAAGATTGTTCTCAGGTGGGGATGGTTTGCAAGGAATTGGGCAGCATGGTCATTCCCAGCTGCCCTTGCTGTGAGCTTCCTGCTGCTTGTGGGAGCCCCAGGGAGCACAACCACCTCTGTCAGCAGAGAGGCCTGGGGGGCACAGTGTGGCTCCAGAGGTGACAGGGCTCCTCCTCCACTGCTCCTCTCACAGCTGCTGATGTGGCCACACTTCCCTCTGTAAGTACACATGGTTTTTCTAACTGTTTTGCTGTGGTATCTGGTGGCTCCTGTTGAATTGCAACAGGAATTTGTTTATTCATAATAATATGTGCCTTGGCCTCACCTTGTTTCAGGGGCAGGCAGCAGTCTCTGTGTGCACAGTGTTTCTCCTGGCCAGGTGTTGTCAGGCAGTGCTTGGAAAAACACATGCTGGTTGGTGTCAGTGCCACTTCTCATGGAAGCAGTTGAGTTGGAATTCACTCTTTGTTAGAGTTCTGTGCCAAGCAGTTTTCCAAATGGTTGAAAAGGTGGTCTTAAGGGAAGGGTTTGTTTTCTCTAATGGATTTGGAATGTGCAGAGCAGTTGTTAACCTGTTGTGAACAGCCTTTTGGGTTTCTTGTGTCTTGTTTTTTCTGGTTTGTTCTTTCTGGGGAGAGGTGTAAGATTTTGTGTGCCTGACCAGTCTTGTCATGCTGGAAGTAGAAGGATAATGAGAGAATGAGTGGAGGAAGGAGCAGTGCCAGGATTCTGCTTTTTCCATGCAAACTTTCCCTTTGTGTTTTTGGAATAGCCTGCCTTTCTCAGTGAAACACTGTCTGCAGAACAGAGGGTTAGGACAGCATTTTTATTTCCATTTTAAATACTTATAACTTGCTGTGGCTACCTCATCCCTGGAAATGTGCAAAGCTAGGTTGGATGGGGCCTGGAGCTACCTGGGATAGTGGAAGGTGTCCCTGCCCATGGCAGGGGGTGGAAGTGGATGGTGTTTATGTCCCTTCCCACACAAACCAGTCTGTGATTCTATGTGCAAATGGCTGCAGTTGGCCTGCAGTGACCCTGAAACGCAAGAATTTACTCTGGTTACGTGCGCCTCAAGAGAAGGTTTTTTTCTGTAGGTGTGGCAGAAACGTGGGCTTGAGGCTGGGCAGGAGGGTGACTAACCTTAGGAGAGGCTGGGGAGGGAAGGGGTGAGTGTGCTGCTGTTCATGCAAACACCCTGATAGCCGAGCACTGAGAAAAGAGTGTAGAAAGGGAGGAAATAGCATCAGGGAATAGCAGCTGGGCGGGGCAGATAGCTGTGGTGTTCCCAGCGAGGAGGCGGGGCTGCTGGCTCGGGAGCTGGCACGGAGGCGTGATTGGATGTGCACCCTCACCTGGATTGCCCCGGTCTCAGGGAGGGGAGGTGGGCAGGGCTGGGAGGACGTGTCAGGAGATCTGCGGGGGACTGTGACCTCCTGCACGTCTTCACGTGTGTGGTGGCTTCAAGGCAGGACGCAGCAGCCTTCCTCTCCCTGCCTACAGCTGGAGTAGCAAAAATATCTCGATGGCATTTAGCACCGTGACCTTTGAACACTTCCACAGGCTGACCCAAGAGAGAGACAACGCTTTGGGTGAGGCAGAGCTCGATGGAAATATGCTGTGAATCACCCTCTTGTGTTGCTGTTGGTCTCTCACTCCCAGGCAGGTGAATTTGGGGCAGATAAACATCATTTCCTTTAGCATGACGAATTTAGCTGGGGAGGGCCCATTGCTGTTGCCTCCAAAGGCTGGATAAGTGTTGAAGCAGTGGGATAGACTTAAAGCATTGGTTTACATTGGCTGTAGTTTCCCAAATATAAAAATTCCTAGCTTTTGAAGGTGTTTGGTTTGGAAATGCATTTTATCCACACTCCCTGCAGAGCTCTGCATTCCCTGGGGAGCAGCTGAATGCCCTCCAGTCCCATGGGATGGCTTTCCCAGTATCACTCCCCTCCAGCTGGAATGATAACCAGTCATACCAGGCAGGAAAAACCAGGCTCAGGGTGGCTGGGACATAACTGTCAGACAGGCTGCTATATCTGCCACTCTCCAGGGCACGCGTGAAGCCTAGGGGAAGTGCTCCCCCTTTGCCCAGGCTCTCCATCCTTCATCTTTCCTCTCTGGAGCTCTGACACTGCAGGCTGGCACCCATGTTACCTCTTGGTGTGCTGGGCTGAGTGTGTCTATGGGATACAAAACCCCAGGAAAAATAGCAAAGATGTTTGCCCTGCACTGCCCTAAACTTGGATGCCACTGTTGCTCCTCTTTGGGATTCAGTGGAGAGATCCCAACTGTGTGCTTTGCCAGGATTTAACCACAGAGTGGGATCGCACCCTCAAGAGATAGAAGAAGGTAGCCTGTGCCCTGCTTGTCCAGCTCCTCCCAGTGGGAAGCCCCAGCAGTTGTGTTTGTGGGTTTGCATGGCACTTAACAGCTTCCAGCTGTTCCCAGGGGTGCAGCTGGACAGTGTCAAGCTCCTGTCTCAGTTTATCATTGCTTAACCTCCAGCTTTCCAGCTGGGAATAGGGCCAGGGTGCACAGGCTGGAAAGGTACAGCACATCAGCCTGCATCCTCATGCCTCTGGCAAAACTCTAGGTATGCTAACAACTTGTCTCTGACCTTGGGAAAGCAGGAGTGATGTGGATTTCATGCAGTCCCCAGCCATGCAGGAGGAAGCAGGCAGCTCTCTGTGCTCCTCAGCTCTGAGGGTGATCCGTGCAGCAATCTTCCTCAAGGTCCCTTAACATTGCTGCAGGGTCTGCAGGGTCTAACCTGCATTTCTGGATTTCCAGCATGCCTCTCCCTACCCAAAAAACTCCCCTAAACTCTGCTTTGCTGCAGAACATCAAGACAAGCCAGTTCTGCTACTGCTCTTGCCTGGGAATTGAGCAAAGAGCACCAGCCTGTGTGTTTTGGGAGAGGAGGAGGCCCTTCTTTGACTTCAGCTCTTGCCTCGTCTGTCCTTCCCCTGGTCTGTGTTCTGGTGGTTCAGAAATGCTTCTGAAAGCTGCCTTTTGGGAAAAAAAAAAAGCCCTCTGAGATGAGAGCAGGCAGGTGTAGCACCTACAAAGATGTTAGTTCCTTTTTTTCTGTACAGTCAGTTAACTTGGGTTGTGATCCTCTGCCGGGATCTGGGTGCTTGGGCAGATCCAGTTTTTCCTTGCTCGGCTGCCCTCTGTGACAGTGGTGTCTGCTGCTCCCTAGTGGTCCCAGCTCTGAGCCTGCATGCACTGCAAAATGAGAACCTAGCTGGTGCTTTTATATATATATATAAATAAATAAATATGTACATATAAAATATACGTGTATATAAATAAAAATATGTATATATAAAAAGAAAAATATGTGTATATATATAAATAAAAATATATGTGTATATATGTATGTATGTTTTAGATTTATTTTTACACAGCATCCTCCTGCCACAGCAAGTCTAAACCTTGTAACATCCACAATACCAGCATTTAAGCTGCCCTCGTTCCCCCAGCCCTAACCTAGAGGCAAGAGGAAAGTCCCTCATTTTGTTGTGCTTAGGTTATATTGGGAAACATCTTTCCAAGTACCTTCCTTGTACTCCACGTGGCCAGAACTGCTGGGTGAAATGCTCACTCCTGGCTGCCTCAAAGACCACGGGAATGTGGGGTATGGAAGGGGAGGGGAGATACCTAAACAGCCTCAGCAATGTTCTGTATCTAAGCCAAGGCTGTGCCCTGGGACAGATCTGAGTCTTGAGGCCTTGCTGGTTTTCAGGGTGTGTGTGGTAGGTGACAGGCGAGATAAAAGCTGAGCAAAGATCAAAGCGGGTTTCATGGCTTTCATGGCTTGGTGCTTCTTGGTTTCACTTTCATGTGTCTCCCGGAGCCTTTCTTCTCTCCCTTTCATCTCCCTCCGCGTTTCCACCTGGCAGGGCGGAGCTTGGTGACTTCCCAGCCTGGGACATGCTCAAGCCACCTTTCTTGCAGCCCCGAAATCTGGGCAATGCTGGATGATTTTTGCCCAAGATGACTCCTTTCAGTATCGGTTCTTTCAGCTGCTGAGATTTGCATCTTTTGCAGAAGTTGGGCTGGAGTTTCTCGGTCTCTTCTGGCAGCATCTCTGGGTGTGAGTGCTGATTCAGGGGTGCTGGTTCCAAGAGAAAAGTTGACAAGGGGCTTTCCAAAGGGAGGGCTGCTCATTTCAGTGGTATTGCAGCTTCCTTTGCAGTGAAGACCTGGATTTTCCCTCCTTGCTGTGTGCACTTCTACTTGCTGCTGGAGAACAGTATCTCTTGGCTTGTTTGGGGTTTTTCCTAATAGAAAAATCTCTACTCCTGTAGTGGCTTGTTGGTGAAATGTGGCGAAAGCATCTTCCCCAAGGGAAAAAAGTGGGGAGGCACTTGGCAAGAAGAGATGAGGCCTCAAAACATTAAGTGGACATTAATGAAAATAAAAACCCTAGGTGTAAGCCCAGGATGCATGGTCGAGTTTGGGTCCATTCCTGGTGTGTTTTTACCTTATGTGTGGTTGAGGAGAGAAGCACTGTTTTCTGTGGATGGGCTGCTGTCTTCTGACTTAACCAGTAGAAAATGGGTCAAGGCCATGTTAAGCTCTACCAAATATAATAGTTATGGGTTATTCTGCAAGTAATGTGGAGACAACTAAATTATGGGCTCAACTAAAATGGAAACCACAAATAATTGGAAAAATATAAAATGCTGAACTGGACTCTAACCAAACTTGTAGCTGCATTTATCAAGATGTCAGCCTTCAAGGGGAAGGGGAGGAGACTTTGCCATAACACTCCTGGAGAGCTTGGAGAGCCAGGGCTGTTGCCAAGTGTTTGCCTGAATGTGCTGTCCAATAGGACAGCTCAGCTCTAGCAATTGCAGCCTTTGAGTTCAGCGGAAACTTCCCAGCTTGTGAAGCACAGGCTGGATGTAGCTGGAGGAGTTTTGGTTTTGTGAATAGACCTGGAGTGCTTCTTCACTAGCCCCAGAAGGAAGCGCTCAAAGCCAGAGACCTTCCTCCATCCAGTGGGGATGTGTAGAACACCACATCGTGCCATTGACATGAGGGCAGCAAGGCCAAGTCGCCAGGCACAGCTCACTTAGAACACCCCCAGCCGCTGTTCCTTGGCTCCCTCCTGGCCCAGGATGAAGGTTTCCCTCCTCATCCCCTTGCTCCATGGTTGAGCCCTCGCTGTCCCAGGGTGCCCTGATGCAAATGGCCAACGGCGCCTGCAGGCTCAGTGGCACCTGCGGTGTCTAGACTGGTTCCTGCACCCACATGCAAATTGTGGGGAGCCAGCCGGGCCATGTGGCCCTGGTGACATTTTCTGGGAAAGTCCTTGGCTGCCACTCCTGCCTGACATCCTCTGTGCCAGGCAGAAGTGGCACTGAGGAATAATGGTGCTCCTGTGCTCAGTTTTGGGTTCGTTTCAGAGTGACTTGGACAGGAAACCAGTGGAGAGCTCTGGAGCAGCATGGGGGTGCTGGGGAGTTCCTCATGGTGCTTTTCTAGCAGCAAGGATGGGCTGCCACAGAGGTCTGGGGGTTTTCTCCTGTGCTTACTCGGTGCCATTTGTGTCTCAAGGGTGGCCAGGACTTCCCAGAAGCTGTCCCCTTAGGTCTGTGCATCCCTAGTTTTGTATTGCTGTTCCTTCAGTAGAAAGCTGCTCCCCAGAGGTCCCCAAGATGGACTGGGGAGGCAGTTTATTCTTAAGTGTTCTGTAATTTCTCTTGTTCTTGCTCCTAGCCTTGCTCCATCTTCCTTATCCAATCCCTTTCGAAGCTCCCTCTTACCGTATCCTCCTCTTTAGCCCTCAGCACACCAAATACTTGGAAAGATGCCAGAGCAGGTTTCTCACCTGCTTGCAGTGGTGTCATGACACCACTCTGCTGTCTCCAAAAATGGCCCAAACTCACAATTTTGTCCCCTTGCATCAGCAGCAAGTTGTGCATCTTCACTTGAAGGCAGCAAGTAAGAGTGAGCTCAATGTGTTGTTCACCCAATCTAATTTTGGACTGATTTCGTTACATTTTGGCTAATTCTGGTGCTCTCGTGTTGACACTGAAATATGTGTGGGTTTCAGGTTTCTCAGGTTTGGCAGGAAGCATCTTTATCTTTGAAGCAGGTGATGGACCACAAACCACAGTGGTGAAGATTCACTGCAGTTGGGGTTTTTGGGGGATAATTAAAAAAAAACCCCACAGGTTGGGGTTTTTTTTCTCTCCTGCAAGGAGCCCTGAGTGAGTTGTGGGCAAAGGAGGAGTAAACTGAAAAATCACTTTCTCTAAAGTGATTCTCTTTGAGAGGTTTGTTTACTGCAGATGTTTGTGATGCAGCCTCTTGTGAGTCCTCCCTGAAGGGCTTGAGAGCTGCATCTCCTTGGCACTGATGTCAGGGTTGGGTTTCTGCCCATCTTGGTAAACATGGAAAAGGTTTTCATGTGGCATTTACGTGCTGTTTGCACCACTTTTTTGGAGGGCTCTGATTTAGGAAGGATTAAAAAGTATTACAGGTGTAAAAAATATTACAAAAATCCAATAAGAATTGGATAAAAAATTACTAAAATCAAAGTCTTGCCTGCACAGGGGCAGCTGCTGCAGAAAACAGAGAAGCTGTGAGGGTGCTTTGGATGTGTTTCAGTTGAGGCTGGCCTGGATGACGCCACACATCCCTACTTGAGGGCCACTCTTCTGAATTCCTGGCATCCAGGAAGCACTCAGCTTAAATGCAGACATGGCTCACATCCTCCCCCTGCTTCTCCCTTTGCAGAATTACCACTTGTGCAGAAATATCTGCCACCACCATGGCTGTGGTGTTTCCTTCTGAGAAACCAGCCCAGTGCTCATCACTTACACCTTTCTCATCCAGCACAGCACCATGCCTGCTGCCTTGCCCATTCACACACCCTCCCGAAATCCATCCAGCTGATGCTTCTGGAGCTCCTGCTTCTTTCCAGGGCAGGCAGGAGGTAGACACCTGCCCTGTGGCCACAAATCAGGGGCAGGATCTGGCTCATCTTGCTCTGTCTGTTGCATATGTCCAAGGATAATTTTCTTCTTGTACCAATTTCATTAAGCACCGCCAGGAATGCTGCTGGATTCCTCCAGTGCTGGAAGTGCAGCAGCTGAATGCTCCAGCTCCATCTTTTCTGGGGAAAGTTGCTTTCACTTCTCTTGTTTTTTCCCAGTTCTAAAAAGCAGGATCATTTTGTTCTCAGGAACTTTAGAAAGATTTTCAGATGTCTTTTATGCCTTCATAGCAGTTTGCACAGGTGACCAGTCATCTCTCTGCTAAGTTGCTGCCTTTCCCACCATTTTTTCTAAGAGACTCCTGCCACAACCCAGCAAAACCAGTTCTTGGTTGTGTTCCTTCTAATGAGTCTCTGCAAGGAAATTGAGAACTCTGGAAGGGTTAAAGAAAAGCAGTTTTAAGGTCATCTCCTCTTCCACTGCTGTGACAGCAAGGCACCCATTCTTTCTATAGGATTTTGGGAATAGCTCATGGAAATTGTCCCTGGCCTCTCTGTGATGCTGGTGTACAGGGAGTTAAACTTCCCACTCATCTCTTGCACTTCACAAAACTTTTGGACCTATCTCAGAGGAAAAACCCAAGATTTTCAAAGAGAGATGTGTAGCTTGAATGAAAGACTTTAAAAAAAATATTTACTATTTTGGTAACAGCTATATAAAATGCTGATGTGATTTGAAAGCTCCAAATTACAACATTATCACACAACCACATCTCTTTTCTTCTGCCCTCTTCCTTCCTCCTCGCCTCGCCACATATCCCCTTCCCCTTTTGCTTCCCGACTTCACTGAATTTGTTTAGGGCAAAGCTCCCATCCCACCAACACCTGAGGGCACAGGGTGCTCCTGTGGCCATCCTGGGTGAGTTACTCGCCCAGCCAAGTGTGAAATTTGAAGGATTTGAGTGCAAGCATAGAGCAGGGAGACCATGATTGTTTTTCCTTGGCACGGCGTGAGGCGTTTTTGCTGATGAGAGAGGCAGCAAAAATAGCATGGGGAAAATATAGCCCCAAGAAAGAAATATGTAAATGTCTGAGTACGCTAAAATCCCCCCTGCTTAGTCAGGGGCCTAGGCTCTGCTTTCATTCTGGGCTTTTTTTTTTGTGGCTGAGGGGTAAATGCTCAAGGGAGTGAAGGGTCATGTGGGGGAGATGTGTGGGGAAGCCAAACGTTGCACTGCGTCCCAATGGCTGGTTTCAGTCAAAAATATTGATCACGGAGCTTCTGGGCTGTCTGTGGGGAGCATCTGAGAAATGACATCACCTCTGTGTGTCTCTGCTGGCCGGGTGTGACTGCTGAGGTGTGAACTCTGTGCCCATATCAGGGCATGACCCTCCCTGATAAATAGGGCTGTTTGTGCTCCTGCAGATCATCTGTGGGGCTGAGCCTTCCCTGAGGATGGGAGCCCCCCTGCTCCCCTGGCTGCTGCTGCTGCTGCTGCTGGTGTCCCACTCTGCCCACACAGGTGAGCTCCCAGTGCCTTTGCTGGCATCATCCTGCACCCAGAGCCATTGGGGAGCTTGGGATCCTCCTGCCTGTTTGGTGAGGGCTTGCCTTGTTGTTTGCCAGGGAAAAAGCAGCACCATCCTTTGCAGGGCTCTGGTTCAGCTTTTGGGAGCAGTGTGGGAGCAGGGAACCGAGCAGGTGCAGGTGGCAGCCTTGCACTGTGGTCCCTGCAGTGAAAACATGGGAAGGAGAACTTTCTTTGGCTCCTGGAGTCGCTGCATCCCTGTCAGCCTGTCTGTGCCTGTAGCTGCCACCTTCTCTGTCTCTCAGCCATCCTGGAGGTGAACGGGAACCTGAGCTGTAGGTGTGCCAAGACAACCTTGGAATACATCAGTCCCAAGAAGTACGAGAGCATTGAGATAAGGCCCGTGGGCAGCAGCTGCAGGCGCACGGAGATCATGTAAGTGCTGGGGGCTCCTCTGCTGCCACCATCCTGCTTCTGGAATCTAAACCTTTCCAAAAGCGCCACCTGCTTCCTCGCTGAAAAACGTCAGAGGCAGAAATGCAGATCCCCAGGGCTTAAAGGAATCTCTCTCCAGCAGGGGAAAGTGTGGTTTCCTCGAGCTGGAGCAGGGGTGTTTGCAGCCTGGAGGATGCACTTCCTCAGACACTGAGGCACCATAAGCCATAACAAGTTTTCCCAGATTTTTCTAGCTGCTTGGTGTTGATACATTTGTAAATCTACAGAAAAAGTTCTTTGAGCAATGTTCTGGGCTTCAAGTGTCTGCTCCACCTAGGAATGTGTTGCGTCTTGCTTGTTCCCAGCCATGCTGTGGCTTTCTCTGTCTCTGGCAGCTTTCTACAATTGTTGGTGCTGTGAGCAAAATCTGACTCTTCCCCATCAGCTCTGGCTGCTTGAATCCCTGCTTTTGGAGGGGACAGGAATGCTCAGGAACTCTCCTTGCATTTCAGCATTAAGTTAAGAACCTCAGGGAAGGTGTGTGTGAATCCCGAAGCCCCCTGGGTGAAGAAGCTGCTGAAGCGCATTGCCAGCACGTAAGTTGTTGGATGGAAACTCCTTTGGCTCAGGTGTCCCTGGACAGCATCCCAGTACATCCATAGGTCTGGGAAGCTCTCGCGGGCCCAGGAGCTCTGGGAGAGCTGCTACTGTCCAGCTGAAACTTCCAAAGCAATGAGGGGCAACACTTTACTGTGCAAAGCAGTGTTCAGCGCAACAAGACCCATCTGTAGGTCATGCTACCCCTGGCTTACACACTGCAAGTGCTGCACTTAGATTTGGGGGAGCAGCATGAGAGGAGCAGTGGCAGGAGCAGGGTTTGCTCGTGGCAGGTGCAGCAGTGTGATGATGCTGGGAAAGCTGCCCTGCTGTGTGGTGCCTGTGCTGGGTTTGTGGCCATCCTGGTGAGCAATGCCTGCCCCGGGGAAACAGCAGCGACTTCCCTCGGCTGGGGCAGGAGCTTCCTCTCCCAGACCCCATTTTCTCTGTGTTCACACGTTTCTCCTTGTTCTGCTTTCACAGGAAGAAAAAATAGGTTTCCTGCTAAGGAAGTTGGTGCCAGAGCCCTGAGACAGGTTGGCAGATGATGCCCAGGTGTGCAGACATGGCTGCTCCTCACTTCGCCCTGTCTTCCTCTCCTTCCCAAAAGCCCCACATCTGGCTCTGGTGGCAGTGGCTGTGGGGATGGTGCCTCACTGCTGGCCCCAGCCCCGTGGCAGGTTTGGGGGGGGATTCTTCCCTGCTTTTGGTTCCTGGATCAGCATGAATATGAATCCTTCATTTATTTAGTTGTCTGTGGACTGTGAAACTGTTCCCTGTCAGGGGCTGCTCCTGCTTCTTTAGGAATGACTTTGTGACTTCCTCCATGTGAAGTACTCGGCAACAGAGTGTGTGTCTGAGGGTTGTGTGGCACAGCGTGGCATGTCCTGTCCCGGAAGCTCAAGTCCAATAAAATGCAGGATTTTTCTTTCTCTTGTATTTTCCCTGGATCTCCTAGCTTTGAAGCCATGTATGACATAGAATCATAGCACAGCTTGGATTAGAAGTAACCTCAAAGCCCATCCAGTCCCACCTCCTGCCATGGACAGGGCCATCTTCCACTATCACAGGTTGTTTCAGGTCCTGTCCAACCTGGTGTTAGACATTTCCAGGGATCCAGGGGCAGCCACAGCTTGTCTGGGCACCCTGTGCCAGGGCCTCCCACCCTCACAGGGAAGATTTTCCCCCACTATCCCATCTAACCCTGCCCTCTGGCATTATGAAGCTATCCCATCTTGTCAGGGGGCCCTCCCATCATAACCTGTTATCTCCCCTGGTGGTGATTTGAGGGCACAATGTTGGTAGTAGGGTGATGGGACAATCCAGCCGAAGTGCCCCACATCCAAATGATGGAGCTGGGATTTATAGGTGGCTGTTTTAAAAACCAGTCCAGGCCAATAAAGAAATATGTCAGGAGTGGGAGTGAGGTGTCTTGGCAGAGTTTTAGGGTAAAAAAAATTAAAAGCAAATGTCACCAGGGCACTGCTGAATTGTGCCTTATAGGGGGACAAGATGGCTGTAGGAGAAATGAGTAATACCTGATTGTGCAGGATAGAAAAGCACTCCAGAAAGCCTCCAGGCTGGTGGGGCTGTGTGTGCTAAGAACAAAATTGGAGGAAACGACCAAGAAAGGAAGGGGAAAGCAGAGCCAGTTTCGGGAAGCCAGGCCCCCTGCCAAGCCCCAAGCCACTTTTATCGGCAGTTGCAAACTCAGCGACCGCTGTCAGTAGCGACCCTGGGGCCTCCCGTGCCCTTTTACTTCTCCTATTTCCCAGCTCAAATAGAGGGATGCTGCGGGGCCCAGGGCTGGGGCCGGCATGGCTGTGTGGGCAGCCCTGCTGCTGGCTGTGCTGCTGCTGTCCCACCGCCCTGGGGACACAGGTGAGCCTCCCCTGCCCCCACGGGTGGCCCTGGGCGTTGTGGGGGCTGTGAGGCTGTCTGAGTTTGGGGTGGGTGATGCTGGTGGCACATGGCAGGAGATGCATTGCCCAGGGAGGCTTTTGGGGTTTTGTGTGAGCCATGGCTGTGTGCCCCTCCAGCAATCCTGGAAGCCAACAGCAACCTGAGCTGCCGCTGCCTCAGGAGCACTCGAGCCTTCATCCCTCCCGAGAGTTACAGCAGCATTGAGGTGTGGCCCGTGGGGAGCAGCTGCCGGCGCCCCGAGGTGGTGTAAGTGCTCCCAGGGCTGTGTGCCCTCTGCCCTGCCTGTCCTCCCTGACCTGCTGTGGTTTGGTGCTCATTGTCCTTGTGACAGGGGTGGGAGGCTTGGCTGTCTGCAGGAGGGGAAGTGTCGTGTCTGAAAGGCCGTGTGTTTTCTAGGATTAAGCTCAAGAGCCTGAAGAGGGTCTGTGTGGATCCTGACACGCCGTGGATGAGGAAACTCTTGCAGGACCTCCCTCACCTGTAAGCCCCCCTTTCCCCCTGAGCACCAGGGGCATCCCGTGGGAACCTGTCTTCACACATTGCTCCCCCTTCTGCTTTTGGCAGGAGGAAGAAAAAGGCTCCCCGCTGAGGAAGCTGCCACGAGAGGCATGGCCAGATGTGCTGGGCTCAAAACTGCCTCCCTTCCCCATCCTGCTGTTGCCTTACCCCAGTTCTGAGGGAAGCATGCCGCTGCCTGAGCCCCTTTTAATGCCTTTAAACCCTTAAAAATGCCCATCCCTGTTTCCAGCCTCTCCCATCCTGTAGCCATGCGTTGGGAGTTCCTTTTGGGCACGACCCAGCAGGCCCAATAAAGGTGGCAGCCCTCTGTCACTGTCCCTTGCCTCCCTTCGCATGGCATGCCAGGGGTTGGGGTGCTCGGGGTGGGAGGCACGGGGGGCAGCAGCCTTTGGCCAAAACCACGGCAGGTTTGAGGAGGTGGCCGCGGCATTTTCTGCTTTTTGTGGCAGGGAGGCAGCACGGGCCACGTGTAGCAGGGGGAAGCGACGGCAGGGAAGTTGAGGCATGGAGCTGTCCCTTTGTCCTCCCCCTCCTCTGGCCTTCCCAGCCCCAGAGGGGGTTGTGAAATCCCCCCTGGGGCGAGGGGCTGGCTATAAAGCAGCCCTGGCACAGCTCGGGGTGGGCAGTGAGGATGCGGCTGCTCCCAGCCCTGGCGCTGGCCCTGCTCCTGCTCCTGAGCAGCTCGGTGCCAGTGGGCGGTGAGTCCCTTTGGGTGTCTGTCCATCCATGGCCCCTCCAAACGCCTGGACAGGGGCACTGGGTGTCCCAGATGGGGCTGAGCATGGGTTTTATCTACTAAGCTTTCAGTTTTGGTTCTTGCCTATCTTTGAGATTGTCTTTTAAACCCTGTGGCTAAGCTGGAGGGGGGTACTGGGGGTGGAGAAGGGGGGTTTGCCTTCTGGGTTTAAACTGCTTCTCTTTCAGACCCCCACAAAATTCGAGTGCTTGGTGGGTGGGCAATGGGTTTATTTCATAAAATGCTGGCTAAGTTTTCCAACCCTGCAGCTAAACCCCTTCCATATACAGGACAAGAAGTTCTGAGGCTGTGCTGGGAGGGATTAGCCCTGCTGGGTGTCAGGGATGGGATGGGATGGGATACTGGGGAAGGGGGATAGTGTCCCCACGTGCCTCCCCCTCGGGGGGCCGAGACCTGGTGTGGGCTGCCCTGGGGCACAGGTCTGTCGCTGGAGAGCCTGCTGACCAACATGAGGTGCAAGTGCATCAAATCCACCGCCCACGTCATCAACCTGGGGCTGATCCTCACCATCCACGTTACCCCGCCGGGCATTTACTGCAGGAGGAAGGAGGTCATGTAAGTGCAAAGCCTGGGAACCAATCCCTGCCAATTGCTCCTTTGTGTACTGGTGCAGAAGTATGTGGAGGGAGGAAGCCCATAAATGTTGGGTTGACTCTTGGTCCCAATTTCAAGGGTGTCCCTCCCTGCGTGGCTCAGGGTCATCAGGTCAAGGCCCCAAAATGTTCATGCTGAGGGAGCAGGGGGGTTTTCTCTGTGGGTTAGAAAAGCTTTGGGGAAAGGACATGCATGGGGCTGAGGGGCCTCATGGCCTTGCAGCCTCACCCTGAAGAAGAACAGGCAGGTGTGCGTGACCCCTGAGGCGCCCTGGATCCAGCTGCTCATCCACAAGCTGATGCAGAGGTAGGCGATGCCCAGAGGCTGGAAAACACATACCCAACACCTTTGCAGGACTATCCCTTTCCCCTGACCCTCCTGGTTTCCTTTCTTTCCCTCCACAAAATCTCCAGGAATGGCATCAAAAAAGCACTGCCACGGCTGCGGCGTGAGGCACCATGCTGCCGGACCCCTTGGAGACCCCCCACTCCATCCCTCCCACTGGCCACATCCCAGGAATCCATGGTTATGAATCCCTCGTGGGACAGGAATGACACAGCCCCCCTGCCCTGAGGCACACTGGGTTGAGTGCCACAATGCTGGCCCTCCTCTGCTCCTGGGTTCTGGCAGAGCAGAAGCCTTTCCCTGCTTTCCCCTCAGGCACCCTCTGCTTCCTTCCCTTTCGGGTGCCTGTGCTGTTCCCGCACAAAATCACAGCCCATCCCGGTGGCAGCAATAAAAGGATGAATGTGCTCCCTCTCCCTGGCTGTGGTGGCTCTTTCTGCCTGGATTTGGGTATAAATTGGGATTTTTGGGGTGAGGAGTTAGGCTGGACTGTGGCGCTGTGAAGCCTTTGGCTGCCTTGCTGAGGACACTTCCTCTGCTCCAGGAGTTGGTGCCTTTTCCTGACAGCTCCTGGCAGGAGCAGGTAATTGCAGGAGTTGGATAGGGTCTGCTGCTGGCTCCTGGCTGTGGAAACACAGCAGTGGGAAATTTCCCAGTGACTGCCTGAGGCTTTCTGTGGAGTCCCATTTCCCAGCCTGGCACAGCAATCAGTGTGCCTTGGCCACACACACTGAGGTGACACAGGTGTGACTTGTGACCTGTGCAGAATTATCCCTGTTTGCAATCTGGCTTGGCCATTCTGGGAGGAGGTGTGTAAGGTCTGCAAGAATCAAGTTTGTGTTGCCCACCCACCCCCACTTGATGCCAGTAATGTGTCCCTGGGCAGTGGCAAGCTGGGAAACACCCACCCAGGCTCTGTATCCCCCTTCTTCCTGCCCTGTGCTTCTCAGGAACCACAGTAGGGATAAGAATGGTTGCAAAAGGGCTGTTTGTTGACTCCAGAAGGATGTGGAAGTTCACAGGTGGGAAGAAACCGGTGGATGTTTAGCCTTATCCAATGTGAGTGAGCAAAATCCCATCTGCACAGTGAGCAAATAAAAAAAAAAGTAATTTTTAAAGGGAAGAAAAATGTAGCAGTTCAGGGGTTTGATGACCTCCCTTTCCCCAGCTGCCCAAAGGTCCAGGGCAAGCAGTGTTTCCTCCTGCCAGAGCCCCCCAGGCCCCCAAAGCTGCTGAAGCAAAGCTGCTATTCCCATGAGGCAGGGCGTAAATCCCCCCAGAACTGTAGTGTGTAAGCATGCCCGGGAGTGACCCTGCAGCTGCCCCTGCTCCATGTGCACTTCCACCTTTTCAGGGACGGGACCTCCTGCCTGCAAAGGCAGCACACAAGAAAAAAATCTGACTTAAAACCCCCTGAGCTCTCAAAGTAACCACTGCAAGGTGGTGTGGGAGCCTCCAAAGAGGATGGATGGACCCCAAGCACTGGGATCACTCTCACCTTCAGCATTCCCACAGGGAGGGGTTGTGCCAAACCTGGATCTAGAGGTTTATGATCTCCACCTAAAATTATTTCTAATTGAAGTGAATTCTTGGCTGATGCTTGGCAGAGAGGATTAATATGTGAGTGGTTCCCACCAGGTTCTCTTGGGATCTGGGTCACCTTGGAACACCAAAGGGTGAGGGAGTGTGTGTGACCAAACTTGTGTAAGGCTCAATCTCCTTGCAGTGAAAGAAGGAAGCAGAAATATTCAGCTGCATTGTACAAAATTCTCTTTTTTTTATATATATATATATATATATGTATATATATATACACACACAAACCCCCGTAATCGGACAGATTCACCAGATTGAGATTTTTTTAAAAAGTTGCTTGTAGAAGGGTGTTGGATTTTGTTTTCTCTGCTGGCTTTAGGCAGTGCTGTTGCTGGGGAGTGGACACCAGGCACCGTGTTTTGGGAAGTAAACGGAGGCAGTGAGCAGCAGGGAAGGGCTTGGAGCCTTTTTTCCAGGTATTGCCTGCAACATGCTGGGAACCGAGGCTGGGAAAAAAAGCACCATCCCCTCACTGCTCCTGCTGGGAAGGGAAAACCAGGAGGGAGCCACACAGGAGAGGCAGGCAAACATATGCATTGACTGAAACATGAACAAAACTCGTTTTTTTTGTGCAATGTCTGTTAAAAAACCATTTTTGTGTTAAAAACCATGCGGTGTGACAAGCGTTGGGAAGTGCAGCAGAGAAAATCCAGTGGAACACCTTGGTGCAACGGAACACTTCCATGGCTAGAAACCCAAGGGAAATCCAGCTGGAGCAGCTTACAACGTTTGCCAAGGTTTGGGTTTTCCCATCCCCATCCTCTCCCACCCCCACACTACAAAACATTGGTGCTGGGTTTGGATTTTTATTACTAAATGGGCTCCTCTGCAGTTCATAGACAGTCACGGGCGAATCAGAAATTCCATTTTGTACAAACAGCTCCAAAAATATTGGGAGTGAAGTATGGTTAGGAAACACTGCTCACGCTGGGACCACCGTGCCTGGAGGAACAGGGGGAGCAGAGCATCCCCCTCTCCCCAGAAAACATACAGCAGCTGAATACAGAAAGGTAATGTCCACAGAATTAAGTTTTTCATGCTATTCTACTTTCCAGTGCTCTCCAATCCATGTGCCATGGCCAGGTAGGGAATGCTGAGGTATATTTCAACAGAGATACCTGCAGCCAGAGGAAAATCCATCTCTGGAAAGGGATTTTTTTTTCCCCCTTTTTTTTTTTTTTTTGGTTTTTTTTTTGTTTTGTTTAGTTTTGGTTTTGCACAAAGCAAGTGCTATGCAGGACTTTCCCCCAGCTCCCATTGCTTCCAATTGATCCCAGGCCATAGATGACACCCCCATTTTTTAGGCACTTTTCCAAGGGAGTTGTCACTTTGCTGAACCCATTTTTGCCTTCTGGCCCACTCCACCCCCTCCCTGGCTCCTAGTCAGAGTCAGGGAATAGTTTCTCCTCTAAGTCCAATTGATTTTTTTTTCCCCCCTATGGAAAATTTCTTGTGTATAAAATGACAAAGGAAATGTTTAATTAAAGAGGAACAGCCTGACTTGGCAGTTTTGCAAGACAGAAGATGGCTCTTTTGTATTTAAAACTAATTTCACAATTCAAATTGGACTTTTTTTTTAAGTATACGAATGAGACATAAATATAGGCTTATCAATCTGCTTAAAAATTTCATTCACATCATGGAAAATGCTTTTCATTTATTAAAAATATCACATTTGGAGACTAGAAACAGTAAAGTGCATGAAAAGTTTCAAATAGAAATTCAAGAAAATCTTATAGCAGCAAAAAAGCAGAATAAAGAAAAACTTAAAAACACAGACACGACCTTTTCCTATCACTGTGCCTTTTTTTTTTAAACATTAAGCAGCCAAACAACTTGGTTTTTTTTGGTTTTTTTTTTTTTTTTCTCCAGAAAATTGCATCATGTTTAATGCCTCTTGAGGCACAAGGTTTTGAACTGGCCACCCAGAGCATTAAAAGGAAAGAAAACAAGGATTTCCAACACATCCAAAGAGCATTAACATTTGGGAAGGAACCAGCAGCTTTTTACTTCAGCCCTGATTGACAACAGCTCCCAAACAACTTGAAACCAGGAGGATATAGAGCTCAAATTTGATCACAGATACTTGGCTATCTTTGGTTTTCTGATAGTACTGAGATGAGGGGCAGGGCCATGCTGCCAATTTTTATAGTCAGGTAATTAAGTGCTTTGCTAATGTGCAAAATTTATATTGGATGCAGAGTTGAGTCTCCATTTTGGATTGGAACAAACAGTATTTCTAACATTCTTCCTACAATACAAGCATCTCTAGTTTTGTTTTTCTTTCTCCTAAAAGGTTGGCTCAATTTGCCACGTTCTGGAAAAAAGCATTACCTTGAAATATGTTAAATGCAAGTTTTTTACATCTCTTTTGTCCGTTTAGAAGTGCAGCTTCCTACTGAAAAGAAAAAGCCAGTTTAAAGTAAAATAAAAAAAAACAAAACACAAACAAAAATTAAATTAAAAACCTGGAAAGGGGAATAATACTTTGGTTCCAGCCCTAGTGCCAAATGATACCGATATGCACCAAAATGTGCAAAAATCTCTTCTCAAACACATAAGGAAAGGAGCTCGAAGAAGCAGCTGAAGGTTGGCCATACTTCACTCCTATCTAGAGGGATTTACAAGTGTACAGGTCCATGGGGCGGGTGGGAGCTGCACTCACTACCTGCGGGAGGGCAGGTGCACACCGTTCACCAGCGGCAGCAGTGGCGGCTGCAGCTCCAGCTGCGTCAGCAGCGAGAAGTGGTCCGAGGGGATGTGCGGGTGCGGGCACCCTGTGATGTTGTTGTCCACCAGCCACTGAGGGTCCAAAGGGCCCAGCACTCCCAGCACGTTCATGTGAGTGTTGGAGTAGAAAATGTAGTCAATCACACCCTGCGGAGAGAGGGAGGGAGAGAGCGTGGTGAGGGCAGGGCAGGGCCCACCCTTGTTAACCCCGGGGCAGCCGAGGTCAGGGAACCGAGCGGGGATCGGGGCTTACTTTGAAGTCAAAAGTGTAATTGGTGTAAGGCATCAGGTTGTTCTCGTAGGCGCTCTTGAGCTGGAAGCCGTGCGTGATCCTGCCCTCCGAGGCTCCGTTCTTGCCGTTGCCGCTGAAGTTCATCAGACACTCGTTGTAACGCAGCTCCTTGAAGTCCTTGTGGTTGTCAGCTACGATGCCATTGCTCAGGTATTCCACTACACCTGTGGGCAAGGGGAAGGGTTTAGGGAGCTGCTTTGAAAGACAGCTTTGGGATATTAAAAACCAGAAGGCCACCAAGGCACCATGAGTTCAGAGTTAGCAAAGCAACCTAAACCCCTCTCATTAGAAAGCTTTAATCAGGAACTCACTTTCCTACTTCTTATTGCTGCTTCAGGCATGGGTATTTATGTAATGATTTATTTAAGATCTAACTGTGCCTTTCTACACTTTTGCAGGTGCACCCAGCTCTCCTGAAGTGTCTAGTTGAGCATGAAGAGCAGGCGACTCAGTCAGAGGACTCACAGTCTCTTCAGCCAGATTTCCAAAGGCAGCAGTTCCTAGGAAAGCTTTCATCCATGCCTTCCCTGGGCAGTGCAAACAACCCCCTCACCTTCAGAGCAGAAAGCGGACCTGAATGTTCTAAGAAGGTAAAGGCCTAAAAGCCAGCCTTACCTGAGTCAGGCAGTGAGTTGAGATCCGCACACAGCACCAGAGGGATAGAGTTGGGATCTGCTGTTGGGCTACTGGGCCTGCTCGAGGCTTTCTCCAGGATGTTTTTCAGTTCTGAGACGAACATCATGGTCTGGATGAGTTTCACATCTGAGTATTCGGGGTCCCAGTGCATGTGGGCATTGGCCACAATGAGCAGCTGCTTGTCCACATGAAGCGACTTCATACCTGGACAAACAATGTTAGCAGCGAGAGGTTCTGTGAGAGGTTCTGTGTTCCTGCTTCTCATACTCGGGGTGTAGCTCCTCAGGGCTCAGACACAGCAGCAGGTGGGTGTGTTTTTGTTGCTTAAACCTGCTGAAATGCCTGTAAACAGCCCAGGGAGCTCCTTCCAGCCTCCTCTGAAGCCATGAAAACCCCAGCCATGGAGACAGAGCAGGATGACAGAGCCATGGAGACCCAGCAGCTACCTGTGTTGGAATTGTCTGCTGCATCTGATCAAATTAATGAAAATGTGACAGTCAGTCAATCAAAAGAGAGGAAAAGATACCCGATAATCTTCCTCTTCCACAGTAGCACTGACATCTAATCACTGGGGGAGGGTGGAAGGAGTCAATCCAGGGGAGGAAAAGAGAGTTGAAAATAGAAGTTGAACATTGTTGCCAACTACTGGTAAGAGCAAATGTGTGTAAACACAGTGACCTTGGGAAAGCTGAGCTGCTCAAGCAGAAAGTAACAGAGTAAGTAAGCAGGGATAGAAGCCTGAAAGGAGAAAAGCAAATGCTGGGCATCTTGCTGTGAGCACAACAGACCATGTCATCTCTGCCTGTCTGAGCCACCCATGGGTTGTGTTTGGCTGCACTACCAATGGGAACAGCATGGATTGATTACCTAGGAATAACTCGTGCCTGTCTCTGGAGCTGAGTAGCAGTGAGGACACCACAGTCATACTCACTTGCTCCAAATAATTCCTTGTGCACCTCCAACACCACGGCAACCCCGATGTTGTCCTTGGTCATCACTCTGTTCAACATGGCTTCTGAGCCCTCCGAGTTGGCCATGGCCACCTGGTTGAACTCCACCGTGTGCTTCTGCACCAGAGTGAACCTGGGCAAGGAGGGGAGAAGCACAGTGAGCAGCTGTGACACAGTCCCTGTGGCAGTGTCCCCATCTGAAAACCATCCCTATCTGCTCCCACAGGCTCCCTCTCTTCCAAACCACTGGACACAACCCGAGAGCTGCATTTTTCTTTTGCAGTGAAAACTCTGAGAGGCAGCTCAGGGTTTGGGAAGCTTCCATCCTAATGACTGGGAGCTATTCTGAGGTTTAAGTGTGAATTTTGGAAGCTGCTGCTGCCCCTTACTTTTCTGTTTTGAAGAATATGGCGCAGCCGTCTACATGCTTTTTCTCCTGCTCCGACATGATTTTGGCACGTGACTTTGGAGAAAAGAATCCGTCGTATCCCCGTTCTTTCAGGGCTGGCAGGAAAAGGGTGAAGTATTGCTCCGTTTCCACTTCCTGCAATTGTACACAAACACCTCAGGCTAAAGAAGTGAAGGAAACCCTTCCTTGTGCCTGCCCAGGCTTGCAGGCAGAAAAGCTGCACAATCCATGTCCCTTCCTAGACCAATGGCTTGCTGGGAATGGATGTGCATTCCTGCATTTCCTGGAATCCCTCCCACAGGCAAAGCGCGAGGTGTATTTTGGATAGCAGCAGACCACACCTGGTGTGTTTTACACTGGAATATGGATATACAGCTTGCATTGGGAAGACCTGGAATTTGCTATCGAGCAGGTGACTATGGTGCTCCCAAGGGAACATTTAATCCTAAAGGTGGAGGTTCATGTTTGCTGTTTCTGATGGAAAATGCAGTTATGTTTTACTACCTGAAGACTGATGATGTCTGCATCACAGTTGACGATTTCTTCCATGATTCCCTTTTTCCTGTACTCCCAATTGAGTGCCCAGGACGGGCAGTAGCCATACAGCTGCCGGGTGGCGTATTTATCACACAACACATTGTAACACATGACTGTAAATGAAGCTGCAAGGAGAGAGAGAGAAAAGGAAAGGTTGTCAGCCTCTGGAGATTGTCTCTTTGGCTTGGACAAAGCCCAACGTGGAAAAGAAATGCCCAGCATCCCATTCAAATGGCAAAAATGGTATTTACAGCACAGCCATATGGTAATTTTTCTAGTACAAATGAACAAATTGCTGTTTTCACTCTGATCCAGGAAAATGAAGCCCAAGGTAAGTTTCCCAGTGTGTCACCTTGTGAACACAGATTTACCTGAGGGCAGAATTTGGTCTCGTTCTTTTAAAGTAATCCATGGCCTTGGAGGCAGCTGCTCTGGGTGAACTGCAAAAAATTAAACCAGTGATTAATTCAGAGTTTCTATTTGTAAGTTACAATTCCTAAGTCAAAGTGATGACTGAACAATAATGTGTTTTGCATCCCCAACTCCCCGAGTCTTCAGGGGAGGCAAAAATCAAAAAATCATTTAAATGAGTAGCTCTAGTAAGAGAAAAAATGTCATTTGTAAGATTGGTGACTATTTCTGTCTCTTCTTCTCAGATTTAGAAGCACCACCGAAATGCTCCTGCACATTGAATAATCTGATGAAGAAGGAGGGTAAATCCTGGCATGGTTCAGCCATCCCTTCTCCAAGAACCTTGCCCTGCATCCATCATTCCTGCAGTGCCTGAACCTGGGAGACATCAAGTGGCAAAGCAGAAGGCTCAGTTACAGAACCACAAAGCAGGACTCAGGTCAGGTACTGGATGTTCTTAATGGCTTCCATGTTTCTTGAGCTAAATTTGACATTCTGCTTGCATTCAAATGATTATTTCTGGTGGAGAGAACCAAAATGGCTTCAGTAAGGCAGACTTTGCCCTTGGCTGGTAATTGAAGGGTTTCAAACAGAACAGAGACATCATTTGGCTGTAACACAGGAGACCCTTAGACAGTACAATCAGCCTCTTCCACTGGGGGTGAGGGTGTGTTTTGGGATATGACTGGAGCCACCTGACAAAAACACTGTGTCAGGGAAGGAATATTCTCCCTGCAGTGATTCAGAGTCTTGTTTTAACAGCAAATGCTACTTTTAAAGCCTTTTTGCACCAGATCCCTCGGGCTGTACCTGCTAGATTGTCAAGCATGTAGTTCAGTAGCTTTCGGGTTCCGTCTGGATCCTGGTAGAGGCTGAGAATATCTTGGGATAAAGGATTGCCTGTCAACAGCACAAAACAACAGCAGGGGGATCAGCTGCCTGCCTTTCTTGAGGCTTTCCACCCAAAGAAAATCTCCCAGAATGAGAACAGACAAATTAACTCAGCAGGTTAAAGGGTTTATTTCCCTGATTTGAAATGAGCTCCTAAGGAAGTTTAGCAGCATTAAGAAAGAGAAGCATTGTCCTCCCAACTCCCTGGTCATTTTTGCTACCAACTTAATGCTTAAAATAACCTGATAATAACCAAGGTAAGAAAACCTTGAGGTAACAGAGGAAGGTTTTGAGGCCAGCCCCCCTCAGGATTCCCAAGAACTTGTAGGAATATGGAATTGGGACGAGCTCACCTTTCAAACCCAGGGTTTGCAGCTGGAAGAGCCGTCCAAGTTCATAAGGCAAAACCCGTAACAGATTGTTATTTAAAAGCAATTCCCTGCAGCAAATGCAAAAACACTCTGGGTGAGGATTACTGCAAAACAAACTCCTAAGGTGCTGTACACTGCTCGTCCTCAAAGAGAACACTTTTCACCCTGAATTTTATTATGGAAAGATATGCCAATCTTCCCATGTCAAAGATTCATTAGGGGGGGAAAAGCCACAAAGCCCAAGATGCAACCAGGGATGGAAACGGTCATATATCAACAATCAGTGAACCCAAAAGTAATTATTAGAACCAAAGCTCTGCACTAGCCTGGAGTTTTTCAGGATTATATGAAATAACAGGCACAGGAAACAAACTGAAACTCTCGGTCCCAATCCCACGCCAGAGATTTGCTGGGAAGTGAACCAGAGTAATTCCCCTCACCTGAGAGACACCATGTTTCCTAGTTCTGCTGGTAAACTTCTGAGTTTGTTGGATGACAGATCCAGGTAAACCAGATTGTGAAGCTTGGCAATATCAGGTGGAATGCGAGTAAGGTTGTTGTCATTGAGGTGCAGAGCAGTCAGGTGTGTCAGCGACCACAGCGACGTGCTTAAGCTCCGCACTCTCCCTGGAAGAGCAAAGCAAAGAGCTTAAACACCTCTTCAGTCTGGACCCCCTCTGGATCTGGAGTGGCCTGGGCACCAGCTGTGGGAATTTAAACCCCAACCAACTCACCCGAGATCTCTAGTTCAGCCCAGTGCGACTTCTTCCCGTTGGCCACCTCTTCCGCCGACATGATGGTGTAAATTCTGCGAGGATCTGGAGGATCATATTTTTCCTTTGGCATCCCTGTTAGTCTGAAACACCATCACAACTGTTACTGCCCAGCATTCCTTCCTTTCTGTCCTGCCATGAGCTGACCTTTCCCAGGATAGCCTGCAACACCACAGGGTTTATGCACAATACCAGAGTTTATACCAGTTTACCAATAGCAATAGTAATTACCAGAGTTTATGCACAATAACTGTGGGGCTGCCAAGCAGTGCTCACACCTGGGCAGAATTCCAGGATGGAGAAGAGCATTTCATCCTAGGAAGCTGGGGTTTCTGCAGTCACCTGCTGGGTTTCCCAGTTTATCCCCCATAACCCACAGAGTTTTTTGCTGTGTGCAGAGCCTGCAGACAAGATCAGGAGCATTCTGCTGTTCCTGGATTGCTCCCTCCTGTAGCTTCCACAGGGAAACAAGGATTGAAGGGAAGGCTCTTAACTTCAGCTTACAAAGTCCCACTTCTCCACTGCACTGCACTCTAGTTCACTGCTCAAAATTGCAGTCTGAGGGGGAATTAACTCAATTTTCCCATTAACTCTCCAGCTTTTGTGTTCTGTGCTTTTTCATCCTTGGGATCAGTCAAGACCTTTGTATTACTAATGGCCCAGGAGCCACAAAAAGACCAGGTAAAGCTCTCATTTAGCTGTTCTGGGGCACAAAGGGCTCCAGCCCAGTGCAAAATGTGAATATCAGAAGCCTAAGGAAGAGCCTGGGCACGCCAAATTCATCCAACTGTCCTGACTGTCAGACAGGAGCTCTGATGTCCCACTTAAGAACCATCCACTTGCCAGGGGACACAGGGAGAGGTTTTATTCCATGCCTCCCTAGGCTGTTGTGCTGAGCAGGACTCTGTGTGTGATTTAAAAACACCAGTTTGCTGTTGGCTGATCTTTTCCTCCCCAGACACACAAAATCCACGAGCCTTGATTTCATACAATTCCAAAGCAGCTGCTCCAGAGGATGCAGCTCTTCCCTCACACAGACTCTCCTCCAGCCAGCTGCAGTAGCTGTGAAGCTCTTCAAACAGCTCCAACTTGAATCTGAGGTAACAAGCTGAGGATTCTGTTCAGCAAGTCCAGCTAACCCAAGATGCCACTTTTCCTCTCTGAGGGTCAAGTCCTGCAGTGTTCTCCAGCTGATGCTGACAGCCAGACCAGTGTTCTGGCACGGGGCAGGAGCTGGCAGGGCTGCCCCCTGCCAAGGGTCTCACTTACAGGGCTGCTGCTTCCTTCCCTGACCAGGGCCCAAGGGAACTGCAGGGTCATATGTGAGCCCCACATCTATTTATATCCCCCTGTGATGTCCAGGTGAAGTCACACGGCCAGCAGAGCTATGGGATAAGAGGATTCTGTGCTCACACTGCCTGGCATGGGGCCACGAAGGGAACCAGTTACTTAAGGACAAGGGATTACACCTGGAATCCTTCTATCTTTGCTCCAGAACCCCAAAATCACAACAGCCTTTCACCCCCCCACACGAGCAGGCTGCGCTTTGGGAGTGCCAAATCTCTGATGCTTGCATTTTGCTGTATTTATCTTCGCTCTCCAACTGCTGGTGTGAAAGTGGGGAGCACTCAAACAGACTCCTCACAGCCACAAGAGCCCTATTCCACCTGCCCTTGCTGCTTCATCTGTCAGATCTCAAACTGATCTGTACCTCTACGGCACCTGGACCCAAGACACGGAAAACTTTGCTGTCCAAACCCAGGATTTGGGTGAGTGCTCTGTGATGAAGTCCTTAAAACCACGGTTCTGAGACCACCTGAGCCACCCCCTGCCCATCCACACCAGCCCAGAGATGCCTACTGAGCCCCTGACACCATCTGAAAGCTCCAGGAGTGCTCCCTGGCAGGGCACCCAAAGAAATGATGTTGAAATACAGAAGTGCTCTGCCATTGCAGAGCGATGTGTGGCCATCAGGGGCCTGCAGAGGAGTGAGCCCTGAGCTGGGAGGCAAAGGACATCACATTTTTCAGCTGTTAGTCACTTGAATATTGCTTTGAAATCGTGGTGAGTCAAACAGGCAGCAGTGTCATTGCCACAGTTACAGAAAGGGGAAAACAAACCTAAATCAAATGCACTTTTTTCTCCTCCTTCTGCATCACAGCAACATTGAGCAAGACTTGCAAGTCACCATGTGTAATTATGTTCTTAGGCAAAAAATGGATTCTGCCCAACTCCTGCCATTCCTGTCTCCCACTCTGCTTGTCCTGGAACTGAAACAATATCCAGAAATCCCAACCTGGTTTTGCTCAGTCTTCAGGGAGCTGCACTGAGTTCCCTGGATCTGTTAACTCCAAAATCCAATGTGCATCAGTGCAAATTTTGGCAGGCCTTTCTCCTAAAGGCTCCCCTTGGAAAACTTCTGAAGCTACTAAAACTTGCTCTCTGCTACTGATCCAGCCCCGATTTTGTGTAAATTAAACACAGAATCTCTTCCTCATTTTGTGTAAATTACAGAAAACCTGGAGATGAGGACATCAGTGCATTAGTAAGAACAATATTTATAAACTCTGGGGGTTCCTAATGGAACTCTGTGGGTCCAAAAAAACCCAGAGGGGACTGGCAGAGCAAGATTATTCAGTTGCAACCCTAAGTGTGGTCCTGGGTGAGCCTAACTGCTCTCTGAGGTGGATATAAAAAGGGCCAGGGGCAGGTACTGTGTTCCCACCAGTAGGTCTGTGCCTGCCTTTTCCTTGGACTTTTGGGGTTTTATGCTGTTTTATTTGCTGGGCTGTTTTTTAATGTATGTATGAGGCAGGCACGCAAATGACTATCATTTAAAGTCTGGAGAAAAGAAATGAGTACTGGAACACTACTGAAGGTGTGAGGAGTGTCAGAGAGCAAAGGCTGTGTTACTGGGTTGCAGCAGAGGCTTTAATATGAAGAAATGTTTATTGGGCAGCAAACAACAGGAACTTCTGGGTTTCAGACACACAGTCCCTTCCCCAAAGGGTGCAGAAGATGCATTTGTTAAATTACAGTGCCCATAAGGTGTTTTGTTCAAGTTGTTTGATACCTCAGTGCCTAAGAGAGGAGGCAAGTGGAGAAGAGCTGTGCCTGCCTCCTGCTGCAGCCCTGTGTTCATGGATGCTGGGCACAGCTCCACCCTCACCTGCAGCCCAGTGACATCCTTTGTGACTCTTTCCTTTTTCCCCCAGCCTCTGTACATGGGTGAGTCAAGCTGCCAAAGCATTTTGGAAGCAATCCAGCAGGCAGGCCTGAGTGGCTCTTCCTTCCTGTGAGCACAGCTGAGTGTCCATGCCCTCCCATCTGCTGATCCCTCCCAGCAATGAGCCACGCTGTCGGCTGGCAGGCATGCACGTGTGTACACACACGTTGTCCAAGGCTGGGCAGCTGGGCTGGAAGCTGGGAACAGCACCCTTTGGATCTCTTCATCCCCATGGCCATTTTTGTGCTTGGGAATCAGGCCTGAGTGGCTGCAAAGGCTGCTTGTCTGCACTGCTCTGCTTTTAGGGGAGTGTGACCAAAGTCTCCCCATTTTGGCCTCCCCAAGGAGAAGAGAAGCACAGCCAATACCACAAACACAAAAACTGAATTTCCTCCTCTCTGGGGCAGGAAAACCAGGTGATTGTTCAAGGGTATGGGAAGGGGATTCAAAGAGACCTGCCAATACTGGGGTATGCACAGATGTGTCAGCTTAAGGTAAACTATTTGCTATATTCCTATATACAGCACCTAGTGTGTATAAATCAGCAAGAAAATATGGGAGAATGGGGAATTCTCATGGTCTTTGGGGTGGATCTGAGCTTTTGTCATGGTGCTTTCCTGCAGGACTGTGTCCAACCATCTCTGTGTACACTGCCTCTCCCAGGAATTCAAGGAGCACCCTGAGTCTGCCCTCCCAGGTACTGTCTTTCCAGCTCCTTAATCCAAATACCCTGACTGGGGATAGAGATTAGCAGGGAATCAAATGTAAATGCCTCATCATGTTTTTTTAATTGTAAAAACCCAAACAATTAAAAAAACATGTTTGAGGAGATCTGAAAGAATCCCTGAGGGAAGTGTGACACAGAGCACAAGGAAATTCAAGTTGAGACTAGGAAAAGGTAAGAGGTAAGCAGGAACCTGCAGCTGGCAGTAAATTTAGTGGTGCTGAGGTCCTAAGGGGTTCCCAGGTTATCCCTCTGAGCCCAGAGAAGCACAGACAAGTCATAGAAGCAAACAGCAAAAGCCAAGGGGAGGAGTGGGAAGGGAGGGAACAAGCCGTATTTGATTAATTCCAGAGCCAACTGGCATTCACTTGATGGAAATGCTAATTGTCCTACTGACATACACCCACTAGTTATTCCCCTCATCTCCTCTAAATGAAGCAGTCTTTTCTTAAATCACAGGTAACACAAGCACATCCAGGTTTCCACCCTTCCTTTTCCTCCATGTCACACCCCCACTTATAGGACTAGCTGAACTATTTACTGCATGGAAATCCTACACAGCATTACACAGCTGCTTTTTATTGCTGTGCTTGGTTAAGAGTCAGTCCTCCCTCCGAAGGAACAGTTCCTCCCTGTTGGAAGCAGCCTGTTACTCTCAGGGTGTGCATGACAACTTCTGGAACCCACATCAGGTCTGCAGGTGCCTTTTACACTTGGTGCTTCCAGAGCAGCTCTTGGAGCAAGCACAGGGCAGGCTGCTCCCCAAAATAAGGCTCTGCTTACCAGAAATGCATGCAAGGGGCCACTGTAGGGCAAGAAGTGTTCCCAGCAGCCAGCCTGTAAATAAATGTCATCAGAAGCCCCCAAAGGGCTGCTTTAAGCAGTGTGCTTGTTTATTTACACAACTATCTTGCACTGTTTCAGAGAAATGACCCATTTGCAATGTTGCTCCATCCCCTGGGGAGTGCCGGGCTTCTAATGAGATCCAGGACAGAGTGGCTTAAAGGATTAGGAGCTGAAGTCACCAGGAGTCTGGGGAAGGAAGAAGCCAGTGCTGGATCAAGACAAAACACCATCCTGGGCTGTGGGCATGGCAGAGAAGCAGCCAAGGATGGCTGTAGCTCAAAGCAGGAGGTTTTCCTGGGACTGGGGAGACAGAAAACCCCAAAGAGCACGAGCACAGTGAGCTGACAGTGCCTGGTGTGCCAGTGTCCCTCTGAGCCAGGAGGGGAAGGGCTGCTCTACTGACAAGGCTGATCTGACACCCATGCAGTCACTCAAAATGATACAGAGCCTGCTCAGGCTGTGCTGAGAGCCAGCACTGTGCCTCACTCAACTCCTCAGGATCAATACCTGGAGAGGAGTCAGCTATTGACTTGGGTTTTGAGCAAAACTCCACAGGAATTATGAATCCATGCACACTGAGGTCTTCTCAATGAACCAAGCTTAAGATACAGCTGGAATCATCAATACCCTTTCATCCTTCAAAGCAAAGTTTGTGCTAGGAGAAAAGAAATGACATTATTTCCATGGCCAAGGTGTCATCTTCCCTTTTCAGTGGGAGACTACCAGCACTTCCACAAAATAAGCAAAGCCCAGCAACACTTCAGTTACTCTCCCTCAACAATCCAAAGAAAATGTGCCACCAAAAAACTCAATTCAAACAGCTTTAGGGTTACAAGGCTTGCCTTGTTCAACCACAGGTAAGTCTGGATGAGTCAAAGCTCAAGATTTTAAAAGGAAGGAGGAGAAAAAGGAAAAAAAAAGCCAAAGGAAAAAGCACACACTGATAGTGGAAACTGTTTTGCAATCACTGGCACAATAAATGAGCCTTTTCAGACTGAACAGGCCCCAGGATGCTGCACAGTGCTCAGAGTAGCTGGGCTTGTATGCTCAGAGAAGAGAGAAGGGATCTGGAATAAACCCTCTTCTCCAGAGGGTGTGTTTAAATGTACTTTGCATTTTTTAAAAAAAGTTTGCCTAACAGCCTGAACAAAGCATACTATTTGAATATTGAAAGATAGTTCAGCTGCTTCTGTATCTGATTATCCCAGTCTTTCCCATGAGCATTTCCAACTTAAACTTCCAACCAGAATCCCACACTGGTTTGGGTTGGAAGGGACCTTTAAGCCCATCCAGTTCCACCTCTGCCATGGCTAGGGACACCTTCCACTGTCCCAGGCTGCTCCAGGCCCTGTCCAGCCTGGCCTTGGGCACTGCCAGGGATCCAGGGGCAGGCACAGCTTCCCTGGGTAACCTGCTCCTCAGCTTGTGTGGGCTCTGTTCAGCCATGTTAAGGGATTTCACCTAAAGCCAGGGAATACCTTTGGCAAGTTTCGCTGTAGTTTTTCAAACAGGTTGGTTTTCTGGTATTTCTTAACATACTGGCAGGTGAGAGGTTAATTACAGAGCTCTCTGAAAGGAAGCTGAAGAAGACAAATGCAGTCCAAGGCCTGGTGCTACCTCCCCTGCTGTACAGAAGTGGAGAGTAAAGGAAGAGCACAGACACAGTGGGTAGGTCAGGAGGCAGGTAAGGATTCAGGAATGCTGGAGCCTTGTTGACAGCCTGAGGTTTTCAAGCAGGTAATTTTCCAGGCAGAAAATACTTGTGAGTTATACTCATCTCCCCACGTCCAGGGTTGTTTTGTTCAGACCTGCAGCTGCCATGAAATAAATGGCCAATGACTTAAAACTGAATTATTCCCCCTTTACCTGCACAGGAAGCACCTGGGGGTTCCTAGAGCAGGCAGAAAAACACCTTGCAGAAAAACACCTAGTCTCAAACCTCCTAGTCTGTCCACAGGTCTCAAAATACTCCATAGATGTGCTTCTCTCATGCACTCCAAACATTCCTAGTTCCTCTGGTGCATTCCACTGCTTCCCTGTCTTTTGCTCCAGACTGAGGAGGAGGAGGGGGAAGAGGCTCCTTGCACAGGTACATACATGTCCCTGGAGACTGACCTGTTCCCAGTGGCAAGATGTGACTTGGATGGAGGAAAAAAAAAAGGTAAGCCCAGCTCTTCCTGGCACCTGGGAATGTTCTGGTATGTGAGAAGTCATCTGGCCCTGCTTTCCTTTTGCTTTCTTAACCTTCCAGAACAAAAAGGGATTCAAGGAAAGGCGTTCACAAGTGGGAATTTTGCCTGGGCAGCTGTTCATCCTGTGCTAGCTCCTTCCCACTGCCAGGGCCAGTTGTAAATTAATGCAACACAAGAAGTAGAAATTGAATTTTGAGCTATAGGGGAAGCAGGAAGAGCAAAGGATATTCTCCACATGTCGAGGCTGACTCAGGATAAAGGACTTTTTTTTGGTCTCATACACCCCCCTTGTGATCTCACACAGGATGGGGATATCCAGCAAAGCATACAAAGTATGCTTTCTGCTTTCCCCCTTCTCAGTTTTCCTGGGAGCATCCTATGGAGAAAAAAGAGCTACAAATCTGCAGAAGGAAGGCTTCAGCCCTCTCTTTAGATGGTCCATAATCCAGAGCCTTTTGAAAGTGCCTTTAGATTGATTTCTTAGGAAGGAAAAAAAAAAAAAAAAAAGCAAAATTAATTTGTGATTAGAAGGCACAAAGATGTTCACTCAGATGGAAGCATTCCTGAAAAGCAAGGGGAAAACCACCCGAGCAATTCATTCAGCTGCCCTAAAGGGTAAACAGCAAACTTGAACACCAGCCACAAATCCTGATTATTATTAACAGCTTGACCAAAAGCTTATGGGTTTTGTACTTTCTTTTGTACTCCTGGAATCTGATGAACTTAAAAAAAATGTGTTTGACACCAGAGCAAGGAGGAGGCTGCCTCTGCAGCAACACAAGGCTAAACATTCCTCCCTCTCCTGCAGCCTGACGAGCTGCCTCAGCCCAGGAACTTTTTCTGCCTTTAAAAAATCATGTAAAATGTTTAATTGGGCCTTCACTTCCAGGCCATTGGAAGCAGCAGTGTGGAGAGCTGTTGATCTGGAGAGCTGATTGTGGAAGGGCCAGGATCAAGGAGCTTTGCTTTGCATTCCTGTTCCCAACACAGCCTCTGCAGAGTACAGGTGGGTGCAGAACCTGGGAAGGGGAAAGGCCCACGGGACAAGAGCTGCCTCCATAAAAATTCCTGCTGCTTCTGGCTGGGGGCACAAGAGGTTTCTCTTTATGCTTTGTTTAGGGTGTAAGGAATAATCCAAATTCAAATCAACAGGGATGGTGGCAGGGTGTTCTGAAGGATTTGTCTCTTCATGTCTGAAATTTCCCAACCCTCCAGCTGCAAGTGGGGGAACCCAAAACCAAACTCCTGCTAAAGGGAAAATTTTAATTTAGAACATGCACTTACACCCCAGCCTTCATATCCTGCAAATGTGCAATCTCACAGCCCTTTTATTCACATTTTTTCTATCTTTCTCAGAAAAACTACCAAGCTCCTCCCCAGCCAGGCAAGCAGAATAGGGAAGACAGCACACCCCACCCAGGTGAATGCTGAGCATAAATGGTGCTGTGCAGTCCTAAACAGCACTAATGACTGCCCTCAGGAAATGCCAGAGCAGGGGTGAGCACACACCACCTACAAACTGTAGTTAAATTACTCCCAACAGCTCACTGGGCTTCTCTTCTCTCCCCTGGTGTGGGTGCAGCTCCCAAAACCCCTGTGCTGGCTCACTGCACCTGACTTGGAGCTACAATTGCTTGGAGCTGCTTTTTGTTGGTCCTGGAGCATTTTTCTTAGTGCTGGTTGAACATCTCCCCCTCCAAGGGATAAAATGTGTTCCTTGTAAGACAGCACACAGAGCATTTCTGCCTGTCTTCAACTCTGTTTGCCATGACCACCTGCCCAGTTGCTTCCTGGTGGCGGCTGAACACTCCTAAAGCTACATCTCTGTAAGGAGATGTCCAAGAGACTGCAAAAATTGTTCTCCTAAACAGGATTGCAGGAAGATTTTCTTCCAGTGCTCCCTTTTACTCAGAGTAACTTCAGTTTGGTTTTTGTTTTGGGCGGAGTGTGGATTTTTTTTTTTCTCCTTTTCAACTTGGAGAGAGGAATTTTCTCCCAAACAGCAGCCCCCCAGTCAGGCTCAGCACCTTGCCATTGGAGGTGGGTGTTACGTAGCCCTTTTGTGAATTTACTGAGCTGCCAGCAGAGCCAGTCAGCAAGTTCAGCTAAAGGCCTTCCACGGTGCTCTCTGCATCCAGCCCCGAGATCTGAAGGCACAAATGGGACCAGAAAATCCTGCACATGTCAAGTTCTTTTCCCTTTCCTGCCAGACACTTCAGTTTACTTTAATTTGAACTTTTTGGGGTGGTCTTGTAGTGGGAAGTTTGATGACAGCCCCGAGGTGCACAAAAGACAGGAAAGGAGAGCAGCAGAATTCCAGAAATATTGTCACCACCTAGGGATCTTGATAAATAAACCTCCTTTTTTTGTTGTTTTTTTGTTTTTAAATCATTACAGGTGAGATGGAGAAACTGCACAGACAAATCACTGGAAACCCAAAGAATTAATCAGAAGGTGAGATTACACCACACTGTCACTCTAACAAGCACCCAAGCCTTGATTACAGCCTGCCATCAAGAGAACCACAGAATCTGGACAAAAAAAAATATTACAAGAGGCTTAGCATTTAATGCTCTAAAGCACTAAATCCACAGCAAATCCTCCTGAATCTAAATATGCCTAACACATATTTTAACTTATTTTTTTAAAGTTTTCACAAATGCCATCTTATGCTCCCAAAAAACTAAGCTCCACTGTTACTTTTGCTTTCTCAGTAGTCTGCAAATCAGGTTACAGTCCCATGCCTCGAGTGCCCTTTTGGCACTTCCCAAACCTCTTTCCACTAAACAGTAAGCAAGTAAAAAGTAAGCACTTATTTGGATTTATCTCCCCTTTTAAGCCCAAGTAACCCAAAAGTGTCCAGCAGATTAGAGCTGATAAAAGCAGAATTTTTGGGGGTGATTCAAGAAAGTTTGCCTGGAAATTATGCAAGTTACTGATGGATAATTTTATCACCTAAAACCTTGGGGAGGGTTTTAATAAGAAGAAACACATCCCTCCATATGTGCACATTGGCTCAAACAAAAAAGCCAGTGGCTGCTGTGATCTACCTAACTCTAAGTTTTAATTCTTGGTGGTTTAGATTTAAATTAAGTAGAGGCTTACCCAGTGTGGAAATTAATTAATTTTTCTCCACTGGTGCTTTTTCATTCTCCTAATAGAGTCCACACACATACCTTGGGATTGCTTTCTGGCTTTTTTTCTCCCCGGACTGGTGTGAAAGCTAAACTTGGTCAAAACCACGGCTGTTAATGGGAAAAAACAAAATGCTCCTAGTTTCTCCCACGGAATGGAAGTTTTATCCCGTGGAAAGAGAACAGCCAATAAGAGAGTTCCCACTGCAAATGTGATGGGGCTCCTACAGATTCTGGATGGGAAGAGGATGGTAAATACACCTGGAGCAGCCTTCCATTTCTCTTTCCTTTCCTTCCCAGGCAGGCAGATCCATGCCAGAGCAGCTCCATCCCTGGAAGGAGCAGTGCTCCCAGGGCTGGGGAGAAGCACCCTCGAGGCAAGGCAAACAAGCTCTATCAGTGAGAGTGCACTTGTGCAGATAACTATGCTCCTCCTGCAGCTGGGCTGCTGCTGGCACAGCTCTGGCAGTCACGGGTCACACTCCGGCACGGCACACACAGAGCTGTGCCAGCAGGAGCTCGTCCTGCTGGGTGGGAAACTCCACAGCCACTGCAAAGTTCTGCCTTCTCCATGCTGCAGCCAGGGTGAATTTGTCCAGAAGGCTGCTGGTGGGGAGTCTCAGACCTGACACATTAGGGACTGGCCCTCCAAGGGTGCCACAAAACTAAACTTTGCACAGGAACACCTATGGGCTGCTTACACTGAGTTTTGTCCTTCAGTTAAATGCACAAATGAAAGGAGAAAGAGCCCCTGTAGGAAGAGATAAAACGGAATAAATTAAATCATGCTGTACTTCAGCACTCAGAGCAGCCCCCGCTTTTAATAGTAAGAAGGGAAGAAAACTGAAAGTGTTTAGCAGGGTTTGTTTAGCAGACAGCAGAGCACTGCAGAATTTCCACTGCTCTGTGAAATCCTACAGGCACACTGCAATGGGGCTTTTGGAGTCACCTCCAGTCACCTCGGGAGGAGATTTGGTGTCTGGGATGGAGCTCAAACACAAGTTGTGTTTGGGTGAACCGACACGATCCTGCAGGTTGGATCACTGTTCCAGAGCACGGAGCAGTGAGGTGCCAGCAGTGCACGCTATCCATCTGCTCCAGAGCCAAATTCTGCAGTCAGGCTGGAAACACCTCCTTCGGTGGGCAGGGAGCAGGGCTCCATTCAGGACACCGGGTCAGGCTGTGGCACAAAGCAAAATTGAGTGTCCTGCCAGCCTGGATCTGCTGGGAGGCACCACAGCCATGTCCATGGATGCTGCCCTCCGGGACAGGGAGTGTGGCAGGACCATTTCCCCGTTTTTCACAGAAATGAAATCCCTGGCAGGCCGTGCTCCGCCTTCACCAGAGCTCTCTGGCCCTCCAAACCTGCATACAGGATGATACAATGATTCTAGGAATTCCCTGGGTTGTGAGGAATAACGTGCAATTTTTTTTTCTTCTTAAAAATAAGCACGTTGCCATAATTTTCATTATCAGCCATGTCTACACACCATGAACAACTCCTGGGTGGGTGTTTGCCCCTCTGGGTTAGCTCTGAGTTTTGTGGGGGAGCGTCACATTTTAATTGTAAAAAATTCCCTGCTTAACCAAGGCCGTGTAAAATCTTTATCAGCACGGCAACTCAGGAGAAGTTGTACCTCCCCAAAACAAATACTCAGCCTATTCAAAGTTTCCAAAAGGGCCTGATAAAAGCCACTGGTCTAAAGATTTCCAGAAGGTCAGATAAAATGTGGCGTGGCTGGGAGCAACAGAGCCCTCCACCACCACATTGAGCAGGAGCACTTCAGTTTAACAAGCGAGCCCCAGACTGGAACCGAACGTTCAAGTGCGTGCTTTCATTTGCGAGCACCACGCCTGGGCTGGCAGCCCAGGTTTTACTGCAGGTGACACTCCTGTCACCCTCCTCCTCCCACGGAACTGCTGCGGACCACGGGGAAAAGGTGGCGAGACCAGCATCTCCCCAAAACACCCTAAGCCCTAAAGTACCCTCACCCCAAAGACACCGTCACCCCAAACACGCTGGCGGTCACCCACAGTGCCAGGCCGAGATGCCATCACGGCACGTGGTGGGGATTGGGGCCAAGCCTTGGCCCCGTGGCCGGGATTCGCCCCACGGCCACGCACCACCCTCCAGCCCCGGTCTACTCATGGCTGGGATTAGTCCCGGGGCTGAGGTTCACCTCCAGGCTGGGATTCACCCCATAGCTGGGGCTCACCCCATGGCCGGGATTCACCCCATAGCTGGGGCTCACCCCATGGCCGGGATTCACCCCGTGGCCGGGGCTCATCCCACGGCCGGGATCTGCCCCACGGCTGGGGCTCACCTCACGACCAGGGTTCACACCGGGGCCCGGCTTCACCCCACGACCGGGATTTGCCCCAGGGCCACGGCTCACCCCACGGCCGGGATCCGTCCCCCCGTGCCGGGAATCGGCCCCACGAGTACGGCTCTCCCCACGGCCGCCCCCCGCGGCTCCGAGGCGAGCGCGGCATCCCCTCGGGCAGCTCCGGCCGCAGCGCGGCCGCGGCCTCCGGGGCTGCTCGGCGGTGCCGATCGCCATCTCCCCGCGGCGGGGGCTGCGCCCGCACCCCCCGCACCCGCGGCCCGGCCGCGCCGCTGCCGGCGGGGCCCGACATGGCGGCGGGGCCGCTCCCGCCCGCTCTCACCTGCATGCGGCGCGGCGGGGCGGCGGGGCCGGCGGCGGCGCGGCGGGGCGGGCGCACACGACATGCGGGCGGCGGCCCGCGGGCAGCGGGGACGGAGCCGCGGGGCCCGGGCGGCAGCGGCAGCGGCGGAGGCGAGGAGGAGGAAGGAGAGGAGGAGGAGCGGCGGCCGGGCCGCGCAGGGCGGAGGAGACGGGGGCGGGCGCGGGGAGGCGGCGGCGGGCGGTGCCGGGGCCGCGGCGGGGGGAGCGCGGGCACTCGCGGGGCCGTGTCAGCGATCACGGAGCGGCTCCGGCGGGGGCACGAAGGAACCCGCCGCCCCCTTTACCCCCTCCTTTCCCCCTGCTGTTCCCCCCTCGGTTTCACAGCCGCGGTAGAAGAAGGAAGGGACGCCTGGGAATGCGGGGCGAACGGTGGGGATTTGAGTGTGCGGGCATCTGCTCGGTGTCTGACCCCTCTGTTTCTCCTCCTCCAAGCAGTGGGGTTTTATTGGGCGCCCAAGTGTCGGTGGCACGGATCCTCGTGGGCAGCCGGAGCAGGGAAGTGCAGGTAAAAAAAAAAAAAAAATTAGAAAGCACCAGGCAGTATCTGAGGAAGCAACAAGCGGTTGGGGGGAGCACAGGGAGGGACAAGAGATCAGGCTCTGGGGCTTTTAACTGGAATTTGCTTTCTGCTGCAGCTGCCCGAGGTGATGGTGGACCCAAGAAATTCATTGATGGCCGAAGAGGGGGAAGGGCCTCAGCGATGGATCAGGGGCTGTTGGTAGGAAACAGACTTTGGGGAGAGTGAGGTGTTGGGGATGGGTGAGCATTATCTGCGAGCCCGTGTTTCTCCAGAAATCCGTGCTCCATCCATGCTCCAGGCAGAGACCTGCTGGGTAAAAGGCCAGAGGCTCACAGGGGACTGAGGGACAGGGGACAATGCCAAGTGCCTGTCCAAAATAATTTCATTTTACCCCTTAAAAAAGCCTTAAAAAATGGCTGTCACTCCTCAGCTGAGGCATTTTAGCCGAGGGGGGTTCTTTTTCCTCCTGTCGCCCTCCCTCCTCCCCATGTCCATCCTTTCCCAGGACACTGAGCCAGGTGTTGGATTGGATGAACACAGTTTTGTTACAGTTTGTTTTACACAGCCACCCTTGTCTGGTTTAATAATCCTTGCGCACAGATCCATTGGGGAGTTTTAGGCAGCCACATATCCCTGATGTAAAAACACTTGGACACACACTGATTGGGGAAGACTAGGGTTAGGGTTAGGGTTAGGGATATGTTTTTAATATGGAATGTTATGGAATGTTTTTAATCAAAAGCACATCAGTGTGGAATAGAAGCCCCCTTTAACCCTTACAGTTTGTGTTGTGGATCTGAACAGCTCAGGAGATGCAAGTGGATGTTTGTAAGTGGATGCTGCTCCAGGACAGTGAATTAGGTGTCTCTTTTCCCACCCAATCCACAAGGGAGTAGGGGTGAGATGGCAGCCACAAAATCTCTTTTTGGAATTACACGTGGCTTGCAGCAGGCAATGTTCTCGCACACAGCCGTGGCTGAACAGGTGTCAACGCCCCCATGGCTGAGGGCCGCGGCTCTGACTGCCCTCAGGAGCTGCCGCCATGTTGCTTCAGGGAAGGGGGACCAGTTCGGCCAGCAGCGCTACGAGATAACCCCGGGTTCGCCCTGAGGCCCCTCTGAGGCCGCTGAAGAAGCGAGCTGGAGGCTTTTGACCAGCCCTGGGCAATGGGCACCTCTCTCGGGGCAGCGGAACCCGCGCACCCGCGGAACGGCAGGCCCGGGCGCGGCGGGTTGGGGGGACGGCGCTAGATGGCACACCGCTAAAGAACCCGGGCCTGCGGGCCGCCGGAACGCTTCTTTTCGGCCCCGGGGAGAGAGTTCCGCAGGGAACAGTTTCGGTGGCGCACCAGGGCGGCTCGGCAAAATGGCGGCGCCCAGCGCCTGCTATGTGTGGCGAGGTGAGGGGGCCGCGCTGAGGGAGCTGCGGGCGCTGCCGCGCTCTGCCGCGGCCCTGAGGGGCTGCAGGGGGGCCTGTCCGGGCGGGTCGGGGGTGCGGGCCGCCGCGGCGCATGTCTGAGGTGATGTTTGCTCTCTCCCCGCAGCGCTGGCCCCGCGGTGCGGCTGGGTCCTCCCCGGGCTGGAGCAGCGCCTCGCCGTCCCCGCCGCGGTGAGCCCCGCCACCGCCCGGCCCTACGCGGCCGCAGCAGCCAAGTGAGTGCGGGTCCGGCGTCCCGGGAGGTGTTGGGGGGTGTTTGGCGCGTTTGGTGTCCGGCGCGTTTGGTGTCCGCAGGACTGGTCCGACAGCCAGCTGACCCTCAGAGGCTCCCGGAGAACAGCCTGCACTCGCAGGGAGTGTTTTCTGTGCTGATGGCACAGGGAAAGCTTGAGGCTGTGGTTTTGGGTTGTGCTTTTGCGGGGTGTAACAGGGTTGCATGTCAGAGTGAAAGCTGGTGAGCTTCTGGAGTTGGTTTGAAACCCTTCCCGTCTTTTAATTGGCTTTTCATTGTTTAGTTTGCCATCTCTATAATAACACAGCGTGGCTGGGAGAAGCAAGAGTAGACAGGAGAATCAAGTGTTCTCAAGTGCTGCAGACTCTTTACAGAGCGATGGAGGGTCCAGTTATTATTTTAATATTGTTTTGCTTACCTGGAGACCCTCTGAAAACAGGGAGGAAAATGAGAATTGGGTGTTCAACTGAATGCAAAATGCCATGGAAGAGGAAGGAGAAAACCTTGCTTTATAAAATCAGAGTGCTGTGAAAATAAGATAACTGATGACCTCACGACGTGCCTGGGGGTTTTTTTTGGTCTTAGAGCTGCCAAAAAAGATGCCAAGAGGAGCAGGCAGGAGAAGGCGAAGGAGGCAGCCAAGGAGAAGCCCCTCCCTCGGAGGCGGCCGCTGATGAGCAAGCCTGTGGACGACGTGTACCTGACGTGGCTCTACACGAGACCCTCCTATGGGCTGGAGCAGGCCGTGGGCATGCTCAAGAGGTTCCAGGAGCTGGACTTCACCCACCCCAAGCAGTTTGTGTACATCAATGTCTTCCTGGACATGGCGCTGCAGAAGAAGGTGGGGAGGCAGATCTGGCACTCCTGAAGGCTTTGGGGCTGCTCAGACTGAGGGCAGTCCTTCACCTTTGTTTGCATTTTCTTTTTTTCATTTTTAGGGGACCAACACGCTGTGGTGATGTAATTTACACTCAAGTCATAATTTCTGTTTGTTTGCTTTAATATTTTTTTTATTCCTTTGCCAGAAAAAAGTGGATCCTTTTTCCAGCGGTGTTGCTCTCCCCCATCGCTTTACGGATGAGGTGAACAAGGTCTTGGTGTTCACAGAGGTGGGTGAGCCAGAATTCTTTAATTTTCATGGGGTTTTGATGGTCACAGAAGTGGGTGAATCAGAATTCCTTCATTTTCATGGGGTTTTGGTGTTCCCAGAGGTAGGTGAGGCAGGGTTCCTTCATTTTCATGGGTTTCTGTGCTCACAGAAGTGGGTGAGCCAGAATTCCATAATTTTCACGTGGTTTTGTGCTCACAGAGGTCTTTAAGCCAGGCTTCCTGTGTTTTCATGGGGTTTTGGTGCTCACAGAGGTGGGTGAGCCAGGGTTCCTGTGCTTTAATGGGATTTTTGGTGTTCACAGAGGCGGGTGAGGCAGATTTCCTTCATTTCCATGGGTTTTGGTGTTCAGCACACTCTTGCAGCTGTCCTTTGCCAGTTAATCATTTTATCTCTGTGAGATGATCCCAGAGGGCTTCCATGGGTTTATTTGGTGGCTCTTTGGACTGAATTCTTTGGAATTCTCTCCCTGAGCTCCACTGGCAGCAGACCAGCAGCAGCCTAATTGGCAGTCCAGCTGTTTTTAATTAATTTTTTCTCTCGACAGAATGAGCAGGAAGCTGAGGTAGCTCGAGAGCATGGGGCTGCCATCGTGGGAGGAGTTGAATTAATCAAATGGGTATGTATTTTTCTTAAAGAATTACATAAAAATCCTAATTTAAATTGGAGACTGGAGGGGAGGAAGCATGATGTCCAGTGAGCTCTGGACTGGGAGGCAGCAGGCAGGGAGATGTGTTTCTGTGCTTGTACCCTTTTATAAACCAGCTTGAATGCAAGGAGTGGAACTGTGCTTGTTGCAGATCCTGGAGGATGAAATCCAGGCTGATTTCTACGTGGCTGTCCCTGCCATCATCCCCAAGTTAATCCCCCTGAGGAACAAGCTGAAAAAGAAGTACCCCAGCACCAGGAGAAGTAAGGAGCAGTTCTTGCTTACAACTGTTAGCAGTTCCTGAGGGAGCTGGAGCCCTGGGGGTGCCCCTGGAATGGTTTTTGTCAGGATGTGAGGTTACTTTGGGAGTTAGGTTGTGGCTGCACCACTTGTCTTAGTCAAGGGAACTTTAGGGATCCGTTTTTTCCTGCAACAGGCAAACCTGGGATAAGAACCCAGATGCATTTGGCTGCTAGGTGCCCTTATGCTTATTAATCCTGCTGAGTGGGGAAGGAGGGAACAGATTGTTTCTGTGATCTCCGTGAGGGCACCATTGTCCTGTCTGTGAAACTGCATTTTGGACTGGTGTTTGCTTTAATTAACAGATTGAATGATCTCTTTCCTGGTGTCACACCCATCTGTGCCAATAAGCATTGCTCAGACAGCTTCTTTTATTTTGTTTTTTAACAGATTCCCTGGGCAGTGACATTCCCAAAATGGTGCAGTTCTTCAGGGAATGTCACGAGTACTCGGTGGAGGATGAGAGTGTCATCAAGACAAGGATAGCCAGAGTAAGTTGTGTGTAGAGCTCTTACATTTTCTGCCCTGAGCAGAACTGTAGTATTCAAAGAGGGGAAAAAAACATCTCGTCAACTTCTTTCTCAAAGTTTTTCACCATTTTTTCACTAACCTCTAGAGAAAATACAACTCTTTGTTGTGTGGCGTCTTCAGCTGGTTTTAAACTTTTTGGGTTGTTGTTTTTTGGGGGTTTTTTTGTAAGGAATAAACTATGGGTTTGTAAGTCCGTGGTCAAGATGCAGGAGAGTCAAAAAGTCTTTGCTTTAACCAAATAATTAAAGACTTCTAATTTTGATAACTGTAGTTCTGGACTAGAGTAGGAAGCAAGAACTGTTTGTGTTACCTGAAATAGAACATTATTTTAGCTTATTTATTCATTTTTTCTGCCCTAAGCTCTGGTGGTTTTTTTTTGTTTTCCTTCTGGTTTGCATCTTTGTAATCCTACCTGATGTTTGGTGTTGCTCTAACTGAGGGTGGCACAGGCAAGAAGGGTAGGAAATGCCTGAAGCTTTGCCTGGCAGTGCTGGAGACAGATGAGTTTATTAATTCTCATTAGCTGCTCTGAGCTGTGCATGGGCATTCCAGGGGCTTCCTTGCCTGTATTTTTGTGTGTAGCTGGAATTCTGGACCTTGCTGTTGGAGGAGTCTGACTTAGTTAAGAAATAAGAAGGGAACTAAAGGATTTACTGTGGGAAGCTGCTTTGGAAGCTGGCATCTTCATTTGGGAGCTATTTTGGAGTGCTTGGAACCCTCTGAGTATGACCTGTCCTCGTCATGGAGCTGATGAGTTGGTTCTTTTGATGGATTTCATTCTGTTCAAGCTCCTGATGCCTCCAGTTCTAGGTGCTGATGCATTTTGTGGCCTTTGACAGCTCCTTCATTTTAATGAGGTTTTTGCAGAAGCACTTGTGTATATGTTGTTTTTTTAAGAGTTTTCAGCCCTTAAAGCTACGTTGTTACGCAGCCCTGGGAATTTCGTGTCCTGAGTGGAACTAGGGAGAAGAGTGAGCAAATCAGCATTTGGAAAAGGCTGTTAATGGGATTTGTCACTCCTTCACAGGGAACGCACACAAAGGAAACCTATCCAAATGTAGAATAAACATCAACACCAGTGCTTTCAGATCCATTCACCTGGGCTCCAGGCATCATCACCATGACTAACTTGGCATTGTCCTTTTGCAGCTGGATATGCCCACTGAGCACATCATTGCCAACCTGAAAACAATTATCCAGGATATCTGCACCTTCAAGCCATCCAATTTTGGTAAGGTTTGTTCAGGCTGCAGCAAACCCAAGTGGGAGATGGGTGTTCTTTACTGGGTAGTCATGCAGTTACCTTGCTGCTCTCCAAGTATCTCTAAAATTCCTGCTCCTCCAAGGGAAAAGTTGATTCTTTGTTTCCTTTTTTTTTTTTTAATTTAATTCCTTAGCCGAAGGAATAATCAAGTCAGCTTTAAGCAGAGGGCATCTGCTTAGCTGGAGAGGAAATGGTGATTCATGAAATAATTTTAGGCAAGGAGCTTTTGTGTAAGCTAAAATCCCATTTTTTTGTGTTGATACTTGCTTAATGTCTGCCAGAAGAATGATCTTGCTTCTCTCCCAGTGATGCTGCTCACAGTAGCTGCAGAGACCAGACCATAAAAAGCCTTGAGAAGCCCAAATAAAAACTATAAGGGGTTGCCTGACTTGAAATATAAAGTAGGTGCAGAAAGGAATGCTTTGGTTTTATTATTTTTTAAATGAATTTAAATCGATGTACATCAGCCCAGTTTAGTGAGGATTAGCTTTTCTGCTCTGAGCAGCTTTTCTACTGATTTGGAGTGTTAAGCCTGATTCTCGTGGTGTTCGTTTACTGCCTTGATGGCAAGGGGTGGAGTGACCAGTTGGGTGGTGCCTCTTGTGTTCCTAGATCCCATTGTGCAGAGGCTGGTTATCAGATCCTCCACCAGTGAAGGCTTGCTGCTGAACCTCAATGGAATCCTACCTCAGGTGGAGAAAGCAGAGGAAAAAGAAGAAGAAGAAGAAGATGCAGCTGATAAGGATGAGCAAAAACCTGTCCAGGAATCCATTAGTACCTGATGTCTTCTCCTTGTGGGCATGGTGCTCCAGCTGGAGAAACAGATGTGAAGTATCACTCAAATCATGCTCTGTGAGACCAAAAAATAAATGCAGCTTGTGGATTTCATGTCTAAATTGGGTGTGATGTTGTCATGAGCAGGAGCCTGTTGTCAGAACCCAGCAAATGTTTTCCCCTAAGGAAGAATCTGACGTGTTTTGTGAGGGGAGTGAGCATGCACCTTGCTCCCATGTTTTCTGGAATACCAGCTGCGGACCCGGCTCTTTCCCGCTATTTTCCGCTTTCTTTCCAGGAGGTGGCGCTCCCGCCCTTCCCTCCTGTGCAGGCGTTGGAATTTCCTGGAATTTCTCCTGAAGTATTTTTTTTGGGCGGGTTCTGTTGCTGAACACGCGTTCGTAAAGCTGCACCCCGAAATGTAAGATGGTCCCAGAAAGGATTGGCTGTTTACCACAGGGATGAGCTAGTCCAGATCTGGAAAGGTTTAAATCATTCCTATTACTGGATGTAGGCCTCCTTTTTCCAAGAGCTTACTGGGATCTGGCTGCACGGGAGTTCCTTTAGCTCCCATCAGAAGCATTTGGCTGCTGTCAGTCAGGGTGACCAATTCCTGCCAGGCCATGCTCATTATTTTTGGTTGTGTGGGGTGCTTTGCTCAGAGTTTGATCCAAAAATTCCCTTTGAGGAGTGTATAGGAAGGTTTCACACTGACTTAATAGACTTTGCATGTTGCAAGTGGGAAAAGCAATGCCACTGCACTGGGATATCTTTATTGCTTAGGAATTACATATGTAAGGGATATTATGAGGCATTCCAGTGGTTGTGTGTTGTTTGTGACCCAAAATTTGAATGTGAGTTACCTGTTGGTGTAGAAAAGCAAAGCCTGTGGTATTATCTGAATAGATTTCTCTTTTCTCTGTTCTTCTGGCTTATTTCCAAGACTTCACTTGTCCATTTTGGGAAAAGATAAAAGGCCTGCCGTCTTTGATGGGTAGATTTAAAAAAAAAAGTGATGCTTAAGCATAAATGCACAGGTGAGCTTAAATCAGAAGCTCTCAGACTGCTGAGTGTGCTCTCAGAGAATGAAAGCATGGAATAACAAAGGTTCCTGCAGGGATCTGCACTTGGAAAATCCCAGATTTCCCAAGCAATCTGGGCCTCTGGAGGTCAGGTGGGCAAGAGAAGGAGCTGGTGGGCTCAGCAAGTTTTCAGGTGCAGTTCTGAACTCGTGCTACTGATTGCTGAAGGAGTAATGCCCCTGGTGTGTGCCATGCTGAAACAGTGCCGTACAAGCTGTTGAGTGCCTTGGGACTTCTTTTTATCCTGGAATGCTGGATTGGCACAGGGAGGGGAGAGATGAAAGGGATGATCAACATGAGATGGTTCCTCTGTAATGAGCAGAGTCCCCAGCCAGGCAGAGTGGGACTTGTACATGTGGTTCTTGGGCCAAGGTGCCTTAGAAATCCCTTTATTGTCACACTGAGCACGACTGCAGTGGCACTGCTGGCTTCTGGAAGTGACTGTGGGATGGAGGGAGGCAGTGCTGCAGCACCTTTAGCATCTGCAGGCAGATGATGTATGATGGCTTTTAGGTTTGTTTTCTGGACCTGCTGTTAGTTTAACTAAGGAGAAGAGCTGGGATTCAAGCTTAGTGAAACAGAAACATTTGCCCAAAGAAGGAAGAAGTTGTCCTGGGAGCCTGTGTGCAGCTGTGAGGAGTGCAGGGCTGACACTCAGCCTCAGCCTGGACTTGTAGGGAATTTGTGGCACTCCAAAAAACCTGGAATCCCTGTGGGTCAAGCTGAGTTCATGGGAGTTGTGCCACGGCTGGAGGAGCAGGGCAGGGATGTTCCAGCTGCCACCAGGGCTGACAGGTTTTTAGTGCTGAGATGGGTGTTCTGAGTGATTAAATAGGATTTTGTTATCCATGTTCTGCAATACCACTGGTCTTGCCAGACTCTGGGAGAGAGGCTAATGCTGTAGCCAAAACTCTGTCCATGTGGGAATAGTTGGATTGACTGAAATAGGACAGAGGAGGGAAAAAAGCTTTTGAGGCTGACAGAAAACACTGTTAGGGATAAACATAATTCTCCAAGCAGTTATTTCTGTCAATACCTCAGCTTGCAGGTGTCTAGAGGCTTCATCCCACCAGGACACGAAGGCAGAAGTGTCAGCATGTCTCCTGCTTGGAAAACAAGAGGAAAATGCCAGTCTTCCCAAATTGCCAGGTACTGGGAGATGCTGGGTGAAGGTCACACGTGGTGACACTGCCATGCCACGTTGTTTTTGTGGGCTAATCTCATGGATTTTAAAAAGGATTATTAATAAAATTGTAAAAAACCCAGTTAAAAGCTGGAAAAACATTTAAGTGTCAGGGATTCTGGAAGTGGGGAATGCACATGACGACAACTTCACTTGCCAGAGATGGATCCTTCTCAGAGCCATGTTTGTCCAGCTGTTCTGTGCAAGTCTGAGCCAGCACATGGCCAGCTCTGTGGGAACACAAGGTATGTCTGGCTCCAATCTCTTCAGCCAGGGATTTGCCAAGTGGAGGAATGGCTCTTTCACACCAACTTGCAGAAAACTGACCTCTGCCTAGAGATTTGGTAAAAGGGAGGCTAAAAGTGGTTAATTTCTACAACCCCAGTGACTTTTTGTGCCACTATTTCAAAGATCTGTGGCAGCAGCTGACAGCTGCATCAGTGCTTTGCAAGTTGTACCCTTCAAGCTTTCAGCCTTTGAACTATCTCATATTTCTCCTGAGAGAGTCTGAAGCTTATTTGATAATTTTATTTGCTGCTAATGTGTAAGTAGACTCAAAACAGAAATGCTGCTTTTGTGTTCAATAGGATGTGAAGGACAAAACTTTAGCAAACTTTGAATTTGTGAAAATTTCGAGTCTTTTGCATTGAGTGTTAAACTTAAGAAATCCTGGAAATGAGTGTTTGCTAGAGGGAAAATCTGAAAAATCTAAGTTATGGGTCTGGAGCTCTCCTGACTTTTAAGAGGGTCTTTGGAGAAGTGTTCTGGGAAAAGCAGGAAGGAAGGTAGGAGAAATAGGGAGGAGTAAGCAGTAGCTGAACTAGGGAAACAAGTTGTCAAAGCCTAAAGATTAAGAACAAAAATGGTTAAAAAATGGACTGGACACATTTATATGAAATTACTGAACTCTATTCTTGGCTTTAATTATTTTCACCTGTTCTATATGAAGTTGTTGAACATGCTATGTGCTTGATTTTAATTATTTGCACCTGTTCTTTCTTGCTGGTGTTTCTTTGAGTTTGGTCAAGTTGTCCAGAGTTTCACCTGAGGAATTAGAAGGGACCTGGGGCTTGTGTGTTTTTTGCTGTGGGAATTCCGGCACAGTGATTAAAGGCATACAGTCCTGAGGAGGAAAAAAACCCCCAAAAAATCATTAGGAAGTGAATCAAAAGTGAGCAGATGGAGTGACCGTGGGGAATTGTTATCAAATTGAGCTGCCATCGCTGCATTTAATCAGGTAAGCAGGAGATGAAGGCAGCAGCAGCAGCCCAGCCCTGTGCAACCGACTGCTGTGTGGGAACTGGGGTACTGCTATGAAGCAGGAGCACTGAAATTGGCAGGGAAAAAAAAAACCCAACAACATTTCATTCACAGACTAGTAAAAATAAACTCACTTTCTGAGTTCATTTTAATTTGGGGCTTGGAATGGCTGTAACTTCAAATTAGGGCTCTTTTTCTTTATCCTGTGACTTGTAGGAGCCAAATGTTCATTTGAAAACGTTGGCTCTGAGATGTGTTGAGTGTGCAGTGCTGGAGGAAGCTTTTCTGAATGGACATGGTACTGTGTGTGTGTGTGTGTGTGTGCGTGCAAGCCAAGAAGAAATGGACATGGAAATAGACCAGGCTTTGCTATTTCTTGTTATAATCCTACAACCCAAACTGACACCCAAAACACAGCAAATCAGAAGCTTCCAACCCGGGTGAGAGGGTGACCTCTCCCTTCCAGCCACCGGGATGGATCGAGTCACTGGGGTCAGGTCCAACACAAACACGTTTGCTTTGCCTAATCCTGGCACTGCTGCGGCTGGGACGGGCTGCGGGATCACCGGGGACTGCTCCATCCCCAGGTAGCCGGTGTGAGGGGGAGGAGAAGCCGGAATCCTCTGCCCCCCCGGCACCTTGTGCCGGGGAGTAGGAAGGGGAGGAGGAGGAGAGGCTCGGGTGCCGGGAGGAAGGAGGGCGCAGCGCTGCCCGGGGCGGGGCGGGGGGCGGGCGGGCTGCGGCGCGGAGCTGCCCCTTTGTCTGCGGGCGAAGTTTGGCGGCGGGGCGGGGGCCGAGGCGCTGCCCCGGCACCTGCCGCGGGCCCGGCGGGCACTCCCCGCTCGCTGCTCGCCGCCAGGGGCCATGGGCGCCCCGAGTGCCGCCGGGGCCACCGTGCTGCTGCTGCTGCTGCTGCTGCTCCGAGCCGCGCTGGCCGATGCCGCCTCAGGTGAGTCCCGCGCCGAGCGCGTCCCGGTCCCGCGGGCGGGGGATCCCTGAGGGGAAAGCCAGCTCTGGGCGCCTTTTCCCCTGGCACACGGGACGGCTCTGCCTCCCTGCCTCCCTGATCGCGCTGCCGGCCCGGGCGGGGGTCCGCCTCCGCCCCCCGCCATTTTGGCGGCTCCTCCACAGGCGAGGTGAGGGGCACCGGGGCGAAGCCGTGCTCGGCTGGCGGGCACGGGGGAACGCCAGTCCCGCTCCGGGCTGCCCCTCACGGCGGGCGGGAGGGAAGGCGGCGGCGCTCGGCCGTGCCCAGGTGAGGGGATGCAGGGTGTGAGGGGCCGGGGCGGGCAGCGGCAGCCGCAGCCCTCAGGCAGCCCGCGGGTGGCGGGGCCGTGGGGAGCGGAGCGCTCGGGAATGCGGCGCTGGGAGCCGGGAAGGGCCGGGAAAGCGCGAGGGGAGCCGGCAGCAGCCCTGCTCCGCTCATTGCGGCTGGAGCCAACTTGGGAGCGCTCGGGGACGCACACCGGGATTTGTCTCGGGGTGCTGGACGGACTCGTGGCTAGCGCAAGGTTGTGCCGTGCTGATGTTTGGAGTTTGGGGGTGCGGGTTGGACGCGTTCGTGCTCCTGGGTGGTTTTCCAGCCTGTCCTTTGGCTGTAGGTTGTTTGTTTCTGAAGTGGCAGTCTCCCCGAGTCCTGCTCCCACCGTAATTCCCGATTTTAAGTGCTGCTATTCCTAGTGAACAGCAGCGGTTCAAACCAGCGATGTGCGTGCGAGCTGAGGCGCTGCTAGGTGTGGGTTTGGACATTTGCTACCCAGTGGTAACTCGTTGGGTAGCTCCGACGGACTTCACTTTTTCTGGTTTGAGAGCTTTTATTTTTGGTAAATTACGCTACCAACAACCTGCATCCAAGACGTCCCCCACAAAAATACCACAGCAATAAGTCTGGGGGTTTCCTTCTTGGGTGCTTCAGTATGTGCAAGTCTTAATTTGCAGAATGCTTTTCGGTTGTGCTTTGCAACAGGTGGTGATCACACCTGGGGCTTTGAGTTTCATGGAAAATCAGGGTCACTGTTGCATGGCAACCTTAATTAATTAATGTGTGTAGTGTGTTTGGCTCACCCATAATTGGGGACAAAAGTAAAATTTATTTGTAACTAAGGATTGTCCAAGTCCTGCTGAGCTGGGTTGTATCTTAGTCTCCCTTGGTAACTTGTAAAGGAGGGAGCTGTGTCTTTGCCCTTTGTGGCGAAGAAGGATCAGAGTTGGTGAATTTGCTTTCTAGTCCTACATGGTCCCTATTCCCTGCTCTGGCCCCAGAGGGGATGAGCACACTGGTATTTTAAGGAACTCTAGCTGTCAGTGAGCTAAAAATGAAAGGCAGCCAGCCCTGGAGGGGTAAAACAGATGGGTTGTGCTGGTCTTAACTAACTGATGTTAAATTTTTGGGGTTTTTTTCTCCCCCACCCCATGCCTCCCAATAATGTATGACCTTGCGTTTTGCACTGAATTTTGAGGTGGAGCTGGATGATGAACCTTGAAATTATTTTCTCTTGCCAAAAGAACAGCTATTTGCTGAATTTGAGAGAAATGTGGCTGGGCTCCTGTGGCTCATCTTCTTGGCAAGGGAAAATAATTCCCGGGGGTGCCTCCACAGCCACTTGCAGCTGAGCTGAAGACGAGCTCAAAGGAGGAGCTTTTGATTCTATGAAGTGTAGCTCCCAGGTTTTCTGTACAGATTGGTCTAATCTGCATTTCTCAGAAAACTCCACTCTTTGGCAGGAAAATTCTGACTTTTCTGGGTGGTCCCTCGAGGCAGCCTTTCCGTGGTCTCTTTCCCTTTCATCCCAGAGCTCCTTGGGTTGTTTCAGATTGTGCATTCCCCTCACCCTTTTGGGAGACAGATCATGTGCAGTTGCTCTAGGGCGACCATTTCCCAGAAAATCGATAGAAAATCAGCTTATTCCTGGTTTTACTTCCTAACTTCTTATTTGATTATTGGGATGAAATATGTGAATATATTTGAATATATTGGTTGGGCCCCTGTCCCTGCCTGGGACAAGCTTTCTCTCAGTCAGCAAGGCCAGGACAGCTGAAGCAGGAGGAGCCCTGTGAGCCTGTCCTATTGTCCATGCAGGAGTTGTTTAGGAATGAGGATTCACACTGGCTCTTCTCACACTGTTATTTTGGCAGGTCCCCTCTTTTCTCCCTGCCTTTTTGAGATGGCCAGAGGTCCTTCCCTTACCCAGAGGTTGCCCAGCTGCCCCAAAACTGTATTTTTTTGTGGCTGCCCAGTTCAGAGCAGGCTCACTGGAGGATGTACTGCTGCTCTTACTCATTCCTAACCTGTTTTTTTTTTTTTCTGCTCCCTCAGGTGCCTGTGTCTCCCACGGCTTCTTATTTGAGGTAGGTGAGCTCGAATGTGTCGTGCTGGGGGAGGGTTGGAGAGGGTGCTGTTCAATGAACTTGACTCCAGTTCCTGCTTTTTGTCACCCCTGTGGCTGGGGTGTAGGCCGCAGGTCTGGCAGCTTCCAGTCTGCTGGGGAACACACATCCCTCTCCTTGGAGAGGTTGGGAATTCTCCCTGGGCCTTTGGACCCAGCCAGTCTAACTGGGTGAAAAGATGTGAGAGATTTCTGGGGTGTTGGAAGCCGCAGATGTGCAGTGCTGGGCAGGATGGAGGTGGTGCTTTGTAAAACGTGAGTGAAATGCCAGGATATGTTCTTTCTATTTCTTTCTTTCCCTGAATTAATGAGCTGTAATGACAGCAGCTTAACACTTTTTGCCCTCAGCTGGTCACGGTGAGTCTGGTGTACCCTGACTGATCCTTACAAACCCAACACATTTTCTTTTCTGGTGCCTCTAGAAATGTAATCCGTGAGTGACTCGGTACAAGAATCGGAGTTTTTAAGTATTCATGAATAGTGTTTCGCTCGGTAACACTTGTCTGCCTTGCTCTGGCACTACTCTGGGCTAAAAGGAGGTGCCTGAGCTACTTTGTGTCTCTGGAATGCTTCTAAATGTGTTTGTTCCTCTTCCTGATGCACTGTGGAGAGCCCTGGCAGCCCCCAGTAGAAACCTGTAGCGACTTTTTATTGTGTTTTAAACGGTGGTTGGAAACACTGTTTCCTTTCAGTGTCTGGTTAGGATTTTTGTCCGTGTCTGGCGCAGAGGAGGATGATGAGAGGGACGGAGCACCCATTCCATGGGGAGAGGCTGAGAGAGTTGGGATTGTCCAGCCTGGAGAGGAGAAGCCTTGGGGTTGCCCTTACCTGAAAGGAACATGAAGGAGAGATGGAGAGAGGCTGTTTCAAAGGGATGGGGTGACAGGACAGAGGGGAATGAATGGATTCAAACCAACAGAGAGGGGAGGTTCAGATTGGATATTGGGAAGGAATTCTTGGCTGTGGGGGGGTGAGGCCCTGGCACAGGCTGCCCAGAGAAGCTGTGGCTGCCCCTGGATGCCTGGAAGTGTCCAAGGCCAAGAGCTTAGAGCACCCTGGGGTTGGGGGAGGTGTCCCTGCCCATGGTAGGAGTGGCATTGGATGAGCTTTAGGCTCCTACCAAGCCATTGTGTGATTGCGTGTGGAAGTGGCCGTCGGTGAGCTGCTCCTGGGTGATTGTGGGAATGCTGTTTGCTGCAGAAGTCTCTGAAGTCACCTGGAAAACCCTTGGTGCATAAATCAAACCTTGAAGTGCAGCGATGCAGGCACTGCAGGGTTGCTGCAATTGTTAATGCTGCACAAGTCCTGCCTCTTGCTTGGCTGACTTAGCTCCAGGGTTAGCTGGTGTTTGTGGCTTTGCTCTGAGGGAAAGCACTTCCCTGAGCATGATTCCCAGCTGAGCTGCTTGGTGTTCCTCCCTCTGGCTTCCCCTGTCAGCAAGCTTTCAGCTCCCTTTACTTAGAAAGAGGAAAATCCACTTTATTTGTTCTTAGCTGCAGGCCATGAGGAGACACACTGATGTCACTCTGGAAGTCAGGGTGTGTGGGAGGTGTGGAGCAAATCCAAAAAGCTGGAGTCTTTCTGCCAGCTAGTTTGTGCCAAGGGGGAGGGGAAGGACAGGGCTGTGCCTTGAGGTGATTTGAATGGTGAGTGTGACTTGAAAAATGAGTTTGTGTCTGGTAGAGGTTGCAGCACAGAAGGACAAGTCCAGCTGAGCGACATCAATTTCTATTTTGTCCTCTTTAAAACATGGATGTTATCTGTGGCACCAGCTGCTGGTAGTGCGCCTAGGGATGGGTTTCTTGGCTGGATTGTTTTGGAAGTTTCCTGAGACACAAATGGGCTGCTTGGTTTTAACACCAGAAAGCACTAAAGAAGCATTTTTTGAAAGAAAATGTTTGTAGTCTTTGGGTCAAAAATTGTGAAGATAATAAAAAGCCTTAGCTTAATTGTACTTGTGCTTCTACCAAAAATTTTGCTTTCTTTTGTAACATCTCTGTGCATTTTGTTGTCAGAAGTTTAAACAAATCCTTAATTTATGCTTTTTAAATCAGATTTCTGTTTCTAGCAGTAGTTTGTGCTGGACAGAATGAGAGTGGAAAGGTAATAAATAAAAAATGCTGGGGGTCTCTTTTCCCCCAAATTTCCAATCTCCTATTCCAGAGAGCTTCTACTCCGAATAAATTCAGTGACCTTTAAAATAAATGTTAGTCAGTGCAAAGCACTTCTGGTTAGGGAATATGTCAAATTAGCAGTGGAAAATGGGCTTCATTTTAATTTCATTAGAAAGGTAAGAAGTTACTACTGAAAAATGAGATCAGAATTGAATATTTCAGTTGAAAGGTTTGCTTGTTAACTCTTACAATGGTGAAGATATTTTTGTTTATAAATTATGTGATTTAAATGGCACTACTTAGCCTGGGGCTGCATCCTCTGGATGTACATGAATGTTTTGCAGTTAAGATTTATGAATACAATAATGCAATGCCTCTCATGGAGCAAATCCCATCTGCTTGTGGGTTTCAGAAAGCTGGGATCAACTGAGGGTGAAAAATAAAAGTGACTTTTGAATCAAGTCTGTGCTCTATGTGTGTGCCTTCTTTGTGTTCCTTGAAAACAGCAGTGAAATACAGAGGGATGGGCATAGGCTCTTGATTTCATGGTATGAGGTAAAAGAACCTTAGATGTAAGAGTTTTCCTCTGAGGATGAAGTGAGGTTTTCCCTTCATCAGCAAATGAAGGGGACAGAGGAAGACATTTTAATACAAAATAATATTTCTGTTTTATCTTAGTGGGTCTAAATGTCACCTCCTTGCCCAACCAAATGCACCCTCATGCAGCAGAAGCATCTCTCCATTCCCCCTGAGCCTGAAGCTGGGCAGGGGTTCAGATCCACAGCCCCGCTGTCTGGGAGCAGCAGTGGCACCTGGAGAGCCACATCCCTTTTCCATGAGGTGTCTAGGCAGGGCTGAGGCCCTTCCCTGCACCAGGCACACTTGCCCTGCTGCCAGAGGAGCATCCAGCCACTGTCTGCTCGCCCTGAGGTGATTTATCTCACCAGGTATTCCACAGTGGGCTGCAGGTGCATGGGATTCATCATCCCCTTCCCTCCCCTCCAACCTCTCTGAGCATCTGGATGTGTCTGTGTTTTTTCTCAGTTCCTTCACTGCTCACAAGTTGTTCTTTCTCCTTCTTTTTCTTCTTTTTGGATCTTGTATTCCAGCAGTCCGGAGCCCAGCAGTGAGGTTGTGCCCCTCTTCAGTTGTCTGTGCATGTCTTTGGCCCCCTGTTGGAATCCACGGGGGCTCTTCCTAAACAGCCAGGTACAGGCAAGGTTTTTTTGGCAAGAAGGGATTTTTAAAAAGACTCCTCTTTGCTTTGGATAGGAGGAATTCATAAATGTGGAGAAATTCATAAACTACAGAAGAATTCTGGGAGTTGTGGGGCTTTTGAGCTTTAATCTGACACTCTGGTCTGTTCTCCTTGGAGCTCTGAGTGTCTGCTGGCTGTGATGTTCTCCTCCAGAGGCCTTTCTTCTCCATCCTGCTGGCTGCAAGACTCATATGCCTTAATCTTCTCTGTGTTGTGGGAGTCATCTGGCATCAGCTTTATTTGGAGATCAGGGTCTGTACAAGAGCTGCCCTGTTCCACCTTTTCCATCTGTCTTGGTTTGGAAAGACAGGAGTCTGCTAAGGAAGGCAGAAGCCTCCCCTGAAATGGAGAATGTATACCCTCCCCACCCTTCTGAATTCTTACAAATTTTAAATTAAGGGGCTCTCAGGCAAAAATATGGGAGCAGGAAATAACAGTTCTTTAATAGAGAAGAAAAAACAAAAGGATAAAATAAACAATGCAGTACACTAGAACAAAACTGCCAGAGTCAGAACCCAACCTGACACCCTGTGGGGTGTTGGTGGCAGTCCCATTGGAATTGTGGCTGCAGCCCTCCTGGAGTGTCAGGTGTGGTTCTGCTGGAGCAGGGGGTCCTGTAGAGAAGGATGTGTTCTTCCTCCAAAGATCCAGTGGAAGAAGAGGCAGCTGCTCTTCCTCTGGGGAATCCAGCGGAGAAGGCTGTGCTGGTGTCTCAAAACCTCTGGATTCTATCTGGGTAGCAATGCTTGGCTCCTCCCTCTGGGCGGAGCATCTCACAATGGGATGTTATAGTTCTTATCAGTCATGCAGTGACATTCAGTAGCTGTTATCAGCAGATGTCCCTTCCTGAGGGAGCAGTGATTGTGGTCACTCAAAGAGAGAGATAAAGCAAACTGTCCTCTTGACAAAAGACAAGTGCCATACAGATGGTAATAGAATGCATCTTGCCTTGCAATCTGGAACACCATCCCAGTGAGCTCCTGGGACAGGAGCTGTTGGTGCACGGGCACTGACTGAAGTAGATGATGCACATTTAATAGCACAGTGCTGGGAGCTGTGGGCCAGAGCCTTGGCAGGAGATAGCAGCTTTCCCGTGGATTCATTCAGCAGGACAGGAATTCAGCAAGTACCCAGCATTTAGACTTTTTCCAAGTCATTGTGCTTTCCATCTTTCAGGATCCATTTGAGCAGCTCTGTTTATCACACCTTATAATTCATCATTTACTTCTTCTTCTAATTCCCCACCATGCAAAATGCCTTTTTCCTTTGCTGGGTCTCTTCCTCATTCCTTCCCTTTCCTCAACCCCTTCAAAACCTTAGTCAGGATTCCCATTAGCATCTTCTCTTTAGAGGAGGGGTTGCAGTGTCTAACTAATTGGTAAGAGAAATTTTAGAACTTTGCTGTACATTTTCAGTGACTTCCAAAGAGCTTAGGGACACTGCAACATGGCTGAGGGAAGTGGATGCCCACTTGGCTGACAAATTGAACATCTGGAGTGAAGAAGTTAAAAGGAACTGAATGTCTTCTCAGGCTTTTGAAATAGATTGTTGGTGGTTTAATCCATTGTAAACCTTAGGCAAAACTGGACTACTGTGTCTGGACAGTGGTCCCATGTGGAATTTCTCATCTCTAGGGTGGTTTCATTGTGTTCCTGTTTCCCTTTCTTTTTTCCCCTTGAATAATCCCCATCAAAAATGCCATGATAGTTAAATTAGCTCGTTCAGTGTTGTCCAGGATAAATCATTCCCTGTGCCTTTTCAGCAGACATTACCTCTCCATTGTTGCTGTTTTAACCACTGAATTCACCTGAGGTACTCCTTGACACTTTCAGGAAGACAAAAACTCCCAAATCTGAAGTTATTCCCAGCTGGCTGCATTGATTTTATGTCAGCCACGTGGTGCTCTGAGGTTGGTGATGCCAGGATGCCAATATTTCTGCCAGGTATATTGAATAGCTCCCAGTAGGAACGCAGGCAGCAGGCTTGCCTGGGAAGGCTGCTGTATTTCTCCTTGTGCTGTGGTTTATTGCTCAGCCACAGATTAAGGAGGCCCTTTAGGATAAAAGACTTGATTTTGTAATCTTTGTATCTACTCCAGAGTCATTCTGTAATGAATCCTCTCACTAACCCCAGGAGCGCAGCAGCCAAAGGATCTTAATATTACCAGCTGCTGTGCTGCAGCTAAGGAGAGTCCCAGGATCTGTGTTTCTGAGGATCAGCCAGGGGGGAAAAATCCTCTCCCTCCTCCCCCAAAAGATAAATCCTGAACATGATTTATCTTCTTCCCAGATTAATTTGAGTAATTTAAAGCCAGATGTTTTGTTACTCAAAAAAAAAAAAAAAAAAAGTTTCCTAACCTGCTTTGCTCGTGTTTTATGGAGATGAAAATGAAACTTCTTGCAGGCTGAAAACTGGGAAATTTTAGTTTAAGTATAATACAGTTTTGGAGACATCTACAGGAGCTGAAAGATTGCAAAGATAAGAAACTTTGAACCCTTTGGTTATCAAATTAGAAATCTTGTTTCTAACAGAATGGCTCCTTGAAAATCTGAAACTTTTCCTTTCCTGGGACTTCACCTGTTGTCCTGCCTGAATAGATTTGGTCATGGTCATGTGGGATTAATTCCTGTTGGGTACTCAGCCAGCTCAAGACTGACATGCCATACATCAGGTGTCGTGGTTCATGGCTATTTATGTGTTCAGAGGAAACACAGGGTTGGTTGTTTAATTGTGAAAAGCTCCTGCTGCTGGAGACACAGTTGTCATTACTGACATGCCAGGAGACAGTTCTGAGTTAGTGGATGCTGTAAATCCTTTTATGCATCGAGCCTGGAAAAGTGGTTCCAGGGGAAAACATGATCAAACTTGTTAGCAATTTCTTTCCCACATTTTTTTGCAGTTTTATGGATTCTTCTATGTATGTGAAAAGCCTGATTTTCTTGAGTGCCTAAGGAATTCTCAGTGTTGCAGAGTAGAAGTAACTTGCTATGCTTTTATTCCAGTGGGTTAAATTTTTGTTGTTATTTTAAAAAATCAGAATTCTAAGAGTGTTCCATTTTGAAAACCCGGGTTTGGTTTTAAATTGAAGGCACTTAAAAATTGTATTTACTCTTTTCTGTCTTGATTTCTCTGTGAAATTGTGAGACCATTGTGGTTATGGAAAGGGAACCCTCAAAGTGTCTCAATCTGCTGTTAAATGGAAATATTCCAAACCAAAGACGAATTATGTGCTTCCATGGAGTGACATGATTTATTTAAAACAAAAATTCCCTCAATGAAACAATAAACTTAATGAAAACCTGTTTAAATTTTAATGAAATCCTTAGGACAAAGCAAAGTCGAATATGTTACTTCCAAGGACGTTGGGAGACTTCATATTAGATAGAGTGGAACCAATTGAGATACAGTTGATTAAAAATTGAGGAGAATTTGTCCCAGAATTTAGGCTTTAAAGCCTTGTTACCTAAGAGGAGTCTGGCCATGACTGCAGGGCAGTGTTTTGCAGTATTCTTTTTTTATTTCCATGTTGTAATTTTACTTTCTGAGAGGTTTTTGGAGGCTTGAATGCAATCCAGGGAGGGATGCTATGGATGTGTGGTGTGTGATTAACAGGTGTATCTGTGATGGCACAGGATAACTGACACCCATCAGCATGGGAAAAGTAGAATGGATTTTAAAGCCATTTACCTCTGTAACGTTGGGGGTTCCTTTTCTGTCTGGTCCCTTAATACTTTGATTTTTCTGAGCAGACTTAATTAATTAAACAGTGGTCCTGCTGTTTGTTTTGGAAGGTGATGTGGCTTTAACCACCATGTGTACATCCTGCTGTGCACCTCAGAGTTCCTCTAGTCACAGGATCCTTTGCAGGGGGCTTCAGAAGGATTTGCTGGCTTTAGAAGAGTCGTAAGGCTTCACTCTTTGGAGAGGAGTGTGCTGGAGTTACCACAGATCCTTTCCTCTCCTCTGACCTCGTTTTGTGGGGGAAGATCTAAGCTCACAAGATATAAGACTGTCAGTTCTTCTTCTTGCTTCAGGCAGAGAAATATCTATCTGTGAGATCAGAGGCAAACCTCTTGAAATCCCTAGGAAAAGGCATGATCCATGATACACTGCAGCCTAGGAGGGAGCTGTGCAGTTCAGCTGCTTGTCCTGCTGGGATCAGCAGCCTGTGTTGCCCACTTATCCCCTTGGATGGCATTTCTGTCTGGGCAGAGCTGTCTGTGGGCACCTGGTGTGTCCAGGCTGCCAGGAGCACTGATTTGTGACATGGAGCCCTCTCATCACCAGTTTGTGAATGATTATGGTGATGCTGATTTCCCTCATTAAAATAGGAAGTATTAGTAGCAAGAATAAACTGGGAATGCTGCTCTCTAAGCAAAATGTTTTTGCTGGTCTTTCACTGCTTATCAGGAAGCAGTGCTTGATGCTGTTGAGCCTGTGGCTTTGTGAAGAAAATGCAGGATTGGAATCTAGCACAGGGAACCTGCAGTTTGTTCACGTGTGATGGTTTCCCTCCTTTTAGTTTAGCATGGGAACAGGCATTTTGTTCTGCAGGTCTACCTGATGTGATCTTCAAGGTCAAATCTTCTCCTCAGCATCCTGTTTATACAGATGCCTTCATTAGCTTCTGCAAATAGCTGCTAAATCCACATGTTCAGGCCGAGGAGATGATAATTCCTCATCTGGCAGCCTCAGTAAGTAACCTTCTTGTTAAAATCAGCTGTAGGGCTACGTAAAAGGTGCTGTGAGGTCTCTACACTCAATATTTTTAGTGCATTCTGCATGGTGCCAGCGTGTTTCTAACCTTACTGAAGTCATTTCATGCTTCTGTAATTCATTGGGTTTTTAGTGTATTTATAGATGCTATTTTATCAAGCGCTGCAGTAGAAATGATGAGAGCATCTGGTGAAATCCATCACATCTCATGCAATAACCTCTGAAAAAATAACCTTGGTAATCAAGCCTTTCCCCCTTTGGATGGTTCCACTAATGTTTTAAAGGCTTTAGATATTTAATGTCACTGGGGTGCCCTAAGTGTCACTTTCTGTGACATCAGCCAGCAGTGACACCTGAAACAGCAGAGCCACCTTTCAGCTGGCATCCAGACCCTCAACTATGACCATGTGGAAACCACAAAGCTCTGATTTGCTGGGATTCCTCTTGGGAAACCTCCCTGAGGTGGTGTTGGCAGCAGCATCTGTGTGGGGTGATAGAGCAGGGTTGTGCCAGGAGTGTTGGGCAGGCCAGAGAAATGAGAAATATTCCCCTGTGCTGGCAGGGAGAGCTGTTCCCCTGCTGCATCTTCCAGTCTCTGGAAAGTGATGCCTGAGTTATTTAGGTGGGGATTGCAGCCCTGCCAGCCTGCAGCCTTGCAGAGAAGCTGGAGGGGAGGCTCATGGAAACATGATCAACACGTTTCTATTTGGGGAGCCCGCATTCCTGGGCTCCTGTGAGTGCTGCAGCTGCTTTGATGTCAGTGGAGCTGGGCATTTTCCCAGCTGAGCACTTGACCCTGGTGCTGGCAGTCAGCCTTCCAGGCATTGAGCTCATTTCATGAAGCAGGGCTGCAGGCTGGCCACGGCCTTGCCAGTTGGTGTTTTCCAGAGAGAGCATGGATTTGCCTTCTCATTTCCTTTCAAGGGATTTGCAGCAAGCCCAGCTGTGCCCTGTCTCTTTTTTGTACCTTGTCTTGGCCCTATATGTGAAATTTTGGCTCTTGTGAGCCAAGCTCTCACCTACACACATAAAAAAATGATTTGGCCTTGGATCTGGAAGTTTACAGAGGAAGCTGGCTTTGAGGGATGAGTTAAAGGTGGGATGGAGATTCCCTTCACATGGCTGCCTTTAGACACCCTAATGCTCAGCTGCCCTGGATGGGAATGCAGTTCCTTGTGTGATTCCTGTGCTTCTGGACCACTTCTGTGAGGGGCAGCGTGCTCTGGCATCCAGAGGCTGCAGTCCAGGCTGGAATACCAGAGGTGTTGGGGGTTAGCAAGGTCTTTGCTGCACCCATTGTGGCGTCCTGGGTGTGGCTACAGTGTCCAGGTGATGTTCTCATGACTGAGCTGGGCAGTAGAGGCTGTGCTTTGTGCTCTGTGCATGTTCCTGCAGTAATTCCAGCAGAGTTATTCTTACTCCAGTCAAAGAGGATTATCCTTGCCCTCCCAGGCACTTGGAGTGCTGGAAATCCATCCCTGCTTTGCCTCTGGCTTCCCTGGGAGCAGCTCCCGGCTGTAGTTTGTGTTCCTGTCTCTGTTTCCTGGCAAGGCTCTTGCTGTGGCTGCTGAGAAGTCAAATGGGGTCCTTGACTGGGGTTTTTTTTCCCCTCTTTGCACAGTCAGTTTGGTCACTGTGAAGGTGATGATCCCTACGTGTCTGAAGGAGTTGGAAAATGGTATTGTAGGATTCCAACCAAAACTGCGTTTCTCTCTCGCCTCCCTTCATTTCCCCTTTCTCCTAATCACCACTTGACACAGACTTCCAGAGGGTTTTCTGATGAGCTTTTGGCCGCCTTGTGTTCCAAATGCTGCTTTATTGACCCTGTTGTCAATGTGGGGACCTCAAAATGAGAGCAGTGCAGTGGGACTGGTGTGCAGGAATCTTTTGGTATCCTCTACACAGAGAGTAAATTTTCAATTTTATCAGTGGCAAGGGTTCTTTCTATAGAGTGTTTTCCCTGGCATTTCAATGTGAGCATGTTTATGAATAAATCAAAGTTCCTGCAGGCATCTTACTTTTTTTTCTTTTCTTTTTTTTTTTTTTTTTTTTGCACTGTACTTTTAAATAGCTGCACTTACAGGAGCCTATTTCCAATTTCATCTGATTTTTTACAGGCCTAGGGAAAGAAAAAGCCTTTCCTGTGGACTTTACACTTCCAGAGTTTAAGTCCTGTAGGCCAAGATCAGCAAGGGGCAACCACCCTGGCCCTTTGAAGTGTTAAAAGCAGGTGTGCACCTCCTGTATCCAACTTTGGGCAAGGTGTGTGTACCCTTAAAAAAAAAAAAAGGCAACTTGGAAGCTGAACTAAGCAGTGGTTGATTGTATTTCTGTGCCCTTGGGTTTGCTGGAGGTTTGTTTCCTGCCAGATGTTTTGCTGTTTATTTTGTGCATACTACATCTGAAGGGTCGCTGTAGGTAAGGCAGTATTTTGGGTAGTTCCTTGGAATAGCATTAAAAAAAAAAACCAACCAAAAAAAACCTGCAGAAAAGTCCTGCAGAATTTACCAAGCAGAAGAGGCTGTGCATCAAGGGGTTTGTTTGTTTTCAAAATACGCTTTTTTAAAAGTTTTTGATTCAGGATTTAGGGCAGCTGTGATAAACCTGTAAACCTCTCACCTTTGCTGGGGTTGTAGATGAAGGTATTTGGGAGGGAAAAAAGCCCTTCTGGTGTGTCTTGGATCTTAATTTTCCATCTTAATTTCCTCAGAGCAGGACATGTCCCAGCCCCAAGGAGAGGAAGAGGTTCAGAAGCTCAGGACTTGCCCCTCGTTGTCTGTCTCAACCAGATTTGTGCACAAAACAAACACAAAGCTGGATTTGCTTTGGGAAGCAGTGATTTATGGTGTAGAGTCACTAAACATGTTTGCACATGAGTCCTTTGGGCATGCATAACAGCTTAGCTGGGGAACCTACCACAGAAGCATTCATTCCTTCTTATCTTGCCCCAGAGGCCAGGGCCAGTGCTGTTTTTGTTTCTGGTCCCAAAGAACTGGCTGCGGGCAGGGGTGAATTAGAGAGGAGTCTCCAGGCTTTCTGAAAGGGGGAAAAAGAGCTACACTTCAGTATTTTTTACAACCCCCCCCCCCATTATGATATATTACATCTGAATACAAGATACAAATATCCTGGCTTGTACTGGAAATAATGGAACAGCAGCACCAGAGCAGGGACTGTCCCTGTGTGCTGGCCACGGGTGAGGCCCCACCTTGCACCCTTGGGGACAATTTTGGGCTCCTGGCTCCAAGAAAGACACAGAGGGGCTGGGACATGTCCAGGGAACAGAATGGATCTGGAGCACAGGTCTGATGAGGAGCAGTTGAGGGGGAAAATGGGAGGCTCGGGGGGACCTTCTTGGTCCTACAACTCCCTGACAGGAGGTGAGAATGACAGGACAAGAGTAAATAGCCTCAAATTGTACCAGGGGTGTTTCCATTGAATTTTAGGGGAAATTTCTTCAGTGAAACAGTGGCCAGTCATGGAAACAACCTGCCCAGTGCAGTGGGGGAGTCTCCATTGTGGAGGGGTTTAAAAGCCCTGTGGATGTGGCACCTGGGGACTTGGGTTAGTGGTGGCCTTGGCAGTGCTGGGTTGATGGTTGGACTCCATGGTCTTGAAGGTCTTTTCCACCCTGAGGGATTCCACGGTTCTGTGATTCTGGGAAGCATTCAGGGGCTCCTGGTGTGTTCAGACTTGAGTGTTAAGGTGTGATAAAATTTCTCTGTGAGTATTAGGGGCTTACAGTTCAGGGGGAGCAGTGTTACATGAGCTGGGTGTTTGGCACTGCTGTCACAGCTGGAAGAACATTAGTCTGATTTTTCACTATTCATTTGTGCTGAGCTGTGGGGGGGATGCACAGGGATGGAAGAGATCCAGAAGAGGGTCATGATTCCTCATTACAAAGGACTTGAGCTCTGTCTGCACCAGTTCTCAAAGGGAAAGTTAAGGAGTAATTTGTAGAATGCTACAGAGGGAACAGAAATTATTATAAATAAACCTCTTCTACCCATAAGAGAATGGAGGAGCCAGAAAATGAAAGCTAGATTAATTCAGCCTAGGAACTAGGTAGACTTTTAATGTGGAGATTGGAAATCGTTGGAACTGTTTCCTGGTGTGTGCTATGAATTATTCTGTATCACTAGAAATCTTTAAATCATGGCCGGCTTTTTTTCCCCCCCTGAAAGTTACTCTTTTGTTAAATTGCAGTTTTTGGCCCAGAGTCAAGAACTAATTTATTTATTGGCAGAGTCAAGCAGCACAGCCCCCCTGCATTGCAAACCAGGCAGTTTTGGGGTGGGATCTGTGGAAGTGCAGTGGCACAGGGACAGCCTTGTGGGGAAGGTGCAGTGTTCATCTCTCCTGCCTTTTCACATCACAACTAAGTGGAAGCTGAGGGAATTCTGTCTTGCTCCATTGATACTCCTTGTGTGTGAGTGGAAGGTAAAGCCCCCTCCTGCCCCAGGATTAAAAGCTGTGTCTTGCTTGCACGTAACTCTTGCCTGAATAAAAGCAATATACACAGAAATGGCCAAATCACTGTGTGCTACTTTATTCCTTGCTCTGGGAAAAGGGAAAGGAAGGAGGCAAAGGCGTCCTTCCCACCTGCTGGTAACATCCAGCTGATTTACACCCTGTCCCTGTGGCTCTTGTTCTCCGCCAGCTGGGGTGAGTGGCCAAATGAATGCCTGGGAGTTATGATGGCATAAAACTGATGGGAGACCGGAATTATGGAGGGCATAAGCCTGTTCCACATTAGAAACCAAGGCTGCAGGAACAAGCTGTGCAGCGCCCTGGCTCCTGGGAGGATTAATTACAGATGGTGGCTGTGGCAGCTAAATCAAGTGCCTCTAATTTTGTGTAAACTTCATTAAACAAATGCTGAAGCAGGGCTGTAATCTATGCCAAATGGGATAGGATGACGAGAGTAGAAAAGGAAAATACTCTGTGGGAAGTTAAAAACAAGAATCCTCAGTGTCTAAATCCACTGAAGCAATTTCTTCTACCTCTTGTGCTTTAGTGGTAGAATTTTAAACCACAAGCTTTTAAACTTATTATCTGGTAAAGCCTTGGTAGCTTGAAATAATAACAACTTTCTGCTAATGCCTTGCTGAATTCCTCTTAGTCAGCAAATCCTGGTTTATCTGATACGCTCAATCCTTCCTGATATTCTGCCACCACGTGCATTTGGCCATTTCTTTTCCACTTGTGGCAATGGCAGAGGAGGAAGCATTGACCACCAGCTTGGCTGTGGCCGCTGTGGTTGCTGGACTGATGTGGTGCAGGGCTTATGGGAGCCCTGGATTCTCATTTTGGCTGCAGGTTTGTGTTTTAATCTGAAAGTTAAGAGCTTCTGCATGTTGATATAATATTCCAAGCAATGTTATCTGATTTAAAGTCCGAGAAATGCAAGTTCATCCAGCTGTCACCTGTGATGTTCACAGTTTCATTCTGCTCTGAATCGCAGGGACTCGTGTGCTGCTGCAGAAAGGGGTGCTGGCATTCCCCTGCCTCCCTCAGAGGAGGCAGCAGCCTGGATCAGGGAAAGGTGAATAAATCTCTGCTGACTTAGCAAGTGAAAATCTGCTCAGCAGAGAGTCCCACGGATGGCAGCGCTGGGGCTGGGAATCAGGGCATGGAGGAGGGCTGCTCTGGGGAAAGAGTCCATGACATAATCCCACAGTGGGATTAATTCATCGGCAACCTGTGATTTCACCCCTGGCAGCTCAGGTATTGACGTGGTGAGGGACTGAAAGGCCACTTAAATGAACTGAGCTTTTCCAGACAGGGAGAATTGACTGGGGAGGAAAAGCCAAGAGTCTACTTTGAAGTGCTTTTGGTGGCCAGTGACAGAGTTTTTGTGCTTGTTTAGTTCAGCTGTTTGTTTGGACAGTTGGGGTTGTGTTAGACATTTGTCACTACAGACACTCTCAGTGTGACCCTGTGCCTGGCTGAACAATCAAGTGGATAGTAGCTTGTCCTTAAAGGAACTACAGAAGATCTAATACCCAAGGGAGTGCTTTTTTAAACTATTATTTTCTCGCAAAATAATATTTTTTGAATTATTTCCCCTGCTGTCTCTCTATCCTCTCCCAGATCCCTGTCCATGTAGGGTGCTTTAAGGTGACTTGGGCAGCTCCTTCAAGATCAGGAGCCTAAAGTCAGGCTGTGGATTTAGAGATCCTGCCTGTGGTATGATTCTTTCCTCTGCTGTTTTAGCTGTGTGGTGGCTCCACAGGACTTGTGAATGGTCAGCTGAACACGGGACTTTTGGAATGCACTGAACACTTTGATGCATAAATTTAGGCTGAGGAGCTTGACTTAGCTCAGCTGGTTTGGAAAATGCTGACTTTTGAAAATGTAATCTTTCTCTTGCAGTTTAGGAGGGCTTAAAAGGAAACCAGTCTTGCCCAGTGTCTCTTTTTGATGTAGGAAGCAAGTTAAAAAGTAGTACCATTTAAATGAAGGTAGATTTCAAGCAGCAAAAATATTTCAACTTTTATGTTGGCATTAAGTCAGTTTTGGTTTTGAAATGCATTTTTAAGTCTTCTCTAAGGGATCCAGGACTAAAAGCCTGCCCCTGCACTGCCTTGCAGGTAAGTACTCAGAGGAATTGCTTTTGGTTACCCACGGTTTAGATGCAGCTGAAGAGAAATATTTTGGCCTTTGGGCTTCATCAGATAACACAGCACAGGCTCTGTGATCAGTGGGAACAGCACATGTTCTTAGAGGAAGTGCTGGAATTTTTATATTCGTCATAAAATGCTGCAAAATGTCTTTTTCTTTTCCTTTCCAAGCCGTTCTGCTAAAGGGAATCCTCATTCCTCCTCTAAAGCTGCTCCTTGCAGTAGGAAAAGCAACACAACAATCAAATGTTCTTCGCTCCCTTGTCCTTGGGAGCAGCTCAGGAGTGCACGTGTGTTTTGTGCTCAGGGTGATTAATGCTGAGGAGTTTTACAGAGTTGATGAGTGCAGTGTCAATGGGATCTCTGTCAACTTGTTTTTCAGGAAGGAGGGATGTGGCTTTCCTCAAACTGGGAGTTGGGCAAGCAGCCAATGGGGTACCAAAAATAAGAAAATCGTGCAAGTCCAGACCCAGCCAAATTGCAAAAGGCTTTGAATGGGCCTGCCTGGAAAATCCTGGAGCCACAATGATGGAAAGGTCTTAATTGCTTTTTTTTAAAAGAAGCATGTCCAATTCTGACAGTCCAGAAGTCCACATGGGCAGGGGGGAGGAAGGACTGATAGATCCATATGTGCAAACATTTAGTCATTGCATTTATTTTTTGCATGCTTTATATCTAAAATGAGGGGAAATTGGAGTTAAAAAGTAGTTTACTGCTGGGTAACACCTGTACATTTCTATTTACCAAGGCATTTATTTTGTGGGTGAGATCTGTGTCAAGCCTGAGAAATACTTTTCTGCAGGTGCCTTGAAAAGGAACATTCCTGAAACAGTCTTGGGTTTATGTTCATCTATTTCACCTCATTTACTTCCTGCTAATTGCTGCTGCTTGGATTTATCTGTATCACTGTGAGTTTGCTTGTTTGGATTTATCTGTTGTTTGGATTTATCTGTATCACTGTGAGTTGTCCTTGCTCAGGAAAGGTATTTTCCAAGAAGAGCATTTTTATGTATTGAGGATAATTAGTTTATTTGTTTCTCCTTGAGGCGTCTGTTAAGTATATTTTCTTTTTTTAAAAAAATCATTATTTTTTGAGTCTTCTTAGCCCTGTTGTGGTGCACTGATGGGAAGTGTAAAAAAGACCCTATAAATCATGGATCCTTTGGGAGGATTTCCAAAAAAATCTCATGTCAGGACAGTTGGGTGGTGCTTTGGAGCCGGGTCCTTTTTTTTCCTCCCTTTAAAAAGACTAAAGTAGGTTTTCTGGCCTTCTGGGTAATCCTTGTCCTAATTTGCATCCCTCTTACCTGCCTCGGTCTACGTGAAGCTCCAAAATGCCTCTAATTAGGGAAAACATGGAAATGAAAAGCAATTAAAAAGAGTTGTTTCTAATGAGGCTTTGACACTGATGCTGCTGCTGAGGGTGAGTTTCCAGGAAGGTGGAATTGCACGGGGAGCAGTGACTGACATCCAGGGTTTGATGGATCTGGTTAGCCACTGGAACACATTTTGCTGCTTTGGGCAACACTGAATTTACTGTTGACTCTGCTTTATTTTTTGCCAGCTCTGCCTGGAGGGAGGCAACAAGCCATAGCTGCTTGGAAAAAGCAGCCTGGGAAGCCCCGGAATTGCTGCTTGGCCGGGGATAAAGGGCTTGCTACAGAGTTGGGCTGGCCTGTGGCAGCGTGAGCAGTGTCCTTTCAGTGGGGTTTGATGGAGAGATGTTCCTGCAGCTTCTCCTTTCTCTCCCTACCCAGGGCCCAGCGCCCTGGGATGGAATTCCAGGTGCCCGTTTGGCACTGACAGACAGGAATGGGAATGAGCACGGCTCAGCAGCTGTGCCTGGCTCTTAATTGCAGGTTCCTACAAGAAAATGGCTGTTGGATGCGGTGTAAAGGAATGAAATCCTAATGGCCCGAGCAGATGATAGAAAAGGTCTGTGACAACTGGATGGATAGTAATGGTTCCCTCGGTCACTGGAGATGTAAACAGGCACTTCACACCCCATTTTCCCTGTTTTAACTCCGCTCCTAACAGAAGGATGGGCTGCCTTGAATTTAAGCAGATGCGAAGCGGCAAGGAGGGGAGAGGAAGCCTGTGCTTGCTCATGTGTCTGTAAAATGCTGAACACACAAAGATGGGGTAATTGAGACAAGCCAAATGTTTATACAAGGGCATTTCTAGTGCACCCATCCTTAGCAGGACCGGAGTTCAACTTGCCTGGGGGAGAGGATGAAATGAGACCAGAGACTTGTTTTATTTTGTTTATCTGCAGGAGAATCAAAGCAGGGCAAGGGACAGCTTTGATGCAGGTCAGACGTGGGTTTTGTTAAGTGCAGGGTTTGGTTTGGATTCATTAGCCGGCTGCAGAGGGAGGAGACCTCACCCGGACGAACACCAGCAGGAATAATTGCTTTGCTGGGAGAGGAAGAAAATCTAACAGTGGAGTCAGGGTGGGTTTCTGCTGACTTGGCTGCACTGCAGCGTTTGGGCAGTGAGGAACCATGGCTTTATTTCTGGATTGCCCAGTGGCAAGTACTGAAATGGCCTTCTGCCTTTAGCTGGTCCCTTTTAAAGAATTTATTGTGGAGCATCTCCTCTTACTCCTTTTTACAGTCTTGCTCTCGGGTTTTTTGTGAAGGGACATACTTCTCCTGATGAGGAAGGTGGTTTTGCTCACTGTCATAAATTCCTTCCGGGCTAATAGCTCTTGGATGAGTTTCAGTGTGGCACCCTGCTCATGCCCAGAACAGCCAGGGTTCTCAAGTTGGCAGCAAATGTTCCTGGCTCCCACAGACAGAGATTTTGGAGAGATCAAGCAAGTTCCGTTATCCTACACTAGCAAATTATTGGTGTTTAATACTTGTCTTGAAAAAATTGTGAACAAAGGGCGTATCACAGCCAAAACTTGCACAGGTTTCGGCTGTGTGATCAAAGTGCTTTGGGGGGATCAAAGATCACTCCACCCTCTTAATGGGGGTTTGGCTCTTGGGCTGGAATTGCCATTTGAGGGGACACTTGTATCCCAATGGGATTTAGACCTGTGACCGTGCAGGGGTAGAGCTGACACTGCCAGCTCGTTTTGTGAAGGTCACCAAGCAGGAGTGGCCATCATTCATTAACAGCTTTCTGAAACTGAAAGCTCTGCTTTCCTGCCAGTTTCCTGAGAGGTTCCCTGCTCTCTCCTTCCTTGGAATTCGTGCAGTTTGCTGTTACACTGGAGCAGTGGACAAAGCATGAGTACTGTGTGTGACAGGCTGCTCCTCCTAGGACTTCCATGTTGCATAAATCACTTCTCTTATGCCTCTCTATAAAATTTAAATGACATCTGAAAGGAAGGGACTTGCCAGCCCCGTCCAGCTGAAATATTCAAGTTGTTTTACATTACATTGGTATTGCTCAAATCAGAATCTCAGCCTTTGGGATGGGACTTGTGACCACCTAAAAATTAGGGCACAGCATCCACAGGAGAGATTTTGGAGAGAAAATGTGGTATTATTTCTTACCCTAAGGGTGTGTGGGCTTTTGATTTTCTTCTGGTATTGCACTGGCTGCTGTGTCTTTTCATTGAAAGCAATAATTGCTTGCAGTCCTTGGGTTTTGGGTCAGCAAAAAGGGCAGGTTTGGGTCTACTTTACATTCTGGTCCATGAAGAAATTGTCCCTTGTCTAAAGTGATTTTCCTTCAAACTGTTAGGTCTAGAAAGCAAGTGTTTTTTTGAGACAAGGTGGTTCACTGGAATACTTCACCCTGTTTTTCCTCAGAGGTATTTCAAAGCACCAGTAAAATGTCATCTCCTTTCAGAGTCTCTTTATGTTCTGGGAAGGTTTAAAAACTTAAATATTGAAAGATAAGCAAAAAATTGTAAAGAGATTTGAATGATGAGATGGTAACACAATGGCAAAATTTGGTGAATGCCACAATGGCACAGTGGTGAAGCTGGTGAAGTTTTGGGAAGTTACAGCAATTAGCAGAGCCCGCCCCCAAAACAAGCAGGGAAAGGTGAATGATATGAAAGGGGGTGAATATTAAGAATGTAATGGATGATGTCTATAAGAAGTGGAAAAATATCAGGGAGAAGAAAGGAGAAATGACAGGAAAGAAGGACATTCTAGGAAGATGTGGAGAATGCTTCCCTCCCCTGTAGGGAAAGCATTTTGAAATAACTCCTGCCATCGCGGATTTTCTGAAGGTCCTTGGTTCTTTCCCAAATCAGCCCTTTGCCAGGCATGGGGATTTCAGTTCTCTGCCCTGAGTGCACGTAGCAGGGCTGCTGGGGGTCATGGCAGGAGGCTGGATTAACATTCCCAGCAGGCTCTGGGGTTTGGATAGTCTCTGTGATCTTTCCTTATCCCCTGCTATGTGGGGGGAACCATGTGCTGATGATTCCGAGCAGGTGATATGGCTGGAGGGGATTATTGGAAATACAACTCCCTCTTCTTTCCCATGGCCACAGCTTGGAGGTCCAGCAAGGAGCCTGGGGGCCTGTCTGCTGTCCTTCTGCCCCAGGTTTTCCTCCTTTTTCCTCCTGGAGATAGAGATGCTCACTTTAGCATGGCAACACGAGGAAAACCCCATCCTTTCCCTGCCATCATGGATGACATTTTCCTTACACCTGCAGACCCAAGATGGAAATGCACCTGTGATCATGTCTGGATAAGCTTGCTACAAAAGCTCCAGTGGGGTGGCTACTCCTTGTCCCTGAGAGGAGAGCTCTCTTTAGGTACAAACCTCTATTTTTCCAGTGCAGATGCTGGGGTGGGGAAGGTGGGGTGGACATGACAGGACTTGTGCACGTAGCTCATGGGCACTTCAGTCTCGCTGTGCTCTGTCTGCAGATGTGGGAGTGGTGCCCAGGTTAATCATCCAGGCAAGGGGAGGGAAAAACATCCATGGGTTGGCTTCTTTTCAAGTCAAGTGTGCTCCGAGCTAGGCTCTGAAATTCTGCCTCTCTCTGTTCCTCATCGTGGGGAGGGAAAGTTCTGCACATTAACAGGGGGTGATGCAATTCTTTCTGCCTTTGTACATCCTCATTTCCAAGAACACAGTGTCTTGGCTGTCTCAGTGTCTCAGCCCTGTGGGAGCTGTTATGGGCTGAGGGATTTGGGATTTCCCTGGAGCAATCTGCTTTTGCAGGGAGGGCCCTGACTGTCTTGAGGCTTTCATCAAACATCTTCCACTGGCCTCTTGAAGGTGAGGGGAAGCTGGAGGATCTTTAGTGTGCTGTGTTAAAAAGAGTTGCAGGCTTGCTTTCCTCTTTGTTTTTAGGAGCCTCCCCTCAGTGTGAGGCTCTCTGGTGTGTGTTTTGAGGAGAGGATGCTGGATGCCTGCAATTCCTGCTGGGTTTGGCTGCTGTTTTAGCAGGTTTGTCCTGGAAGGTGATAATGCAGCCACTTCCCACTCACCTGTCACTGCACATCCTCTGTTCAACATCCCCTTGTGCAAGGACTTCTGTGTTTTCCTAGAAATAGGAAACAGTCATAAATGACATCAGTGATCTAAAGCTCAGCCATTTCCAGCCCCTTGCCATGGGCAGGGACACCTTCCACTAGACCAGGTTGCTCCAAGCCCCATCCAACCTGGCTTTGAACACTTCCAGGGCTGGGGCAGGCACAGCAGTAGTTCCCAGAAGCTGAAGGTTGCATTCCTAGCAGGACTTAAGCAGCTGTCAGGTGGATTCCAAGTGCAATATTTACTGCACTGTAGAAAAGAACACTGAAATACTTTGTGTTCCCAAGCTCCTGAAAAATGGGCTGTCTCACCAGGGCTGCACATGATGGCAGTTTCTTTCCAGAGCCTGAAACAACATTCCTCATGGCCCTGAGAGGGGAACATCAGGCGTAAGGTGAAGGCTGTGTTTTGGGGCAGGCTCTCCTCTGGGTTGGTGCAGTGCAGGAGCTGTGGCTGAGCCAGGCACCACTGACCCAGGCAGCCAGGGATGTTTCCCTGCAGGCAGGAAGGGAGGGAGCCTGCTGCCAGCTTCACTCTGGTGACCCACATTGCTTTCCTTTTTTCTTTTTAAGATAAAAGTAACTAAAGATGCAGGGAAGAATGTGGCCTCTGGAGGTCAAATGAAATGATGGATGCAGGTGTTTGGAAAAGCCATCCATCCACGCTGGTGTGCACAGACCTCTGGGAAGGGTGCCAGTGCAGAGTAGTGGAAGAGCTGTGCAGGAAAGAAAGTTAATTCATAGCATCCAATCTCCCAGCTCAGTTTTTTTATTTTGCTGAGGGGGAAAAAAAGAGGGAAAGGGGAGGAAGGAAAAATACAGCAGAGTATTTTTCTAAATCCCCTACTCTTTTTTGGTATCAGGTTGTGCTTTGTTTACATGCTGCTGGTTTTGAAAGCCTAGGGAGTAACAGGCAGGGAGACACCTGAAAGTGTTGGAAGCACCAAGGCCTTGCTGATGGGAATTCCCACCACCAAGATCTTCAGGAGAGATGGGTGTACTGAAACCAGGATTGTGATTGGAGCTGCTCTAAGTACTTGTAGTTCTGGGAATGTTCCTTTGTGCTTTGCTGCAATGTTCTTAGAAGTAAGTCTTGTGCAGCAAGGGGGATTACCCTGCTTTTGCTCTGGAGGGCTTCTTCCTTAGAACTGAGTTGATCCCTGCAATCAGATGGATCCCATTCATCCCTGGTGTGGGATTGCTGTAGCTCTAGGAAGGTGCCAGGCTGGTGATGGCATCAGCTACAGTCATGGCACAGAGGGGGTTAAGGTGGGGAAAGGAGAGTGTGGAATCATCTCCCAGGTTTTACAGCTGTGTTACAGGGGAACCTCTCCTTCTCCATCCAGGGCTTTTCCTTCCTGACCCATTCAGTAGAGAGGACACTTCCCTCGAGTGTTTCCTGTGCCACTTTTCCTAAATCTCTGCATTCTTCAGGGAAGCTGTGAATCGTTCAGGGAACAGGCAAGCCCTCAAGTGTGGGACTCTTCTACTTTGAGACCTTCTCCAAGTAGATGCAGATGAATAAAAACTTAAAACCCAAGGATCCTGCAGGAACCTGGAGTTAAAGGCATTGTGATATGTTTCTGAAGCCATGTAGAACTGCATGAACAAAATGTTGGAAAAAGGGATTTCCTTCTTTGAGGAGGTAAAAAAAATAAAATTAAAAATACCTAAGCTGCCTAGTGGTCAATCTGTTTCACATTATCTTCAAGAAGGAAGAGAAGGAGATTGCAAGGAAGAGTTCTGCCATATCACAGTGTCATGATTAAATTTGTAATGAGGCAGCAATTATTTCTAACCAAGCGTGAAGCAGCCTAACAGGAATTGGCTCACACCATGTCAGGGAGCAATCTTCAGCCTGGCAAATATCCATGGCATGGAGAGGGATGTGAGCAGAGCCCTCTGCTCCTCCTTTCACTGAATCTGTGTGGACAGTGATCCCTGAGGCTTCATGTGAGCCAGAAAACACATTACCAAGCACTGCTGCAAGCTTATTAAAGAGGGAGAGTTAAAATGGTTAACAAAAGCACTTTCTCAGGTATTACCTGGTGTACCCAGCCCATTCTTGCTGCCTCAGGATGGAGGGAAGATGCATTTTCTTCCTCAGCCTGAACTTAAGGGATGCATATGCTTTGCCTCTGCTAAATATTTCATGGAGCAGCTTCTGTAGATTAAGACATCACTACAGTGAAGGAGCCAAGTGCTTTGATATAAAACTGTCCCTGTTTTACACGATGAGCACTGGAGAGATTTAGGAACCCCCCAGTCTGCTTTCAAGAGTCTAAATAAGTGTTTCTGCATGTGCTCCCGCTTAGCCTTGCTGCTGCAGCCCCCATGACGGGCTTGCTGTGTAAATTGTTCCAAGATTTATTCTGAGAGAGATGTTCAGTACTGAGAAGGGGGTGAGAGACAAAAATTCATGTGCAGGAGCTCTAGAGATTATGGCAATCTTGGTCCTTGAGCTTTCTTCTCCTGTGGACAGTCAAATTTTGGAAAATCAGTTTTTCTATAGAAGGGTAAAGGGAACAAATTGGAGAGATGCTCCAGGTATGGATCGTGGTAATTTCCAGAGCAACTCCTGACATCTCCCTGGCACTGTGTTGGAAATCAGGTCCAGATTCATGGTGGTGTGCATTGAAAAAATAAATATGCTTTAGAGAGGATTACAGGGCTTCAATTTTAAATAAATATTTTTTTTTGCCATGACCTTACACACAGTGCTTCTGAATAATGAAAGCAAAAGGAACTGTTCCAGCATGAGCTCAGAGACGTGCAATTTGTTTCCTGCTGAATGCTGCCACTTAGCAATGGATAATATGATTTATTTCTGACTGATGGCCAATCATGCTAATTAATAGACTGGTACTTCTCCTGGTGAGTCCAACCCATGCCCTGTTTATCTGTCCATCTTTTATCTGCCTCACAGGAGGGAGTTTCAATGCCTCACAGAGCTGCTTTTTATGCCTTCTTCTGTGGAAAGCCATGGTTTGTAATTCATCTGACCAGCCTTTCCAGCCCTGGAGTTACTTTTTCCTCCCCTGCACCTTCTGGCCATGGCTGCTTCCCTGTTCGTGTTATTCCACAAGTTTTGCCTCCTCTCCCTCAGTCTGCTCACCACTCTTGGACAGGATAAGCTTTTGTAGCCCTGGCATTTTCATTTCATAGAGAGAGGGGCAATTTGCTGTAGTTCTCCTCAGCTGTTTGGTGGGCTTTTGTTGTCACTGTAAAAAAATAATGATAATTTTTAAAGCACGTGTGACCCAGTGAATGCCAAGGACTGTGCTGCTTAACTTCTTCCCTTCTTCCCCCCATGCTGTCCCTCTTGATCCCAATGAACTTGATCCCACTTCACAGCACTGAAGCACACAAACACATCTATCATCTTTGCCCTCTTCAGGATATTTTAAACCTGATTTTGTTTTTTGGGCCTGTAGTTTCTATGTGCCAGAGTCAATTAATTGACTCATTTGTAAGAGAAGACAGCAAGGAGCATGTGTTTGAGTCAAGCACTGAGGTTTCACCCACTTTCTGCTGCCATTATTTCCATTTGGTTTTGGACATTCAACATGTCACCTTGTTGAATCTCAGCAGCTCCCAGTGAACCAGAGCCATACTGGAAACAATTCTAGAGGACGTGAGGACACTCTGCACATTTCCTTGTTCTACAGGCTTTTCTTCATCATTTTTGCTCTTTAGTGTGAAGCCTTTGCTCTCCAAGATTAATGACTGTGCAGGGGTCCTCTTTCCCTTTGGAAGGGAAGGGAGAACCACTTTATTAATCTGCTGCCCAGGGAGCTGAGATGAAAGATAAGGACATAAAGGGCTGTATTTTCTGGGGGCTGGAAGGGACATTATTGTCCTTGGACCCACAGTGACAACAGTAGGATTTGAGGTGTATAATTCCTTGCTTGGAAAGGACACTTCCTAAATATCCAGCCTGGAACTGGAGATAGCTCTACATTTGCTGACATGGCTCGCAGAATTGCTCAGGAGTGGATTGTTGCCTTCAAGAAGTAGAATTAGAGTTACCTTTCACCTGGTGCAGAGCTTCTGAGGGCCATGACTGGTACTGAAGGAAATTTCCTTCCTCTGCTGAATCAGCTGCAAGGATTTTCATGGCCTGATGGGATTTTTTTTTTTTTTTTTTTTGTTTTGTTGTTGTTGTTGTTGTTATTGTTGTTACCAAAGGGGTAAAAGGCTTAGTCTGTCTTGTTCACTCTGCCCTGGCTGAGATGATGCAGTTAACATGGCAGCATTTGTCCCCCCATAACCTGCATTTCTAATTGAAATCCCCCATCCCCCTGGCAGTCTCACTTCACCATTCGACACATCTGTCACTGGCTGTTGGCTGCTGGTGTCCTGGTGACTCTCCCAGGTTCAAGTTTGGAGCAAGCAGCATCACTTGAAGGGGACTGAACATCCAGAGCATCACAGAGCAGAGATGGGCACCCCTGCTGCTCCAGAAGTAGCCATTATGCTGTAATAAATGCTATCATTAAAGCTGTGATCTAGTTTAGATTAAATTAATCCTTTGCCTCTCTTCTTTTCCACAGCTGTTCAGTCAAGCACTTTGGGTTTGACATCCATTAACAGTTTGATATCCACTCAGAAGTCATTTTGGGGGCAGGATGTTTGAAATTTGCCAGTTGGCAGGTTAGGAGCTACTTGGGCAAAGGGGAGAAAAACCAGTAGGAGGACCCCAAATGTTATTCCTGCATGCTGAGGAGAATTTCTGGTGTGTGCTGTTCATCAAAACACACAACTGGGCATGGAAAAAATCTGCAGCATAAGAAGATGGGAGAAAATAGTAATTGTTTTAGTTATCTAATCCATTATAGATTGATTTAATGTGAGAATAAAGTTTGCAAAGAGGCTGCAAGTTGTTTTGGGTAAATCTAATAGTGGCAAATCAAAAGACATTAACCTTTCTACAGGAACACTGCTGCTCCCAAAATATTGAACAAAGAGCTCTGTGTGCTGATTTAAATCCTGGTTAGAACCAATAATTTGAAACCATAGTTTTACATAGTGCATTTGGTTAATTTGGAGCCCTTTCCTGGTGTCTGTGTGAAAGATAGGATGAAGATTACAACAGTACCTAAGTATTTGAAGAATATTTTGGAATATCATATCCCTAAAATATCTCAGGGCTGGTGGGAAATGTTATTTTTAGACTCTTGATTTTTACGAGGCTGGTACAACTGGTGAAAGATTTTCACAGTTGGAAAACGTGGCAGACTGTTGAACTGTGAAAACAGTACCTTGTTTTACTTTATGTAACTTCTTAATTCCCTGACTGGAAGAAGGGGAGAGCTGGTTCCCATTCCTGGAACAGTGTGTTCGTGTTGCTGTGCTGTTAATCAAGCCCTGTGCTTTACCTTAGCTGCTCTGTGCTCTCCTAGGACATAGGACTGAAGCTGTTTCCACTGAGAGGAGCTGAATTTTCGTGTGATTCCCGAGCCCTGTTGTTCCCGTGTTGCTCTCTGGCTGTGGGCACTCTGGAACTAGCCCATTAAAACCCCCTTGTCAAGGAATTTCTATTATCTGCCAGCAAATACCAGATCTAAAAAACACACTCAGCAGAGCAACAGCTCCCCGTTGCCAGAGATAAAACATCAAATCCAAACCCAGTGGACATTGGGACTCCTTTATGTGTCTCTGAATTGCTTTCATCTCCTCATTGCTCCACTAATGGGTATCCCCATAGACCATGCAGTGCTCTCTGTGCTTCCCCCTCCTTGGGGCTTCTCCTGCCAATTTTCTGGCATTGTCAGGTAATTGAAGTGGAAATGACAAATGAAAGCGGTGCTGCCAGGGCTCCTCGCCTGGCAGCCGGTGGGTGATGCTGGTAATTGTTACCAAAAGTGTAATTGCTCCGGGCTCTGCCTGCCGTTTCAACAGACCAGCCTGGAATTCCTTCTCTGAGACACTCAATCCCTGCCTGTTCTCAGTTGTCTCTGGCACAGGAACGACTTGGGAGGTAAATCCCACCTGGCACTCGGACTTGGACCTCCCTCAGGGGTTTCTCCCCGTGGTTTCTCTCCCAGGGGTTTCTCAGCTCCCTGCTCCCCAAAGCAGAGTCTGGGGCAGAGCAGCCTCTGGGAGAGTTAACCACAGAATCCCAGAATAGCTGGGGGTGGAAGGGAGCTCTGCAGGTCACCCAGTCCAACCCCCCAGCCCAGGCAGGGTCACCTGGAACAGGTTACACAGGGATGGGTCTGGGTGCGTTTCGTCCCCGGGCAGCTGTTCCCGTGCTCTGCCACTCTCATGGAAAGAAGCTCTTCCTCATGGTGAGGTGGGACTCCTTGGGTTTTAGTTTATGGCTTCTGCTTCTTCTCTTGTCACTGGGCACACCAAAAATTGGCACACCTTGGAGATACTTGTATGGATTGATGAGATCCCCTCTCAATCTTCTCCAGGCTAACCAGGCCCAGCTCCCACAGTCTCTCCTCGTGGGAGAGGTGTTCCAGACCCCTGATCACCATCAGGTGATTGGTGGGGTACAGGACAAGCAGCAACCCCCTCGTTTTTGCAGTGACAGCACAAATCTGCAGCTCGACCCCTGGCTGGCACAAAGGCTGCAGCTGTGCTCTGCTGCCTTCACCCTGCTTAGCAACTGCAGCGATGCCAGCACCCCAGTGACCGGCTTCACAGGTCCTGCGTGCTGCAGGGGACACCCCAGCACCCAAGGACATTTTAGGCATGGACTGGATGTTTCCAGGGAGCCATAAGAGGATGCAAACCAGCTGTTGTGTGCTTCTTATTTCCCCTGTCGCTGCACCAGAATAGCTCACACATTGTTATCTGGTGTGACAATATCCTGAATAAATTACTGAGGCTTTTCACATATTAATAGCAGACTGGTTATTTGTGATTTGTTGGGTGGGGTGGGTTGTTTTTGTTGTTGAGGTCGAGGAGGGACAGGTGCAGCTGTCTGAAGTTCCGATCGCCAGTTGAAAAAGCAGTGGTCCAAGAGATTTAGGTCTTTCTGTGCTCTGGTTAATGTGACAGGGTGACAGCAGCAAACCAGGAGCACTCACAGCTGCTCTGGGCTCCCTTTGCTCCATGCCTGCTCTTTGTAGCTTTTTCTTTGCTTTTACTGCTTGTTGTGTTCTTGCCTCCTTCTTTTATCTTTTTCTAAATCCTCATCAGTATTCTCCAAACCCAGGACGCTGTGCTCCTGTGTCTCCAGTTTTATCTCATTTTGTCTTGGTCTGGCTATCTGCAGGCTCAAAAGGTTTGGGAGTATTTCTTGGTTTTTTGGCCCCTGTTCTGCAGGCTTGCCCAAGTAATGTAGATGTATCTCTTCTTGCAGCATGGTGTTTTAAAATTCAGTTGAATTAGGTATCGTTTCTTCTTTTGATGTAGGGAAATCCAGGGAATTAATAAATTATAATGGCACTGCTTGGCGTTTAAGGAATCCTTTCCATCTTCAAGCACTCTCTGCATGGTATTTCATTATTTATACTGTTAATTATATTAGTACTGGTAAGGAAAAAGCCCCTGAAATTGTCATTGAGAAAAATACACTCTCAACAGGATTGGAATCCAGCACTTAGATTGCAGCAGATAATTTGTCCACTGAGGTGCAGGGCCTTGGAGAAGATGCCAGGCAGGTTTCCAGCAGTTCTTTGGGTGTCTACTGCAAAGTCTTGCTCTATATTTGGAACTGTATTGCCTGGGAGCTTTGAGGTGTCCTTGTGCCTGCTGGGTGAGCACCAGCAAAGCCTCACAACAGGACAGGTGGGATCCAGACTTTCTGAATTGGACACTTTAGGTCTGCTGCCAGGAATCCTAAGCTAAATGTTGAATTGTCCAAAGACCTGGACACTGAGACCCGTGAAGTGCTTGGAAGACTCTCATATCCCAACAGATCAGGTGGTACTTTCCTGACTATTAACTAGATAATGAATTTTTTAAAACTCTGCAGGGAAGTGTTGGTTTTGATCCTGTACCTGGCAAAAGGAATTTAGAAGCAGCTGATTTGAGCCCACAGACAGGAGTCAGCCTGCTTGGGCAATGATAGAAACCAGGGGAGGAAGAAGAGCAAAGAGGGGTTTTCTTACCACAAACCTGAGCATTTAAGTCTCAAAATGTGAATAAGGGTGGCTCTGTGCTGACATTGTGCCGTGAGGTTCCTTTGGTTATTATTCCACGGTGAAAATTATTTTCCTTTTTTAAAAGATTTACTAAGCAGGAGAGATCAGAGGTGAAGGTTTAGGAGAACCAAAGGATGGGGCACTGAGTCTGTCCCCTCCCTTCCCACTCCTGGTTACCCTGTGGCTGCCTTCCCTGCCAGCTTTCCAGCACAGAGCTCTGCTGAAGCCAGCAGGATGAGTTAACTCCAGTGTGTGTGTTAGCTACAGCTTGGCACACACATCACTTAACCTTCATTTCTTCCCTAACTGCACCATCAATCTGCTGGCAGAGATGGTGTCAGGGTTTCTGTTCTGCAGCCCTATGTGAGCCAGGGGAGAGCCAGCTGTGTTCCTGAGCAGGAATTACCATCCCTCTTTTCCTTGCCCAGGGGCTGTGCACCTTCTAAGGTCAGCACTGCCACTGATGTGGGAGAAATGCTTTTGGAAAGCAGGGCAGAGACCCAAGGATTTTTTTTTTTTCAATATTTTTTGGCCATCCCACTATTTGCAGATTGATGTTCTTGAAGTGCCTGAGCAAGTGGTCTGGTTTTTCAGGATATTTTTTTCTCTCATTAAGTGTCCTAATGGGCCTTTAAGGCACATTTCAGTATTTTATCATTATGCTTAACAGTTTTAGTAGTTAGTTGTAAATGTGCTCTTAGTAGTTAGCTGTAAATGTGCTCGTGGCAGTCAACTGTTAATCATCCTTCCAAAGTCCTGCTTAGCACTGTGAGTATATTGAGGTAAATCGCTACATGGTGTAAATGAACAGCAAGGTCTGCTCTCCTTAAAAAAGAGGCTGGATGACTGGGCTAGGGGCTGTCCATCCTACCCAGAACATCCTGTGTGGTGCCAGTTTAGCCCAGTGTTTGTCTGTACAACAGCGACAGGGATTGTCTAGCTGCAAACAGTGTTTCAGCTGAGAAACTGATCCTCCTCTTCCCCTTTTCTTGTGGAGGCAGCGTGGGATCGTGACCTCAGCGGGGAGGGAATGGAAGGGGGTCAAGCACGGCTGGTGGAAACCCTTGTGAATTAGCTGTGGGTGTTCCAGCTGGGTGCAATGATGGAGTGGTGGTGACAGCTGTTTCCAGATGTGTCAGGCTCTCTGCTTGGCCAGAGTCTCCTCCGTGGTGTTTGGGAATACACATGCCCAGGTAGAGCAAACCCCAGGAGTGGCTTTGCCTCAAAGCCACCTCTGCTGCCTCAGCACCACCTGGGGTCCACCCTGCAGTGTGGCCAGTGTGAGCCTGATCACAGGGAAGTTTTCCAGAGATGTTGTACTCACCTGGGGCTCTTGGAGGTTGGATTGTGTTGCTGTTGGAGCTGATGACTGGCCCTGCATGGCCTTGTCTTTCAGCTGTGTTTTGGAAGCTGTTGAGTGACAAGTGCCAACACAGGGCCTGAGAAGCGTGTGGGAGGGAGGGGGCTCTGTTGCAGTCCGTCCCTGTGGAGCTATTTGAGATGTGCTGTCAAGACAGGACGTGCCCTGTGCTGCATGGGCCTGGTTTCCAACTTCCTTTGCAGAATAACACCTCCTGGAAGCCGGATTCCTGCCAAGACTGCCGGTGCCGGAGCGGTGTTGTCACCTGCCAGCCTACAGTCTGCAGAGCCCCTCAGTGTGACTTCCAGAAGGTAAGGGCTGAGTGCCTGTGGCTGCCCAGAGCCAGGCACAGGCTCTGAGTCCACTCAGGAGTCCACTCCTTGGAGTGACAGCACGTGGTGTGGGAAGCCTTTGTCCCCTTGCCTGCAGCCAGAGGCCGGGTGTTGGAGCAGCTTGATCCCAAAGGAAGCCCGTGAACTGGGCTGCAGCCTCCCAGCATGAGCCCCCCTTCTTTTGGAGGTGGGGCTGGGGCTCCCTGGGAGGTGCAGATGGGCACTTTCCACTCTGCTGAGCAACAACAGAGCTGAGATTGTCTGTCCTCCAGTTTCTTCTTCCTCGTGATGGTTGCTGAGCTCTCCTTGTCTCCTGTTTGTCTTTGTCTGGGTCTTCATTAATTGGCCATGGGACTGGTCTTGCATTAACATCTGGATTGCTGGGGTAGAGTGCACAAATAGCAGTGAAAAAGAGTGTTTTAAAGAGGCTGTCAGGATAATTATATGGCTTTGTGAAGCAGGTTAAAATGTTTCCCAATATGACAGCACTAATGAGGAAATAATTTTGATTCTTACTGGTTTTCCCCATTATTATTGCTGTGTATTGATTAAAGCTAGACTGAACTAGTAGGAATTTTTGTGCTAAAGAGGAGGGAGATCAAGTGCTGTCATAGCACATGTAATAATGAGTGCACTAGATAAAATGATAAAAATCAGATAAATGAAAAGGTAGCTACTTTAAAGCTCATAAAGGGAAATAGGTTTATAGTGTCAAGCGAATCTGTGTGACTCCTTGACATGGGCAATCTCCAAGATAAAATGTTTAAGTGTTCCAAAAACATCTGGTCATTTAAACATTGAAAAGGATCACCAAGGATCTCAGAAGAAAAAAATCCTTTCATGCTTCAAGGCTAAACCACCAACAGAAAAGCAAGGTCAGAAATCATCATCTTTCTCTATGGTTTATTTCTTATCTACTCATTATGAGATTTATGCAAATATGGCCGATCTTGTTTCAGCAACATCTGTCTCATGTTTCTCAGTGGCCTTTCAGTGAAGAACCTTGAGTTTTGTTTTTTATTCTTTAAAAACTGGTTCACCTGAAGAATTCCCAACTGTACTCTTGGGGGTGTAAATTCTGCTGTTATTTTGAGGGCACAATGTCAAACACACAAAGTGCTGTGCCACCTCTCAGCAAGGCAATGTAGTGTAGCAGCATTCTGTATTTCACCTGAAACCTTTCCTTTCTGAGCTAAGAGCACCAGGTCCAGCCAGGCCTCATGGCTTCACTTGCATTTTAGATCCCCTGTTTGATGTCAGCTGTTTATTGAAATCCTGTCTCTTTTCAGGGAGAAGTGCTCCAAATAGCCTCCAACAAGTGCTGCCCCCAGTGTGCCTCCCGAGCTGAAGGATTCTGCCAGCACGAGGGACAGATCCACAGCGTGAGTGCCCTGTCCACTGCCTCAGCAGGGACCATCCTTACCTGGTTTTAGCTCCCTGTTTGCTGCAGCCAGTGGAGGCTACTGAGCTGGTGTGCAGGGGAAGGATGGATCTCTGCAAGTATATCCTGTCACTGCCAGAGAGTGGAATTTAGCAGGAGTTTGGTCAGCAGGGTTTGCAGTTGCTGAGCAGTTGTGTGTCCTGTGTGGCTTAATGGGAGAAATTTCCCCACTTATTCCTTCCCTTTGCTGTTTCTGTGCTTGGCTGAGGCAGTGCAGTACCATCAGAAGGGGAGCAAAACACAGAGAGATTGACATCTTAGCTGTGCTCAGAGGAGCTTTCCTCTCAGCAGCCACCTATGCTGCCAGAGATTGATTGCTGCTCTGCCACCTGGGTTCTGTGTTCTGTAATCCTGAATTATTCACAGAGCAGGTTCTGGGATGTAGTTTCACCCAGGGGGGCTGCAAGGCCAAAACAATCAGAATAAGTGTCTGGAGATGAGGAAAAAAATCAAGATTCATGGGTAGTAGTTAATGAATCATGTCAAACAACTGGCAAATGTAGAAAAATGGCTTTACAGCAAACTCAAGTCCTATGTGTGGTCTCTCACAGACTTTTCTGTTTGACAAGAGGCAAGTCAGGTCCAAATCTCAAGAAATATGCTAAAATGCCCAGACATATTTGCAGGGCTGTGCATATTGGAGGGCTGTGCTCTCCACACCTGAGATGGATGTTGAAACCCTCTGTTCCAGCATGAGGCATGGCCAGCATGAAGCTGGTACAAGCTAAACAAAAGCTGGAACAGGAGGGGTAGCACACCCATCCTCTTCTCATGTTTCTTTGGGCCTGTCATTTGGTGGCACTATGTTTTATCATAATACATTAAATTTCTTCATGTGCTATCTCTGCATTTTCCTGTGCTGTTCTCCTGCTGCAGCTTTTGTCTTTTGGCTCTTTTTGAGCCTGTTCTTTGGACAGGCATCCCCACAAAAAAGATATGGATGTATTCGTACCTCAATTGCATTTCACATCCCAATCCTGCTGCCATGTGGTCAGAAAACCACTTTTTATCAGTGCCAAGCCTCATCCTGCAGAGAGGAGGAACTTGAAAAGGGACAAGGCTTATTTCCAGCTCTCACTGTGCCCTTGGTTGTGTTGTGTGCAGCACGGCACGCAGTGGGCCAGCTCGGGATGTGTACGGTGCTCCTGTGCCCATGGGAAGGTGACCTGCAGCCCCAGGACCTGCCCAGCCCGCACCTGTGGCCAAGGAGAGCTGCAGGACACTGCCCAGGGCTCCTGCTGTCCCAGATGTGTGGGCCCTGGTGGTGAGTACTGTCTGAGCTCAGAACCTCCTTTTAGCCCCAAATCTGGAAAGCTTTTCTGTTCTTGTGCAGTTTTGTTGGGGACACACCGGAGGCATGTCTTGTAATTCCCCTTCTCTCCTGCTGCCATCTTTACATTTTTAATGGCTTCACCCATGGGCCAAGAGGTGGGGGCAAGCTTTAAGCAGGGACCAGATGTGCCTAATGTTGTCCTCCTTTTGGAGATTAAAATTGGGAAAGACACCTCAGGTATTTCCTGTGCACTTGGACTGCAAGTTCCAGAAATGCTTCTTCAGCTGTTGGGTGCCTTTCCTTGTAGAGTCTCAGTGGGAGTGGTGCATCCAGAGCTCTTAACTCACAAGCCCCTTGGAAACTGGGGGAATTGTTGCCCTCTTAACCTGCTTTGGCAAACTGCAGTTTGGAATTCTGAGACGCACAGGAGCTGTGTTTTAACTATGGGTGACAGAAAGGGATGAAAGGGCATTGGAAAATAAACCTCCTCCTTGTTTTCCTGTCCCTAAGAGCCTTGCTCCTTTGATGGCCACGTGTTCCAGGATGGAGAGGGCTGGAGCCTGGGTCGGTGCTCCAGGTGTGTCTGCAGGGATGGTGCAGCTCAGTGCTCCACAGCTTCCTGCCAGCCTCTGCTCTGCAGCCAGGTCAGGACCCTCCAGCCTTCTGGGAATGTTCCTCAGCACCTCCTTTTCTGTGGGCAGCATGCATTTCTCATGCTGGGGAACAAATTAGCAAGCAAAGCTTCTGGGTGACAAGTGGGTGGTTTGGAAAAGAGATATTTGACCTGCAGAAATGGTGTGGAGTGATGGTAAAGCCTGTGTGTCTGTTCCCTAATACTTTCTTTCCCCATAATTTCATTTTTATCATCCCTTTGCTGGTTAATTAGGCAAAAATTCTGTCTAAAGCAACTGCTTTTTGTTTTCCACTCAAAAAAATTGATTTGGAGTTGATCAGGAAATGTTTTTATTTCTGTTGAGTGAAGGAATGAAAACACAAGATTTATAATGGGGTTTAACTTTACAAATTTCAATGTTTGGTTTGCAGCTGGAAAGCTTGATCTGCAGATCTCCTTACTGTTTTTTTTTGTACAAGAACTCTAGAAGTGCATTTGAGAGTAGTCAACTGTGGATTAAATTCCCCTTTTGCCTTCAGAAATACAAGGCAACTTGAGCTGAAAGAAAAGTCTCAGAGCAGTGTTCCTTCTGTCTGTTTGTGTTTAGAAAACAACAAAACTGGGAAGAGGAGTTAGGCAAGCTCATGGTTTTAGTCTAGTTAGGAGAACAGGGAAACTGCTGTCTCCAAGGTCTTTACTGTGGACAAGTGATGAGTTTTTAGCATTTATGCAGGGATCACCACAGCCAAAACCCTACAAGACTCTACAGAGCATTAACACAGGGTTAGGAAAAGCAGCAAACTGTTCACAGTACTCCAGACTCTGGGCAAATCACTCAGATTTTGGAATTCTTGTTGTTGTGTTGAAGGGTGTGACTGTGCTCTTTGGATGTTTTTCATGGGGCCCATTGTACCCTGGTTTTGGGCCCCTTGGTGTACTCCTTTGCAGCAGCATGCCTGGAACTGGTTCCCTGGAAATCCTTGTCTCTGACCTTGACTTTATGTTTTAGGGACTGCCATTTTCCAAGTATTTTTGATATATCCAATGATGAATCCAGGAGCTCCCTGAATGAGAACACTTCACTGAGAAAATCAAAAGCAGTACTCACAAACCTTCTTCTCTGTTGATGCTTTCCCAGCTTTCTGTTACTGGACAGATGTTTGGACAATTAACACTTTTTTTTTTGGTCGATGAAACCCCACCTGTTAGAGAGTGTGTGTGTGTTAATTGTGTTTTGCTTTGTCCTGAGATATTCCACTAGTATTCATTTACTAAGTACTCTACATTAAAAGGAATTTATGCCTGCTTTAGATCCTTCCTTTCCCACTCCAAGTGGACTTGCCTTACCTGCTGAGCCATTGCACTAATGTTTAATCAGCTAATCATTAGGATCTAATTTATGGAATCAGGAGTGACTGCGTTGTTGCTGGGATGTATTTGAGAGTAATTGGGTGGCAGCATCCAAGTTAATGCAGCAGAAAGCCAGTTCTGATGGTGTTCCAGGCATTTCCTATCAAGGACATGTCCCACTGGAAAGGACATTAGCAGGATGTGCAAAGAACCTGTTCTGATCTCAGCCAAACCAAAGATTTTCTTGCATGGGCCTTTATCTCTGTCCCTTCCTTTGTTCTCCACTCCACAAAAGCCAAGACAAAAATTCTCCCAGGATTAAACTCTCATCTTCCATCTTTCTGATAACTTTGCTCTTCCCTAGGAGCTGAGGGGGAAGAATGCCAAAAATTCCTGTTGCATGCCACCAAAATACACAAAGAAGGTCTTTTAACTCTGCTGGGAAATTTTGCTTGGTAACTTTTGTGCAAAGTCTTCCACTGTTTCTTTGGGAGCTCAGGGTTTGACTGATGAACAGTGCTATTCCCAGCTGTAGGATGTACATGGACTGGGAGCAGTGGAATTAGCCAGGTTTTGGATGGTTGGAGTTGAGGCACACAGGAAAAGTAATACTGGTGTGAAGTGCCAGCATTTTCCAACATGATTTAAATCCATCATAAAAAAAAATTGAAATTGGAAAAATCCAGTTTTAAGCATAATTTAGCATTTGCACAGACAGTATGGATAGATTTAACTAAAACAGTGCAGATGCCTGAGAGGTGGTGAGTGTAAATCACACCTTCAAAACCTCAAAATGTGGCAATTCCAGAAAAAAACTTCTCTCATCCATCTCCTGCTTTATTGTGCTTCCCTGCACAGCTGTATAATTATTTTTTTCCTCTGTATACCTGAATGTAAGCACTTTATGTCATGTGTATGAATTTATCTGCATCTCTCCATGTATTCACACCTCAGTTGCCATCTAAATAAGCCCAGAAAATGAGGTGGAGAAACCATCTTTAAAGCCTTTTATTCTGCTCCTGTGCTGCTTTTTGGGCCAAAATGAAGCCCTGAGTGGCAGAGGGTTATCCCATGGATGCTAAATGCCTGGAATTCCAAGCACTAATGTTCATGCTTTCTTTTCCTTGTCTCTGCTTGCTGTTTAGGAGGAAGTCATGGTTCTGCCTCCTGGAAAATGCTGCCCAGAATGTGTCCCCAAGCCCTGCTCAGTGTCGGGAAGAACGTTCCAGGTGACTTGTGACAAACCACACCAAAACCACTCCCAATTTTTAGCACATCTCTCTTTCCCTTCTCCCCAGCCTCTGACTTTTTGCCAGCACTGATAGCTTACTGCAAACACTGCTCTTTTCCCTCCTGGCAAGGCAGGAGAGCTGAAAGAAATCAGGACTTGATAAGAATTTGCTGGCCAAAGCAGATGAGGCGCTTTCTTTCCACAATTGTTTTGAAGGAGGAAAGCAGAAAGCACTGGTGGTCAAAGTATTTATAGCTTTCATTGTGTCATCTGGAATTAATTGAGTGCATTATTTAATGAATGTGGGATTTTCTGTCAATGATTTTTTTTTTTGGCTAATAATAGTAGTTTAGGCCTCCCCAATGCCACTAGCTTGCAATTAATGAGATATAAACACACCCACAGTGTGATCTAGACCTCAGCCCCTCTTCTTCCTGTTTGCTGAGCATGTAGAGATCAGCATTTTTTAAGGAAAGTTTATTATCTGATACAGACATGCAGAAGGAGCCATCATATTCCATAAGCAGCTCAGGTTTCTGAAAGGAATTTGGTTGTTTTCCAAGAGTGTTTAACAGCTCTATCCATGTTCTTTTTCAACAGCACGGAGAGCAGTGGCAAAAAAATGCCTGCATTACATGTGTGTGTCAGAGAGGGGAAGTCAGGTGTCTGAGGGAGACCTGTGGCTCTGTCACCTGTGAGGAGGTACTGAAAAATCACCCACTCTGACAGCCCAGCTGCACTTCTGCTGTGCCAGGGGCCTCAGAGAGCCCTGCTCACTGCTGGGTGCTGTTTCCAGGGGCAGAGCAAGGTGCAGCGTCCTGGGAAGTGCTGTGAGGAGTGTGTGTCTTCCAAAGGGAGCTGCTCAGATGGTGGCACCATCAGGTACCACGGGGAGATGTGGAACAGCACCCTCTGTGACTTCTGCATGTGCCAGGAGGGAGAAGTCACCTGCCAGGGAGCTGAGTGTGCCAAAGTGGAGTGTGCCAAGGTGAGAAAGGCTTTCTTCTCAAGGCTTGGTATTTTATTTTTTCCCCTCCCTTTTTCTTGTTTCTCAGCTTGAGGCACTCGAAGAACCAGCCCTTGTTTTGTGCAATCCCCTCAAAAATATTTCACAGAGAAGGAGAGCAAACCTGGAATTTCCCATGCAAGTTTGCACAGTGGGCTTCCACTGTGAAGCAAATCCAGTTAATTTAACTTGGATTCCCTCCCATGCTGTGTCTGTCTGCTGTAGTGGAGGGTCAGACACACAGGGATTCAGTGGTGATCACTGGACTTACCAGGAGCTGAACATGGGGAAAATGTGCAGGTCAGAGATGGTTAAAAGCCTAAGAAATGTTCCTTTTATCCTCATTCTGTGTGCTGCAGTGGCCTTCAGGAAGGTAGTTGGATATGGAAGTCAGTGTTCTACTTTTCTTCAGTTTTTCCATGTCACTCTCAGCATGGAAGTGAGGCTGGCAAGGTGTTTTATTCCCAGTGCTGTTTACTCCAAAACTAATACCCTCCCTGCCAGGTTATGTTATATTTGCTCTGCAGTGGATGTGCAAAATGCATTAGATAGGGTTGAATGCTTCCCCCACATGCTTTGAATTGGCTTTTTTTGCAGTGGGATAAGACTTCTGTGTTGTCTGTCACTGCACAGGCTGAGAGGATTGGGATTGGTCATCCTGGAGAAGAGAATGCTTTGGGGTGACCTAATTCTAGTTTCCAGTGCCTGAGGGGCTCCAAGAAACTTAGAGAGACTTTTTGCAAGGGTCTGGAGTGACACAATAGGAGGTCATGGCTTCACACTGACAGAAAGTAGGTTTAAATTGGATATTGGGAACAAATCCTTCCTGTGAGGGTGGTGAGGCCCTGGCACAGGTTGCCCACAGAAGCTGTGGCTGCCCCATTCCTGGAAGTATCCAAGGCCACTTGTCCCTTCCAGCCCAAACCTTTCTGTGTGTTTCTGTGATCTGTTTCAATTGGTGGGTTCTTACCTGTTTTATACCCACTGCTCCACAGTGTCAGTGAGGAAAAGGGAAAGAATTGTGGCCTCCTGGGTTTTCTGCTTCAGTGGGGATGCTCTTCTGGTGACCCTGCCTGTGTGTGCTAACTCTTGAGCAGCAGCACCCTTGTGGTGTGTCTGAGGTCCAGCCAAAACCCAGCATAATGGTTTCACTGGATTAGCTTGTTTTAATGAGTGTTCAAAGGAGTTAAAACCCACACATGGGCTCCTAAATGGGACACAAAAGGGTGCATCGAGGCATAAAAGTGGATGTTCACCTGTGCTTGTGTCTTTGAAAGAGCCAAAATGCACTGAGTGTGGGACCCAAAGTCACCCCTGGCGTGGTGCTGCTGCTGATCACGGGAGCTGAAACTGCTCAGAGAGATTTTGCTGGATGAAAAGTCGTGGTTGCCATAAAATCGCATGCAGCTGTCTGAGCGAGCTGCCTGCGTGCTCCTGGCTGTAAATTGGATCATTTACACTAATGATGATGGCCTGCTGTCATGGCTCAGTGGGGAGGATTAGTTAATATTCATGCTCACATCTTGGGTACTGACAAAAAAAATCCACTGTTCAGAAAAGCCAGGGGTGTCTTCCAGAACAACAGCTGGAGATGTTAACGTGTAGGGTTCAAAACCCCTCAAGTCATGTTCAGTCCTGGTTTGCCTCAGTAGTGCAAGGTGTGCATTAATTAATTACAAGAAAATGTTTGCTCAGAAAGCAAATGCCATGTTTTCTTTCTCCTTTGTATTTTCCTTCTAAAGTTGCAGATCTGTTTACTCAGGCACCTGCCTCAATAAACCAGAGCCAGTGTGAAGCCAGGAGCTCCTGGATTTCTCTCCTCACAAGGCACTATTAATTTCCTGGTCACATCCTCCTACTGGAAGTGTAATGAAGCCACAGATAGGAACTGCAAGAGGTTCAGCTCCAAACCCTTTCAAACAAACTCACCCAGCAAAGTGTCTGTGGTGATTCTGACCTGATCCTCAAAAAGCCATTTTCAGCAGGCTGTGAGCACGTTCTCCACCTGGAATATGATCAATCTCTCTGCAGCAAAGCCACAAGTTATCTCCCACAGCCTCTCCCTTTTCTGAGCCTTGGCAGAGCAGCATAGCTGCATTTTTCTGGGGCTAGGCAAGCCGTGTTCCATGGATAGCTGCTCCCAGTTCTCCTATAGCCTCTGTTTATGGATGTGGGTGGGGATGGCAGAGTTTACAGTACACAGCAGTGACATGAGATCCAAACCCTGCCAAAGGCATTTTGGAGTAATTGAAAAGCAGAGATGTATAGAAGCAGCAGGGAGAGATTTGGGCTGTGTGTGGTCCTTGGAGACTAGGAACCAGGTGGTTCTTCCTCTGTTCCCCTGCTCAGGAATGCACCAGGGATGCCAGAGTGTGGCCTGGTTTAGGTGTTCTTCCTTGGTGACCCTAGCAATGACCAGTGCTGCTGCTGCCCTGTCTATGTCTTTAATAATTCCCACACAAAGATTGAGTGTGCCAGTGTGGCACAGGGAAAATGATCCTGGAACAAACACCCAATTGGCATAAATCAGAAAAACTTACTGGTAATCTTGGAAACCAAAGCTGTTTCTTGTGAGCTGTGTCCTGGTTCCCTGGGAAAAAGAAATCTCTCTCTTTTCTAAATATTCAGCTTCCACTTGGGCACAAAGAGTAGTAGTGAATTGGGGCACTTTATTCCTTTCTCCTGCTGCTAAATTCTTATCTTCAAACTGAAGTTATTTAAGTGGAATCTGCGGAGCTGTACACTTGTGACAAAGAACAGGCTTTTTCCATCTGGATAAATAGAGCATGAGCTTTGAAATTCTCTTGGGGAAGTAAAAGTAGAACATTGAAAAGGAAGGTAAGCCTCTATGCATTGAAGTCCTGAGGATGGCCTGGTGAAATCCCAGTGATCCATGGTAAAAAGGGGGAGTATTTCTCTGTGGGATTTGGGGATGAGGTAATGGCCTTAGCGCTGAATTCCGAGGCCTTTCCTGGGGTTTATTCTGCAGCTGCAATATTGGCCAAGAACGTTTGCCAACCTCTGCCTACAGAGGTGAAGTGGGATAGGGAGAAGATAAGGCGAAATTAGATATTGAAGATTGCATTCCAGGGCAAGAGCTGTTCTGCCTCAGCATTCCACAGTGGTTTTGGCGGTGTTGATTCCGTTGGAATTGCTACAACCTTTCTCTTCTTCACAGGGTGAAGAATTAATTCACTTAGAGGGGAAGTGCTGTCCTGAATGTATCTCCAGCCATAGTGACTGTGTGTACAAAGAGTATACCAAAGCTGTGAGTACCCTTGTACAGGATTGCAGCAGGGTATAGTGAGTTCTGCTTACAAAGGTTTGGAGGGGCTGGCTCTCCCCCTCTGGCTCTGAGAAGGATATTATTTGCAAGTGTGGTAGCAAAATAATCCATTAATACAGTCTGCAGATTGCTTTTGCAGTTTGCAGAAACACTTGTGTGCATCTGCTGCAGAATTTCAGTTTTCCTTGGTCTCCTCTGTGCAGCTCAATCAATCATTTTCCTTTAATATTTAATTTCCCTACTCAGAGGTTTCCTGCACATTTCATAATGATAGTTGATTTTAATCCTATCAAGCAGAAGCTACAGAGCTGGGGCAGTCTGTAGCTTTCTACCAATGTATCCCACTGATTATAATCTTTTCTGCAGCAGGAGCCCATTATTAATATTTTCAAGGAACTTCCCTCTGAAGTTAAAGAGAAAAGAGGGAACATTGATTATCTCGGTTTAAATATTCCAGTAGTGGACTTTTCATTGCCCTCACTGATGAGGGCTGGAGCTGATAGCTGCTCCTTTCCAACAAAAGTGAGAAATGAGAAATTTAATGTTGTGTGGGGCTATTTTTTTCGATGCTGAGCCTTTCTTTGCTCAGATCCCTTTCTCTGCCCCAGGTGAGGTAAAACACTGAGGTGTGAGTTTTTTTCCAGTTGGTCCTTTCTGAAAGAGAAACTGGCAGAAAAGCTTTGTGAGCATTTGAAATGCCTGCTGTCTCTTTTATGTACCGTTTCACCCGCCTGCCTGGCAAAGGAGGCTTCCTGAAGGCATGTTCCTCCCGCAGGACGGGCAGAGCTGGGCAGAGGGGCCATGCCGGGAGTGCGAGTGCCGGGATGCGGCGGTGACCTGCTTCCAGCGCTCCTGCCCGCCCTGCCCGCGGGGCAGCCGGCCCCAGGAGGCCAAGGGACACTGCTGCCCCCGCTGCCAGCCAGGTACAGAGCCAGGGCAGCCCTTGCCTGCTTCTGGAACCCCTGCAGCCCTCCTTCCCCCTTCACCACTCTTATCTAGCCCCCAGTCTGCAGTCGCTGATTAACTCTATAGTTTAGCTCTTAGATAAATTTGATGCTCCCAGTGACTTCCCCTGAAGCGTTTTGTCTTTTTTCTTCTGCTGCTCCTTTCTTGAATCCCAGCATGAGTTTTGGAGTTTATAGGCTCCTGATTATTTCTTGGGAGTGGGAAGAAGAAAGACTGCACACACTGTTAATGCCACAAGCTCACCTGAGGCTGACTGGCTGCCAGTTAATAATTGTTTGGAAAGACTAGCCTAGCCTTGGCTTATATGATAATTTTGCCTATAAATTCCTTTTTCTCCAGGATATTGTCACTCCCCTGGATTTACATTTCATGGTTGGGAGGCTTTAGCTGTGGGTTGCTCGTTCTTTTTGGTAGCTCTTCTTGTTGCAGTCACATAACTTTGGTTTTATCAGGGTGCTCCACTTAATGCTTTATCTCAGTAAAAAAGAAAATAGCTTCAAAGTTTAATTGTGCTGGAGTGCCCAGGCACATTTGCCATCTTCTTGTTTTAAAGCTTGTTATTTGCTGCATGCTAATGGAAATGCAAAGCACTAGAGATAGAAAAGTGAAGGAAACAGGCTTTAGAAAGTTCTGATGGAATTGTCCTGGATTTTTGAGATGGAACAGCATCTGCATAAGCTGCTGAGGAAGGGATAGATTATACAGTATTCTCAGCACCTCTACCTTCTCCTTATCAAGAATTGCCTCTGTCTGTTATCCTTGAAAAAGTTGGTCATTTAGCTTCCATCATGGTAACATTTTGGAAAACCCAAGCTTTGGAGTCGTGGTATTGGACATCCAGAGCCAAGCCTGCATTTTTTGTTTCCTGAAAGGTAACTGACCATTTCCCTCACCCAAACCTACTCTTTTCCCTCTGTGTTTTTTCTGTCTTGCAGTGGTGGGGGGATGAGAAACAAATGCAAAGTGCAGCCTGCAGCAGTTCGATCTGTGAGCCCAGAACACCAGCCCCTGCTGCATCTGCTTCCATAATGCCAGCAAAAATTGATTGCTGCTTCTCAGAGATGTGCTGGAGGGAAGCTGGCAGAGAGAACCCACTCCTTTTCAGCCAAGGGGAAGCAAAAAGCCCTGGGCACTGCTGTATTTATGTTAAAACCAGCAAATATTCCCTCTCACTGAGAACCTTTGGCTTGGAGCCTCGCTGAGAACACTTGGCTGGGAGCAGAGGGGCTTTTTTTGTAGCTAGAGAAAAATTGTTCTGTTCTGAATCTCTCCATGTACCTGTGACCAGGAGATCATTCTGTGGTGCTGTGGCATCAAGGTTTTTATGTAGGGGGAGCAGTCTGCCAGCTGTGCTCTGACCTGGCATGGACACAGAGTCATGACTTACTGCAGGGTTTGGCTTTAGGAATCTCAAATTCAGGTTGATTTGGGCCATTGATTCCTGATGACTTACAATTTCACTGCTGAGAAACCATGTGGACAGTGAATACCCCTTTAATCAATTGCCTAGAAAATCTGGGTCTCTATAATGGCTTCTCACATACTGAATAGAGCAATAAAACATTTAGCCCCTTTGAAATAATCTAGTGTATAAAAACCCACTCCAAAGCTAGCACACCTTGCACCACCCAGGGAAAAAAGCCGTGAATTTCACTCCGGTTTCAGAGTTGCTTTGGTTTGCTCCTTCCTGGCTGCCAACAGTGCTCTGTGTGTTGCCCCTGTGCCAGGTGAGTGCCACCCTGACTGTGTGAGCTGCTCCCAGGCCTCTGATCACTGTGACTCCTGCCGGGACCCCAGGAAGCTGCTGCAGGACGGGCGCTGCGTGGAGATGTGTGGAAGAGGCTTCTACCTGCACGGGGGGGCCTGCCTGGGTGAGTTTTGCAAGGGGCTGGACCCCCCTCCTCTGCTGCATGCTGTGCTTTGGGCTGTGGGATCCCATGGGCTCATCCTGAAGCGATTGGGAAAGCATCCAGGCATGTGCTGTGCTGTAACCATGAGACTTTGGGAGGTTTCAGATAGAAGCAGAAGCAAGTTCTTGAACTCTTGAGCTAAAATGAGGCAAAATAATCTCATTTTGTCAGACGGGGGGGGTCCTTCTGCATCAGGGATTTGGGATTGATTTTCCTTCTCTCTTTCCTTTCTCCTGGCAGCCTGCAATGAAACCTGCTCAGCCTGCAGCAATGGATTTGAGTGCTCCTCATGCCAGGCACCCCTGCTGCTGAAGGACGGGCAGTGTGTGCCTTCCTGTGGGGAGGGCTACGTCCAGGATCATCTCCTCTGCACAGGTACCTCCAAGGACAAGGGGCTGCAGCCCTCTGGAATGGCAAAGCAGCAGGCAAAACTTTACCTGGGCTATGAGAACCCTCTCTCTTGAGGCATCTGCTGTTGACATAGGTGTTAATGTTCACCCTTGAGTAAAGGAAGGAGTGAATGAACAGAGAAACCAAGCCATGCAGGGTAACATTGATCACTGCTTGGGGAAATATTTGTGACAATTCCTCAGTGGATCAGTTCTGTTGTGTGATTCTTTGACTTGAGTGCAGACTGCCTGCAAGTGCTCAGGATATGGTACTTTGAGGTGTATAGAAAATTGCCTGGAGGGGTGGGGGATTGATAGAACTCAGGAAATACTTTCTGGGGAAGTTTCCTGCTTGGTTTTGCCATTCATTCAGTCCATACCATGTGCTCTTCCTAGAAGTGCACTGAGCTCGCTGCTCTCAGGAAGCATTCTTACAAAGTAAATTGGTAATTCTATAAAACACTGAGCGGTGTCTAAATCCTTTATCTTAGTAGTTGGAAAGACTGAGAGTAAGATTGGAAAGTTAGCTTTCTCTTTGATGGGACTCTGACAGTGCTTTTATGAGCTTCCCCTGCTCATTTGAAATACTTTAAACTCTTCCCAAAGTGTAAAGCAGCTGCTTTTTCATCATGGCAGTTTAATTGTTTTCTCTAAAATTAACACTTTTCTCATCTTCATGTTGGCCTTTTTAGAAGGCTTCTAATTATTTCTGCAGCTCTGATTCAGCAGAGGGGTGGAGCAAATGCTTAACTTCTGAGCCATCGCTTTAATTTCTTTGGAGCTAACCCTCTTCTCAGAATTAAATACAGGCTGAGGGCTTCTGGCACATTTCAGGGCAAAGCACTTTAGAGGGTTAGTCCAGCTTCTTTTTCTGAAGTGGCTTCCCTTGAAGAGCTGACTACTTGTTTCAGGTTGTGAAAGTCTGAAAAACCTCTGTCCTCCAGCAGCCACTACAGCCCAGGGCATCATTGTGGATGTATAAACAGACAAGAGAGACCCAGTCCAAAAGAATTTGTAGGCTTAAGTATCAAATAATCTTCTCCTTCATTTGGTTTTATTTTATCATTTCCTTTCCACCTGCTGGTGGTGGTTTAATTGGCAGTGTCCATGCACTGCTGAAGGGGTAGGGAAAGGCTAATGTTTCATTTTATTGCTGGTTTGTAGATTACTGATTGTACACTCCATCCAAATTTGCAGTCACGCATGCTTGTGGCTGAATGTTGCTGGGAAAATTTGTTCCTCTTTCCTCAAGGGAATTGAACCAATTTGCTTTAGTTCTGCCTGGCTGCATTTTCTGCATAAAGTCCAACCAGTGGAGAAAGTCTTAAGTTTCAGATGCTGTCCGTAAAAAAATGGCCATTCAATCTTTTCCTTGTATCCTCTTTATTGCTGCAAATCTCTAATCAGATTGTCGACACGGGCCTCAGACTGCTCCAAAAGATTTTCCTCATAATGGTTTTAACATCTACAATAAGCATGTTCCAAAAGCACAGAAAGGATGAACTAGACTGTGTTAATTGCTGTAGCTCCAGTAAACTCCCTCTTGAGGAATTTGCTCTGGACTTGAAAGAGACTTAACACCAGGTTTCTTGCTCTAGCCGCTTGTTGGAACACTGTTGTCTGCATTGTAGAAAAACACAGTGAATTAGCCTTTCCTTTTGTTCATGTTTTATAACAGCTGGTTTAATTGAGTCTCTTTTGAATTTTTGATTACAGTTGTTTGATCTCTGCCCTATTTGAATCCTGCACTGGGGTTGTTTCCTGCCCCCATCCCTCCACTTGCTTTTGTGAAGAATTAAAACCATTAAGAGAAAGTAGAATTGAGAATAAAAGGTAATAAGTTCAGTTATGTAGCAGTGGATTTAAAGTTCATGGTTGAGTTTGTGTCAGGCAGAGTGGTGGGTTCTCCCTTGGCAGAAACAGAACTCCCTCACCAAAGGCAAAGCAAAGGGAAGCAAAAATAAACTATGTTAGCATGGTAGAATGGAAGGGCTCGAAGGACTCACAGTGTTCAATGCTCTCACTGCATTTTTCTTACTTAATTATTTATGTTTTCAGGATTATTCAAAAGCCCAGGCAGAACTGGAGTGTTCCTGCTTTCATCTCCCAAAATGCCAATGTTGAAGTGTGTAACTTGACACTAACAGACCCTGCTCGCTCTGGAGCAAAGCACTTGGATTCCTGCTGCCTACATGTTCCTTTTTCCTGCTGTCCCTGGGCTGTGGAGGATCCTCCAGGATCCAGCACAGCTGAGCTGAGCTTGCCCAGCTCCCAGGGAGGAGTGCAGGGCAGAGGTAGCACAGATCCATGGGACCCCAAAGCCCAGCAGTGCCTTCTGTGTTCTTACTGGAATACCACTGGCATTGCCCTGCTGCTGTGGTCAGACCTGGGAGGGTTTCAGGTCTTTGCAGAAGTTTGGTGAGCAACAAAAGAATCCCCTACAAATCCCAACTGGGAATAGCCAGGGGGGTGGAATCAGCTTCCTGGCTGTGCAGTCACTTCTGTTGTTTATTTTCACACGGCCACTTGGTTGCTGCAGGCAAAGATGTTTGAGCTGACAGTGGCTCATGGAATGCTTCCATTTCCCCCATTCTTTCTGTGGAGCTGGTGCCTGGCTGCTTGGGTGAGGAGCAGCTGCTGAGCCTGGCAGGGATCCAGTGCTGAGGGAGCCAGGGATTCTGGAGTCAGGGTGTGTGATCACAGAATCAGGGAATCACAGAATGGTTTGGGTTGGAAGAGACTGTAAAGATTATTGTGTTCCAACTCCTCTGCTGTGGACACTTTTCTCTATCCCAGGTTGTTCAGAGCTCCATCCAATCTGGCCTTAAACATTTCCTGGGATGGGGCAGCCACAGCTTCTCTGGGCAACCTGTGCCATGGCCTCACCCCCTCACAGGGCTTTGCCAAGGGCCAGCAAGAGCCAACTGGTAACTGTTTAAAAACACAGCCAGGCTGCCAGCAGGGAAAAGTGTCTCCTGGAAAGGAGCAGCACCTCTAGGGAAGAATCGAGAACTTTGCAAATGACTGTGAATGTTCAGATGTGCTGACATACTGAGGCAGGTTAACAGGCAGGAGTCCCAGCTGTGCAGTGGAAGTCTGCAATTAAAGGATCCAAGTCCTGGCACCCACTCTTTAAAAAACATGTTGAAAGTTAGAGTGAGCTCAGAGAGGAGCAACACAGGTCTGGAAGGTGAAGTGAGGACATTTCACTGCTTAGAAATTTACAGCATGAACTCATACTCTGCAGTCAACTTTGAGAAATCATCCAAGCTGGAATGAGATGCAGGTTTTGTATCAGCAAGGGAAATTATCGACTGGAGCAGGAAACTGTGCTCAAGCTCTGCCTTGGGATGGGATGGTTGGTGTTTGGTGTCTTGGGATTGTGAGGGGAGGATCCTACCCAGTACAGGATGCCTCCTTTTGAGACACCTCTCACATTGGGGTGCTCAGGAACGCATTCCGGAAAGATCAGGAAGGAGGTGGAGGGCAAGAAGATGCAGGAGGGTGAGAAGGAGGAGAGCAAGCAGCTAATCAGGACAAGGAAAGGGAAAATAAACCAGGGTGGAAGTGTGGAGAAGGAGCATCCAGAATGCCCATGGACCAAGGGCATGAGCTCAAATGTCCTGTCTTGCCCCCTGAACACTCCCTGTTCTAACCCCAAGTGTTCAGTTTCCTCTGTGTGAGATGGAGCTGATAGCTCTCCCCTGCCTAGGGCAGCAGGGAAATCCCCTGGGATGGGATGCTGTGCCCCTCTGTGCCATACGACTAGTGTATAATGTACTCTCAGTGCTGTGGATGAGCTGCTGTGCCTGCAGGTCCCTGCATTGCACTGATGCTGCTCACACATGAGTTTTTCTTGGGTGGCTGCAACTTCAGGGCAGTGTTGGCAGGGCAAACATCAAGAAGTTCCCTTTTCTCCCACCTGCCACAGACTGGGAGCACAAGCATTGGAACATAGTTGGGTGTAATTGAGGAAAAAAAAAAGCCAACCTTAACAGCTACAAGAACTGTATTTTGCACCGTTCCTGCAACACTGGTAGCAGAGGATTTGATAGGAGTCTGTGTCCCATATTTTCCCCAGGAATTACTCAGGCTGAGCACGTGAGGTTTCCTCATAAGTCAGTTCCTTCTGCACCTGGAAGGACAGGAGGAGTTGTTTCTAGAAGCAGGCTGGCTTGTTTTTCTTTCTGCCAAACCTTGACTGCAGCACAATTCTGTGCTTGTGCCTGGAGCTTGGTTACTGTCAGCAGCCACCCTGAGCATCTGAGTTTTAAGGAGCCTCTGATGGAATCTCTTCCTATTTCCCTTTGTGCTCCAGGGACTTCAGAGTGTTCCACTCCTCCTGGGGTGGGAACAGCTACACCATCTTCTCTGGTCTGTGCTGCTGCCACATTCCAAAACATGCAAAACGCAGCTGGGAGTTGTCCTGCTGGGGTGGCTTGGATGAAAGATTCCAACCTAAGAGCAGCAGTGGGTTGTGTTGGTTATTTTTCATCTTCTGTAGCAGTGAAAGCCTGAGCACACTTGAGAAGAAGTGCAGTGGTGCAGGCCCTGGGCTGTAAGGAGCTGCTTGGAAGGGGGTTGTTGGCTAATCCTGCACTTTTCTCCCCTGCAGCCTGCCATGAGTCCTGCTCCTCGTGCTGGGGAGCTGCTGAGAGCCACTGCCTGTCCTGCAGGGACCCATCACACGTGCTCCAAGCTGGGCTCTGCCTGGCCAGCTGTGCCCAGGGCTTCTTCCCAAAGGATGGTGTCTGCACTGGTAAATACCTGTGAGAGGAGTGCTCTGCACAAGCAGCAATCAATATTTCATTTTGCTGTGCAGCAGCTGGGGGTTTATTCATGTCTGACAAGCCAGCTGCACCCTGAGCATTCATAGGGGATGAGGGAAGCTGCTGTTTGTTTGTGAGATTATTAATTCATTTACACTAATCAGATGCTGAAAGGTTTGAGGGGTTTTTCCTTGCTGAACAGCTTGAAAAACTGGGCTGTTTCTGAGGGCTTGACAAATCCATTTGTCTGTGGAAAGAAAAATGGCCTTTGCTAGCAGCTTTCTGTAAATTTAATTATAATTCAGCATCACAGTAACTAATACCTGCACAGCAGATGTGCCTTGGGAAATGGGAAGGTTTGCTGGGAAAAAGGGGGAAGAGGTGGCTAGAGGGGATTAAAAGACATAAGTCAAAGAGATCCTGAAAGGGAGAAAAAAGATCTCAAATAAGGAATCTGGCATTTGCTACATGGATTCCAGTCTAATCTGGATTGCTGTTGGCAGCCACCTCCAGCTGCTGGGAGGACTGTCCATGGTCAGTCAGAGCTTGTTTGGCTTCAGGCGTGTGGCTCACACAGGTGTGTCTGGGCTACAGCTTGATAGAGAGAGCTTAAAAGCTGGAACATGGTGGCAAAATTGTTGGTATTTGTGCTTATTCTCAAGGACCAGGTTCCCCTTCATTTTGGTCAGTGTCTGTACCAGGCAGCTTTATTCACCTATGTTTTAAGTGTGCAGGCTTGAAATCTTACAGCTGAAAATAATTTAAGCTGAAAAGTAAATTTAACTTAGGTTTGGTTCTTATTGCCAGTGGTTTCTCAAAACCCCATAGCTGTTCCTTGAAGCCTCTGAGAGTCAGACCTTTCACCAAAAACCATGCATTTTGATACCCAGCTGGAGAGCTGCTTTGTCTAGTGAAAAGAAACAGAAATTGGTTAAGTAAAATGCCTGACTCTTCTAAAACTCCAGCAGCATATTGCCTTAGGAAAGCCAGAGTTCCATGGACACCAGGTCAGTTCACTTCAGAGCTGATTGCCTGGGATAATATGGACCACAGGAATTGATAAGAAAAATTATCATGCTTGAGTTTAGCTGCATTTTCCCACTTTGAAGAGAAGGTGGAGGGGGGAAATTACCATTTTTTGAAATCACCTTTCCCCCCCCTTCCTTTCTGAACAGTCTGGTAACTGCTGCTTGTGAAAATTTATGGGGTGCTTTCCATCCATGGGGAGAGGTTGATGGCTCTGCTGTTCTTCTTCTCGTGGCAGCTTGTGGCCAGTTCTGTGAGAGATGCTCTCCAGAGGCAGGCAGGTGTGTGAGCTGTGCTGCAGGGAAGCTGCTGCACCAGGGGAAGTGCCTCCCACAGTGCCCACACGGACATTTCCTGAGCAGCACTGGAAGGTGCACAGGTAAGAGGGGTATTTTTGCCCTTTCCTAAGCTCTCAGGGCACCCCCCCTTGTGTTGTCTGCTCTTCCTCAGTCGTGGGGAAGGAATTTTGAGAGCACAGAAATGGGAGTGCGGACAGGGAATTTGACATTTTTTGTTGTTCTCTTTGGTTCACTTGTGATGGATTGTCTCAAATAACCTCTCTTCCTTGCCAAACATGCTGAGGTACACATTCAAAACATCGTGTGAGCCAGAGTAATTACTGGTAGTACTTATTAATACATGGGCACTTCTGCTCTCATTAGTTCACCTAGCTGAGTCTGACTCCAGCTGGGAGTTTTCTACAGCTGGAGAAGGCTGTAGTCAGCAGCAGCACCACTCTGAAGGAGTAGAAATGGGATGTTTCAGCTCTGTGTGCTCTGTTTCTCTGTCAGCTTGTCACGCTTCATGCTCCACGTGCCAGGGACCTCTTGCCACTCACTGCACCTCCTGTTCCTTCCCTCTGGCCCTGCGCCAGGGCCAGTGCCTGGAAAGCTGTGGAGAGGGCTTTTACCAGGATCACAACATCTGCAAGGGTAAGCTCTGCACTTGGGATAAGTTCCCCAGCTGCTGTAAACCAGGTTTTGTTTTTCCTGTATCCTGTGCTGAACCAGTCAATGCTTAATTCCTGCCTTTCCTGCTGATTGTTTTCTGCTTTGAAAAAAATGAATTTTCCCACATACTTTCTGATTTCACATCCCCAGGATTTAGTGATTTCTGGGACTTTTTTTTTTCCCTTCTCTGTGTACATTGCTGAAATAAATGTACATTGCTCCCAGGTTTTTCTCAACACGACTTAAGAGGTGGGTGAAATTCTACATATACCTGGTATGAAATTCCATATATACCTAGTATGAAATTCCACACACATCTGGCAGATTTGCAAAGATGGAGGTCATCTTTGCAGTAGTGGGAAAAGCAAAAATTGGAAAGGTGAATTTCTGTTTTGTGTGAATTGTGAATTTCACACGAAGGGCTTTTCTCCTGTCATTTCTTGCTGTCCCTCCTAATGAGATTGAACTCACTGTTGCAGTTCTAGAAATTAAAGGAGAATTGGCTGTCTGTGGCCCAGGGCTGCAGTTTTTTATTTGTTCACCAGCTTTACTCAGGAAAAGAGCTGCTCCTTGGGGGCGGGGGAGAACAATGTCAAAGTATTTTTCTCAAATCCCTGTTCTGTTGTAGAGAGCAGGACCACATGCTGCTGAGACTTGTCTATTGGGTCTCTGGGAAGCTGTCCATTGTCCTTCTCCCTGGGAAAGCTGTGGCTCTGATGGCTCTGTCCCCCTGTGCCCAGGTTGCCACCCATCCTGCCGCTCCTGCACCGGCCCGGGGACCGCGCAGTGCCTCCAGTGCCAGGAACCCCAGGATGTCCTGCAGCCTCACCTGCCTGGGGAAGGAGCTCTCCATGGCCTTTGCCTCCCCCTCTGCCCATCCCATTTCCATGTGGACAGCACAGGAGTCTGCAGAGGTGAGAAGAGCTGGTCAGAGCCCTGGAGTTTGGGTGTTAATGGGGGAGCTTGTAGAGCATTTGATATGTACAGCCTTGTGCTTGCCTTGTGCCTGCCATGAGTGTTTAAACTCTGTAACTTTCAAAATGACACATCCTAGTGCTTTTGAGGGAAAATGTAATCTACATAAGACTCCTGACTAAAAGACTCAGGTACTTTCTTTTTGAATGCCTCTGTTCAAGCCTGCACAGCTCAGCTCCTTTCCATTGAAGCTGAGTACGTGATTTTTAGCACTGACTTACTTTGAAGCAGGATCAACCCTTAAATCCTTTTGAAAAAAGACTGAGCTTTCTCCTTCTTAGCCCTTGGAGCAGGTCAAGACATCCCACAGCAGTCTTTTCTTTTGAGGAAGCTCTTCTGCTACATGCCCTGCAGCACAACTGCCATTTCAGCCACTCTCCTGAAATATCAACTAGGAAGCTTTTCCATGAAGGCTGGAGTTTGGAAAAGGGAGTAATGGGATGTACATTGGGGATGTGTGTGGTATCCCACCAGTCAGAGAGATAGTGACTGAAGTAAAGTAGTAGTAATAACTATAGTAACAACTCTACAGGTGGCTATTTCTTCCTGTTAGGAAAAAACTATCTGTAAAAGTGGACATAATTTAAAATCCAGGGTTTTTTGTTTTATAGTGCTTTGAAAAGCAAACCCACAACATTGTGCAGAACAGAAGCATGTTCATATGTAGGCAAAATACTGGTTTTGTAGAGTCATAGAATGGCCTGGGTTGGAAGGGAATCCTAAAGATCTCCCTGGCTGCCAGCTAAGTGTAATTGTATAAATTACTTTATTTCATTCAATATCCTCTGTCCAGCCCTGTGTAGTTGTATAAATTACTTTATTTCATTTAATTTCCTCTGTCCAGCCCTGAGTCTTGTCTCCCCAGAGTCCAGAGGTCTGCATTCAACTCACACAGTGGAACCTGTGGCCTCCAGCCACTCTAATAAGTATGAGGTTTTTGGCTAGTGAGTTTATGTATTTATTTAATCAGATAGCTTAGCTGAAGATAGATCGGTTTAGGGCCAGTTCCAGGAAAGAAATGCAGTTTTTAACTGCACTCCTCCTTCTTGCTGGGCCATCCTTGTGGTGAGTGTTTGTTTCAGGTGGCCAGTCCACCTCTAGTGGTGTTTGCTCCAGAGTGGATGATAATTGTGCAGAGATAGGAAACCCTGCCTGGAGTGGCTGCAGGGTGATAACAGAAGGTGACTTCAGCAGCCGGTGAGTTTGCAGAACCCCAGAGCTCTTCCAGGGAGGACAAGAGCATCACATGGTGTTGGGCAGCTCAGCTTTGCATTTCAGCAATGAACTGTGTGGGTGCAAAGAGATATTAAATCTGCAGCTGTCTCTGCATGCCCCTTATCTTCAGGAACTGCTCTCTACTTTGCACTCCTTCCTACCTCTCCCAAGCATATTTTGAGGCAGTAAGGAGCAAAATAAGGCAGAATTAACTTTCTGTGTGTTGTTGTGTCTCCCTGTGCTGCAGAGTGCCACTCCTCCTGTGCAGGCTGCGTGGGGAATTCCTCCCAGGACTGCACGGCTTGCCCGGCTCCTCGCGTGCTGCTGTTGGGCAAATGCCTCCCCTCGTGTCCTGAGGGGCTCTTCAGCCACAGGAACCGCTGCTCCCGTGAGTGCACCTGCAATTACAGAGGCTGTAATTTCTCTGAGGGTGTTTAGGTATTTTCAGTCCAATTTCAGGGAATGGAATCTCCTCCTAATGGGAGAGAGATGTGTATCGCTATAGCACATGAAATAAAACAACGCGGACACGCAGCTCTCCAAAGTTAAAAAGAGGGAAGTTTAATTTCTGACTCCAACATTTATAGATTTCTAAAAGTGACGGTGGGTTGGGGGATGACAGTGCCACCTCTCCAATGGCACTGGACAAACCCGCAGTCTATCAAATTTCTTCTCCGTAAAAGAATGCAAAACAATAAGTTATTTACGTAAAGTGTGTGAGAAAGTTCATTTCAAGAATGTAAACATCAGAAGGCTTAGAAAATCTAAAAAACCAGGACAACAGGCACGCACTTGGAATCATAAATTGCACTAAGTTTTGCTCCTCAGGACTGTTTCCCTGAAGATATTTTGTGCTTGATTTCAGGGTAGTGTTCCTAGCTTGTGTGCTGTGGAAAAAAACTCTTTAATGGACAACACCAAAAAAATAAAATGCTTTTATTTGGCAATGTCTCAGATTTAGAGAGAAAAACCTTTCCTAAAAAGTCCATTTCTCTATTTATTCAATTTATTCAACCAAGGAACAACTCTATAAATAGATTTATTTGGCAGGCCATTGTAAAGATTCATCAGTTCTGAGGTGTGCACTGCCACCTTAGAGCTGAGGTAACTGCTGAGTGCTGCTTTACGCTGCTTCAGGCTTATAAAAATGTCTTAGAAACAAAATTTCAGTGTCAGGAAAGTGCCATCTTGCAAGCTGTGTCCTTTCACTCCTAAAGAGCTTTGAAAGTAGTTTTTAAGAATTTTTTACTGACTGGTAGCCGTAGTATTTTTATCTCCCTCAGCTCTGTAGCATGGAAATCTGACATCTGTCATTAAAGCTGGGAGGATACAAAAGCAGCCCATGAAATATTTCTGAGTGCTCTTAAGCCACTTTCTCTGCCATGTCTTTGTTGAGCTTTTGGCAGACAGAAGTGGCTAATGAGCTGGCAGGGCATTCCTACTTCAGAGGTTTCAGTTTGGGAGGGCTTGGTGGAAAAACCATTCCCCGGTTTTCCTCTCATGCATATCAAGCTCCACAATGATGTTGACAGAGTCCCAAGAGAAGTTTAATTTATCTCCCCTGTGCATCCCACTGTTTTTTTATATGCACAAGCATATGCTGGAGGGAGGAATAACAGGGCCAACCTATCTCTCTCTCTTTTATATTGTGTCTAGATCTATACCTTGATTAATGCAGGGAACAAATCACTGACAACCCATTTCCTCACCTTGTTTATTCAAAATGAGCCTTCCAAACCACAACCCTGCAGTCCCTGGTGCCATGAGACCACTTTGTGCCCATGTTTTGTGGGCGTAAATGATGGTGGGAGCTGGTTTTTGGGAAGGGAGGGGAGAGGGTGCACCAGGAGCCTAACCAGGAGTGTTGATTCTCTCCCTCAGCCTGTCACCCATCCTGCAAGACATGCCATGGTCCCTCTGACTGGGAATGCTCAACCTGCCACCCCCATGCCACTCTGGATGGTGGCAAGTGCAGGACAGGCTGCAAGGAGGAGCAGTACCTCAACCTGGTGGGCTACTGTGTGGGTGAGTCAGGACAGCTGCTGGGGCATGAGCTGACTGTGCCATTGAACTGCTGCTTCACACTGCCAGCAAAGCTGCTTGGGTGCTGCTCAGAGCTTCAGGAAAAGGAGCTAAGTTGGAATTTGCAATCCAAAGAAGCAGTTGATGGGGCCCTAAAGAAAAGCTGGCACAACAAGAGTTGCTGTGTGCATTTTTGGGAGGTAATAGGATTTCTGGATGGGGATTGTGCTGTGTGGGTGCTCACTGCCTGCACTTAAGCCAATCTTCTGAAGCCACTGATTGCATTTATCTGTTTAAAAAGAAATATCGCTTTTAATCCGTCCCACAGACATGTATAAACATATCCTGGGAACAGCTCCAACCATTTCTGAGCTTTATCAAGCCTTTTTTTTTTTTTTCTTTATCAGAAAAAGCTACGGTGTGTGAGGCTTAATCCAGGCTGAACAGTTCCAAATGAGATAAGGAATCCTAAGAAGAGGGAAAAATGCATTAGGAGTATATATCCATTGAGAGGCTATTGTTCTCAGTTTAATATGATTTCCCTTCACAGAGCCTTCTCTTTGCTGAACATCTATGTCCTGGATGTTTTTTAATGAAAGACTTGTTTCTTTGCTCTCAACAGCTTAATTCTATGAACCATCTCTTCATCTCCCTTTTAAACAACAGTGACTGTTTTTTCTGCAGGGACAAAAAGAACAGGGAAAGAAGGTGTGTGAGGAGTAGGAAAATATCCTAAAAGTACTGTACAGCTCCTTAGGAATTCAGGTTGGGGAATCAAGATAGAGCCAGATAACTGCAAACTGGAGATAATTCAGCATTTCAGTGTAAAGAGGTGTCTCTGTCCTCTACAATTTTGGGGGATACAGTGGTACTAACTAATGTCCTGGCATGTGAGAGCTCTGTGCATTTTATTTCTTCCACCTTATTTCCCCATTAATTTGCATTATGCTTCCTATGAAAGAAGTCCTGTGGAAAAGTGGCCTTCCCCTGTGAATTGCGTTGGGAAAACCTTAGTACCATTTATCATCAGTCAGCACTCTTTCCGAGGAGGGTTTATTCTTTAATTATCCCTTTCTTTGGTGTCATGGACCAGTTCTCCTGCTCCCCAATCCCAGTGATCATCAGGGAGATGTCCCAGGAACTGAAAGCAGTGTGGAGGGCATTCCTTGTGGCATGGGAACCCTCAGTGTCCAGGTGTTTCTTTGTCCCACAGAAGCTGTGAGAACCCTTGCAGAGCAACATAACTGAGGTTTTTCACCTTGACCAAAAAGCTGTGCTTTGGCCCAGGATCTGCAGTCTGAAGTGTGTTGCTCTTTGTGCTAAATTGATGTCTGGTGTTTAAGCAAAAGAGGTTTGTGGCCAGTTCTCCTGGAGGTAAAGTGCTCCACATCCAGGTTGTTAAGTTTCACTCATTCTTCTCATTCAGCACTGATTGAAATGCTGAATTTGCCCTTGCAAGTTATTAATTACCAGTTAAAGAGCAGCTGTCCCATAAAAGAGCACATTAAAACTCCTGACACCCTCATAAGATATGATTTGCAACGGAATCTAACAAAGCTTTTTCCTTCACCTCCCAAAGCAATATATTTTTACAATTATCTTCCCATTTATCTTTAATTCCCCACCCTGCAGGCAGAATTGTGTTATGGCTTATAGGGCCTGCTGTGCATCACAGTCATCTGCCATCCTTTATGGACCTGGAGGGGGAAATCTTTCACAGAGGCTGGAGAAAAGCAACTGTCACTCCAAACCATTGCCTGGGAATTAATGGTGTTATTGTGCATGTTACCTGAATGAGGATTGGAACATTTGCCTTGTTAATAGGAACAAAAAAAAGGTCTTGTTTTCAGCAGTTAATCAAATAAGCATTTCACATTTAAGCAGAGGAAAGATAAAATGTCCTCAACTTTCAGAAAATCAATGAGTCCCTAAGCTCTGTTTTGGGCACACAGAATTTGTGCCAACTCTCCCCTGAGAGTGCTCAATTGATTAATTTCACTTTATAGCCCAAATGTACAAGAATGTGCTTGAGACTTGAGCCATTCCCTCTTGGATCTCACAGCTTCTGTGGTGTTTGTTTTCCCAGTTCCCAGATGTCCCTCTCCCTCTTGTTCAGCTTGACCTCAGCTTCAGGAAACTTTGCAATCAGCACTCTAAAAATCCCAATCACTGCTGAAAGCCTTGTCCTGCCCTTGCTTTTCTGATTTGAGGTTTCCCTGTTGATCGGGAAGCTTCCCTGACTTTTCCTGACTTTTCCTGACTGCATGGAAGGGCAGTTAGACAAATGCAGAGGGACTGGTGTGGAAGAAAACTGAGCACCCCAACTGATAGAGAATCCCTCTCAGTCTGGTTTTAACTCCAGCTGCAAGGGAGCTCCCACTCCCTGTGTTCCTCAGGCCCTTGCTTTCTTAGCCTGTGTGCAGTTGAGAAAACCTTCAAAGCTAAACCAGAACAGCTCGCTCAGGAGGGGGCCTGTAACAAGCTTTGCTGCCTTGCTCTTAAAATTCCAGAAGGGACACTCTGACAACAAGAAATATCCTCAGCTCCTTGTAAAATTAATGAGCTGTTGCTGTCCGTTTAGAGAGACACTGATATCATCACAGAGAGCTGGAGCAAGAGGGGCTCAGCTCCACTCCCTCACTGCTCTACAGCCTCCTACAGAGCCAGCAGCTGAGCTGCCAGAGGAGGGAAAACTGCTTTGGTCTGGGCTTCTTTGTGCCAGGGACCTTCCAGCTGGGTCTCCCACCTACACTGCCTGGGGAAGCTCTCCCAGAGCAGGCAGATCCCTGCAAACCTGGTTGCACTTCACCAGGAATTCACTTGGCTTCTTTCAATGACAGATTCCCTCTCAGGTCTTGGAAAAGAGAGACAAGAAAAACATTACAACAACCAAAGCAAGCCAAAAATCCTGGTCAGTGTTGCATATCCTTCTAAACCAAACACACTGACTTGCTTTCTGGAATTACTGTAAGACCAGAGGCTTTTTTGCCCATTGAGGTGACTATAAAGTGTGTGGTGTTTTCAGTGCTGATTTTAAGTCATGCTCTGTTGTAAACCTCAAGTCTCATCTTAGAGCACAGCACAAAACTTGCATCAGGAAATACTTTCCTCGAGAGCCCCTAAGAGGGGTGCTGTGTTTAAACAATATATGCTTAGCAAGTGGTGGAGCTGAGAGGCAGAAATGCCACTGGTTTCCTTTGTGAGCATTCACAAACACTTCAGAGATGGTTTTGTCTCCCCAACAGCCTCTTTTGTCTTAGAACAACCTGTAACAGATAATTTCCATATAGGAAGGGCACAGTTTTCTTGCTTTATTTGCTAAGAGAAAGCTAAAGAGGTTGTGGAAGTCAAGTAACTCTGGAAATCCATGTAAGTACTTCCATTCTGCTTTGCAATGGAAGTAGCTTCATAGGAAGATCAGTGATGGGAGTTATTTTTGCATAGAGGTGAGGAAGAGAGAAATCAGAGCCAGCTGGAAAGGGAGCAGGAAAACATTTTGCTTGGAGAGTGGGAGGAAAGTCAGCAGTCTCAGAAAGATGGGGAGGGAGGCATTGGGACTACCAGTAAAGGGGTGACAGAATTCCTAAGAATTCAGTTGGAAGGGGTCTAAGGAAATTAACTAACTAGTGTGGCACTGACCTGCAGCCAGCTGGGGATGTGAAGGCTCCAGAAAACCCAAATTCCACAGGCTGTGCTCGCTGGCTGAGCTGGAGGCAGGACTGACAGGGAGAAGGCAGAAGCAGGAAACAAGTAAGGCTGGGGGATGACTGAGAAGCACAAGGAAAACATCCCCCTTCTGTTAGTCCTGGCTTCAAAGGGAGCCTGCTGTGAAAAAGTGAAATCATCTCTCCCTAAACAAAGCCCTTCAGTTCTTCCCTCGCTCTCTCACTCACTCCCCAATGTCCCTGAAATTCACCACGAGTGGCAGCCCTGGGTTTTTTGTTGGTGCTGTGTGTGCTTTGATCTCCAGGCTTGCAAAGGAACAAGAGAGTTATGGGGCTGATTCATCCTAAAACAGTAACTGAGAAAACTCTTGCCACTCACTGGAGTGAAAATAGAGTCTTGTGAAGGGAAAACTCTGCTGCAGCAGCACTGAGTTTTGTAGATACTTGGATTTTTAAGTGTTAGTTTGTGAGAAGCTAGGTTTTTGCTGCAGATACTGACTGTGTGGATACCCTGCATTTTCTCAGCCTCATTTTTATGCTCTGTGTATGAAACCTTTTGAGCAGATTTGTTACTCATTATACCCTGCCAAAGGTCTTTATTAGAGACTAGTGGCTCCAGCAAGAGATTCAACTGGAGGAGTATTATTTTAGCAGTAAGGAGAGTCAACATATTACCAGGTAAATGTGGAAGTACAAAAAACTAATTGGATTTTTGGTAATTTTATTGGTTATAAGTACATAAACCTCATCACCCCACCTCCAGCCCATACAAATCACAGGTACTCAGGGCCTTTGGGATGATCTCTCAGTCCTTGCTCCCTAAGGTGGGCTGCATGTGGTCCTTTCTCCCTGGCTCCAGGGACTCCACCTCTGTACCCCAACTATGGCTGGCCATTTCCCAGCTCCAAGGCTGAGAGCACGGGGCAGAAACTTCATGGGTTCTGCACCCTGTAAAAGCAGGACCTGAAGGAGGCAGCTCTGTAAGAAGCTTGGATCCCTGCCTGCAGTCAGGGCTGGATCAGTTTCTGAGCTGCTTCTGGGCTTTTGCAGCAGTGTGGGGTGAGAATCTCCTGTGTGTGACATGCAGGAGATGTCAGCTGGGGCCAGGCTCCTGCAGCTATGGATGCAGAATTCCTCCAGGCTCCCATGTGAGCCTGTGCTCAGCTTGTAAATCTAGATTGCCTGACAATCTGTAGTAGTGCTGTCACAGGAGACAAAAGACAGAAAGGTGAACCTGCAGCAGAAATCTGACAAGAGGCCAGGCACTCCAATCAAGCCTCATTGTTACATATCTTTCAAGACAGTCGTCATTTCCTTTACAATTTTCTCGATTACCATAATGAGGATTAATTTGGCTTCCAGGTTGCCTTACACTGCACCTTTGTGCACACAAAAGCCTTGTTGTCAAACCTTGTGAAGCACCTAAGTTCAGGCAGAGGTCAGGAGACGCTTGCGTTCTGCTGGGGAGAAATGGAAAAAGGAAAAGGTTTTGAGGCGCTCTGATGCCACTCTTGGCCTGGCTTGGAGGGCTGCTGTGGCTGTTTCAGGGTGTGGGTGTCTCATTTGTGTGGGAAAATGGGAGCAGCAGGAACTACAGAAGGTCATGAAGCTGTACAGGTCCTGCTCCTCGTTTTGCCATGGTGGGAGCAGAGGGAGATGGGTGCCCGAGGCCTCCAGTGGGGCTAAAGAGGAACCTTAGGCAGAGGCACTCAGAATCAGAGAAGGGGCTTGGGAAGCAGAGGCCTTTGAGCTGGCTTTGTGCAAAACGTTCCCAAGCTCACTTAAGGATGGAAAGATGCCCCACTTCAATGGGGCAGGAGGGGTGCAGAGGGAAAGTGAAAATGCTGTGGTGCTCAGGAAGAGCACAAGATGAGGATGAGGCAAGAGGAAGGGATGCGGGAGTTTTGGGTAGGGGGATTTGCTCTCCAAGTTCCATCCCTGCTGCCCTCCTGCAGTTCTCAGGCATGCTCTGTGCTGTCCCTCCGTGCTCAGTGTCCCTTGTTCCCTCCAGACTGCCACCCCCTGTGCCAGCGGTGCGTGGCCGACCTGCGGGACAGCGGCAGCGTGTGCCTCAAGTGCCAGCACGGGCGGCACCTGCTGCTGGGGGATCGCTGCCTGCCCGACTGCCCCCCGGGACACTACACCGAGCATGGAGCCTGCAAACGTGAGTGCCTCCTGCAGAAACCTCGGGGAGCTGCCTGCACCCCCGGGAGGAGTCCCATCAAGTGGCTCCTGTCTAGTGGAGAGGCTTTGTCCAGCTGGCAGGACACTGCGCTGGAGCAGTTCTGTTTTTGTGCTGTAGGAGTTTTTTCAGGATGTTTTGCAGCCTGAGGTCTCTTGCTGAGGCTTGTCTTGCTGCAATAATGGCCCTGAAGGTGATGGCTTGTAGCAGCTCCCGAAACAGAAAGCCAATTCCATTCAGCTTTCTAGGCTGGTGCAATGGATGCAGCACCCAGGGCACATTTCATTTTCTGACATGTGCCTGCATCTCCTCCACTTGTTGTTGTTGATGTGGTTTCATGTTCCAGTCATTGTCTGAGCTGCTTTCTACTCCCTGGGCTCTTAGAAGGAAGCAGATTCTTTTTCTTGTTCTGAGCCTGACAAGAAGTGGTAAAGCTCCAAGCTGAGCAGAGGGTATTGCACTTCAGTTTGAGAGAAAGGAACCAAGAGCAGAAATTCAGCACAATGGAGATGCTCCTTTTGCAGGAAGTGGCATTTCCTAATCTAGTTGAGGGTGGGTAATATTTCAAAGCTTCTCTCCAGCATTCTGGGAGCTGTGTGTTTATTTACCTAGTTTTGACAAAATGAGATCTCAGAGCTATGAAACATACTTTGTGTCACTTGATTGGAAAGGCCCCTGAGAGAGAGAGAGAGAGAGGTTTTGCCTTCCTGGCAGTGTAAGCCTAGGGATAACATTTCTTCTCTTTGGTTTGAAGGTTTGATTTAAAAGGAGTTGTGCATTTTTCAGACTGTGTCACAGCCTGTAGGATATTTTGTTCTGCCTTTTAAGATCCCCAGCACAGCTTCTGATCCCTTTGTCCCAGTCTTTCTCATGATTAATTTTACACCTATCATGATAAGTATAATGATGGTATCAATCTTTAAATAAAGGCCTGTCAAGAAGCAAAACAGATTAATCATTTTGTATGTAACCTCTCTGGAGAAAGTAATAGGGTACATTGGCCTCAGCCCCTGTGATATTTTAAATCCCTTTGGTCAGACTAAGAAATCAGCCTGAAAAGTCATGAGGGAAATGTGGAGAGGGTGCATGGAGGTAGTCTGGTCTCCATCGGTGTAATTCCTGCTGAAGGGATGGATGTGAATCTTCAGGGAAGTATGGAGCTGTCAGAAAAGCACTAGATGGTTCCTGCACAGACAAAGAGGATCTAACCTGAAGCTAGCTGGGAGAAAGCATGAGAGGGAGGTATGCGCTAGCCCTTTTTTCACTCTTGTGTTAGACAGGTCCTGGACACATCCTGCAAGGGTTTTTCTTAAGAAGGGAAGGCTGAAGAGAAGAGGGTAAAAAGAAGGAAAGGAGAGGATCCTTTCTTGGGTGGGGGGCACTGTGCACCACTGAGGGCTTAGACTTGGCAGGAACTTCTGGTGCTCACCACCCCTGCTGCCAGTCTCAGAGTGTTTCTGCTGAAGCCTGTGACACTTGCCCTGAGACCTGTTTTTCCTTGACCAGAGCCTTGTTTTTGCTGTCCCTGCAGGGTGCCACCCTTCCTGTAAGAGCTGCACTGGCGAGGGTCCCTTGTCCTGCTCGTCCTGCAGTGCCGGCCTGGTGCTGTCCCACACGGGCGCGTGTGCTCCACTCTGCTCCCTGGGCTACTACAGGGATGACAGCAACACCTGCAGACGTGAGTGCCTCTCCCTCAGCCCCCTCTCCTTCCCACAGTGCATTTACCAACCTGGCTTTTCTTGCTTCTTTGCTCACCATGGCTGTGGCCTGGAAAAAAAAAGGGTTCAGGTGCCTAAAAACGTGATGTGAGTTGACAGAGGTGATGAGCTGCCTCAGGAGCAGAGCCTAGAGCAGGGTTGAAATTTCAAAACAGTTGCAGTTTTGTTATTGATCTCAAAAGACAAGAGGCTTTGTGTCCTGCTGTAAAAATCTTCAGGAGCATTTGTGTAGGTTTCCCTGTGATGGATTCTGGACTTGATGAAAACTTGGCATGTTGAGACCAGTTTTAATGAGTCCTTACTAAGGCAAACCCCCTCCCCACTGCACTGCCTGCCAGTACATGCCATGGAAGCTGCACTGGAGCTTTTATGTCCATTTCTTCTCATGGGAAACCCCAGGAGAATCAAGGCACAGTTTAGCAGACACAGACCTGAGCTGATCCTAATGATCTGGCGGAATTGATCTGGTGTTAGGCTATGTTTTATCCCACTATTGCTATCCTTTGTCCCTCTCTCAGGGCCTCTCTTTTCCTTTATTATTTTGTGTTCACTCCGACCCTGGGTTATTCCTCTCAAAAATTATTTGGCTTGATGTTCTAAAATTCAAAATTATATGGCCTAAAGATACAAAAAACTGGAAAAAGCCCTGCTTGAATTGTCCCACTATAATACACATACCTAAAAGTGAGTGACTGCTGATGTGGTTTGGTCACTGTGAACCTGAACACTCAGGTTCAGGTTAGTGAAGTCCTGCATTACTCTGATTTAAATTCTCCCAATTTATGATAAAATAACTCTGTTGCACTGAGTCCAGGTATCAGTGTCATCCTACCTAGACCCAATTTTGTCACTGATGAGGTCCTGTAGGAGGAAACTGAAGTGGTTGTCAGCTTTACCTGCCTGTTGTTGAAATAGATGGTTCTCCTGAAACTATTATTTCCATCTGATCAGCAGAAATGGAGACACCTTACGTAAGTTCAAGGAAATAGCTGGAAGGACTTGTACCATTCTTCTGTTGTGGAAAAAAAAATGAAAAAGGACATTCAATAATAATAACAAAAAAAGGGGAAAGTAATAAAAAATAGGAATTAAAAAAATGTTCTGGTTGGTTTCTTACAAGCTCAATAAAATACTCCGTTTACTCCAGCAGTAGGGATTCTCTTCTTGCTTGCTGCACCAAAATATCTCCCTTCCTAATTAACATGTCCCTTTCTAATGAAAGCTTTCCTGTTCATAGCTTCTGCCTCAGGATATCAACCTAGACTGGGAATGTTCATGAGGCCTGCACCCTTCCTGAATTTGGTTCAGGGGCTCAAATAGATTTTTTTTTTTGCAAGCCAATTTAGCTACTCTAATCTCCTTATTGCAAATGGCTTTTTAAGAAGTGTTTGTAATCCTTGGAGCAGGGGGTTCAAGGCCAAGTGTGTTGGATTTTTGTCATTCCAAGTGTCACTTGTGCCTTTTCAAGTGCTGCTGATAAGCCAGGGAGATACAAATTGTCCCAGGCTGCTGGGAAACTGCCACTTGGAGGGAATGAAGATTGTTTAATCGGAGGTTGGCTGCCAGGCTGAGAAAATCTGGTCCCTTTTCAACGTTTATTTTAGTCTCTTTGCACTTTTGAGGAACTCAGGGTTGGAATGAGGTTCAGAGAGATGCTGAGTGCATGTATGGGCCCTGGGAGATATTTTTAAACTCAATGACATCCTGGCCCAGGAACAGTGAGAAGCTTAACAGGCTTAAAAATGCAGATAGGGAGTCGTGCTGATAAAACAAGCAGACAGGTTTGCTTCCAGATACAGTTTTTGCTTACTCTTCTGGCATGCCTCCATGGGTAGCCAGATTCCCGTGGATTTAGACCCCATGTAGAATGTTTTACTGTATTTTTAATAGTTGGTTCTTTGGAGCACTTGAAAAAAATATTTTTTCGTGTAGTGTTCTTAAGTGAAGAAAAATCAGAGTGGCACCAGAGCACCTAAAAGCAGCTACTTGATTCTTTAGGTAAACATTTTGCTAGAAATCATTTGTACATCAAGAAAATGCAGACCTTCTGTGACATTTTTTAGAGAACTGTTTTGAAAAACACTGTGTTCCTGCTTCAGGGAGAGCAACATGGGTAAATTTTCACATTTACTTTGGAGGTTTTTTGGTTATAAAGCTGTGCTTTGAATGAATATGTCAGTATTTATCACCCAAACTGTTAGTACAGCCTCCTGCAAAGTTTAGTTCCTGGACATCAAAGAGGTGAGTTGAAATATTCTGAACCTCTGGACTTTGATCCTAGATTCAGTAAATCCCTGAATTATTTTTTTTCCTGGCATCTTTTTTGCTCCCTGCAGCTCCAGAATTTCACACTGTGCGCAGATAAAAAGGTACAAACGTTAAGTGAAATTAAATGGGCCTTTGGTCCCACCAAGGACCACAGCAGTCTACTCTGCTCTCCAAATTTGTGTTTCAGTTGTATGAAAAACGAAATTAAAAAAAAAAAACAGAGGCAGGGAAAGCTCTTATTTGGGGATTTGGATTCAGAGTCCATGTTTTACCCTGACCTGTCCAGAGGAAAGTAAGAAGCAGCGTGAGGGAACATTCCAGCCTACTCCAAATGGAACGAGGCTCTTTACACTTTGGAGGTTGTGAAAAGGAGCAAAACAAGCAAAAACCCTGGAGTGTCCACAGAGGACAAGAGGGGTAGCAAGGATGCAGGGTAACCAGCATGAGGAATGAGCCTGTTTTTCCTTGTGTTCCCACAGCTTGCAGCAGCCAGTGCCGGAGCTGCGACTCGGCTGCCGGCTGCACGTCGTGCAGAGATGCAGCCAAGGTCCTGCTCTTTGGGGAGTGCCAGTACGACAGCTGTGCTCAGCAGTATTACCTGGACTTTTCCACCAACACTTGCAGAGGTGAAAAATGCCTTGCTGGTTTCAAGGGAAAAAAAAAAGGAAAAAGAAAAAGGAATAAATGCAAGTGGCCTTGGCTAAGAATCCATTAGATGGCAGCGAGAGCTGTGCAGGTGGCCTGCTTTAAAAAGGGCGCAGGAAGGGGAAAATTGTTCAGTGACAGGTTGCTTGCGAGGTTTCTGCAGGTTTTTTTTTGCTTTTCGGGCAGCCTGCTGTCACATACTTGAGCCTTTCAGTGGAACAAGATGATTGCAAATCGCTCTCTTGTAAATGATTTTGTAACTGAGCCAGCAAAGTTTTCAGGGGTCAGGTCCAGCAATTCATTTAGTCACGGGTCAGCTGATAAGGAGTGAGCTTGCCAGGCTAAGTCTCTTTCCAGGGGCTTATCTGGCCTCCTGTACTTACCTGTCTCTCTCTCTGTCTTACTAAATCCTGCATCACTGGATGGCTGCAGAAACAGCAGTTTGGAGGGATTTAAAAGACACATGACTTGAAAGATTTCCAGAACTCCCCAGCAGAGTGTTCCATGATGGAAATAAGTCCACAGCTTGTAGACCCCAAGTGCTAAGCCCTTGTGCATGGTGAGCCCCCCCAAAAGGGCTGCCCTGAACTGATTTCTGTTTTCTTCCAGAGTGTGACTGGAGCTGTAACGCCTGCAAAGGTCCCCAGAGGACTGACTGCCTGCAGTGCATGGAAGGCCATGTTCTCCACGAAGGAGCTTGTGTGGAACAGTGCCCTCCAGCTTTCTACCAGGAATCAGACACGTGCCAGAGTGAGTTTTCATGGAGCATTCCCTCCAACATGTTCCCCTGCTTGTCTCCCCAGAGCTGCCAGGCTGAGCTCTTTGCCTGTGTCTCTTCAGGGTGTGACCAGCCCTGCCTTCGGTGCCACCAAGCAGATGAGTGCAGCCTCTGCCCAGCCCCGTTCTTCCTCCTTGGCAGTGCCTGTGTTCCCAAATGTGGGCAGGGATACCATGCAGACGAGGCACAGCGCCAGTGCACAGGTGAGCACCATGAGCTTGGTGCAGGCACGGTGGGCAAATGAGGAAGGAACTGCTTGCCAACTTTTATCATAGCTCTTTGCCCACTATCTTGACTCTTTTTGTCAGGTAGGTAAGACACACATAGTTGTGTTTCTGCTCTGAGCCTGGGGACAGCTCTGCGTGCCAGTGGCTGTGCTGGTTTTGAGACTGAGACTGGTTTTGTCTCAGTGGGGTTGTGCTTTCCATCCTATGCAGCTTGTCCTCCTGGATGCCTGGAGTGTGACAGTGGCAGCCTGTGCCACCTCTGTGACCACAGCACGTTTCTGAAGAATAAGATCTGTGTTTCTGCCTGTGGCCAGGGTTTCTATGGCAATCCACAGACCAGAGAGTGTGAAGAAGGTGAGTGCCTCTCAAGAGACAGTGCCATTTATCATCAGTGTAAAGCCAGTGACAAAATGTCTTGGGGGAAATCCCTTTCTGAATCAAGTTGAGTGGTTACTTATCCATTCTTTATTCTAAATGAGGATTTACTAGTCTGTCTGCAGCTGGCTTTCAGTTCTGTGATGGGGAAATCAAGGTGGGAAGTGATTTGCCCAAGTCGTGGTGGAGATTGGGATGGATTGCAGTTCACCTGGGTCAGGAATGAACAGGCCACCCAAAAACCAGTGCTGACAGGCATGATGTCAGCACAGCCCGTGGTGGTCCCTGCAGTAACACCTCTCCCTCCTTTCCCTTCAGGCAGCAGGCATCCCCGGGGCTCCCGTGTGAGCAGCACCCTGACGGTGGGCATTGGCGGGGTGCAGCCCCTAGACCCGGCCCTGCTGGGCTGTGATCCGGCCGGTTCCTGGGGCCAGGCGCAGTTCCAGGTGGACAGCATTCCCTCCACCGGCCGGCTGGTGATGCTGCAGGCCGGGCGGGAGGTGCCGCTGAGCCCCGGCCAGCGCTTCAGCTGCGCGGACGTGCGGGACAGGAGGGTCCGCTTCGTGCACGGCACACACGAGCCCAGGTGACTCGGGGGAGGCTTCTTTACTGAGCTCTTGCCTCACAAAAAAATTGCTGTATCTTGAGAACGGGTATTTCCTTTTCCCTTGGAAGCATTCCTACGGGGAGGCACACTTCCCACTGCTGCTAAATCGACTTGCAGCTTCTTACACTGTACCGTAGTGTAACTGGTGCTGCAAAACTTCTCAGTTCGTGGTGGAAGAGCTCACTGTGACCCAATCCCAAACCTTCTGTGCTTTTGGGGTGCAGGAATATGTCCCATCTTCAGGGCACTCAGCTGAGAGCTAAAACTGGCATATTAATCTGATTGTTACCACAGTTTGTTGACATTGTTAGGAAGATGCTCAAGCGATGTCATTGCTGTGCTCTCTGGCATAGTTTGCCTTCAGCCATTCCTTGTTTGCCTCCAGTGAGAGCTCTGTTAGTACCCTGGAATAATTAGTGGTGATTAGTAGCTGGCAAAGCTCGCACTGTGAGGGTGTTGCAGGGAAGCAGATTTTTTCTGCAGCCAGGCAATAAGCCAGCCACCCTGCCAAATCTCACACTTGATTTGCATCACCATAAAGCCTTGGCTCCAGAGTGACATGGGTGGAACTGTTCTAAATTTCTGGCTGTATAAATCAGGGGTGTCTTCCATCTAAATCAGATCTGAAGAAGACTTTCGGGGTGTCCTGATGCCAAGGGTTAGCTGGTGTTCACCAGACTTCAGGCATATGTTCCTGTATTTCCTGTATCCTGCTTTTTTTTTTTTTTAGTCTACCTGGTAGTCACCATGAAATGTCAGCATCTTGTCTTGAGAAACAAAGCTGCCTTATTACCATATATTACTCTATTTATTATTTATACTGTTACTTTAAACTTCAAGGTGTTTGGGGTGGCATCATTGAAAAGTCAATGGGAACGAAAATTCCTGGCAAGTCCTGAAGCCAGAGAAGTGAGGTTTTTCTTTAGCAGCATTTAGAATTGGCACTTTATCTTGGGGATGCCATCTGATGTTACTCAAAGGAAGATGAGGGTATATTATCACAATGCTAAAGGTGCTTTATTGTCTGTTGTGACTGTTGTGAATCTTCAGGAAAAAATACTATAAAAATATAATTGAAGGAAACTTGAGCTAAAGCTTCTGTCACTGAGCCAGTCACTTTTGCTGAATATATAATGTGCTTATCATTGCTGAGTCCTGGAAGAGTACTTCATTAATTTATATTATCCTGTATTTTGGCTTGCTGGGGACCTGTTTAGGAAAGGACAGTTTTCCTTGAAGGTCAGTGACCAAGAGTCATTCTCCCACCTTGAGGTGATCAACATTCAAGCCTTCTCAACACAGGTAAGAAAGCCTGGAAACAACCCCAAATTTGGTACCATTTGAAGCCCTGGTTTCTTGCAGGGGTAACAGAGGAGCTGGGCAGAACTTGAGCAGAGGTTCAGATCAGGCAAATTTGGCTCAGCTCTCCCTTAGGGCAGCAGCCAAGAGTCACATGGAGGAAAAGAACTTGGGGAATTGACTGGAGAGGTTGGCCTGTGTCCTTTTGCTTGTGCAGGGAGTGGCAGCTGTGCAATCACAGAGCAATTATCAGTAAGGGCTGGGGAATCCCTACTGCTCCAATCGTCCTCTGGATCTGCTGATGCTCCAGTTCAGCCTCTTGCTGCAGGCCAAATGGGCCAGGATTGATCCTGACAGCAGGAGAGCTTTGACACTCAGGTTCAGTGCTCTGTTCTGGGACAGCTGGGAATTAAATCAGCATGAGCTAGTTAAAGTGTGTCTCTTAAACTTCTCACCACTTCTGGGCAAGGTGATGGTACTGCCAAGTGTCTCCTGTATTGTTTTTATTTAAAGTCTGTGGCACAATCTATGGGTCTCACCCCAGGGAGGGTACAGGCACCTGAACAGGTTCCAGGTTTCCAGGGGGGCTAGCAGCTTACACTGAGCTTTTTCCAGTGTGGAAAGCTCTGTCAGGAGTTGTGACTACTTGGCATATTCTTACAAATAGAGACCCTAAAATGCAAAAGAGAATCTGCTACTCTTAAGGCCCATTTACATCCTAAGAGGGGCACCAAATGACTTGACAGAACTGTTCTAGTGCTGGCTCCTTTCTGCCTACAAGCCTGGCTCAGCCTCCACCCTCCCCATGGGTAATTTATATTCCATAGTAGTCATTCCCATAACTTCTGGAAATTAGAAGTGCTCTAGTTTGTCCTTTAGAATAAGACAAACTGTGGGTTTTGATCCTGCAGTGTTTATATTGATTCTGGCTGGTGCTGAGATCTTGGCTCAGCCTAATCTCTTGTTTGCCTCAGTAGGACGTTCACCTAAGTAAGAGCTGCAGTCACTGCCCCAGAATACATAAGTGAGGTTTAATGATAGGAATTCTGACTGCTGTTCCCTAATAACCCTGGGAAGCCGTGCACAGGTGAGGGGGCTCCCTGGTGGATGTTCCCAGGGCTTTGCCTTTGTCTCTGTGGGAACGCCTCCCTCCCGAGGCAGTGCATTACCCATGGCAAATGGTATTTGTTTGGATCAATAGACACTGCAGATTGAAACTTTTCTTGATGACAAAGAACTGGAGAACTAATTTAAACCAGCAGAAATATGGCCTCTAGCAGGTTTTTGGTATAAGTTGAGTATGGCTGTGGGGAGTGTTGGAAATGAAATAAATACTGATGATGAAGACACCCGGTTTTGCTGTCGTCTCAAAAGGCTCATGAGGATCAGCTAGAGTCAGGTGCTTGCTATATAAATGTCCCAAGTTTTTGCCTTTCCTAAGCCAAATGTGGCATGAGAATCTTCTTTTAAAGGGACTAATTCAGTTTAAATGCTAAATATTCTTAGATCTGCCCATTGGGGGAAAAGGTGTGGAGAGCGATTCTCTGCTGCTAAGAAATAGGAGATTTCCAGGGATGAAGTGAGCTGATGTCCTTATCCCCAAACTTTTAATTCCAGCCTTTGATCATGATCCAGCCTCCCAGGCTCAGCAGACACCTCAGAGCTGCTTTTGTGTTCCAGGCACCGTTCGTGTTCAGGAATGAGCCCCTCCTCGTCGGCAGGGGGCAAACCGGGACCATATCAGAGCTGGTGCTCGGCGTGGGGGACAGTGACAACCCTCAGGACGTGGTGCTGATGGTCCTGGAGCCCCCAAGGCACGGCAGGCTGCTTGGGGCCCCTGGGGACCCTGCCACCTTGCCCCTGGGTGACCTGGCAGGAGGGCGGCTGCGCTACGCCCACGACGGCTCCGACAGCCAGCAGGACGCAGCTCTGCTGCAAGTGAGCGACGGGTACCACTTCCAGAACATCCTGCTCCTCATCAGGATTGCTCCCGAGGTATGTGCTGGCACATGAACCCTGGCAGGCACGCTGGGAGTCTGGAGAAGTGCCACTCTGTCCCTGAGGTGTCACTAATCCTCAACCCACTACCTCCTCCGGCTGGTTACCTGATCCTCCGGTAACCAGCCGGAGGAGGTAGTGGGTTGAGTGGGTTTTGGAGGTTGCCTGAATTTTTGGTTTGCCACAGCTCCAGTTGTGCAGCTTTGCTGATTCAAAGTCCATAGTTACTTGATAAAAGGTAATAAACTGTAATAAAGCAGAAGGAAAAAAGCGGAAGATATGTTCATTCCTTACTAATGTGAAGGAGTAGCAACAAGTAGAGCTGTAATTAGAGGTCACAGTTTGCAGTCTTTTATGTAGAGATCTGACACACTGTCTTGGAGTTCCCCCCCTTGGGAAGGAGCTAGGAGGAGATGACATTGCCCCTCTTTGGCCCTCTCTGCAGTTTGACATGTCTTTCACAGCAACTTGGGGAGGACAGTTTAAGGGAGCTTGGTGAGTGTTCCGTGTGGCCGTGGAGCTCTGCAAAAGGAGGCCCTGATCCCATTTGGACCCTGCAGGTTCCCCTAAAGTTATGGTAGTAATTAATGTTAATTAGTGCTGTGACTCATACAGCAGCCTGGGGATGAAAAAGGCATTGTTTTCAAGGCCGGTGCTGCTATTAGACTCCTGGAATAAGAAGAGCCCTGCCTGTGGTTTTCACCAGACCACTTCCATGGCCCTAAGGAGCCTGAACAGGATCACAAGGGCTGTGGAAATGCTTGGGCACCACTCTGTGTTCTTTGTAAAACCTTTTTTCCCCCACTTCTGATTTAGCAGGTTCCTGTAAAAGCCAATGAGGGTGAATTGCTGAGAGTGGTTTCTTTTATTATCCTGTTTTGTGCTCCCTTGTCTCTCCTTATCATTCCACATTTCTCTGTGCAGCACTTGGCTACAGAGGAGAATGAAGGTGGTGACAGAGGTGAGAGCAGGACAGCTTTTAGGGCTTTTTCCAGTCCCTTTGGTTGCTAATGGCTGCTTTTTCCATCCAGACCCTTTGCTGGAACTGTTGTAGTTCCAAGGGACATGGAAGCCTTTCTTTTCTGAGAGGCCAGGGGGAACACAAAAAAAAAAAAGGCAAAAGATGTTTATTTTAGGGGTACCCCAGACCTCTAGAGATCCAGCTAAGGGAAGCTTCCAAGGTATTTGCAAGGCAGCTGACCTTGCCCTCCCTGGGAGCAGGTAGATGAAAACACTTTTACATTTAAAAAATATTTTTAAAATAGATTACGAAGCAAAAAGTGCTCCCTCATGAGTCTGTTCTTATTAACAAGCAGCATCAAAGCCATGTGGGAATGGTATCACAACGTGCTGGGTGGGTTTGATGTGGCCAGTGAAGGAACATTCAGTTATTTAGTGACCTAAGAGCTGAAGGTTTCCATGTTTATAACAAACACACAGTGTAAGTGCAGTACAAAATAGGTGGGTGCACAGCAGACATGCCAAAAAGGAGGTGAGGAATCATCCTTTAGCTCTCTCTCCTGTCTTAGTGGCAGATCCAGAAGAACAGAGCAGTGAGCCATTTTTCAGTTTGGGGGCTGATTATGTGGAGTAGCAAGTGAGGAGGGAGGTGATCCCTTAGATGGAGCAGTCAGGATTTTGACTGATCACACAGTTCAAGGCGAAGTGCAGCCACAGCCAGTTTCAAGGTGAATGTGCAGAAATCCACAAAAGAAGTCACATTTACAGCAGCTGGGCTTATAAGAAAGAGCCGTGGCATGGAAGAGGTCACAGGGATTTTGGTGACCTGTCCAACAAAGCAAATTAGAGCCAAAAAGGGCTGATCTAATCCTTGAATGCCAGAGTAGCGTTACTGAAATAAATGGAAACTGTAGTGAAACTATTATTGCAATCCAGTGCTGACATCCACATTTCAGGAAGCTTAAATTAATATTGGAAAAAAAATTTTAAAAGCCACAGGAATAGTTTGAAGGTGAGGAAACCCACAAAGTAACTAAAGACTTGGGTGGATGCTCAGAGAGAATGAGAATGGTGGTAAAAGAAAAAATTATGGAGGGAGGCTTGAGTTTAGGGTCAGCAGCAGGAAATTAGGAATTAGAGGATGAGGTCAGTTCTACAGGCTGGGAATGGGGTCTGAGGGATACAGCAGAAGATTTCTTCAAGCAGACAACCAGGGTAGAATGCCTAAGAAATTCCAGAATACTCTCCTTGATCCTCTCTTTTCCCTTGGAAGTGCCATTGCTGACATTGCAATCAGTCTTTCCCTGCTATCCCCTGCCTGCAGGGTGCCAGGAGTCCCCGGCTGGTGAGCAATTCCCTGGTGTGGGTGCCCCAGGGAGGAATGCTGCAGATCTCCAGGACAATCCTGCACGCCGAGCTGCCCGGTGCCAGGGACTCTGACATCACCTACACCATCACTGAGGAGCAGCCCAGACATGGTAAATCCCCTGCAGTCCTGCTGCCCCACAGCAGCACCCTTCCAGGCTGTTACATGCACGTTTGGGGGAATATTTCCTTCGGATGGTAGGGTGGCTGAGTGTGCTAACCTCATCTTTTCCACTCCTAATGGCTGTGCAGAGGAACAAAGCACTTTTGCCCTTCCTGATCATCTGTGTTCCTCCAGTTGTGGTGGAATCCTGGTGTGTTTACAGCCCTGAGAGAGCAGAATGTTAGTGCCAAAAGATAATCCTCCGTGGTGAATGCCTGCCTTGAGAAGCACAGAGCAGTATCTGCATCTAGAAACTGCTGAGCAGAAATTTACCTTGAAGAATTCCCTACATTCTGTGACATTTTATTTAATTTGGCCCAGAGGAAGGGATTGCTGACCGAAACAGGATTTCTGGTGTTGTTTGGATCTGTAGATAATTCTTGTCTCCAGATTCCTTCTGAAAGGCTCTGAGCTCAGCTCTCAGAGCAGTGACTTTCACCAGAAACCCCATGCTTATGGAGGATCTTCTGGGCACAGGGTAAGGGGGGTGTGGAAGATTCTGGGATTTGTGATTGAGCCATAAATGGAGAAACACGGGATGAAAAAGAGATGTCATGTGGAGGGAATTGAAATATGGAAAGAAAAGAAAAATGCTCCTTTCTTTCTTAGCATCACTACTTTCTTCACAAAATCCATGTCTTCAAATAACATGTTTTGCACTTCTAAGAAACGATACTGCATTTAATTTGCCGATCTGGGAAAATTAGAGGATCCCTCTAGCAACATCCATGTGTTTTTTTTATTTCCTTTTGCTGGGAGGACAGGCTGGTTTCCATCAGCTGCCAGCACCTGATGGAAACAGAGATAATGCGAGTTTTGCAGTTTAGAAGAGAAGTAATTAATTTGTATTCCCCCTTTTGCTTTCTGCAGATGAAGGTCTGTCTTCCAATTTTTAATAAGCATTTACATGAAAACAGGAGTTTTTCCCTGAGGAGCTTGTCTCCTGCTGCCTAACCCTAACTAAAATTTATAATCCCGTATTTGTATCACCATAATTATTGCTGCTGTGATTAATTGCAGTAATATAAGCAGGTTTGTAGCTGCAGGAAGAAGCAGCAGAAAGGGAGGGAAGAAGTAAGAGAGAGAAATGTGGAAAATTGGTCCTGAATCCAGGAGGCCTTATCTGCCTAACTTAGTCTGTGAATAATGGGAAAGATATTCATACCTATAGAAAATATAGAATTTGATTTTTAGGTTTTTAGAGGAACTCCTATGAGCAAAACCATAAGATCTGGAATGTAATTAGGGTACTGAAAAAGGAATTTTAGCCCAGAGTTTGATGATGGAATGGAAGTGTGATACTGCATCTTGCTGAATTACTTTTTTTTGTTGCTCCAACTTTTCAAGGGTGGTTTGGGGAAATGAAATGGGAGAGCTTATGATGGATGATTCACATAACAGAGCGATTAATTATCAATCAGCAGAATTATCAACCCGTTTAATGGAATTAATTAACAAGATTGCCCAATGTCACCGGGATGTCTCAATGTCTGCTGATGGCTTTTGGCAGCTCTGCTGGCATTTCTGTCACTTGACACTGCGTGGAAAAAAGCTCTGAGTGGGTGGGCATTTGCCTTGGCTGTTCCTTGGCTTGCTGCCTGTGTTCTCCCAAGCTCCTGCTTACCTTTCCCAGGGGAAGTGGTGCTGCTGGTGCCCATGGCGGCGGACAGCCCGGCGGGCTCCTGGCAGCTCTTACCCGATGGAAGAGCAGCCTCCCCCACCACCTCCTTCACCCAGCAGGACATCAGCGATGGCATCGTGTGGTACAGGCACTCAGGGGCTGAAGTGGAGAGTGACTCCTTCCAGTTCCAGGTATTCCTTGTCCTTTCCCTAGAAATACCACATGGCAGCTCTCTGAGGTGACTCCACTCGTGTCCTGTGGAGTCAGGACACAGCACCCTCTCATAAAACCTAGAATATTGACACCAAGTGAAAAACGTTCCAAGTGACTTTTTAAAAATTGGTGAGCCCCAGAGTCACACAGCCCTTGGTTTCTAAGCTAATAATTTCATTTTGGCTTCCCAGTCCTCTGTCTTGTGAACAGGCCAAAAGGTAAAAATACTCCCCAGCAGCTGGGAAACTGAAATAAATCCCCACTCCCCAGAGGTTTAAGAGCCATAAAATTGCTCAGACAGGCCCTTGCTGTTTGCTGGGAGGGTTTCACAGCCTGCCCTCAATAAGCCTACGTGAACACTGGCACGCAGTGTTTGTTACATCTGGTTTACAAGGCAGGAGCAATTACTGTAGCACCGCAGAGGCAATTAAGGTAATTTCTAAAGTAATTAACATAAGTGATAACGAGGAATTTGTGAGCATCAGTGTTGAACAAGCTAATCTTTGGCTTAATTGCTGCATTCCTCTTAGAGACTATGCATTTTGCATGAGTGGAGTGTTTGGGTTCAGTATCTCAGAGCAGTAGCAATGACTGCACAGAGAGCTCAGAAGGGGAGCTGGGAATACCTGGTCACATCAGGACACCATGGCACCCCTGTCCAAGTCCAGGCATTGAACTTTGGCTTGGGACATTTCATTGATTTTAGGACAGAGCAGGTGCAGCAAATGGCTAAAATGACATTGTTCCTTTCATCAGAGCTTACATTTTTATGCATTTTCTAAAAATTAAGGCTTCAGGATGTTCACTTATGTGAACACCTGAACAGCACTGTCCTGTGGCCTTTCCTTCCCAGGTGTCCAGCTCTGCCAGTCCACAAGCCAGCCTGGAAAGCCATGTGTTCAACGTTGCTGTTCTGCCCCAGACACCCAAGGCCCCTCAGCTTTCCCTTGGCTCCTCTCTGCACATGGCTGTAAGTGACAGCACCACACATATGGCTGGAGTAGGAAGGGGAAAAAACCAGATTAGAAGAGTAACTGGGCTGGGGGGTGCAGATAATACCCATGAAAAGCTGAAAAACTCAGTATTAAAAGTAATGAATGTACAGACTGGAAAGGAGAGGGGGAAAGAGAAGCAACATCAATGTTTTATGCAATTCTTACCCTTTCCTGAGAAGCCAGGAGGAATGGCAAGAGAGAAAAACTGTGGCTTAGACCATAATGAATGGGGTTTGCCAGTAGTTCCACTGTAAACTTCATCCCACCTGCTGCTCTGGGAATGACTACTTGAATGAGAATTGTCTCTCCAAGCTGGTTCCTTCCCCAGCTGTGTTGATTGGAAAGATAATCATAGAGTTTCAAGTCAGTTTTGTGGGCTCTCAGGCTGCGGTGCAAGCCTTCCCTGTGTGTCCCCACCACTTGTGGCTGTCTCCTCTACTTTTCCTGGCCTGCATGCCAGGCATGGGGCCAGGAAAGGCACAGGAAGCAATGGTAGAGGGATTAGTGGGAAGCCCATGGCACAACGCCTTGTCAAGGTTTGAAATAGTGGCAACCTTTCCTGGGTGATAATGAAACATGGTCAGACTGCTACTTGGAGCCATTCATCCTCCTGCTCCTGACTTTTTGTTGTTGTCATTATTGACAGAATTGATGGGAGAGATGTCTGGCAGAGCCACACAGCACTGGGTTTTATAGCTAATTACTCCCCACAAAATTCAATAGGGCCATAAAACACCTTTTACCTCACCACCTGCAAGTCCCACCTTTGGGAGAGACAAATAGGCCCTGGAGGCAGCGAGGAAGAAACATAACCTTAAATCTTTCTGTCAGAAAATCCCACTTCCCTGCCCCAGTGTGATGGAGTTCTGTTCATTCATCTTCAGACTCCTTCAGAATGAGACTTCTAAAGCTGAGAGGAAAGCACAATACTGTGAGTCCTCCCATCCCTCTAGTCTTGACTTGGACTTGCACTGCTGGGAAAGGTCCAGGGAAGTTTGATGACTCTTGTTAAACTGGACACAACATCTATATTGGTTTTTCTTCACTCTAGTAAACCTCATTCCCCCATATTGGTAACCTTTCATGTTCCAAAGCAGGTTATTTAAGTGCCCAAATCCTTAACTTAGCTTGTTCTCTCCCTATTTTTGCTCAAGATTATGAAATGAGCTGGATGCTTTTCATACCCAGCTGAGCAGTTTAATTTGTTAATTCTGCAGGATTAAGGTTCATGAACACGTGGAAATTAACTGGTTTTGGGCACTTAAGTCTCTTCAAGCAGCACTGTAATTCCTTTAGGGCCCTGCCTGTCTTTGGTTCGTGATAATCTTGTTATGGAAGGATCGGAGCAATTTTAGTCAGGTTTAAAATAAAAGGGAGAGCTTTGCTTCCTCTATATTCCAATTGAAAGCGCTGAGTCATTTTCAGTCATTTTCTTTTGAAAGAGAATGAAGTCCAGCCACATCAGACTATATGAGAAAACTACACAGACAATGAACTATTTGTTCATTCCAGGGGGTTCTTGATCAAACTAGGTTTTCCTTTCTCTCTTTTTAATTGCTGTAGGCCAAAAGAGAAACCTGGCCACCTGTGAGTGTGGAGGTTGTGCATCTGCAGGGGACAGGGGGTCAGGGTCAGGTTTCAGAACTGGGCCTTTACAACTCAAGAGTGTCTTATGTTTACTAGAGCAAAGCAAATTCTCTTTCAATGCATTTTTGGGTGAATCTTCCCCGGTCTCTGGCCTTGATGCTCATGGTCTGATGTGTTTATTGAGGTGCTGGAGGACCGTGTGACAGTGATTGAGCCCCATCACCTCTCCTTTGTAGACCCGGAGGTTCCCAGTGAGAAAATCCTGTACAACGTGACTGTGCCTCTCCTTCCTGGGCAAGGCAAGTGAACCTGCTGCATGCCACATTTTCTGAGCACATCTCCTCCTTCCCTCGGAGTATCACTCTGTGGAGGCACCTGTTAATCCATTTGGCCTCTTTCCTTGGCTTTTAAACACCTTGTTCCTTAACCCAGCTTCTTTGGCTTCTTTAGGAATGTGCTGCAGGGTTCAGACAGTTTTTGCTGCTGTCTGAATAATACTGAATGTTGTGTCCCATGGCTTTCTGCTTCCCACCTCTCGAGTGAGAGGTTCTGTGAAGAAATGCCTCAGTGAGGAATCTCTGTTTCATTTCTCTTGTCCCTAGAGCCCATCCTCCATGCAGTTGCATCCGTGTGACTTGTTCAGGAAGCAGTATGAAGAAGTACCCAAAGGGGAAAAAGCAAAGGAAGCTGTGGGATCAGATGGAGTGATGGAGTAATTAACCCCTCCTGGTAATGCTGGTGTCTCTGCATCCACAGGTATTGTGGAGCACAGGGACAGGCCTCTGTCCCCAGCCAGGTACTTCAGCCAGGCCGACATCAACCATGGCAGGATCACTTATCGTCCGCCGACCGCCGCTCCTCACCTCCGGGAGATCACGGCCTTCTCCTTCGCAGGTGAGGTCCCAGTGCTCCTGCAGGGCTGGGACACCAGCTGCACTGCTGCTTCTCCTCCTTGCTGAGGAAAGGCTCTGCCCAGTTCAACATCAGCACTTCAAATTTCTCCCAAATCCTGCAAGTCCACGTCAAGGCGTGCTTTCCTGTCCTGACCACAGTCGCTCTGTGCTTGTGTTTGTCCCGCCAGGTCTCCCAGAGTCCGTGAGCTTCCGATTCACAGGTATGTCAGCCACTTTTTCTTTCCTGGCCACAGCAGTTTTCATCCTTCTTTTGCCCTTCGCATTGCCTGTTGCCCCTTGGCCTTTGTTCTGCTGCAGGCACACCTGTGGGCACTCAGTAGGAATTCCTGGAAATGCATGTGCCTGGGGAATATTAATTTGTCAGGTTCCCAGCAGTGCTTTACAGAAGCTGAGCTGCACCTTGCTAGAGACATCTTTTTCCTGATTCCAGGCTGCCTGGAATCAGTCCTAAAGGCCTGATTTATCCCTCTTGTCCCCCCAGTGTGAACAAGGAGTTTTATGCTCTCATTTTCTTTAATACAGCATGGAGACATTTCTGCAATTAAATTGCCATAGATAAGCTGCTTGCTTGTTTAACACATCCTTCTGTTTCCATGTGCTTTCTGGCTTCCATTAGCAAGGAGAAGTCCATGTTCTGAGTTAGGGGCAGAGAGAAATGCTCTTGGCCTGGGTGAAGTGTGTGTATGCTCACAGATAAAGGTGAGAGATGAGTCAGCAATGTGGAATGGTGATTTTTGCACAGACAGGTGAATTTCCCAGGTGAAGGGTCCCTGCAAACCCATTCCTGCACTCAGGCATGGTTTCTGTCTGTGCCTAGTGTCTGGTGGGGAGCACACGAGCCCGGAGATGGTGTTTGTCATCCACCTGCTCTCTGCTGAGCAGCAGCCTCCAGTCTTCCAGATTGCAGCTCCCTTCCTGGAGGTCAGCCAGGGGGGAAGAGCCACCATCGGTGAGTTGGGTGCATGGGGCACAGGCTGGGCCTCAGTTCTCTGCCAGGAGGCCCAGCTTCATTTGCCCAGGGGTCACTTGAGAGCCAGTCTAGGAGAGAATTCCCTGACACAGCCTGAGCATCATCAAGGCGCAAACTATTTCCATGGAACTTGTAGCTCTCAGGCTGGGGGAGCTCCAGAATTATTTACTTTTCTTGTACTGACTGAATTACAGGGTTTTTTTTGGCTCCATTAATATCAGCTATGCTCTCTTTCCCTGGCGCAGGGATCCAGTTGGCTGTAAGTGACACGGATACAGCTCCTGAGGGCCTTTTCTTTGAGCTGGTGAAACCTCCCCATCATGGCATCGTGCTCAAGTACACCGCAGATGTGCAGGAGCTCATGAGAGCAGGTGAGTGGAGCAAGAGTTTCCCTCAGTGCAGGAGAGGGGTCAGCCTGGCTGGTTTATAGCCGGAGGAGACAGATGCTCCTGGCACATCAGGATGCATCCATAGGGAAGCCTTATCTAGCTGTGAGCTCAGGAAGCAGCTGGGAAGAAAAGGAGGGTTGGTACCCTCCTTGAGTTGCTGGCACTGGGAAGGTCACAGCTTTTCCTCTGCCCTGCCAGCTCCCTAATGAACGTCCTCATAACCCACAGCCCTGACAGGATGGGATGAAATGCCAGTTTAGTTCTTGATTAAAGTCATTTGAGTTGGATTCCTGCTCTGAGCAGAGTCTTTCTGACTCCTGTGTCTCCTCCCTGGGCAGGCGACACCTTCACCTACGAGGACGTCACCCGGAACGCTCTGCAGTACGTGCACGATGGCTCAGCAGCGGCAGAGGACAGCATGGAAATCTCTGTCACTGATGGTGTCACCACGGTCACCACGGTGCTGAGGGTGGACGTGTCCCAGCTGGACACCCACGGCCCCCAGCTGGCCCCGGGCTGCCTGTTGGCTGTCACCTTGGCCAGCAAAAGCTCTGTGACCCTGTCCCGACAGCACCTGGCTTACACGGTGGGTTTGCATCTGCTCCTAAGCCCAGGGAATGCTGCCAGGCTCCCTTTCCTTATCCCCACACACCTCCCTGCTGTCAACATGGATTCTGGCTAGAGAGCTCAAGTTTTGGCTGCTGCCAAAGAGGGGATAACAGACTCTTTCATCCCACAGGGATTTAAGGTTATCCCCATTTGACTGTACCAGAGGTGAACTGCCATGCTAAACATGAGAACCTAGTTAATCCCAGATTTTTCTGTCTAACAGACTTGCTAGTAAAGCACGTGGTTTTGTCAAGTGTTAATCCCTTGAAAACTTCAGCTCCCTCACCCACCTTTTTCTGGACAGATCAGAAGGGGGAAGGAGTAAACCACCCCAGGATGCTGCAGAGCTTGGTGGATTGAGTTGGTCCCAGGACCTGTGGGCTGTGCAAGAGTTATCCTGCTGGTGACATTCCCAGGAAAGCTCTGTACTCCTTGCAGATGATGTAGCATCCTCCTGAGGGAGGAGAGATCACATTACAGATGCTAGGCTGGAGAGACCTGAGCTGAGAGAGGCTGGCTGTCAGATGATTGGGAATGTTTTTTTTTAAGGGATCAGTCTGGATACAAGTCTGGAATCTGTCCTGTCCTCCTCTTAAGGAGGAAGGCTGACAAGGGAGATGCTCATGTTTAATCTGAATAAGAGCACAGATAGGGAAAAGATTTCACTTCTGACCCATATGCTCAGGATGTGTTGATTTCTGCTCTGGGTCTTATTTTTCAATAACCTAACAAAACTCTTCTAAGAAAAATGACATCTGAGTTGTGATACCACAGTGTAGTTGTACTTAATGTGGTTGAAAAGAGACAAAATCAGATTTTAGTTCATTGTGAAGTACTTTGGAAATGAAAATATCACATTTATGTCTGGGAGACTGTGTTAATGTGATACAAGGACATAGAGAAAGCCTTGCTGAGCTGAGAGAAAATGAAAATAGATGTTGTGGTATGCTTTGAAAATGTCAACCCTCCTGACTCTCATCAGTAGAGTTTCATTTAATATTCATCTGTGGGTCTGACCCAACTAGGCAGGTATAAAACTATAAAACTCTTATTCTTTCTTCCATTTTTAGTGGAACACAGCAATGGCTAATTCTGCCTTGTTTTCATTTGGTTTGTTTCTTCATGCTTAGGACAACAACTCTCCTGACTCAGAGATCAAGATCCAGCTGATATCTCTGCCAGCCTATGGAACCCTCCTCAGGATGTCAGGCTCCCACAATGAAGACCTTTCCAAGGTTTACAATTTCACCATGGAAGACATCAACAGCCAGAGGATCAGGTAGCAAAATACTGTTCTCCCTCAAGCCATACCAGTTAAAAGTTCACTGAGCTTTCCCCCAGGGATCTCTGGGCTACTTAAAAGAATTCAGGGAATGAAAGTGACAGAGGGTTGGGAACTGAGACACCACCTCTCTTCCAAGAGGATGGGATAGATGTGCCTGGGGGTCAGTGTGGCTTCCTGATTCCTCATGTCCTCATCCCACAGCTACTCCACCACATTTGAGACCAGCAATCAGCCCGTGACTGACATCTTTCACTTCTCAGTGCTGGATGCTGACAACAACAGGCTGGACAGACAGATGTTCACCGTCACCATCACCTCCGTCCCGGCGCTCATTGCCTTCGCTGACCATGTCACCGTGAGTGCCTGGGGACAGGGACATGGCTCTGAGTGCCTGGGGACAGGGACAGCCATGGCTCTGTGTGCCTGGGCACAGGGGCAGCCATGGCTCTGAGTGCCTGGGGACAGGGACATGGCTCTGAGTGCCTGGGCACAGGGGCAGCCATGGCTCTGAGTGCCTGGGGACAGGGACATGGCTCTGAGTGCCTGGGCACAGGGGCAGCCATGGCTCTGAGTGCCTAGGCACAGAGACATGGCTCTGAGTGCCTGGGGACAGGGGCAGCCATGGCTCTGAGTGCCTGGGGACAGGGACGTGGCTCTGAGTGCCTGGGGACAGGGGCAGCCATGGCTCTGAGTGCCTGGGCACAGGGACATGGCTCTGAGTTCCTGGGCACAGGGACAGCCATGGCTTTGAGTGCCTGGGCACAGGGACAGACAGCCATGGCTCTGAGTGCCTGGGGACAGGGGCAGCCACGGCTCAGGTGGGAGTAGCTGAACAGTTTTCCTGGACTGAGGGGAAGTGACTGAATAAAGCATAGTGTTCCTTGTGCCACCCAAAAGGTGAACAAAGCACTTGGAGGCTGGAGGAGTCTGACAGTCCATCTGCATCCCCAAACCTCATCTGTCCATTCAGGAGCTGCTTGTCCCTAGGGTGTCTTCTTGATATCAGTGGAGCAAGTCACATTTAGCCCTACTCAATATTTCATCCCTAATTTCACCAGTGTGTGTGTAAGAGACTCTTCAAGTCTGAAGACACCTGGTGCTTTGGGCTGACACAGAGCATTTCACACTCCTTATCAAGGCCTCTGGAAGTCATCTCTCTCCTTTCCAGCTGTGCATTCCCCCTCCCTTGCCTTCAAAAGGCTCTCCACAACAAGAACTGCAGGTCTTGCCTTCCAAGAGGTCACCATGACACTGCCAGTTCCCTTCCTGTCCTGTCCAGGCTCCTCTTGGAGGCCAGATGGGCTTTGTTCTTCCCATCTCACCTCACCTCACCTCCCTGCTGAATTCCTGATTAACAGACCTAGGGGAGAGTGGGACAGCACTCCAGCACCTGGGCAAGCCTCTCCCATGGAGGCAGCCTTGTTCAGTAAGGATTTGTGTTGTCTGCTGTTGCTTCCTAGGTGGATGAGGGGGGCAGGGTCCCACTGCTGGCTCATCACCACTTGACTGCTGACTATGACACTGCTGCCAAGGAGGACCTGAGGGTCACCATGGTCACTCTGCCTGTGTATGGCTGTGTCAAGAACACCAGGACAGGTAAACTGCTGGGTTCTCCCTTCTTCCCTCCTTTGGGCTCCCCAACAGGATCACATCTGTCATATCCCATGGAGGGGATGGCTTGTGCTGCAACAAAAACTGCAGCTTCCCCAGGGCCCACTCTAATACAGCAGATGTTTTCTCCCTCAAAGGCCACAAGGTGTGGGAAGCCAAGCTGTAGAAAGGAGCATCCCTTCTTCTGCGGCCTTCACAATGTGCTGTTTATCTGTTGAGTTATCTGTTGAGTTTTCACTTTCACCAGTGGTATTCTGGTTTGCAGGAGAGAGCTTTGGCCCGCAGAGTGAGTCTGTGGGGAGCACAGATGCATCCTTTTCTCTTCATGATGTCCTGGAGAAGAACATTTACTACTTCCAGAGTGTCCATGAGAGCATTGAGCCCACAAGTGATGCTTTCAGCTTCTATGTGAGTGATGGCTTCAGCCAGTCAGAGGTGCAGAGCATCAACATCACAATCCAGGTACGCCAGCTGCCAGAGCCCTCTCCTTTCACACAAACTCTTTTCAAGGCTTTACTCCTTCCTTTTTAGTATGTGGGAAGGGGGATTAAATGGAGATTCCTTCCCCTAGCACAGGCACGTAATTTACCTGTGATGCTCAGGGACAGTTGTGCATTGTAGCCTCTTCCCCAGGGCTTACTGCTCTGGTGTCTCCTCTGTCTTGGAAGCAGCTGTGGTGCTGGATAGATTTGGAGGGACTGGTGATGCCAGCACCAGTTCTGTCATTTGGGAGCTTGTGTTTCAATCAGGTGGGCCTTTCCCTGTTCTCATGTTCCTTCTTCTGGCTGTGTGCAGCGGCAGAATGACGAGCCCCCCAGGATGGTGCTGGAGCCTGTCCGGGTGCAGGAGGGCTTGGCCGTGGTTGTGACCAACGCCTCCCTCAGCCTGCAGGACTTGGACACCCAGAGCAGCGAGCTGGTCATCATGGTCAGCCAAAGCCCTGAGCATGGTACGTCCTGACAGGCTGGGGCTGAGGGACAGGGAGTCTGTCTGTCTGTAAGAGCCCCTGCTGCAAGAGGGAAGCCTGGCATGTGGGAAGAAGCACAATCTCGACCAGGACTATGCTTGAGGACAGCCCTGTTCTTGGCGGGCTGTCCCTGCTCTTTGCCGGGGAGCAGCAGGGGTGGTGCAGGTGTTTCCCTGGGGATTCCCTGCTGGCAGGCGCCTGTCCCTGCAGTGCCCAGGGCAGGCAGGGTGCCAGGTGAAGGCAGGCTCTGTCCCCAGCTGGCTGTGCTGAGCCCTGTGTGGTTTGGCAGGCCAGCTGCGCAAAAGGCAGAGCGCGGCAGAGGCGCCAGAGCAGGGCCGGCCACTGTCCCGGGGCTCCTCCTTCACCTACCAGGATGTCCTGGAGCAGCTGATCGTTTACACCCGGAGTGGGGCCGCCGCACACACCGACACCGACAGCTTTGGCTTCTCCCTCACCGACGGGCTCCACACGCAGGCAGGGAGGCTGGAGTTCTCCATGGAGCTGCCCAGGAAGCTGCCACCCACGGTGGCTGTCAGCAGGGACCTGCAGCTGCCAGCTGGTATGGGGACAGGCGTGAGAGTGGCATTGCTGGGTGCTGCTGTCGCTTGGCCAGGCTGCCTGAGGCTGACTGAAGCTGATTGTGGGTTTTGCTCTCTCTGGTGCAGGCTCTGCAGCTCAGCTCACAGCTCAGCACCTGAAAGCAGCAGCTGGACATTCAGGGGACACGGCCATCAGATTTGTCCTGAGGAGGGACCCCAGCAGGGGCCAGCTGCAGCTGACCACAGCTGATAGCCCAGTCCAGATCTCTGCCAAAGGACCCCTCAGAAGTTTCACACAGGCTGATATAAACAAAGGTGAGAGTGCTTGATTTTAGGTAGTCACAGCAAGTATATAAACCAAGGCTGGTTTAAGGTAGTCCTGTGAGGAGCAGGGAGTTGGACCTGATGACCTTTATGGGTCCCTTCCAGTTTGAGATATTCCATTACTCTGTCATCTTTATGAGAGGGGAGTGATGAGCTGAAGTAGGGAAGGGAGAGGGAAAGAAGTAAGCTCAGGTTGTTAAGTTAGAGCAGAACCATGTATCATTAAATATATGTTAAAAAGTCTCTCGCAGCAGAAGAAAGAGAATAAAGAGAAAAAAAAAATTTGAAACCCAAATCCAGGAGCCCTGTCAAGCCCCAGGTGCCTCAGCTGATGGTGCCAGCCTGCTTCCAAAGTAAGGAATAAAAGCTGCAGCCTGTACTAAAGCATCTCTTTTCTGCTTTCCTTCTCCCCAGGGCACGTGGTGTACAGCCATGGCAAAGGGGATCCCGGTGGGAACTTCCCCTTCACCTTTGATGTGATGGATGCAGATGGCAACAAGCTGATGGACCAGGTTTTTCACATCCATGTAATAGGTAAAAAGTAGTGCTGAAGTTGTGTTTTCTTTGCTGCAGAGCTTGAGTCTGCCCAGAGATTCCCATCCCACATGTACTGCAAGTCAAAATGGAATTTTTGAACTGTGGTTTTGATGAGCTGTCAATTCAAAGGCCTTTGAAGTGAGGGGCATGGGGAGATTTTGCAGATGCAAGGGTTCATTCTTTGGCTTCTGACAAACTCACTGAAAAGGTAGAAAAATTCCCCTTAATGCCTTCATGCTGTTTAGATAGTCTTTAGGACATTATAATGTTACCATCCCTGATAAATGGGATGGCCCCAAGTTCCTGTTTTGGAATTATCAAAATGTTTGTGCGTGCGCTGTCTTTTGCTTGAGCACAAGTACCTGAGGGATGCAGTGTGACTGTCTCCTAACTCAGCTTTGTGTTTAACCCTTCCAGATGACAGATTTCCCCCCTCCATCATCACCAACAAGGGGCTGGTGTTGGATGAGAACTCAGCCAAGGCCATCACAACCCTCCAGCTCTCGGCCACTGACCAGGACAGCGAGGCCTCCCAGCTGCAGTACAAGGTGACCCGGCAGCCACAGCTGGGCCACCTGGAGCACGTGGCCTCCCCAGGTGAGCAGGGAGGTGTTGGGTCCTTGGAGCATCAAAACACTGGAGCGTCTTGAGCCCTAAACATTCACTGCAGGAAAAACGTGCCCAGAGGCAGCAGCATGGAATTCTCAGAAATTGTTAGAAATCAATTCACAGAACAATTCACAGAATTATTAGGAACCAAAGGGCCATTAGCCCAGAGGGTTGGGGAATAAGGTGAGTGGAGGCAGAGCAGCCCAATAATCCCAGTTGAGGATTTATGTGAGTTTATGGCCCTACTGCTGCTTCTGCATGACAGAAAAACCTTTGGACTTTGCTGTGAACAGCGCCCCAAAGAATCCATCCCTTAATGTCCTTGGAAACAGCCCATCTTGGTAAACAGATGACTTGTCCTGCACATGTGATCTGAATTTCAGAGCTGCCTTTCATGCCTGCTGACAGTGTGAGTGTGCTGTCCCTCTCTGATGAAATAATCTAAATCTGTGGTGTCACATTATATGCTCTTCTGATTTTATTATACTCATCCAAGATTATATTTCTTCTTAGCTTTAGATTTCTCATTAACATGAGATTAAAGTGGAAATATCTGCTGTGTGTTTTCAAGATGCAGACAGTCCCTGTACAGCTCAGTTTGAGTGTGGGGTTTGCCTCATCTTCTCACCAAAAACATGTTGAAAGGGCAGGAATAATGAATGAGTTATAATAACTCACTGCTGAGAGTAAATTAAAAACATGCACTGTTTTTGCCTAAATTGCAAACTAACCAGTGAATCTTGTACTTTGGAGACTTCAATTAAGGACTTTATTCCTCCTGTTATTTAAAATCTGATGATGATTCTGACTTCTGTGCTTTTTCATGTCTGTGAGGGACTAATAAGGATACAGAATCACAGACTGAGAAGTAGTTGTAATCATGTTTTAAACGACCTAAACCTAAGAAGAGAATACTGAAGTGTTCAAAAGAGAACCCAAACCTTTACAGCTGATGAGCTCTGAAGAAATATTAGCTGAACATTCCATTTTGGCTCATTTATTTAAATCAGATCCTGGTGTCTTTTGTAGTGTGGCCAGCATCTGCCAGCAGCCATTTAGTGTGATATATTGGTAGCAAACTTCTTGTCGGGGTGTTTGTTGACAACAGCAGTAAAACTGTTGAACACAGCAGCAAGATTTAAAAAGCTCAAGTGCTTTTTGAAATGCTTGTCAGGTACCTTTCTGTGGCTGTGTCACACCTAATGGCCTGTAAAGATGTCACCATAAATCAGTGCTGAAAAAGGGACTTGGTATGAAATGCAGGGGTACAAGGAGGGGTAGAGAGAAGAGACACTTGGAAGGCATTTTGGAAAACTGCTGTGAGGCCAGGAGGCCTTTAGCTCATCCTCAGTGATGCCTTGGTTGGGTTAGTCCTGCCCAGCAGTGACAATCCAAGTGTTACATGGGCCATTTTTCTCCCAGCTTCTCTCCCCCTCTGCCCCAGGAGGCCCACTCCCAACAGAATGAGGTCAAAAGAAGCCTGGACTTCTTTTGGAGAAGAAGATTTTAGGAGGCTCTGTGCCAGCTTAAATCCCTGGCTCCACTGAGATTCATGGGGCAGCCTGACTTGGATCAGAACCAGCCAAAACTGAGTCCTTATGGCTAAATATGTCCTGCTTCCTGTAGTTTTTCCTTGCCTTGCTCTTTCTGTTGCACATTTCCCCCCGTTGTTCATTTCCCAGGGACAAGAATTAGTTCCTTCAGCCAGACAGACTTGGCCTCTGGCAGCATCCGGTACATCCACACCAGTGACACGGAAAAGCACAGGGACACCTTCACCTTCTCTGTGTCTGATGGGACAAACGAGGTCAGTCCCAGCCTGACCTCTGCCTGAGAAGGAGCCTGGGCAGAGCTGGCTGTTCCTCCTCCTCCTGCTGTGAGATTCCCCACATCCTCAGGGCAGGGAGCAAGCCCTGTGCAGGGAACAGGGAGCCACCTGACGACAGTCAGACCCTGGAGAAATGCCTCTTTGCTGCTTTCTGAAAGAGCTGCACATAGAGGGAGAGGGGCAACACAGACTGAGAGAGGGAGGGAGAGTGCATGCCCATAAATATCACAGAAAGAGGGAGAATTAATTAGTGGGGAGGGATAAAGAAGGTCATGTTCATGTGATCTGGGCTTAGCAGCTCAGATTTACTCACCAGACAAGGCTGAAATGAAGTGACCCAACCTGAAGATTGCTGTGCTCTTGCCATGAAGTCGCACTCTTGGAAGGCTGAGTTCATCAAGAGAGGTTTTTCCTCCTGTCCCAGGTGAGCCAGACCTTTGACATCACCATAAACCCTGTGGATGACTCCTTACCCGTGGTGCAAATCTTTGGGATGACGGTTCAGGAAGGGGTGAGAAAAACCATCACTGAGTTTGAGCTCAAAGCAACAGATGCTGACACAGAGGTAAGGCAGGACCCCCCAGCCTCCTCCCTCCCCTCTTCTGCTGCACATCTGGGCTGTTGGAAAATGGGCTTGTGTTTTAGGACTCATAAACACTGAGTTTATGCTTAGCATGGATGAGAATGGCACTTTCCCTTCTTGCTGGGTCTGGCCAGAGGCTGAGCTGTCTGACCCTGGCTCTACCTCACCACTGCTTCCCCTGCAGCAAGAGATCTGGCTGCCTGAGCCAAAATCTTCCCCCAAAGGTTTTTGCTGCTTCTGCCCTGGCAGAGTGGCAAGGGACACATTGCCCAGCATGGCTGCAGGGCTGGGGGCTGCTCTTGTGTTCCTGGAGCTGTCACAGGGTGGGAGCTGTCTCCGACCAGCTGAACCAGGAGTTGGGTGGGACGTGCCTTGCTTTGTAGGGAGACACCTTGGGAGAGGGATAAGGCCAGGGTGGGGCTCAGGGGAAAGCAGGAATGTGCTGGCCCTGAGGTGGTGTGCCAGCTTTGCCCCTCCCTGTCCGGGCACAGGTGGAGTCCATCACATTCCGGGTGGTACAGCCGCCCCGGCACGGGCTGCTGGAGCGTGGCGGCCGCGGGCAGCGTCCCCTCCAGGCCAGCACCTTCACCATGGCTGACATCTACCAGAACCTCATCAGCTACAGCCACCATGGCAGTGGCGGCAGCGCGCTCAGGGACCGCTTCACCTTCACCGTGTCTGACGGCACCAACGCCCTCTTCGTGGTGCAGGAGGGCCAAAGGAAGGTCAGGGGGCACAGGGGATGGGAAGGGGCCTTGAGAGCCCATAGGGTGCTGCCTCTTCTCGGGTCAGGGGGCTGAGCTGCTGTGGCTGCACGCAAGGGCTGAGTGCTCTCCTTTATGTGATCCCTTTGCTCCTTCCCTTTGTTCCTTCCCCTCCCTGCCCTCTGGGTGTGCAAACTCGCCCCAGGACCTCGATGGCAGCAGAGCTGAAGGGAGCCGAGCTTATAACGTGTTGCGTGAGGCTCTGCCTCCCAGAGTCACCCCCTTTTATCTTGAATTGTTGTCAGGTGGTGACCACAGCACCGCAGCGCTTCCAGGTGGACATCCTCCCTGTGGATGATGGGACACCCAGGGTTGTCACCAACCTGGGCCTGCAGTGGCTGGAGTACATGGATGGCAAGGTAACACGTGCCTGGCCTCGGCCTGGGCTGCTTCTCAGGCTGCTCCAGGAGAAGGGGCTTCTCAGGAAAACATCCTCATCCTTCAGCACTTCTGTTTTTGTGAGGGAGAATGTCCAGGGTACATTTTTAGCTTTGCTGATGGTGGAGATGGCTTGATGATGTGCTGTAGCAGCCATGGCAGAGATATGTGGCTTTCCAAGGATATGGTGCAGGAATTTCTTGTTGTAACATGCCTTTGTTGTGCTGAAGTCCAAACAGAACCCCAGGAAACTCTTGGCTTGTTTTTGAGGAGCCAGCATTAACTGTAAAGAAACACTTTGTTTCCTCCCAGAAAAAAAATGAGTGGAAGATGCTGTAGTAAAAAATTGTATTATGAAATGGCTATCTCAGCTCAAACTCCTCACTTCAGGAAAAGCACTCCTGCAGCCTCAAGCAGCTCAATTTTCTCTCTTTCTCCTGCTGTTAAAACATTTTGTTTTTGAAGAGGAAGCAAAATGTGGTAGAACTGAATCAGATCCCTGTGAGGGCATTTGAAAGAGGCTCTCATGGAGACTCAGCAGAGCTGTGTGAACAGTCTTGAGTGAGTCCTTCAGTCTGAGGCTGTTTGCAGATTTGGGTTTTTTGCCAAGCAGGGCCTCACCTGAGCATCAGCACAGCTCATGGAATAGAGGTATCTAAGAGAAACTCAAAGATTTGTCCTAGCTTTTAGCTCTGGCTAAATAAGGCTGGGCAGCTGCTTTGGAATTTGCTTTTCTTTGACCCACATTTGTCTTTTTAATTCAAGTAAACAGATGTGAGACAAAATTTGAATCCTTCTTGTGTTGTCAAACATGTTGTGGGATATCTCTGTTCAAGGCTGCTCTGTACTTCCACATCCCTAGATCTTCCCTCATGGAGAGCTGTTTTGACAGAGGGATGGTTGGGCTTTTTGTGTGAACAGTCAATCAGACTTGCACTGCTGGAGCCTCAGTTTTACTCCCTTGATTTGGCTTTAATCCAGGCCACCAATCTCATCACTAAGAAGGAATTACTGACGACAGATCCTGACACAGATGACAAACAGCTGATCTATGAGATAACAACTGGTCCCAGAAATGGTCATGTGGAGAACAAGCTGAAGCCAGGGACAGCTGTGACCACCTTTACACAGGGTATGGAGCTGGGCTGTGCCCTGCTGCTTTTTTTTCCATCAGTTGATTCAGTTTGTTAAAATAAGGAAAAAAAAGGTGTGAGGGGAGAAAGCCAAGGGGCAGCATGTTGAAAATAAGCATTGAACTTTGCTGTCAGTTGCAGAAATCCTACAATTTCTTAGAGACAACAACCTGTGTCCCGTAGGTTGTCCCAGGTTCTCCAGGCTTGTTAGAGCTGGAGATGTGACTTGGGACAGTAAAGAGGGGTTGCAGATCTTGCAAGTGCATCTGATCATCACAGTCTGGCAGAGGTCTAGCTGTGCAGAGTCAGCACTGTGGGGGAAGCTCACTCTTGCAGGGCTGAGGGACGGGGAGCTGAGGGGGTAACAGCTTCCTGTGCCACTGGGATCCCCAATCCCAGCAGATCCACACTGCTCATCCACAAAGCTGCCTTTGGATTCCTGTGTTGACTCACTGGCTGTTCCCTCCTGGCAGAGGATGTGAACCAGGGCCTCATTCGGTACATGATGCACGAGAAGAAGGTTCAGGAGACCACTGACAGCTTCCAGTTCCTGGTGAAGGACAGCAAACCCAACGTGGTCAGCGGCAACGTCTTCCACATCCAGTGGTCCCTCCTCAGCTTTACTCACTCCAGGTAAGTGCCATGAGGGTCACAGCACTTGCCTGGCAGCTGGGCTCTTACCTGAGTGTGGGAAGGAAATCCTGCCAGTGAGGAGAGAGCCCTGCCAGGCTGAACCACGGAGTAACTACCCGGTTATTGCTGTGCCTCGGATTTTCCACGGAGCCTCACCCTCAGTGTCACACAAACATGCAGGGTTTGCTCCCCAGCCTGTTCCTCGTGTGTGCTTGATCCCTTTCCAGCTACAAGGTCAGGGAGAGTGCTGGCTCTGTGAGCATCACCGTGAGGCGGCTGGGGAACCTCAACCAGTACAGCATCGTCCTGTGCCGCACCGAGCAGGGAACGGCCGCTGCTGGATCAGGATCACGGCCTGGAGAGCAGGACTACGTGGAGTACGCAGGGCAGGTGGGTGGCACACAGCAAAGGGACGGCCTCACCATGCCTGCCACCAAGCCTGGAGCAAAGAATGGGTGGGAAGTGACCAAAACACCAAGGAGGGTGTGTTCTATTAGTAAAGTCAGGTGGGTTGTTTGCTGTTGGAAGAGGGAACAACTCAGGGCAGGGTGAGACAGGAAGGACGGGGAGCTCCAGGCGGCCACTCCAAGGACAGCAGCCATCTTGCTGCCTTGTAGGTACAGTTTGAAGAGAGGGAGGACACCAAGGCCTGCACCATTGCCATCCACGACGACGACGTGTTCGAGGGCACAGAGAGCTTTTCCGTGGAGCTCAGCATGCCAGCCTACGCCCTGCTGGGCAACGTCACCCGTGCCACCGTCACCATCGCCGACCCCGAGGACGAGCCCACGCTGCAGTTCGACAGGAGCACCTTCCACGTCAGCGAGAGCGCCGGCTTCCTCTCAGCTCCTGTGCAAAGGAAAGGTGGGTTGGGCCGTGCTGAGCCCTGTGGGAGGGACACATGCAGAGGGGGAACCCCTGGGCTTTGCCTGCTTATGGTTTTGGGGCCTTCTCCAATGTTTTGGAAGAGGTTCTGCGGCACAATGCAATGGCAAGCAACACATGGGGCAGCATTGTTTATTTTTTTAACCTTTCCTGTCTCTGCTGTTAAAGCCTCTTGGGTTTGGATTTGTTTCAGCTCCCGGCATGAGCAGGAGCAAACCTTTGTATTTGTTTGCTGCTTCTCTGTGAGCTAGACAGTGCTTTATGTGGGCTGTGTGTTCTTTAATAGGCAAGTGCCACCTCTCGGCTTCCTAAGTGTGGGTTAGGAGCTTGCCTGGAAGTCACATCTAAGCCAGCTGCTATCCAAGTTCAGCATTTCATTCCTCATCCTCTTTTCCAAATGCTGCTTTATTATTTAAGTGAAAGGTGTCTCCACCAAGTAGATTTAAAGTATTTCCACTATGGATTTTTCCTGTTGCTTCATAGGGGATGCCAGCAGCACTGTGTCTGCCATCTGCTACACCATCCCCAAATCAGCCAGGGGCAGCAGCCTTTACATGCTGGAATCCGGCTCCGACTTCAAGTCCCGAGGCCTGTCAGATGAGAGCCGCCTCGTGTTGGGGCCGGGTGTCACCGTGGTCACCTGTGATGTCACTCTGATCGATGACAGCGAGTATGAAGAGGAGGAGGAGTTTGAGGTGGTGCTGGCCGACGCCTCGGACAACGCGCGCCTTGGCAGCCGGGCTTCGGCCAACGTGGTCATTGCCGGTCCCAATGACGCCTCCACGGTGTCCCTGGGGAATGCCACCTTTACTGTCAGCGAGGCTGCAGGTGAGGAGCAGGGGGCTGTGTTGGGATGCCCCCTGTAGAAGCTTTCACCATGAAGAGGTGTCAGAAAGAGCAATTCAGGGCACAGCAGAACTGCAAAGATGTGCTGCAGAGGGGCTCTGTGCTTCCCTCTGCGCCAAGGGGGAGGCTGGGGGCAGGAGCAGTGCTGAAGGGAAAGGGGTGGGCTTTTGGAATGTGGCTGCTCTCTCAGTTTGTTCTCTCTCATGTGCATCTGGTGCTGCAGGACACATTGAGATCCCAGTCCTGCGGCAGGGACCCGACCTCTCCACTCCCACGTCGGTGTGGTGTGCCACTCGGACATCAGACCCGCCATCGGCCAGCCCAGGAGTCGATTATGTGCCCAGCTCCAGGAAAATAGAATTCAGGCCAGGCAAGACAGAAGAGGTGAGGAGCCACTTGGACTCCTGCTGAGTCTGCTTTGCCTGGCGACACCTGTCTTGTGTTTCTGTGTATATCTGCCATTTGTTTTGAAAATCGTCTCAGGGCCACTTGAGAACTGTTAATGATTCTGCTAGGCACAGATTCTCCATGCCCTCAGCACTCCAGTCTGGAGAGATTTGGTCATGCCACCTCTTCCAGGGCAAGGATGGCTGCCTGTTCTCTGAAATGATAGGCTGAGTTTATGTAGAACATTCTTTACATTGATTAATGGACTCAGAAAACATAATGACATAATGGCTTTACACTAGACTCCCAAATGTGAGTGCTGGGAAGGATGAAAGCTTTGTACGTCTAACAGCAGGAATTCCACTTTCCTCCCAGTTCTGCCCCCTGACAATCCTGGATGATGCTCAGTACCCAGTGATAGAAGGGCTGGAGACATTTGTTGTTTACCTCAGCTCCCCCCATGGAGCCGAGCTAGCAAAGCCCTTCCAAGCCATCGTGGCCATCAATGACATCTTCCAGGACGGTAAGTCATCCCTGGCAGCTGTGACTGCTCCCTCCTGACCCCTTGGCTCCCTGTGCATCCCCAGCACTGCTTGGCTCTGTTTCTGCCCCCCTGCAGTGCCCAGCATGCAGTTCACCAAGGACACCTACACGGCCAGGGAGAAGGAGGGCACCCTGCACATCCCCATCTTCCGCGCGGGGGACCTAAGCTATGAGTCCTCTGTCAGGTGCTACACCCGGAGCCTGACAGCGCAGGTCATGGAGGACTTCACCGAGAGGAGGGATGCAGAGGAGTCTCGTATCACCTTCCTCAAAGGGGAGAAGGTGAGCTGCACCTGCCTCCTGGGGGAGTGAAGAACCAGTGCTGGGAGAGGTTCACATCTCCTCCTCGGCCCTCTCTCACCAGAGGGAGCTGGCAGACTGGCCCAGGCTGGTTTCAGATGATGCAAATTCTTGTCCTGGCAACGTGACCCACTCTGAAGGGGTTGGGTGTTCCAGGATGGAACTGGTTAAATTGTGAAATGCAAATCTGATACATCAGGAGGACCCAGGATTGTTGTACAGAGAGCTGTGGATTTGTGGAAGGAGATGCTTTTGCTGCTGTGTCTCATCATGTGACAGTGTGGTTGGTCCACACTGAAGGAGCAGCCCTAAAAATGGAAGGGATTCTTCCAGGATGGACAGCACTCCAATGTGCAGCCCTAGATAGGGAAGTACAGCCTGGCCTTTATGTGCCTTTATCAGATTTACCAGAGTTTGCTGCTTTCTCCTCTTTACATGGCTTTAGGTGAAGAACTGCAGTGTTCACATCAGTGATGACTCTGCCTTCGAACCAGAAGAGCAGTTCCAGGTCTATCTGGGGAGCCCCCTTGGAAACCACTGGAGTGGAGCTAGGATTGGGAAGATGGATGTGGCAACCATAACTGTCACCAACGACGAAGATGGTGAGTGAGGCTGCTCAGCAAGAGTGGCTGGGGGGTCCCAGGGAGTCAGCACAGCCCCATCAATGTGGATGCCTTCGGTGCCATGGTCACAGCCCTGTGTGCAGGTCACTGCTGTGCACTGGGCTGGGCTGAAGGGAGAGGCTGGACAGGAGTGCTTGGACCCCCCACCTCTCCTATTTCCCATTCCCCTGCAGCTGGAGTTGCTGTGCTTCCCTTGGGAGATGTTCCTCTCCCTCCACAGCAGCACAGCCTGGAGAGATCTGTGGGGGAGAAGAGGGATGCCAGGCTGGATCACCAGCACGTGGCAGGGATTTGGGGACGTGTGGGAGGCAAGGATGGGAGAATCATTTGCCATTCTCTGTAGCCCAACACCCTCCTTAGGTTTTACCCTAAGTCACACCCAAGCCTTTTTGGCCCCCGCTTTGAGGAGCTCCTTGCCCTGAAGGTGTGTGGATGAGCCTGAAGGGAGCCAGGGGTGCAAATCCGGGGCTTTTCCCTCCCTGCTGTGCCTGCAGCCCCCACCATCGAGTTCGAGGAGGCGGCGTACCAGGTGCGGGAGCCGGCGGGCCCCGAGGGCGTGGCAGTGCTGAGCATCCCGGTGGTGCGCAGGGGCGACCGCAACCGCACCTCCCGGGTGCGCTGCAGCACCCGTGACGGCTCGGCGCAGGCCGGCGTGGATTACTACCCCAAGAGCCGCATGCTCAAGTTCAGCCCAGGTAAAGGGGCCTCGAGGGGAGGGTTAGAGGTGGGGGCGTGGCCAGAACGCCCAGGGGATGTGGGAAAAGCCACTCGTCGAAGGAATTTTAGGTGATGTGTTAAACGAAGGGTGATGGGACCAGAGGAAGGAGCACTGGCACCTGGCAGAGTGAAGTCCTCCTCGGGGAATGTAGGGCTGTGAACACCTCAGACCATGTTGCTGGACCCTCACTAAACAGCTCTGCACACCAGTCTGAGGGAGAGGAGGGATGGGAATGTGCTTTGCATCCCAGGTTTTTCCTTCAGACAGCTAATACAAGACAGTCATTATTAATCCTCAGTCGGCATCTGCCAGTAAATCTATCACCGGATCGATTGGATCAGTTGTCATAGCTGGAGTTTTATGTTGATAGTAGACTCCTCTGGGTAAATTATTAGCAGCAATGAGTGGAAATAAAATTTATAATGTGCATTTTATCATAATGTCTCTGTGGTCACAGCCTGGAGCAGCTGTGCAGGGCTCAGATGAGAACTTGAGAGCAGTCTCTGGTGATGAATCAACTTCCCTCTGTTTCTCTTGCACTCGCTCCCCCAGGTGTGGCCCACATCATGTTCAAGGTGGAGATCATGTCCAACGAGGACCGGGAATGGCACGAGTCCTTTTCTCTGGTGCTGGGCCCAGATGATCCAGTGGAAGCAGTCCTGGGAGACATCAGCACTGCCACAGTGACTATTTTGGATCAGGAGGCAGCAGGGAGCCTGATTCTCCCAGCACCTCCCGTGGTGAGTGGATGTGATTTAGTGCCCTGCAAGTACAGATTGGAAACCGCAGTGGGATTTTGGAAATAAAATGTAGAGCTGCAGTGACAACATGGGAGGGAAGGATGGCATTTTCCACCCTCTCCCTCAGCCCCTCTTGCCTCCACACAGGTTGTCACCCTGGCTGACTATGACCGCGTGGAAGAAGTGACCAAGGAGGGCGCTAGGAAATCCCCCTCCCCAGGCTACCCCCTGGTCTGTGTGACTCCCTGTGACCCTCACTTCCCCAAGTACGCCCTGATGAGGGAGCGCTGTGCTGAGGCTGGCATCAACCAGTCCTCCATCCAGTTCAGCTGGGAAGTGGCCGCCCCCATGGACGGCAATGGAGCCCGGTCGCCTTTCGAGACCATCACAGACAACACCCCCTTCACCAGCGTCAACCACAGGGTACACAGACATTCCAGACTAAAGTCTCCTTGGATCTGAGGCCTGGAGGTTTGGGTTTTCTAAACACTGTTTTCGCTTAGCCTGCTGGAAGCACCAGTGGTTTCCCCCTCCTTGTTCCCTCAGGTGCTGGACAGCATCTACTTCAGCCGGCGGTTCCACGTGCGCTGCGTGGCCAAGGCTGTGGACAGGGCCGGCCACGTGGGGACCCCCCTGAGGAGCAGCGCGGTCACCATAGGCACAGACAGTGCCATCTGCCACACGCCCGTGGTGGCAGGGACAGCCCGAGGGTTCCAGGCACAGTCCTTCATTGCCACACTCAAGTACCTGGATGTGAAGCACAAGGAGCATCCCAACAGGTATGAGGCTGGAGAAAGGGGAGTGCAGCCCTTCCCCAGCCCCCCTGGGCTTACAGGGGTGCGCAGGCTCACAAGCACGATGTGCGTGTATAAAACCACATCCCTCCGGCAGCATGGGCTGCTCAGGTTCCTGCTCCCACTCTCTGCTCACAGCCTGCCCAGCTGAGGGGGTGCCCTTCCCCTCAGCAGCGGGGAGCTGGGGGGACACAGCTTAAGGCTGCTGTGGGGATCCTGTGCCTGCCAGGCTGCTCTGTTCTGCTGTCTCACATGCTGCTTGTTCCAGGATCCACATCTCGGTGCAGATCCCCCACCAGGATGGGATGCTGCCCCTGATCTCCACGCTGCCGCTGCACAACCTTCATTTCCTGCTCTCCGAGTCCATCTACAGGCACCAGCACGTCTGCTCCAACCTGGTCACTGCCAGGGACCTCAGAGGCATCTCAGGTAACCTTCAAAGCCAGCCTTTGCTTCCTGAAGATGGAAGCCTGGAAAGAAATGAGAGAAGGGGTCTTTGTCTTCCTCTGGCTCTCTTGACATGATGTAAATAGCAATGAATCTTCCTGGTCTCACAGCAGTGACCAGAGGTGCCCCATTGGAGATGGGATTCCAGGCATGGGAACATTTGGGGTTGTAGGTTCATGTTGAGCTAGTGATTTTCTGCTTTGTAAATAGTTTTTGTGATATCCTCCCAGTAAGAGAGGGGTCTGCAGGGCTGGATCACTGTGTCTGGATCACTGAGGTCTCCCATGAGGCAACAAAATCTATTCACTGCTGAAAGAAATGTCAGGGCTGAAAAGAACAGGCAGTTTGTGTCTTTGACACTCCAGGGAATGAAGTCCATGCTAGATCCAGGCAGGATCTTGTACTTCATTCTGATAATTCCATACTGAACCCATTCCTCTTTTCTTAAAGGTTAACTTCAGCCTTGAATCAGTCGGTCCCTAAGTTTGATTTTTAGGATGCTTGCCCCATTCCTGTAACAGTTTCCCCTGTGAAGACCTGAGTGTGTCCTCCAGGATAAGGAAGGGAGAGGAGCTCTGGTGATTCAAGAGTGAAGCAAGCATGTGGCCTGGGGCAGTTTAAAGTCAGGAGGGGGCATTGTCCTGGTTTGTGTCCTTCAGAGGCAGGGTTCCTGGCCGAGGTGGCCCCGGAGAGCTCGGTGCTGGGCCCGGGCTATGACCGGCCCTACCAGCTGGACCCTGCAGTGAGGGAGCCCCGGAGCATCCAGCTGTACCAGCACCTCAACCTCAAGAGCTGCATCTGGACCTTCGACGCCTATTACGACATGACCGAGTTAATCGATGTCTGTGGAGGCTCTGTCACTGCTGACTTCCAGGTGAGAGGTCCATCCCCAGCTCTCCCACCTATCCCAGATCTCAGTTCTCAGGCACAGCTCTGCCTTGCACTTGAGTGTAGCTGCTGCTCTGCTCTGTACAGGTGGAGTCTGGCTTTCCCCCCCCATCACCTGGAAGAGAACAGTGGCTGTGTGCATTTATTTCATTTATTTTCCTAGGAGTATCACAGGTTTTATTCTTTTAATATTCAGAGCACCAGGAAAATATTTGTTTTTTTAATGTATAGCCATACTGGAAATATAAAACATTCTCAGCTAGGCTCTCTTTTATAATTTTGGCTGTTTTCTCAGCCAATAGAAATGAACCAAGAACAGAGCAGAGGCAGCTCAGTCCATGCTCCACAACAGAGCGAGGCCATGGGATATTTTACTCATTTTCTAATTAACAGGCTGGCAGACCAAAACCCAGGAACGTTCCTCCATAAATGAGTGGCTTCCACTATGTGAGGTGTCTCAACGCCCTCTCGTGGCTACCTTATCCATGTGCAGCCCACTCCACCTCCCCTAAGCTCAGGCATTAAATTCCCAGGCACATTGCTAGGACCAGTATCATCTCTTTTGATTCCTGCCAGCCTGGACTACTTCGTTAAGTTTCCTTTTATAGCTCCAATTGTTTGCACAAGCCCAGAGAAACTACTTGGCCTGAACAACTACCCGGTGGAGCATGTGGAGCCTGGCACCAGCCAGGCTGGAACATCTCCCTGAATTCTCCAGGGCCTGCAAAGTGCAGCTGCACTCTGCAGATAATAAATGGAGATCTCTGGGAGGCCTGAGCAAGCAGAATTGCTGATTTTTAATTTCCAGCCTTGGAAATTGGGGGGTTTTGAGGTGAAATTGCACCTAGAGCTCCTCTGTCCCATGGTCCCAGCGAGCCTCAGCACTGCCTCTGAATTAAAACTCAGGTTTGTCTGAGGTAAAGAATACCCAGAGTCACCTCTGACCTCTCCTGAAGGTGCCTAACCCCCTTTTTGGGGTTTTATTGCCAGGTGAGGGACTCTGCCCAGTCCTTCCTGACAGTCCATGTGCCTCTGTATGTGTCCTACATCTACGTGACGGCGCCGAGGGGCTGGGCTTCCCTGGAGCACCACACGGAGATGGAGTTCTCCTTCTTCTACGACACCGTGCTCTGGAGGACAGGTGAGCTTGGGGCACTCCAAGGGCTGTGGAGTAAGTGGCTCCTTCATGTTTCCCCTTAGCTCCTGCACTGCCACCAGCGTCCTGAGGGAGTGGACACTCGGATATTCCTTCCTTTATGCCTGCGGGGGGCTTAGGCAGCTGGGGGGGAGGGAGGAAGTGTGCAGCTGGCCCAGTGGAGGATGATGCCAAGGAAACCCTGCCTTTGGGAGGTCTCCCAGAGCTCCTGGGGCTGGCAGAGCCCAGCTGAGCAGCGAGCGTGGCCCCGCTGTACTTGCAGGGATCCAGACGGACAGCGTGCTCTCGGCCCGGCTGCAGATCATCCGCATCTACATCCGTGATGACGGCCGCCTCGTCATCGAGTTCAGGACACAGGCCAAGTTCAGAGGTGAGGGCGCTGATCCTGGCAGGGACACACAGTAGGGTCACACACAACTCTGCTCTGGCACCACAGGCAGCAGAGCAAGTCCCTGTCCCTGCCAGGAGCCCCTCTGTGCTGACAACATGGGACCTCTGTGCCCTGTCACCTCCTTGTCCCCCCCCAGGGCTATTTGTCATGGAGCACCACAGCCTGCCAGATGTCAGGTCCTCCTTGATGACTCCAGAGCACCTGGGAGGGATCGAGTTTGACCTGCAGCTGCTGTGGAGTGCTCAGACTTTTGACTCTCCCTACCAGCTCTGGAGAGCAACCAGCTCCTACAACAGGTGAGGGCTGGGGTCCAGTCCCCTTCAGCAGCTTCCCACAGCACCAGGCTCTCCCTGGCACCCCTCCAGCAGCCACTGCAGTAGTGTGGAATGCTCAGGAGCTTGGCCAGAGCTTGGAACACTGTTCTACTGAGAGGAAAATCAGCTCAGCCTCTTGTAAAGGAATTTTTCCAGCAATGAAGCCTGTGGACAGGCTGATCCCAGAGGCGACGTTGCATTTCAGAAGGTCACGTTTGTCCCTCAGGGACTGCTGGATGACATTGCCGGGGCAAGAGAGAGCTGCTGCCCTGGGCGAAGAGCTCAGAGCTCTGCTTGGTGACTGCTCCTGTCTGTTCCCAGGAAGGATTACTCTGGAGAATACACTATCCTGCTGATCCCCTGCACAGTGCAGCCCACGCAGCCATGGACAGAGCCTGGAGACAAACCCCTGCCCTGCACAGCTCACGCTCCCGAGCGGTAAGGAGGCCCCGGCCCCAGGGCAGCAGGGCAGGGCCAGCCCCTTTGGGCTGCACAAACCTCATCTCCCCTTTCTTTCCTTCCTTGTCCCAATTCCAGGTTTTTGATCCCGATTGCCTTCCAGCAGACAAACCGCCCGGTTCCAGTTGTTTACTCCCTGAACACAGAGTTTCAGCTCTGCAACAACGAGAAGGTTTTTCTCATGGACCCCACCAAGTCAGAAATATCTCTGGCAGAAATGGATTACAAAGGGGCTTTTTCCAAGGGTAGGATTTACCTCTCCTCTTCTGCTTGTTCCCACTGTTTTTCCCTGCACAGCTTCCATTTCCTGGAGAGGAAAGGGCAAAACCCAGATGTGGCTTTGCCTCTTCCACAGCAATAAATGGCATTTTGAGCATCTTACAGCCCTGTAAAACAACAACATGCTCTGGCACCTTGTTTTGCCACTCGCACCCCCCCCAAGCCCTTCCCAAACAACCCAAACCCTTCTCAGCACAGACTCACCTGTGGTCTGGCACACTTGGCTCTGGCAGTGTTCCCCTGGCTGGGGGCTTCCACCTGCCCCACTTTGTTCCCAGGGCAAATCCTGTATGGGCGCGTGCTCTGGCACCCGGAGCAGAACCTGAATGCAGCGTACAGGCTGCAGCTGGAGAAGGTCTACCTGTGCACGGGCAGGGATGGCTACGTGCCCTTCTTTGACCCCACGGGCACCGTCTACAACGAGGGGCCCCAGTATGGCTGCATCCAGCCCAACAAGTACCTGAAGCACCGATTCCTGCTCCTGGTGAGTGCTCTGCTCCTGCTTCCCCTCTGGGATTTCCTCTGGCAGCAAGCAGATCCTGACTGCAGAGGGATGAGGAAAGGAGCTCACTGGATGTTTTGTACTGCTGGTGCAAAGTGTGAACACAGGACCAGTTTTTCCCCACCCTTTGTCCATGAGTGTCCCTTAATCTGTGCCTGCATGTAGGTGTGGAGATGGAGCATTTGTATTAGAACCCTTACCCAGGTAGTGCCCTGCCTTCCAGCCTCTTTTGGGAAAGCAGACAGCATCCCTCAGGACACTTCTCTGCCTTCCAGGACCGAAACCAGCCGGAAGTGACGGATAAGTATTTCCACGATGTGCCTTTTGATGCCCACTTTGCTTCCGAGCTGTCCGAGTTCCACTCAGTCAGCAGCATGCCTGGAGTTGATGGATTCACTCTCAAGGTGGATGCTCTCTACAAGGTATGTACCCAGTGCTTTTGGTAGCCCAACACTGACTTGTCTGTCCAGGACCTCCCAAACACTTGGTGAATTGCAAGCTCTGGGCCCTCAGAATTCAACTCTGACACAGGAAATGGGAGATTAGGATATTATTCTGGTGATTTTATTTTTTTTCCTGAAGCATTAATGAAAAAGCTCTTTAAAAGCATGTTATTCATTTTCCTGAATAAATTACTGCCTCTGGCAAAGGCTGGACACCCCACTAGGTGGTCAGTGTTACTGCTTAGAAAAACCCACTGAGATGACTTTGTCAGACACAGGACACAAAACACACCAGCTCTTTAACAGAATCACTTGATTCTGTTAACTCGACAGATGTTAATGACATCTCTCCATGCCTTCTCTTTGGGAAAGGTGGAAGCTGGGCACCAATGGTACCTCCAGGTGATCTACGTGATCGGCCCGGAGGGCACGGCCGGGCCCCGTGTGCAGCGCTCCCTGGCTCACCGCTGGCAGCGCGGCCGCAGGGACCTGCCCGAGGCCCTGGATGACTCCCTCATCTACGACAACGAGGGCGACCAGCTGAAGAACGGCACCAACATGAAGTCGCTGCTCTTGGAGAGGGAGGAAGCTGCCACTGCAGCCTCCTTGTCCCAAGCGGGCGCCTCCCTGGGCAGCGCCTTCGCCGCCCTCACCCTGCTGCTGCTGGTGCTGTCCGGAATTTGCCTCCTGGCCAGGGAGTGCCGCAAGCTGCGGAGAAAGCGGGAGGCTGCCAGGGGCACTCCTGAGGAGCACCCCTTGAACACCAAGGTGGAGCTGCCTCGGGGCGGCCCGCAGGCCGTGGGCAGCCGGTGTTGCACCGTCAGGAACGTTCATCCCCCGCGGGACTACGGCGGTGGCTGCCAGGGGCACGGCAGGAAGGTGAAGCAGGTGAACTTGGAAGTCAAAGTCCATAGCAATTTGCACGACGGCACGGAAGTTTAATGGAGCACACACGTTGGGAAAAGCTTTTTATAAACTGTAAAATAAAGATAACCCCAAACTGAAAAGCCACGTGGGTTTTTTTTTAGTCTGCTGAGGAGGAGCAGCTGTCAATGCCCGCTGCTCCTGTCCTAGCGACTTTGCCGCATGGCATTGCTGTCCTCTCTCGGTGCTGCTCCAGCTCGGCAGGCTCCAGCTCTCCCCGGCGCTGGGCAGCGTGGGGAAATAATCCCTCACCCCCGGCATGTGGGAGCTCTCACCCAGTCTCTGCGTCCTCTGGAAGAGAGTAAAGCTGAAATAAAAACTTCAACCCGGGTGCCCAGGCTGTCCTGTCCTCTGCCACCCCTACGGTCCCGCTCATTCCCCTGGGGTGCGGCGGGAGCCCCTCGGAGCTGCGGCGCCGGGGAAGGGAAGGAGGGAGTCACGGGCTTCTCTGGCCCGGGGGCGCCGCAGTCTCGGGGGCGGCCTCGGGGAGCACCGGGCCGGGAGAGCTCCGGGGTGCGGTGCCGTCCCTGCCCCGCACCGCGCTCCGTGTCCGCCAGAGGGCGCTCTGCGGGGTCCCGCCCCACACGGCGGCTCCGCGCCCGCACCGGGGAACGGCCGCGATCCCGCACCCGGCAGCGCCCCGTGCCCGCGGCCATCCCGGGCCCGATCCAGATCCCAATGCCGCCTCGATCCTGCCGACGAGGGAGAGGCGGCACAGCTCGGGACCCCTCGGCAGACCCCGGCAGCTCCATCCCGGCTCCGGCTGTGGGCTCCATCGTCCGCTTACGGTCGACCTCGTCCCGGCATCGTAGCAGGAGCGGGCATCGAGTCCAGGCTGGGCTTTGCCCAGTCCTCAGCCCAGTCTCAAGCCCAGTCCGGCCGAGAGCCGCAACCCTCCCGCCGGGGCAGAGGCAGCCCCGCCCCGCGAGCGGGCACCGGTAGGACTCGGTCTCACAGCCCCGTCCCCAGTCGCGGCCCCGCCGCAGCGTTCCGGGCTCCGAGCGGTCCCCGCTACACGGGGCTGGGGCTCACACAGCGCCGAGCGAGGGTCCCGGGACAGCGGTACGGGGGGCGGGGCCATAGAGTGCGGGCACGGGATGCTTCAGGAGGTCCGGATGCCGAGCACTGCTGGGGTCTGCCGAGGTCCCGGGCGGTGCCGCCTCTCCTCCGTCGGGAGGATGGAGGCGGCAGCGGGCCCGGGATCGGTTTCGGGCCCGGGATGGCCGCGGGCCCAGGGCGCTGCCGCGTGCGTGGCCGCGGGACAGCGGTGCGGGGGGCGGGGCTGGCACAGGTGTGGGGGCGGGGCCGGACGGCACAGGGGGCGGGACTAGTTCGGGTGTGCAGGGCGCGCCCAGCTCAGGTACGCGGGGCCGAGGTGATTTAGACCCCAGAAATTGCCTCGACCGGCATTTACTCCCTCAGAGCACGGTGCAGACGGGAGTTCCCTGTGCGGGCTCCTCTTCAGTTCCTCTCTCTACTCCTCCTTCCTTCTCCGCGTATTCCCTTTCTTTCTCCCCCTTCCCTCTCACCCTGAAACGCTCCTTTCCTCTCCTCTCAAACCCGACCCCCCCCCCCCCCCCACTCCTTCCCGTCCGGTCACTTCCCCGCTACTCCTTTCTATTCCTCCTCTCTCTACCGTCCCTCTTCTCCTACCTTGGCCTTTCCCTTCCTCTCCCGCTTCCCTCCTCACTCCGACCCCTCTCCCTCCCCGTCCTCACCACCCCCATCTCTTCTGTCTCCCCATCCTCCCCTCTCCTCCTTTCCTCGCAGCCGCGGGGCTCGGGGTGCCGGGCAACAATAAAGCCCTGAGGGCCGGAGCCTGGCACCCCTGCTCTCGCTGGGACCCCCACACGGGGCCGGACCCGCTCTGCAGGTGCCCCCATTGCAGTCCGACACACCGCCGGGGCTCCAGCTTTCCCAACATCACACAGGGGGGGTGGGTCTTTGCGTGGGGGGTCCGAGTTACAGAGGCCCCCTCAATAGAGGGAGTCACGGGGGAGGGGGGATTAGGAGGCGCCCCCTCTGGAGGAGGGCGTCCCTGGGGGGGAGGTCGGGAAGGGCCCCCTCCAAAGGAGGGAGTCGAAGGGAGGGAGCAGAGCCTGAGGGGTAACTCCCCCCTCAGGCCCCGCCCCCTCCCCCGGACCGGGGCCCAGGGGGAGGGACGGGGGCGGGTAGGGGGG